>NC_053024.1:613197577-613797577 GCF_003073215.2 Triticum urartu
TTCCGTTTTTATCATTTACCTACTCGAGGACGAGCAAGAATTAAGCTTGGGGATGCTGATACGTCTCCAACGTATCTATAATTTTTGATTGTTCCATGCTATTATATTATCAACCTTGGATGTTTTATATGCATTTATATGCTATTTTATATGATTTTTGGGACTAACCTATTAACCTAGAGCCTAGTTAAGGGAGTCCTGGATTAGGGGGTCTTCGGACAGCCGGACTATATCCTTTGGCCGGACTATTGGACTATGAAGATACAAGATTGAAGACTTCGTCCCGTGTCCGGATGGGACTTTCCTTGGCGTAGAAGGCAAGCTTGGCAATACGGATATGTAGATCTCCTCCCTTGTAACCAACTCTGTGTAACCCTAGCCCCCTCTGGTGTCTATATAAACCGGAGGGTTTAGTCCATAGGACAACATACAATCATACCATAGGCTAGCTTCTAGGGTTTAGCCTCTACGATCTCGTGGTAGATCAACTCTTGTAATACTCATATCATCAAGAACAATCAAGTAGGACGTAGGGTATTACCTCCATCAAGAGGGCCCGAACCTGGGTAAACATCGTGTCCCCTGCCTCCTGTTACCATCCGCCTTAGACGCATAGTTTGGGACCCCCTACCCGAGATCCGCCAGTTTTGACACCGACATTGGTGCTTTCATTGAGAGTTCCACTGTACCGTCACCATAAGGCTTGATGGCCCCTTCGATCATCGGTAACGATGCGGTCCAGGGTGAGGTTTTCCTCCCCGGACAGATCTTCGTATTCGGCGGCTTCGCACTGCGGGCCAATTCGCTTGGCCATTTGGAGCAGATCGAGAGCTACGCCCCTGGCCATCAGGTCAGGTTCGAAAACCTAAACTACACGGCCGACATCCACGGAGACTTGATCTTCGACGGATTCGAGCCCATGTCATATGCGCCGCACAATCACGATGAGCATGACGTAACTCTGCCGTCGGACAGTGTTCGGGAGATCGCATCTGCAACTACCCCGGCCTTCAATCTGGAGCAAATTGCGCCATCCGAGGACGGAGGGATAGACCCCGCCATGGAGGCCACACTCCCAGTGGCGATGGAGCCGGATAATGACTTCACCCCTTACGAGAGCCGTGTCGCCGAACCACTGGATTCGTCTCCGGCCACGGACTCCAAGCCGCCTGTATCTGTGCCTATCGAATCCGACTGGGCGCCGATCACGGAGTTCACCTCCGCGGATATCTTTTAGCACTCGCCTTTTGGCGATGTGCTAAATTCATTAAGGTCTCTCTCCTTGTCAGGAGAACTTTGGCTGAACTATGTCTGGCTAGAATGGGATGCGGACGACGAAGAAATTCGCTACCCACCCACCACCCATTTAGTAGCCACTGTCGATGATTTAACCGACATGCTCGACTTCGACTCTGAAGACATCGACGGTATGGACGAAGATGCAGGAGACGAACAGGAACCACCGCCCACAGAGCACTAGACCGCCACCTCATCATATGATATATACATGGTGGACTCCCCCAAAGAAGGCAATGACGACGAGACAGCGGAGGATGACCCCTCCAAGAAGCAACCCAAGCGTTGACGTCAGCGACGCCGCTCTAAGTCCCGCCACAGCAAAAGCAGTGATACCGTCACAAGAGACAATAACACTCTGGATAGTGCCGAAGACAACCACAATCCCCTCTAGCACAATGTAGAGCGGGAGGATGAACAAGCTAGCCCTCCAAAGCAGGCAGCAGATGGAGAACCGGAGGAGGAAAATTACATGCCTCTCTCCAAAGGTGAGGTGAGCCTCGGCGACGAAGAATTTATCGTGCCTGAGGATCCCGTCGAGCAGGAGCGCTTCAAGCGCCGGCTTATGGCCACAGTAAATAGCCTGAGGAAAAAGCAACAACAACTTCAAGCTGATCAAGACTTGCTAGCAGAAAGATGGACCGAAGTGCTTGCGGCCGAGGAATATGAACTCGAGCGCCCATCCAAGAGTTTCCCAAAACACAGGTTGCTACCTCACCTCGAGGAGGAAGCATTGAAACCTCCATCACCAGTGTACGATGCGGCTGACCGGCCACCGCGTGGCCGAGCCAGAGAGGCGTTTCAGCCTGAAGTTCAGCCTGCACCCCGCCGCCACTCAATCAAAAATACCAAGGCCCGGGGCAACACACGGGCCTGCGAGACGTATTGGACAGCAGGGCAAAACTTGCAAGGTCAATATACGGGTCACGGGGGCGCGCGCCAACTAGGGACGATGATCGTCGCGCTGGATACACTAAAGGTAAATCCGGCCGGGCCGAATACAGCAGACAAGACTCATATGAACTGCGTCGTGATATAGCCCGGCACAGAGGCGCCGCACACCCCCTATGCTTCACTGATGAAGTTATGGATCATGAATTCCCGGAGGGTTTTAAACCCGTAAATATCGAATCGTACGATGGTACAACAGATCCCACTGTATGGATTGAGGATTTCCTCCTTCACATCCACATGGCTCATGGTGATGATCTACATGCCATCAAATACCTCCCACTAAAACTCAAAGGACCAGCTCAGCATTGGCTGAATAGCTTGCCAGCAGACTCCGTCGGCAGTTGGGAGGATTTGGAAGACGCATTCCTTGACAACTTCTAGGGCACTTATGTGCGACCACCGGATGCTGATGACTTGAGCCATATAACTCAGCAGCCAGGGGAATCGGCCAGGCAATTCTGGACACAGTTCCTAACTAAGAAAAACCAAATTGTCAATTGCCCGGATGCAGGGGCCCTAGCGGCATTCAAGCATAACATCCGTGATGAGTGGCTTGCCCGCCACCTCGTCCAGTAGAAGCCGAAGTCTATGGCAGCCCTTACGACACTCATGACCCGCTTTTGCGCGGGTGAGGATAGCTGGCTGGCTCGCAGCAACAACACATCAAGGAATCCGGGCACTTTGGATACCAAAGATGCCAATGATAGACCACGTCGTAACAGACCAAAGCACCACAACAATGGCAATAACACCGATGATACGGCAGTCAATGCCAGATTCAGAGGCTCTAGATCCGGTCAGCGAAAAAAGCCATGCAAAAGCCGTACTCCGGTTCCGTTCAGTTTGGATCGCATACTGGATCGCTCGTGTCAAATCCACGGCACCTCCGACAAGCCAACCAATCACACTAACAGAGAATGCTGGGTGTTCAAGCAGGCCAGCAAGTTAAATGCTGAAAACAAGGACAAGGGGCTGCATAGTGATGACGAGGAGGAGCCCCGGCTGCCGAACATGGGAGGACAGAAGGGGTTCCCCCCACAAGTGAAGACGGTGAACATGATATATGCAACCCACATTCCCAAGAGGGAATGGAAGTGTGCACTAAGGGACGTCTATGCGATGGAGCCCGTTGCCCCAAAGTTCAAACCATGGTCCGCTTGTCCGATCACCTTTGATCGCAAGGACCACCCCATTAGTATCTGTCATGGCGGATCCGCCGCACTGGTCCTAGACCCCATCATTGACGGATTTCACCTCACTCGAGTCCTTATGGACGGCGGCATCAGCCTGAACCTGCTTTATCACGATACAATGCAAAAAATGGGTATAGATCCCTCGAGGATCAAACCCACAAAAACCACCTTTAAGGGCGTCATCCCAGGTGTAGAGGCCCATTGCACGGGCTCAATCACACTGGAAGTGGTCTTCGGATCTCCGGACAACTTCTGAAGCGAGGAGTTAATCTTCGATATCGTCCCGTTTTGCGGTGGCTATCACGCACTGCTCGGGCGAACCGCATTCGCAAAATTCAATGTGGTACCGCATTATGCATACCTCAAGCTCAAAATGCCAGGACCTAGGGGGGTCATAACAGTGAATGGAAACATAGAACGCTCGCTCCGCACGGAAGAGCACACTGCGGCCCTCGCAGCAGAAGCACAAATCAGCCTTTTAAGGAAAACCACTAATTCGGCGATACAGCCCCCGAACACCTTCAAGCGAGTCCGGAGTAAACTACAATAGGATCGCCTGGCACGTTCAGAGCTCGCCTAGCAATTCGGCCCCCGTCCCAGTCCCTGTCAAGCGACGAAATCCGTGCCGCGTGTACATAATTACACACTGAAAATACCATGGACATAGGCGGGGGCACGATCATTTTTCTCTTTCAGGATCTAACTCTCTGGAAGCCCTTTCCGGCAGTACGATTGCCGGACACATTATGGGAAGGAACAACCAAGGAGGCAAGAAGCTAAGATGTATATGGGAACCCTCAGGTGGTCTCTAACAATAATCGATATACCCACTTTCTACTATCCATACGCAGCTTGCCCTTGGATCGGACATGTCAAATAGTCCTACTTTCTGCTTATTGCACTACTTGTACCAGTACGCTTCGGCGTATCATTTAAATAACAATGCATAACATTAGTCTATTATCGCATTATTCATCCCCTTTTTCTTATATGTTCATTTATGACAATCTGCACCCGTACATTCAGGTACGGTCAGTACGCCAGGGGCTTTCGTTTACCCCATAATACGGTGCGAGAAGTCCGAACACTTTCGACAGTGCGGCACCCCGAACTTATAGCATTATATGCATCAGCTCCGAATCATGTCTTGGGTCAATAGTTGGGTTTGCCCGGCTCCCATGCTTTGGTACCTTACATTTCGCTATATCGGCTAAGGTAGCGGTGGGAGAACTACTGCGATTGTGTCCCGGTTCTTCCGGACGAGCACCTCAGTAGAGAAAGCCGAAAACTGACTGTCATGATAAGGCGAGAGCTGGTCGCTATTCGAGAGGTCTCAAGTCCTTAAAGAATTTTTCCGCTTCGGGCGAGGAGTCGGCCTTGCCTGACTTAGGCGTGTATAGTGCCCCAAATTCGGCCTTCCGAATACTAGGGGCTTCGCCAAAATTTAAAATTGTAGACTTTTATGGCTAAGTGGGAGTGATAAAGCCTTATAGTCTGATTGCCTAGTTCATTGCGCTGAACACCTCCCTTGAAGGACCCAAAATTGGGGTAAAGAGTGCTCAGGTTTATCCTGAACACCCCAGTACTAGTTACATGGGGGCAGAAGCCGACGACTGGCCAACTCTCAGATTTTATAAACGGCCGCACATAAGGTAATATTTTAAATTAAAAAAGCGTTGCATAGCGCAAATGAACTCGTTTCACATTACACGATCACATGAGCATGTTCATTCAAAAATTACATCCCTGGCACATTCATCCGCCACAAGGCGGGAACCCTTCAGGACACTCTCATAATACATTTCGGGGCAGCAATGCTCCTTGCCCTCCGGCGGCCCCTCCTTCACCAACTTCACAGCGTCCAGCTTTGCCCAGTGCACCTTCGTCGGGGAAAAAAGCCCTGCGCGCACCCTCGATGCAGACGGACCGCTTTATGACTTCAAGCCGTGGGCAGGCATCCACAAGCCGCCCCACCAGACCGAAGTAGCTGTCGGGCAGGGGCTCGCCAGGCCACATCCTGACTATAAGGCCCTTCATGGCCTGTTCGATCGCCTTGTGAAGCTCGATCGATTACTTCAGCTGGTCGCTCAAAGTCATTGGGTGTTCGGTCCCAGTATACTGAGACCAGAACAACTTTTATGTCGAGTTCCCCTCCTCAGCTCGGTAAAACTGCGTGGCATCCAGTACACTGTGGGGAAGCTCTGCGAATGCTCCTGGAGAGCTCCGAACTCGGGTAAGTAAAAGGAAAGTTTCCTCCACATGCTTGCTTTGCATAATGAATGCCTTACCCGCTGCTATATTCTTCACCGCATCAATCTCCTGGAGGGCATTGTGGGCTTCAGCCTTGGCGCTTCGGGCACTTTCAAGCGCCTTCGCAAGCTCGGACTCTCGCGTCTTAGAGTCAAGCTCCAAGGACTCGTGTTTTTTGGCGAGATCCTCGAGCTCTTGCTGCACCTCGCCTACTCGGGCTTCTTGCTTTTCCCGCTCAATGCGCTCCTTGGCCGCTTTGTCTTCGGCCTCAGACATCGCCTTCTTCAGGGTCGCCACTTCGATCGTGGCCCCTGGCAAATTCACGATGATCCTACTATTTTACACCCGAACTTCTTTTTTATATATAGACAAGGTGTTGCTTACCTTTTCTCTCCTCGAGATGCCTCTTGGTAAGGCCGAGCTCGTCCTCGGACCGCTCCAGGTCCTGCTTCAGTGCAGAGACCTCCGCACTACGTGCGGCAGCGGCCAGCAGTGAAGCCTGCACATACACATAGACATATTCTGATTAGACTCCTGAGTTATCATTTGATCCTCTATTCGGCCTTTCTTCGCGAACGCCGAACAGAGCATCAGGGGCTATTGTCCATGCTGTAATATTTTCTTATATTTTGATTTCTTACCTCAGAGCCTGTTAGGAGGCTGGCGCAAGCTTCGGTCAGTCCGTTTTTGGCGGACTAAACTTTCTCGATCACCGCACTCATGATAGTGTGGTGCTCTTCGTTGATGGAAGAACCGCGAAGCGCTTCCAGCAAGTTGTCTGGTGCCTCTGGATGGACAGAGGACACCGGCACGGGCGGCTTGCCCCTCTTAACGGGGGATCGCCTGCCGGAGTCCGGAACCACTGAAGGTTCTGGGGCAGTATTCGGCTGGGGCCTGAACTTGTAGCCCGTGGGAGTCTTGCTCCCTTTGCGCCTAGGGTCCGGAAGGTCGCCTCGAGGCGCCCCCCAGGACTACCTCCCATCGGCTCGGTGCCTTTCGGGACAACACCTCGACGTGGTCTATAGGGCAAGGGGTGGAGGATGTCGGAAGTTAATCGATATTCATATCCGATGAGTCCAATGAGCCGTCCGAAGAATCTACGTCAAGATGAGCTTAGGACGGACTGCATAATCATATGCGACGTAATAAGAAATAGCGTCATAAGACACACCATGAATTACTATGGTGTTCGGATACTTACGACTTCGCCAGGGGCTTCTCCCTGGGTAATACTCGTCGCCGCTATAGGCGGCCGTCGTGGAGCAGTCCGGAGGGAGGGTCCTTCCCTTCTTGGACCCTTCGGCCTCCCCAGTGGGGTCGGCCTTCCTCTTCTTGTCTCCCCCGGCTGGGGGGGAGAACTTTCCTCCTCCTCCTCATCGTTTTCGTGGGAGGAGTGTGCGTCGGAGTCATCGGACAATGAGCCCGATAAAACCTTGTGCCGGAGACCCTTTCGGGTCCCCGTGCCTTCTTCTTGGTCTTCTTCACCGGCACCTCGTAAGGTGCCGGAGCCAGCATCTCCATTAGGAGAGCATCTGCAGGATCTTCAGGCAGGGGGGCTGGGTAATCAAGCTGCTCCGCTGTATTTATCCAGTCCTGTTAATGACATGGAAGCTTAGATCCTACACATGATTTAACTGGGGCAAATAAATACCCTGTGAGATATAAAAACTTACCGGATTGGCACGGCGCTTTGCACTGAGTCCGTAGTCCTCGGTGAGGGAAGGAGGTACCTCGGCGCCCTTGAACAGCACCCTCCAGACGTCCTCGTACGTCGTGTCATAGAGCTCTCGCTGCGTCTTGTGCTTGGCCGGGTCGAACTCCCACAAATTGAATGCCCGTCGTTGACACGGGAGGATCCGGCGGAAGAGCATGACCTGGACCACGTTGACGAGCTTGATTTTCTTGCTCATCATGTTCCTGATGCAGGTCTGGAGTCCGGTCAGCTCTACCGAAGAACCCCAGGATAGGCCCTTCTCTTTCCAGGAGGTGAGCCGCGTGGGGATTCCGGATCGAAATTTGGGGGCCGCCACCCAGTTGGTGTCGCGCGGCTCGGTGATGTAGAACCACCCCGATTGTCACCCCTTTATGGTATCCACATAGGTGCCCTTGAGCCAGGTGACGTTAGGCATTTTGCCCAACATGGCGCCTCCGCACTCTGCTTGCTGGCTGACCACCACCTTCAGTTTAACATTGAAGGTTTTCAGCCACAGGCCGAAGTGGGGCCTAATGCGGAGGAAGGCCTCGCACATGACGATAAACGCCGAGATGTTGAGGATGAAGTTGGGGGCCAGATCATGAAAATCCAGCCCGTAGGAAAACATGAGCCCACGGACAAACGGGTGGAGGGGAAATCCCAGTCCACAGACGAAATGGGTAAGAAAAACTACCCTCTCATGGGGTTCGGGCGTAGGGATGATCTGCCTGCATCTGGCAGCCGGTGCGCGATATCCACGGCCAGATATCCGGCTACCCGTTACTTTGCGATGTGCTCCTCCGTGACGGAGGAGACCATCCACTTGCCTCCTGCTCCGGACATGCTTGGAGTGGTTTGAGAAGAAGAACGCGAACTTGGGCGCTGGAGCTCGAGTGCGTGAGAATGGATAAGTAAGGAGGTATAAGGCGTCGGTAAAAGGGGTGAATCCTTGTCCCTTTATAAAGGCGGAAGAGGCGATGCGCCTCCCCACTTGCCTGGTAAAATCGATTATTCCCCAGGCGCCGTAATTGATGGCGCGGTTGGGTTACCCACGTCCGTATTGATGAGAATCCCGTAATAAGGGGGACACGATCTCTGCTTTGACAATACGTGTCAAGGAAACCGCCCCGCGATATGTGCGGTGCTGGTTGAGAAAAATGGTTCAAATAATGACTGGGCCATGACATGATGTCATGCTGTCAAACGTGTCAGCGGATTGGATTTGTGGAAATATTATTCTCTCTACGGTGGTATGTGGAACTTGTTTTGCAGCCAGACACTATCCTTGTGTTCAAAATATTTTGAGGATTATTCGAAGGAGGAACCCGCCTTGCAATGCCGAAGACAAAACTGCGCGCCGGACTCATCATCATTGAAACCTGGTTCAGGGGCTACTGAGGGAGTCCTGGATTAGGGGGTCTCTGGACAGCCGGACTATATCCTTTGGTCGGACTGTTGGACTATGAAGATACAAGATTGAAGACTTCGTCTCGTGTCCGGATGGGACTTTCCTTGGCGTAGAAGGCAAGCTTGGCAATACGAATATGTAGATCTCCTCCCTTGTAACCGACTCAGTGTAACCCTAGCCCCCTCCGGTGTCTATATAAACCGGAGGGTTTAGTCCATATGACAACATACAATCATACCATAGGCTAGCTTCTAGGGTTTAGCCTCTACGATCTCGTGGTAGATCAACTCTTGTAATACTCACATCAGCAAGAACAATCAAGCAGGACGTAGGGTATTACCTCCATCAAGAGGGCCCGAACCTGGGTAAACATCGTGTCCCCTGTCTCCTGTTACCATCCGCCTTAGACGCACAGTTCAGGACCCCCTACCCAAGATCCGCCGGTTTTGACACCGACACTAGTGCCAGTTTCTGTTTTTTCCTTGGTTTAGAGTATCACAAAAAAGGAAAATCAAACGTAGTCCAATTGACCTGAAACTTCACGGGCTTATTTTTGGACCAGAAGAAGCCCATGGAGTATCGAAGTTGGACTAGGAGAGTCCCGGGCTGCCCACGAGGGTGGGGGCGTGCCCCCTGCCTCGTGGACAGCGCGGAGATCCACTGACGTACTTCTTCCTCCTATATATACCCATATACCCTAAAAACTTCGGAGAGCTCAATAGATCGGGAGTTCTGCCGCCAGAAGCCTCCATAGCCACCGAAAACCAATCTAGACCCATTCCGGCACCCTGCCGAAGGGGGCAATCCCTCACCGGTGGCCATCTTCATCATCTCGGCGCTCTCCATGACGAGGAGGGAGTAGTTCTCCCTCGGAGCTGAGGGTATGTACCAGTAGCTATGTGTTTGATCTCTCTCTCTCGTGTTCTTGAGGTAATACGATCTTGATGTATCGTGAGCTTTGCTATTATAGTTGGATCTTATGATGTTTCTCCCCCTCTACTCTATTGTAATGGATTGAGTTTTCCCTTTGAAGCTATCTTATCAGATCGGGTCTTTAAGGATTTGAGAACACTTGAATGTCTTGCGTGGGATATCCATGGTGACTATGGGGTATTCTATGATCCACTTGATGTATGTTTTGGTGATCAACTTGCGGGTTCCGTGACCTTGGGAATCTATGCATAGGGGTTGGCACATGTTTTCGTCTTGACTCTCTGGTAGAAACTTTGGGGCACTCTTTGAAGTACTTTGTGTTGGTTTGAAGAGATGAATCTAAGATTGTGTGATGCATATCGTATAATCATACCCACGGATACTTGAGGTGACATTGGAGTACCTAGGTGACATTAGGGTTTTGGTTGATTTGTATCTTAAGGTGTTATTATAGTATGAACTCTATGATAGATTGAACGGAAAGAATAGCTTCGTGTTATTTTACTACGGACTCTTGAATAGATCGATCAGAAAGGATAACTTTGAGGTGGTTTCGTACCCTACCATAATCTCTTCGTTTGTTCTCCGCTATTAGTGACTTTGGAGTGACTCTTTGTTGCATGTTGAGGGCTAGTTATATGATCCGATTATGTTATTACTGTTGAGAGAACTTGCACTAGTGAAAGTATGAACCCTAGGCCTTGTTTCAACGCATTGCAATACCATTTATGCTCACTTTTATCATTAGTTACCTTGTTGTTTTTATATTTTCAGAATACAAAAACCTTTATCTACCATCCATATACCAGTTGTATCACCATCTCTTCGCCTAACTAGTGCACCTATACAATTTACCATTGTATTGGGTGTGTTGGGGACACAAGAGACTCTTTGTTATTTGGTTGGAGGGTTGCTTGAGAGAGACCATCTTCATCCTACGCCTCCTACGGATTGATAAACCTTAGGTCATCCACTTGAGGGAAATTTGCTACTGTCCTACAAACCTCTGCACTTGGAGGCCCAACAACGTCTACAAGAAGAAGGTTATGTGGTAGACATCAAGCTCTTTTCTGGCACTGTTGCCGGGGAGGTTAGCGCTTGA
This sequence comes from Triticum urartu, assembly GCF_003073215.2. NCBI lineage: Eukaryota > Viridiplantae > Streptophyta > Magnoliopsida > Poales > Poaceae > Triticum > Triticum urartu. The sequence goes on from NC_053024.1 coordinate 613,208,407, forward strand.
AGGTATATCTTTAGATCTTGCAATCGAATCTTTTAGTTTCTTATTTTATCACTAGTTTAGTTTATAAAGGAAAACTACAAAAAATGGAATTTAGTTTGCCTCATACGCTTTATCTTTTTAATATCTTTCGTGAGAATGATGGAAAGGAAAATTGTGCTCAAGTGCTAGAAGAAGAATGCATTAGAATGTTTGGCACTAAATATTTGAATGATGAGCATGATTGCAATGTTGTTAGTATGAATTCCTTGAATATCCATGATGCTAATGATATGCAAAGCCACAAGCTTGGGGAAGCTATGTTTGATGAAGATGATATTTTTTGCCTCCCAAGTTTTGATGAGCAAATTTATTATGATGATAGCACGCCTCCTATTTATGATGATTATATTGATGAAAGTGGATTTGGAGAGGTCATGACTTTATTTAGTAATGATTCCACTATTTCGGAAGAAGTTCCAATTGATTATGAGAACATAGTTGCTATCTATGATGATTATTGTGATGACTTGTATTCTATTAAGAATAATGATAACCATGAAACTTGTCATCATGATTTTAATTTTCAATTGGATTATGCCTCACATGATAGTTATTCCGTTGAGTTTACTCCCACTATTCCGAATGAGAAGAATCTTGCTTATGCGGAGAGTAATAAAATTTCTATGCTTGTGGATCATGAAAAGAATGCTTTAGGTGTCGGTTATATTGTTGGATTCATTCATGATTCTGCTGAAAATTATTATGAGGGAGGAATATATGCTTGTAGGAATTGCAATAATATCAAGTTTCCTCTCTATGTGTTGAAAATCTTGAAGTTATGCTTGTTTTGCCTTCCTATGCTAGTTGATTATTGTTCCCACAAGTTGTTTGCTCACAAAATCCCTATGCATAGGAAGTGGGTTAGACTTAAATGTTCTAGTAATATTCTTCATGATGCTCTCTTTATGTTTCAATTCTTATCTTTTATGTGAGCATCATTGAAATCATCATGCCTAGCTAGGGGCGTTAAACGATAGCGCTTGTTGGGAGGCAACCCAACTTTATTTTTATTCCTTGCTTTTTGCTCCTGTTTAGTAATAAATAATTTATCTAGCCTCTTTTATGATTGAGTTTTTATGTTTTAGTTAGTGTTTGTGCCAAGTAGAACCGTTGGGAAGACTTGGGGAAAGTCTTGTTGATCTTGCTGTAAAAAACAGAAACCTTAGCGCTCACGAGAATTTCTGCCATTTTTTATTGGAGAGTGATATTTAGTTAATTCTTTTTGAATATGATTAATATATAAATTACTCACGTCTAGCAATTTATTTTAGAATTTTTGGGGTTCCAGAAGTTTGCGTTAGTTACGGATTACTACAGACTGTTCTGTTTTTAACAGATTCTGTTTTCTATGTGTTGTTTGCTTATTTTGATGAATCTATGAGTAGTATAGGAGGGTATGAACCATAGAGAATTTGGAATACAGTAGATATTACACCAATATAAATAAATAATGAGTTCATTACAGTACCTTGAAGTGGCGTTTTGTTTTCTTTCGCTAAGAAAGCTCACGAGTTTTCTACTTTAAGTTTTGTGTTGTGAAGTTTTCAAGTTTTGGGTAAAGATTCGATGGACTATGGAATAAGGAGTGGCAAGAGCCTAAGCTTGAGGATGCCCAAGGCACCCCAAGGTAATATTCAAGGACAACCAAAAGCCTAAGCTTGGGGATGCCCTGGAAGGCATCCCCTCTTTCGTCTTCGTTCATCGGTAACTTTACTTGGAGCTATATTTTTATTCGCCACATGATATGTGTTTTGCTTGGAGCGTCATTTTATCTTATTTAGTTTTGCTTGTCGTCTGAATAAAATACCAAGATCTGAAATTATTTAATGTTAGAGAGTCTTCATGTAGTTGCATAATTATTCGACTACTCATTGATCTTCACTTATATCTTTCGGAGTAGTTTGTTGTTGCTCTAGTGCTTCACTTATATCTTTTTATAGCACGGCGGTGGTTTTATTTTGAAGAAATAGATGAACTCTCATGCTTCACTTATATTATTTTGAGAGTCCTAAACAGCATGGTAATTTGCTTTGGTTATGCATTTAGTCCTAATATGATGGGCATCCAAGAGGGATATAATAAAAACTTTCATATAAGGTGCATTGAATACTATGAGAAGTTTGATACTTGATAATTGTTTTGAGATATGGAGATGGTGATATTAGAGTCATGCTAGTTGAGTAGTTGTGAATTTGAGAAATGCTTGTGTTAAAGTTTGTGATTCCCGTAGCATGCACGTATGGTGAACCGTTATGTTAAGAAGTCGGAGCATGATGTATTTATTGATTGTCCTCCTTATGAGTGGCGGTCGGGGATGAGCGATGGTCTTTTCCTACCAATCTATCCCCCTAGGAGCATGCGCGTAGTACTTTGCTTCGATAACTAATAGATTTTTGCAATAAGTATGTGAGTTCTTTATGACTAATGTTTAGTCCATGTATTATACATACTCTCACCCTTCCACCATTGCTAGCCTCTCTAATACCGCACACCTTTCGCCAATATCATACACCCACCATATACCTTGCTCAAAACAGCCACCATACCTACCTATCATGGCATTTCCATAGCCATTCCGAGATATATTGCCATGCAACTTTCCACCGTTCTGTTTACTATGACACGCTCCATCATTGTCATATTGCTTTACATGATCATGTAGTTGACATTGTATTTGTGGCAAAGCCACCATTCATAATTCTTTCATACATGTCACTCATGCATCATTGCACATCCCGATACACCGCTGGAAGCATTCATATAGAGTCATACTTTGTTCTAGTATCGAGTTGTAATCTTTGAGTTGTAAATAAATAGAAGTGTGATGATAATCATTAATAGAGCATTGTCCCAAAAAAAGAGAAAGGCCGAATAAAAAAAGAAAGGCCAAATAAAAAAAGAAAGGCAAAAAGGGCAATGCTACTATCCTTTTACCACACTTGTGCTTCAAAGTAGCACCATGATCTTCATGATAGAGAGTCTCTTGTTTTGTCACTTTCATATACTAGTGGGAAATTTTCATTATAAAACTTGGCTTTTATATTCCAACAATGGGCCTCTCAAGTTCCCTAGGTATTCGTGAGCAAGCAAGTTGGATGCACACCAACTTAATTTCTTTTGTTGAGCTTTCATACATTTATAGCTCTAGTGCATCTGTTGCATGGCAATCCCTACTCACTCACATTGATATCTATTAATGGGCATTTCATAGCCCGTTGATACGCCTAGTTGATGTGAGACTATCTTCTCCTTTTTGTCTTCTCCACAACCACCATTCTATTCCACCTATAGTGCTATATCCATGGCTCACGCTCATATATTGTGTAAAGATTGAAAAAGTTTGAGAACATCAAAAGTATGAAACAATTGCTAGGCTTGTCATCGGGGTTGTGCATGATTTAAATATTTTGTGTGGTGAAGATGGAGCATAGCCAGATTATATGATTTTGTAGGGATAGCTTTCTTTGGCCATGTTGTTTTGAGAAGACATAATTGCTTTGTTAGTATGCTTGAAGTATTATTATTTTTATGTCCATATTAAACTTTTGTCTTGAATCTTACGGATCTGAATATTCTTCCACAATAATGAATTACATAGAGAAATATGTTAGGTAGCATTCCACATCAAAAATTCCGTTTTTATCATTTACCTACTCGAGGACGAGCAAGAATTAAGCTTGGGGATGCTGATACGTCTCCAACGTATCTATAATTTTTTATTGTTCCATGCTATTATATTATCAACCTTGGATGTTTTATATGCATTTATATGCTATTTTATATGATTTTTGGGACTAACCTATTAACCTAGAGACCAGTGCCAGTTTCTGTTTTTTCCCTTGTTTTAGAGTATCACAGAAAAGGAATATCAAACGGAGTCCAATTGACCTGAAACTTCACGGAACTTATTTTTGGACCAGAAGAAGCCCACGGAGTATCGGAGTTGGACCAGGAGAGTCACGGGCTGCCCACGAGGGTAGGGGGCGCGGCCCCCTGCCTCGTGGACAGCCCAGAGATCCACCGATGTACTTCTTCCTCCTATATATACCCATATACCCTAAAAACTTCGGAGAGTGCAATAGATCGGGAGTTCCGCTGCCAGAAGCCTCCGTAGCCACCAAAAACCAATCTAGACCTGTTCTGGCACCCTGCCGGAGGGGGCAATCCCTCACCGGTGGCCATCTTCATCATCCCGGTGCTCTCCATGACGAGGAGGGAGTAGTTCTCCCTCGGGGCTGAGGGCATGTACCAGTAGCTATGTGTTTAATCCCTCTCTCTCTCGTGTTCTTGAGGTGATGCGATCTTGATGTATCGTGAGCTTTGCTATTATAGTTGGATCTTATTATGTTTCTCCCCCTCTACTCTCTTGTAATGGATTGAGTTTTCCCTTTGAAGTTATCTTATCGGATTGAGTCTTTAAGGATTTGAGAACACTTGATGTATGTCTTGCGTGGGATATCCGTGGTGACAATGGGCTATTCTATGATCCACTTGATGTATGTTTTGGTGATCAACTTGCGGGTTCCATGACCTTGGGAATCTATGCATAGGGGTTGGCACACGTTTTCGTCTCAACTCTCCAGTAGAAACTTTGGGGCACTCTTTGAAGTACTTTGTGTTGGTTTGAATAGATGAATCTGAGATTGTGTGATGCATATCGTATAATCATACCCACGGATACTTGAGGTGACATTGGAGTATCTATGTGACATTAGGGTTTTGGTTGATTTGTATCTTAAGGTGTTATTCTAGTACGAACTCTATGATAGATTGAACGGAAAGAATAGCTTCGTGTTATTTTACTACGGACTCTTGAATAGATCGATCAGAAAGGATAACTTTGAGGTGGTTTCATACCCTACCATAATCTCTTTGTTTGTTCTCCGCTATTAGTGACTTTGGAGTGACTCTTTGTTGCATGTTGAGGGCTAGTTATATGATCCAATTATTTTATTATTGTTGAGAGAACTTGCACTGGTGAAAGTATGAACCCTAGGCCTTGTTTCAACGCATTGCAATACCGTTTACGCTCACTTTTATCATTAGTTACCTTGCTGTTTTTATATTTTTAGATTACAAAAACCTTTATCTACCATCCATATACCACTTGTATCACCATCTCTTCGCCGAACTAGTGCACCTATACAATTTCCCATTGTATTACGTGTGTTGGGGACACAAGAGACTCTTTGTTATCTAGTTGCAGGGTTGCTTGAGAGAGACCATCTTCATCCTACGCCTCCTACGGATTGATAAACCTTAGGTCATCCACTTGAGGGAAATTTGCTACTGTCCTACAAACCTCTGCACTTGGAGGCCCAACAACGTCTACAAGAAGAAGGTTGTGTAGTAGACATCAGTGATGTAACCAGGCGTCTCTTTAATTCCTGAAAACTGGCCTCGCCTTCCTCAGTCCCTTTAAATTTGGTGTGCTTCTTCAACAACTCCGTCATGGGCTTTGCAATCTTTGAGAAATTCTGAATGAACCTCCGGTAGTATCCTGTGAGTCCAAGAAAACTCCAGATCTCTCCAACTGACGTGGATGACTCCCAGTTTGTCACGGTGACAACCTTGGTGGGGTCTACTGCTATTCCTTCTCCGGATATAACGTGTCCAAGAAATCCAACTTCCTTCAGCCAAAATTCACATTTGCTGAACTTGCCGTATAACTGATGTTCTCTGAGCTTCTCAAGTACCAATCGCAAATGTTCCTTATGTTCTTCTTCATTCTTTGAGTAGACCAGTATATCATCAATGGACACCACAACGAACTTATCCAAAAACTCCATAAACACTTTGTTCATCATATTCATAAAATAGGCAGGTGTGTTAGTCAGACCAAATGACATAACGGTATACTCATACAGCCCATATCTCGTGGTAAAAGTTGTCTTAGGTATATCCTGCTCTCGAATCTTCAGCTAGTGATACCCTGATCGCAAATCGATCTTGGAAAACACCTTAGCTCCTTGCAGCTGGTCAAACAAATCATTGATCATCGGCAGTGGGTACTTGTTCTTAATCGTCACCTCATTCAGTCCTCGATAATCAACAACCATCCTTAACGATCCATCCTTCTTCTCCACTAGAAGTACTGGTGATCCCCAAGGTGATGGACTTGGGAGAATATAACCTTTATCCAGTAACTCCTTAATCTGCTTCTTAATTTCTTCCAAATCCTTTGCGGGCATTCTGTATGGTCTCTTAGATATTGGCCCTGTGTCTGGCAAAAGCTCAATTAAAAACCCAATGTCTCTATCCGGTGGCATGCCTGACAACTCTTCTGGAAATACATCCGGAAAATCCTTCAGCATGGGTACTTCCTCCTGTACAACTCCAGATAAGGAATTTACTTGCGTCCTATTAGAAATATGCCGGGATACATACTTGATCATTCTTCCTTCTGGGGTGGTGAGCAAAATTGTCTTACTGGCGCAATCAATGTTCCCTCCATACATCGATAGCCAATCCATACCCAGTATCACATCCAAACCTTGCAACTCCAATATTATCAGATCTGAGGGGAAAATGTGCCTACCTATGGCCAACGGTATCTGAAAACATCCTTGGCTTGCCATATACTCTGCTCCTGGCGAGCTCACTAACATAGGTGTACTAAGAACTTTGGTGGGCAGTTTCTACTTATCCACAAATCCCCTTGATATGTATGAATGCGATGCACCAGTATCGAAAAGAACGACTGCAGTAAATGACTTAACCAAAAACTTACCTATTACTGCATCTGGCTGAGCTTCAACCTCTTCCACGTTAACGTGGTTCACTTGTCCCCTGTTGAAAGGGTTGGTCTTCTTCCTAGAGCTTCCATTGCCATTTCCATTCTTGGCTTCAGGACATTCATTGGCGTAATGTCCGGTCTTCTGGCATTTGTAGCAAATGACGTGGCTTAGATCCTTCTTGGCGGGTGTTGCCGGGTTGGAATGGTTCTGTCCGCTACTTCCTCCGTTACCATTTCCGTTCTTGGGGCCACTATGATTGTGAGAACTTCCTCCATTATGAGTGTGGCCTCCATGGTTATGAACAAGTCCTCCCGAGTTCGGGGTGAAATGGGGTCTCTGCTGGGCTCCAGAATTATACTTCCCTTGTCCATACTTCCTCTTACGGTTATCAATCTGCTGCTGCTTCCCTTCAATCATGAGAGCTCTATCTACCAACTGTTGGTACTTATTAAAGGTTGCTACCATCAACTGCATGCTCAGCTCATCATTCAGTCCTTCCAGAAACTTCTCCTGCTTAGCTGCATCCGTAGCAACGTCATTTGGGGCATAACGTGCTAGCTTGCTAAAGTCATCCACATACTGGCTAACGGTGTGTCCTCCTTGGCGTAAGTTGCGAAACTCACGCTTCTTTATGGCCATAACTCATGTTGATACATGGGCAGTGCGAAAAGTCTGCTGGAACTGGTCCCATGTAACAGTGGCTATAGGATAGGTGATGGTGTAATTCTCCCACCATGAGGCTGCTGGTCCATCCAATTGGTGCGCGGCAAAACGCACCTTCTCAGCATCTGTGCATCCTATAGTGGTTAACTCCCTTCCAATCTTGCGGAGCCAATCATCTGCAACTATCGGCTCGGTGCTACTGGAAAACACCGGCGGCTGCAACCTCAGAAAACGGGCTAAATTGTCAACTGGGGGTGGTGGTGGGTTGTTGTTGTTGTTGCCTTGGTTCTGAACTAACAACTGCATCAGGGTATTCTGCTGCTGGTTCAACTGAGTGAGCTCCGGTGGAAAGGTAAATCTGGGGTCACGTCTTGGAGGCATCTGAGGGTTTAGAGGGAAGAGAATAGAATAGAATGAGGTCTAGTGAGGAAACACTACCCATATGCACATGAGACAAACACAATCATATCACTCAATCAATCAAGCAAGGGCATACAATCGGTCTAGAACTATCATTACAAAGTGCTTGGAATATACTACTTACATGGGGGAATACTACTACTGATATGGTAGTCGACTAGAAAAATTGCTCGGTAGAAGACTCCATGATATCTACTCCAGCTTCATCAACATAGTCATCATCGCTATCATCGGGGTCCGAGTCAGTGTCGTCGATGATGATGTAGTTCTCTGGGCAAGTGGAATCATCATCTTCTCCTCCTGGCGCGGGATCTCCCATGAAAACTCCTAGCTTCCTTGTTAGGTCGTCATTCTTCTCCACTAGTACGACAATTTCCTCCTCATAATCTTCGTGTGTGGCCTTGAGTTCTTCCTCCAGCTCCGTGATCCTTGTCATTGCCTTCTTCAAATCTATCATGCCTGCACACATCTGGTTCTCCTGGCGTCGAATGTGCTGGTTTAACTCCTGGATGAAAGAGGCAATCGATCTATCCTTCCTGGTGCTGATCATCTCCCATTTCTCATCTCGGCGCCCACAAATCTAGTAGATAGTGTCCTTGAGATCATTGTGGTAAACTTCTCCAATGCGTCCCATGGTGATGTGAGCTGCCATACTCTTTCCTAGACTCCAGGTTGGTGCATCAAAAGAAAACTCTATGGGCTCAATGACTGGCGCAAATGTCCTTCCTGGAACTTGAACTTGAATTGTCCAACGCTCCTCTTCTGGTAAAGTGGAGTTGTAAGTCCCGGTGAAGCTTGGTATTCCAATGTTCAGGTACCTAGTAACTTCCTTCAAGTGGCGTCCAAAAGGGCTGTCTTCATCCGGTTGCGTGAACTTGATCCTTGCATCTGCCATCCTAAAGAGTAGAAAATTGAGAGGAGTCAGAAATGAGAATAGAGTAGTGATCTAGGACTTTAGCTTAGTGGTCATGTCCTATAGTCAACGTGTGCTCTGATACCATCTTTGTAGCGACCAAACCTCAAAAAGTCTGATATCTGTGCATAAGTGTCATCCCTGGATCGGTAGTGCTGACACACACAGTACTTGAAGGATTTATAACAGAGTAGCAATCACACACTTATTACATCGAATGTCTCAAAAGAGAACTTATTACAATAAATATGGCTTAAGGCCATCTAATTATGATAACAGCGGAAGGCTTGGAAGATAAAGTGAGTCCATCAACTCCAATGGCATCATTGAGTGAAAGATCACGACCTAAGGCTCCTTACTCGTCGTCTGAAAAGTCTGCATGATACGTTGCAACCCAAAAACGGGTCAGCACATGGAATATGCTGGCAAGGTAACACAAAAGAGTAATGAACAGAATAATGCTATCACTACATGCATATATGGCTGGTGGAGGCTGTATGGTTCATATGTTTTGTGAAAAGCCGATTTTTCCCTACTGCGAAGGAGTAAATTTTATTTAACTATCATGGTGGTTGTTAAACATTGAGAATGGTAAACCCCATCTCAATCCTATTTAAAAGTAATTAATAACCCAATCAAATTTTATAATTAAGATTGATGAGATCCACATGATAATCCAAGAACCAGGTACTCAAGATGTCCATAACTGGGGACACAGCTAACCATGATTAGTTTGTACACTCTGCAGAGGTTTGTGCACTTTTCCCCACAAGACTTGATCTCCTCCGTTGGATTTCTCACACTACATAATGTTTGAGAAATGGATGACCGAGACAGAGTCTTTCCGGAGAGGTCCCCTTAACCGATAGATAGGCCGGTACACCTACAATCCCCTACATCTGCTAGCCCATCATGGAAAGGTTTCCCACAACTTACTCAACTATGCTAGAGCCCATAATGGCATGTGGCTGCACACAAAAGTTTCTAGCATGAATAATCTTATGATCCCTTTGAGCCTGGGTGGCAGTCCATAGGAAAATCACACTGTACCCCAGGATTTCCAAAAAATACAGGCAATTACTGGAATTCCCCAGGTGCCTCAATCCACCCAGATGTGTATTAAAGTTGCCACCTTAAGTTAACCATTATTTAACAATGCTCACATCTGTCATGAAAACTCTCAAAACCCAAACCACGTCTACGAGCATAGCATAGCAATATAAGCAATGTAGAAGTAACTCCCAAGGTTTGATAATAAACAGGTGAATAGGTACTACCTCATCTACTTCCCAAACCCACAATTTAATTCAGATCCTAACCATGAAATTGTTGAGGGTTGAACTAATGCAATAAAATTGGGGAGTAAAGAGGTATGACCAAAGTGTTACTTGCCTTGCTGATGACCTGCAAAACCTAGAGATTCATAGTAGCACGCTTCGCACTCCGGGTACTCTATCGCAAACAAACAAGCATACAATAAGCAATAAAGCAAGGGCATGGGTAAAATTCAAATAAGAGATCTAACCAGAAAGTTCAACTTAAGAACTCCGGTTTGCAAAAAGAATCAAGTCAAACAAAGGAACAAAACTCAAACGACGAAAGAAACAAGCTTCATTTACTAATATGGACTAAAGTCGAATTCTACAGTAGCAAAATCTTGTTTAAGTTGGTTAAACAGAAAGAGGGTTTCGAGACGAAACTCTAGGCGCTTGAATCACCTGATTCCGATAAACGAGCGAAAAGTTATACTAAAACGAAAATCTGATCAGAAATCGCGATCGAAAATAATCATGGAAAAATCCGAGAAAAAGAAAAACTGACGAACGGGCTAACGAACGAACGTCCGCTGTCTGCGGCTAACGAGTGAACATCGTTCGTTAAAACGAACGTACGAATGAATGTCCGCTAAATAAATAAACTGAAAAAATAAAACCGATCTATTCTAAAAAAACGAAAACTAGGGTTTTCTGGAAAAAAACCGAATCGGTTTTCTCTCAAAAACCGGCGGCGGCGGGGCTCCGGCGAGATCCGCGGCTCCGGCCGGGTCTGGTGGGGCGGCGGGCTGCTCGGGCGGCGGCGGGGCCGCAACGGCTGGCGGCAGCGGCGGCGGCGAACGGCAGCGCTGGCGGCGGGGTTTGGCGGGGCGGCTCGGGTGGTGGTGGTGGGGGTCGATGGCGGCGGTATTTAAGAGAAGGGGGCGGCTGGCTTGGGGAAGGGGCCGTCTCGAGAGGCATGCTCCTCCCAGACTCAGGCTGCGGCGGCGGCTTCGCTCGGGACTCCGGTCCCGAGCCGGTGCGGGAGACGGCGGCGACGCGGGCTTGGCCCTGCTCGGCTGGGCCTTCGGCCTAGTCGGGCATGCGAACAGTTTTTTTAAATAACGTTCCGCCGAAAATAAATCCTAGAAAAATAAATAAAAACCTAAAAATTCCAAAACAAATTTTCACCGTCTAAATAAAATATTTAGAATAAGATGAACATTTTCTTGGTCCTAAAATGCAATTTTGAAAACGTGCAATTTTTCTAATTCAAATAAAATTGCAATAAAATCCAAATAAAATATTTGTTTGGTTTTTAATATTTTTCCTCTAATATTTCATCTATTTTGGAGAAGTCATTTTATCTCCTCTCATATATTTTTATTTTTGAAATATTAGGAAGGGAAAATAATCAAAACCAAATGATCCTCCTTTCAAAATTTGAGAAAACTCAAATATGAAAATAACAAAATCCCCAACTCTCTCTGTGGGTCCTTGAGTTGCGTAGAATTTCTAGGATTAAGCCGAAATGCAATAAAATATGATATGCAATGATGATCTAATGTATGACATTCCAAATTGAAAATTTGGGATGTTACCGGCGCCTCTATACCTGGTCGCATCGCGACGTAGCTCCGTTGGAGTCCGTCTGCGGTTGTCGGCTCGGGCGTGACTAGGTTTGTCACGTCCAAATAGGCAGCCATCATCACGTGTCGAGGAACATCCTCACGATCCATAGATCGATCGGGTATATCCTGCTCTACTATCCAGGGTCTATCGGAGGTCGTATGTATGACCCCGAACTGTTTTGTCTCTATCTTTACGTGGCGGTGGGGCAGGCTGCTGTTCGGCCTGAGTTGCCGCTCTATCCTGACTACGTGGTGGTCGGTCCGCCGCATTGTCCCGACCGCGTAGTGGTCGATCGGCCGCATTACGCGAGGGAGGTATGGGCTCCAGCGCCTCTTCATCGAACTGAGGTAGCAACCTTCGCTTCGGGTAACTCTTGGCTGGGCGTCTGAGGACGTATTCTTCGGCTGTCGGAACATCAGTCCACCTGTCGACGAGCAGATCTTGGTCAGCTTGAAGCTGCTGCTGCTTCTTTTTCAGGCTCCTTGCGGTGGCTATTAGCTAGCACTGGAAGCGCTCCTGCTCGAGAGGTTCCTCGGGCACGATGAAATCTTCATTGGCGAGGCTTTCCTCATCCTCGGAGAGCGGACGATAACTACCATCCTCCGAGTCGTTGGGCCTGGCCTGTTCGTCGGGGCTGGCTTGCCCGTTTTCTTGCTCCTCCTGTTCAGATGTTACCTCAGCAAGATCTTCATTATTTTCGGCTGATACGTCTCCAACGTATCTATAATTTATGAAGTATTCATGCTATTATATTATCAACCTTGGATGTTTTATATGCATTTATATGCTATTTTATATGATTTTTGGGACTAACCTATTAACCTAGTGTCCAGTGCCAGTTTCTGTTTTTCCTTGTTTTTGAGTTTTACAGAAAAGGAATATCAAATGGAGTCGAATTGATGTGCCAAATTTTGATGATTTTTTACGGACCAAAAGAAGACCTCGAAGTAAAAGAGTTGGGCCAGGAGAGTCTCGGGGCGTCCACGAGGGTGCCCCCCCCCAAGGCGTGTGGTCCTGCTTTGTGGACGCCTCGGGCACCTCCTTGACGTGAGACCAATGCCAAAAATTCCTATAAATACAGAAACCTCGGAAAATTAACCTAGATCAGGAGTTCCGCCGCCAGAAGCCTCCGTAGCCACCGAAAACCAATCTAGGCCCTCTCTGGCACCCTGTCAGAGGGGGCCGTCATCACCGGAGGGCATGGAGGAGGATCCGGAGGGGCCATCATCACCATGAAGGCCAAGGACCAGAGGGAGAACCTCTCCCCATCTAGGGGGGAGGCCATGGAGGAGGAAGCACAAGGGGGAGAACCTCTCCCCCTCTCTCTCGGTGGCACCGGAGTGCCATCGGGAGGGGAATCATCATCGCGGTGATCATCTTCATCAACATAACCATCATCATCATCACCCTCATCTCTTTTACGCGGTCCACTCTCCCGCACCCCGCTGTAATCCCTACTTGAACATGGTGCTTTATGCCACATATTATGATCCAATGATGTGTTGCCATCCTATGATGTTTTGAGTAGATATCTTTTGTCTTTGGGTTGATTGATGATCTAGATTGGTATGAGTTATATTGTTTTACTTTGGTGCTGTCCTATGGTGCCCTCTGTGTCACGCAAGCATGAGGGATTCCCACTGTAGGGTGTTGCAATACGTTTATGATTCACTTATAGTGGGTTGTGTGAGTGACTGAAACACAAACCCGAGTAAGGGGGTTGTTGCGTATGGGATAAAGAGGACTTGATGCTTTAATGCTATGGTTGGGTTTTACCTTAATGATCTTTAGTAGTTGCGGATGCTTGCTAGAGTTCCAATCATAAGTGCATATGATCCAAGTAGAGAAAGTATGTTAGCTTATGCCTCTCCCTCATATGAAACTGCAATAGTGATTACCGGTCTTGTTAACGATTGCCTAGGACAATTCCGTACACCGATCCACCATTATTCCGCACTCGCTATTTATAATATTTAGTAATATATTATAAATTCATCATAACAGCACCTACTTTTATATTTTAGCTCTCCGATATCATGCAAAGTTATCCACTTCATACCCACAACATAGTTTTATTTCTCGTTGCTAGTTGGAAGCAAACTTTCGGTGTACGTAGAGTCGTATCAGTGGCAGATAGGGCTTGAGAGAATATTGATCTTACCTTTATCTCCTTGTGGGTTCGACATTTCATACTTATCACTTCCACCTTTGGAAATTGCTACGATGATTCCTTGCACTTGGGGATTATCAAGCTCTTTTCTGGCGCCGTTGCCGGGGAGCAATAGCGTGGGGTTGATATTCTTGTGTGTGCTTGTTTGCTTTCTTCACTAAGTAGATTTTGTTTTTCCTTTTTTGTTTCTGTTTAGTTGTGGGTGAAACATACAAAAAAATTAAAGAATGAAAATACAAAAAAATTATTACTTGCCCCTCATGACTAAATTTTTTTTCAAAAAGAGAAGTGATTGGAAAGTTATGCATTGAAGAAGTGAGGGTCGACCTTGAGCACTTGTGTTCATGCTCATGGGAACAATGTAGAATTTTTCATGTAAGTTTCTCTGTAAATAATTATCCCCTTGTATATATCCATTGTATTATAAAAATAATGTGCCAAGCTTTGGTTTTAGGATGATTAGATTGCTTGTTTACTATGTGCAGAACAAAAACAGAAACTTTGGCTGTAGCGCGTGATTTTACATTTTTTACTGGAAATTCAAATAGTTCTGAAACTTTTTGCACATTACTTCTGTATAAATTTATCAAATTGTCAAATTTATTTCATAATTATTGTAGTCACAGAAGTTTACTAAACTTCCAGATTACTACAGACTGTCCTGTTTTAGACAGATTCTGTTTTTCGCGTGTTGTTTGCTTATTTTGATGAATCTATGGCTAGTATCGGAGGGTATGAACCATGTATGAGTTGGAATACAGTAGATATTACACCAATATGAATTTATAATGAGTTCACAACAGTACCTAAAGGTAGTGATTTGCTTTATTATACTAACGGATCTCACAAAGTTTTTGTTAAAGTTTTGTATGGATGAAGTGTTCGAAGAATGAGGAGTTACCAATGTGATAAGAATAAAGAGAGGCAAGAGCTCAAGATTGGTGATGCCCAAGGCACCCCAAGCAAATATTATAAGGATACTCAAGCATCTAAGCTTGGGGATGCCCCGGTTGGCATCCCATCTTTCTTCTTCAACAATTATCGGTATACCTCAGTTTTTGTTTTGTTCACATGATTTGTGTCCTTTGTGTTTTTCTTTTTTCTTTAAGAACCATGCTAGTATGAGATAAACCTTCATTGATTTATAGAATGCTTCATGAGCTTCACTTATATCGTTTAAGTATGATCTTATAGAATTGCTCTTTGTGCTTCACTTAAATCTTTTGAGTATGGTTTTATAGAATGCTTCATGTGCTTCACTTATACATTTTGAGCTTGGACATTGGTTAGTTTATATTAATTGTATAAAGATCCATGAACTTCACTTATATCTTTTGGAGTATGAATAATACTATCATCTCAAGCGGGTTTGGAAGAGTGTCAACTCTAGGAACTAGTGATCCCGATATTCCGAATGAGAAGAATTTTGCTTATGTGGAGAGTAGAAAAATTTCTATGCTTGTAGATCATGAAAAGAATGTTTTATGTGATGGTTATATTGTTGGAAACATTCATGATGCTACTGAAAATTATTATGAGGGAGGAATACATGCTTGTAGGAGTGCAATAATATCAAGTTTTCTCTCTATGTGCTTAAAGTTTTGAAGTTATACTTGTTTTTCCTTCCTATGCTAGTTGATTCTTGTTCCCATAAATTGTGTGCTCACAAAATCCCTAGGCATAGGAAGTGGGTTAGACTTAAATATGCTAGTCATATTCTTCATGATGCTCTCTTTATGTTTTAATTCTTATCTTTTATGTGAGCATCATTGAAATCATCATGCCTAGCTAAAAGGCATTAAAGAAAAGCGCTTGTTGGGAGACAACCCAATATTTACCCTTACTGTTTTTTGTGTTATCATGGTTAATATACTGCAGTAATCATGTTTTATAACTTTTGTTTCAATAAAGTGCCAAGTAAGACCTTTGGGAAGACTTGGGTGAAAGTTAATGTGATCTTGCTGTAAAAAATAGAAACTTTGCGCTCACGAGATTAGCTGCCATTTTTACAGAAGAGTGCTTTGGTGCTGATTATTTTTGCATAATATTAATAGACAAATTCCTCACGTCCACCAATTTATTTCATAATTTTTTGAGTAGCATAAGTATGGTTAGTGTTCAGATCATTACAGACTGTTCTGTCTCTGACAGATTCTGTTCTCATTGCATAGTTTGCTTGTTTTCTAGTTCCTATGACTTATATTTCTCAATATAAATTCTAGAAATGATATGGTACAGTAGGCATTGTGTGAGAAAAATTATGAACCTTGTATTTGACAGTACCAAAGTGAATGGTTTACTCTTTATCATACTAACCTATCTCACGAAGTTCCGTTAAGTTTTGTGTGATTGAAGTTTTCAAGTTTTGGGTGAGATATCGATATGAGGAGAATAAGGAGTGGAAATACCCTAAGCTTGGGGATGCCCGAGGCACCCCAAGGTAATATTTAAGGAAGACTCAAGCGCCTAAACTTGGGGATGCCCTGGAAGGCATCCCCTCTTTCGTCTTCAAAACTATCGGTATACCTTACTCGGAGTTATATTTTTATTCGTCACATGATATGTGTTTTGCTTGGAGCGTATTTTCATTTTTAATTTCTGTTTGAATAAAATCATTGGATCTGAATTATTAAATGAAAAAGAATCCTCACATGGCTATTTAATTATTTGACTACTCAGTGTCCTTCACCATTATCTTTTGGAGTAGTTTGTCATTTACTCACGTGCTTCACGTATATCCTATGAGTAAATGGTTGAACAATTGAATATCATAAATCTGAATTTATATATGTTTCATATGCTTATACCATGGGGAGTAATGACTTCACATAGAATAAGTATAGGTAGTAAACTTATTGAAAGTTAGCAAACGTAGAATTGGTCACTTGAACAATTCATGAAAGAATATTGAAGGAAGAGAGATTTCACATATAAATATACTATCTTGGAAATCTTTTGTAATTGTGAGCACTCATTAAAATATGACATGCTAAAAGGTTGATGTCAGACAAGGAAGACAACATAATGGGTTATGTTTTCTTATATTCGAAATAAAGTATATTGTATTGAATCATCCAACATGTTGAGCTTGCTTTTCCCCCTCATGCTAGCCAAATTATTTGCACCAAGTAGAGATACTACTTTTGCTTCCAAACATTCCTTAAACTAGTTTTGCCATGAAAGTCCACCATACCTACCTATGGATTGAGTAAGATCCTTCAAGTAAGTTGTCATCGGTGTGTGCAATAAAAATTGCCTTTTAAATATGTATGATCTATTAATGTGGAGAAAATAAGCTTTATACGATCGTGTGACGTGGAAGAAATAAAAGCGACGGACTGCATAATAAAGGTCCATATCACAAGTGGCAATATAAAGTGGCGTTCTTTTGCATTAAGATTTTGTGCATCCAACCATAAAAGCGCATGACAACCTCTGCTTCCCTCTGCGAAGGGCGTATCTTTTACTTTTATCTTCTACCATTATGCAAGAGTCATGGTAATCTTCACCTTTCCTTTTTACATTTTATCCTTTGGCAAGCACATTGTGTTGGAAAGATCATCATATATATATATATATATATATATATATCCAATTGGATGTAAGTTTTCATGAACTATTGTTGTTGACATTACCCTTGAGGTAAAACGTTGGGAGGCAAAACTATAAGCCCCTATCTTTATCTGTGTCTGATTAAAACTTTGAACCCATAAATAGCACGTGAGTGTCAGCAATTGTGAAAGACTAAATGATAGTTGAGTATGTGGAGTTTGCTAAATCAAAGCTCTGACATGGACCCTTCCCGAAAATAAGATGAATTGCAATTGTTTGATGACTGAGAATATAGTTTGTTAGTTTCAAGAGAGTTTATGATCTATACTTTAACATGTGAAAAGCTTGTTACTTGATCATGAAAAGTTTTATGAAGATGAGCTACTGTTATGATATATAATGATGTTATAAAAAGTGATTGAAACTATCATTGATGAAACTTATTCACTTGATAGCATTCACACTTCATAAATTATTTCTTTTATCATTTACCTACTCGAGGACGAGCAGGAATTAAGCTTGGGGATGCTGATACATCTCCAACGTATCTATAATTTATGAAGTATTCATGCTATTATATTATCAACCTTGGATGTTTTATATGCATTTATATGCTATTTTATATGATTTTTGCGACTAACCTATTAACCTAGTGCCCAGTGCCAGTTTCTGTTTTTCCTTGTTTTTGAGTTTTACAAAAAAGGAATATAAAACGGAGTCCAATTGACGTGCCAATTTTTGATGATTTTTTATGGACCAAAAGAAGACCCCGGAGTAAAAGACTTGGGCCAGGAGAGTCCCGGGGCGTCCACGAGGGTGGGGGCGCCCCCCCCCCCCCAGGCGTGTGGTCCTGCCTCATGGACGCCTCGGGCACCTCCTTGACGTGAGACCGACGCCAAAAATTCCTATAAATACAGAAACCTCAGAAAATTAACCTAGATCGGGAGTTCCGCCGCCAGAAGCCTCCGTAGCCACCGAAAACCAATCTAGGCCCTCTCCGGCACCCTGCCGGAGGGGGGCGTCATCACCGAAGGGCATGGAGGAGGATCCCGGAGGGGCCATCATCACCATGAAGGCCAAGGACCGGAGGGAGAACCTCTCCCCATCTAGGGGGAGGCCATGGAGGAGGAAGCACAAGGGGGAGAACCTCTCCTCCTCTCTCTCTCGGTGGCACCGGAGTGCCATCGGGAGGGGAATCATCGCCGCGGTGACCGTCTTCATCAACATCACCATCATCATCATCACCCTCATCTCTTTTACGCGGTCCACTCTCCTGCACCCCACTGTAATCCCTACTTGGACATGGTGCTTTATGCCACATATTATGATCCAATGATGTGTTGCCATCCTATGATGTTTTGAGTAGATATCTTTTGTCTTTGGGTTGATTGATGATCTAGATTGGTATGAGTTGTATGTTTTACTTTGGTGTTGTCCTATGGTGCCCTCCATGTCACGCAAGCGTGAGGGATTCCCGCTGTAGGGTGTTGCAATACGTTTATGATTCGCTTATAGTGGGTTGCGTGAGTGACTGAAACACAAACCCGAGTAAGGGGGTTGTTGCGTATGGGATAAAGAGGACTTGATGCTTTAATGCTATGGTTGGGTTTTACCTTAATGATCTTTAGTAGTTGCGGATGCTTGCTAGAGTTCCAATCATAAGTGCATATGATCCAAGTAGAGAAAGTATGTTAGCTTATGCCCCTCCCTCATATGAAACTGCAATAGTGATTACCGGTCTTGTTAACGATTGCCTAGGACAACTCCGTACACCGATCCACCATTATTCCACACTCGTTATTTATAATATTTAGTAATATATTATAACTTCATCATAACAGCACCTACTTTTATATTTTAGCTCTCTGATATCATGCAAAGTTATCAACTTCATACCCAGAACGTAGTTTTATTTCTCGTTGCTAGTTGGAAGCAACCATTCGGTGTACGTAGAGTCGTATCAGTGGCAGATAGGGCTTGAGAGAATATTGATCTTACCTTTAGCTCCTTGTGGGTTCGACACTCCATACTTATCACTTCCACCTTTGGAAATTGCTACGATGATTCCTTGCACTTGGGGATTATCATCAGCGTCGTCCGGAGTATTATTTTCTCCGGTGCCAGCATTGCTGTCTTTTGAACGATGGGACTTAGAGCGGCGTCGAGGACGCCGGCGCTTTCGCTGTGTCTCAGGAGGTTTATTCTTGACTGGATTTTCTTTGTCATCATCGTTGGTTGTTTTGGGTGTGTCCACCATTTACACATCGTATGAAGAAGTGGCTGTCCAGCATCCAATGAATGGTGGATTTTGGTTTTGCTCCTCATCAGCATCGTCGTCCATACCGTCGATGTCTTCGGAGCCGTAATCAAGCGTGTCGGTTAAATCCTCGATCGTGGCTATGAAGTGGGTGGCGGGTGGGAAGCGAAATTCTCCACCGTCAGCCCCTAGTTCGAACCGGACATAGTTCGTGTTGGGGAACATAGTAATTTCAAAAAAATTCCTATGCACACACAGGATCATGGTGATGTATAGCAACGAGAGGCGAGAGTGTGTCCACGTACCCTCGTAGACCGAATGCGGAAGCGTTAGCACAACGCGGTTGATGTAGTGGTACGTCTTCATGATCTGACCGATGCAAGTACCGAACGCATGGCACCTCCGAGTTCTGCACACGTTCAACTCGATGACGTCCCGCGAGCTCCGGTCCAGCAAAGCCTCACATGAGAATTTCGTCAGCACGACAGCGTGGTGATGGTGATGATGATGATGCTACCGACGCAGGTCTTCGTCTAAGCACCGCTACGATATGATCGAGGTGGATTATGGTGGAGGGGGGCACCGCAGACGGCTAAGAGATCAATGATCAATTGTTGTGTTCTAGGGTGCCCCCTGCCCCCGTATATAAAGGAGCAAGGGGAGGTCGGCCGGCCTCTCTAGGCGCGCCAAAGGGGGTAGGAGGAGGATTCCTCCTTTCCTAGTCCTACTAGGAGGGGAAGGAAGGAGAAGGGGAGGAGAAGGAAAGAGGGGGCGCATGTTGGGGAACGTTGCAGAAAACAAAAAAATTTCCTACGGTTTCACCAAGATCCATCTATGAGTTCATCTAGCAACGAGTGATTGGATTGCATCTACATACCTTTGTAGATCACGCGCGGAAGCGTTCAAAGAACGGGGATGAGGAAGGCATACTCGACGTGATCCAAATCACCGGAGATCCTAGCGCCGAACGGACGGAACCTCCGCGTTCAACACACGTACGGTCAGCGTAACGTCTCCTCCTTCTTGATCCAGCAAGGGGGAAGGAGAGGTTGAGGAAGATGGCTCCAGCAGCAGCACGACGGCGTGGTGGTGATGGAGCTGCAGTACTCCGGCAGGGCTTCGCTAAGCTCTATGGAGGAGGAGGAGGTGTTGGAGAGGGAGAGGGAGGCACCAAAGGCGTGGGTCAGAAGTCCTCCATCTCCCCACTATATATAGGGGGCCTAGGGGGGGCGCCGGCCCTAGGAGATCCAATCTCCTAGGGGGGCGGCGGCCAAGGGAGGAATTCCTCCTCCCCAAGGCACCTCGGAGGTGCCTTCCCCCTTTGGGACTCTTCCCTTCTTGAACCCTAGGCGCATGGGCCTCTTGGGGCTGGTGCCCTTGGCCCATATAGGCCAAGGCGCACCCCTTACAGCCCATGTGGCCCCCCGGGGCAGGTGGCCCCACCCGGTGGACCCCCGGGACCCTTCCGGTGGTCCCGGTACAATACCGGTGACCCCGAAACTTGTCCCGATGGCCGAAATAGCACTTCCTATATATAATTCTTTACCTCCGGACCATTCCGGAACTCCTCGTGACGTCCGGGATCTCATCCGGGACTCTGAACAACATTCGGGTTACGCATATACATATCCCTACAACCCTAGCGTCACCGAACCTTAAGTGTGTAGACCCTACGGGTTCGGGAGACATGTAGACATGACCGAGACGCTCTCCGGTCAATAACCAACAGCGGGATCTGGATACCCATGTTGGCTCCCACATGCTCCTCGATGATCTCATCGGATGAACCACGATGTCGAGGATTCAAGCAACCCCGTATACAATTCCCTTTGTCAATCGGTATGTTACTTGCCCGAGATTCGATCGTCGGTATCCCAATACCTCGTTCAATCTCGTTACCGGCAAGTCACTTTACTCGTACCGTAATGCATGATCCCGTGACCAGACACTTGGTCACTTTGAGCTCATTATGATGATGCATTACTGCGAGTGGGCCCAGTGATACCTCTCCGTCATACGGAGTGACAAATCCCAGTCTTGATCCATGTCAACCCAACAGACACTTGGAGATACCCGAGTGGGCCCAGATACCTTTATGACAAATCCCAGTCTTGATCCATGTCAACCCAACAGACACTTTCGGAGATACCCGTAGTCTACCTTTATAGTCACCCAGTTACGTTGTGACGTTTGGTATACCCAAAGCACTCCTACGGTATCCGGGAGTTACACGATCTCATGGTCTAAGGAAAAGATACTTGACATTGGAAAAACTCTAGCAAACGAACTATACGATCTTGTGCTATGTTTAGGATTGGGTCTTGTCCATCACATCATTCTCCTAATGATGTGATCTCGTTATCAATGACATCCAATGTCCATAGTCAGGAAACCATGACTATCTGTTTGATCAACGAGCTAGTCAACTAGAGGCTTACTAGGGACATGTTGGTGTCTATATTCACACATGTATTACGATTTCCGGATAACACAATTATAGCATGAATAAAAGACAATTATCATGAACAAGGAAATATAATAATAATCCTTTTATTATTGCCTCTAGGGCATATTTCCAACAGTCTCCCACTTGCACTAGAGTCAATAATCTAGTTACATTGTGATGAATCGAACACCCATGGAATTCTGGTGTTGATCATGTTTTGCTCTAGGGAGAGGTTTAGTCAATGGATCTGCTACATTCAGGTCCGTATGTACTTTACAAATATCTATGTCTCCATCTTGAACATTTTCACGAATGGAGTTGAAGCGACGCTTGATGTGCCTTGTCTTCTTGTGAAACCTGGGCTCCTTGGCAAGAGCAATAGCTCCAGTGTTGTCACAGAAGAGCTTGATCGGCCCCGACGCATTGGGTATGACTCCTAGGTCGGTGATGAACTCCTTCACCCAAATTGCTTCATGCGTTGCCTCCGAGGCTGCCATGTACTCCGCTCACATGTAGATCCCGCCACGATGCTCTGCTTGCAACTGCACCAGCTTACTGCCCCACCATTCAAAATATACATGTATCCGGTTTGTGACTTAGAGTCATCCAGATCTGTGTCGAAGCTAGCGTCAACGTAACCCTTTACGACGAGCTCTTCGTTACCTCCATAGACGAGAAACATTTCCTTAGTCCTTTTCAGGTACTTCAGGATATTCTTGACCGTTGTCCAGTGTTCCTTGCCGGGATTACTTTGGTACCTTCCTACCATACTCACGGCTAGGTTTACATCAGGTCTGGTACACAGCATGGCATACATAATAGAGCCTATGGCTGAGGCATAGGAGATGACACTTATCTCTTCTATATCTTCTGCCGTGGTCGGACATTGAGCTGAGCTCAATTTCACACCTTGCAACACAGGCAAGAACCCCTTCTTAGACTGATCCATATTGAACTTCTTCAATATCTTATCAAGGTATGTGCTTTGTGAAAGACCTATGAGGTGTCTTGATCTGTCTCTATAGATCTTGATGCCTAATACATAAGCAGCTTCTCCAAGGTCCTTCATTGAAAAACTCTTATTCAAGTAGGCCTTAATGTTGTCCAAGAGTTCTATATCATTTCCCATCAAAAGTATGTCATCTACATATAATATGAGAAATGCTACAGAGCTCCCACTCACTTTCTTGTAAACACAGGCTTCTCCATAAGTCTGCGTAAACCCAAACGCTTTGATCATCTCATCAAAGCGAATGTTCCAACTCCGAGATGCTTGCACCAGCCCGTAAATCGAGCGTTGGAGCTTGCATACCTTGTCAGCATACTTAGGATCGACAAAACCTTCCGGCTGCATCATATACAATTCTTCCTTAAGGAAACCATTAAGGAATGCCGTTTTGACGTCCATTTGCCATATTTCATAATCATAGAATGCGGCAATTGCTAACATGATTCGGACGGACTTCAGCTTCGCTACCGGTGAGAAAGTCTCATCGTAGTCAACCCCTTGAACTTGTCGATAACCCTTAGCGACAAGGCGAGCTTTATAGATGGTCACATTACCATCCGCGTCTGTCTTCTTCTTAAAGATCCATTTATTTTCTATGGCTCGCCGCTCAACGGGCAAGTCAGTCAAAGTCCATACTTTGTTTTCATACATGGATACTATCTCGGATTTCATGGCTTCTAGCCATTTGTCGGAATCCGGACCCGCCATCGCTTCTTCATAGTTCGAAGGTTCACCGTTGTCTAACAACATGATTTCCATGACAGGGTTGCCGTACCACTCTGGTGCGGAACGTGTCCTTGTGGACCTACGAAGTTCAGTAGCAACTTGATCTGAAGTTTCATGATCATCATCATTAACTTCCTCTCTAGTCGGTGCATGAACCTCAGGAACATTTTCTTGAGTTGCGCCATTTTCCGGTTCAAGAGGTAATATTTCATCAAGTTCTACTTTCCTCCCACTTACTTCTTTCGAGAGAAACTCCTTCTCTAGAAAGGATCCATTCTTGGCAACAAAGATCTTGCCTTCGGATCTGAGGTAGAAGGTATACCCAATAGTTTCTTTAGGGTATCCTATGAAGACGCATTTTTCCGACTTGGGTTCGAGCTTTTCAGGTTGAAGTTTCTTGACATAAGCATCGCATCCCCAAACTTTTAGAAACGACAGCTTAGGTTTCTTCCCAAACCATAATTCATACGGTGTCGTCTCAACGGATTTCGACGGAGCCCTATTTAAAGTGAATGCGGCAGTCTCTAAAGCATACCCCCAAAAAGATAACGGTAAATCGGTAAGAGACATCATAGATCGCACCATATCTAATAGAGTGCGATTACGACGTTCGGACACACCATTACGCTGAGGTGTTCCAGGCGGCGTGAGTTGTGAAACTATTCCACATTTTCTTAAGTGTGTGCCAAACTCATGACTCAAGTATTCTCCTCCATGATCTGACCGCAGGAACTTGATTTTCCTGTCATGTTGATTCTCAACCTCACTCTGAAATTCCTTGAACTTTTCAAAGGTCTCAGACTTGTGTTTCATTAAGTAGACATACCCATATCTACTCAAGTCATCAGTGAGGGTGAGAACATAACGATAGCCACCGCGATCCTCAACACTCATTGGACCACACACATCAGTATGTATGATTTCCAATAAGTTGGTTGCTCGCTCCATTGTTCCTGAGAACGGAGTCTTGGTCATTTTACCCATGAGGCATGGTTCGCACATGTCAAATGATTCGTAATCAAGAGACTCTAAAAGTCCATCAGCATGGAGCTTCTTCATGCGTTTGACACCTATGTGACCAAGGCGGCAGTGCCACAAGTATGTGGGACTATCATTATCAATCTTACATCTTTTGGTATTCACACTATGAATATGTGTAGCATTACGCTCGAGATTCATTCAGAATAAACCATTCACCATCGGAGCATGACCATAAAACATATCTCTCATATAAATAGAACAACCATTATTCTCGGATTTAAATGAGTAGCCATCTCGAATTAAACGAGATCCTGATACAATGTTCATGCTCAAAGCTGGCACTAAATAACAATTATTAAGGTTTAAAACTAATCCCAAAGGTAAATGTAGAGGTAGCGTGCCGACGTCGATCACATTGACCTTGGAACCATTCCCGACGCGCATCGTCACCTCGTCCTTCGCCAGTCTCCGCTTATTCCGTAGCTCCTGCTTTGAGTTACAAATGTGAGCAACTGCACCGGTATCAAATACCCAGGAGCTACTACGAGTACTGGTAAGGTACACATCAATTACATGTATATCACATATACCTTTCGTTTTGTCGGCCTTCTTGTCCGCTAAGTATTTGGGGCAGTTCCGCTTCCAGTGACCACTTTCCTTGCAATAAAAGCACTCAGTCTCAGGCTTGGGTCCATTCTTTGGCTTCTTCCCGGCAGCTTGCTTGCCGGGCGCGGCAACTCCCTTGCCGTCCTTCTTGAAGGCTTTCTTACCCTTGCCCTTCTTGAACTTAGTGGTTTTATTCACCATCAACACTTGATGTTCCTTTTTGACTTCTACCTCTGCTGATTTCAACATTGCAAATACTTCAGGAATGGTCTTTTCCATCCCCTGCATATTGAAGTTCATCACAAAGCTCTTGTAGCTCGGTGGAAGCGGCTGAAGGATTCTGTCAATGACCGCGTCATCCGGGAGATTAACTCCCAGCTGAGTCAAGCGGTTATGCAACCCAGACATAGTGAGTATGCGCTCACTGACAGAACTGTTTTCCTCCATCTTACTGCTGAAGAACTTGTCGGAGACTTGATATCTCTCGACCCGGGCATGAGCTTGGAAAACCATTTTCAGCTCTTCGAACATCTCATATGCTCCGTGTCTCTCAAAATGCTTTTGGAGCCCCGGCTCTAAGCTGTAAAGCATGCCGCACTGAACGAGGGAGTAGTCATCGGTACGTGCCTGCCAAGCGTTCATAGCGTCTTGTTCTGCAGGGAGAACAGGTGTGTCACCCAGCGGTGCTTGTAGGACATAATCTTTCTTGGCAGCTATGAGGATGATCCTCAGGTTCCGGACCCAGTCCGTGTAGTTGCTGCCATCGTCTTTTAGCTTGGTTTTCTCTAGGAACGCGTTGAAGTTGAGGACTACGTTGGCCATTTGATCTACAAGACATATTGTAAAAAATTTAGACTAAGTTCATGATAATTAAGTTCATCTAATCAAATTATTCAATGAACTCCCACTTAGATAAACATCCCTCATGTAATCTAAGTATAACATGATCCGAGTTAACTAGGTCGTGTCCGATCATCACGTGAGACGGACTAGTCAACATCGGTGAACATCTTCATGTTGATCGTATCTTCTATACGACTCATGCTCGACCTTTCGGTCTTCTGTGTTCCGAGGCCATGTCTGTACATGCTAGGCTCGTCAAGTCAACCTAAGTGTTTGCATGTGTAAATCTGTCTTACACCCGTTGTATGTGAACGTTGGAATCTAACACCCGATCATCACGTGGTGCTTCGAAACAACGAACTGTTGCAACGGTGCACAGTTAGGGGGAACACTTTCTTGAAATTATTATGAGGGATCATCTTATTTACTACCGTCGTTCTAAGCAAACAAGATGCAAAAACATGATAAACATCACATGCAATCAAATAATAATAGTGACATGATATGGCCAATATCACATAGCTCCTTTGATCTCCATCTTGGGGCTCCATGATCATCTTGTCACCGGCTTGACACCATGATCTCCATCATCATGATCTCCATCATCGTGTCTCCATGAAGTTGCTCGCCAACTATTACTTCTACTACTATGGCTAACGCGTTTAGCAATAAAGTAAAGTAATTTACATGGTGTTTCTCAATGACACGCAGGTCATACAAAAAAATAAAGACAACTCCTATGGCTCCTGCCGGTTGTTATACTCATCGACATGCAAGTCGTGATTCCTATTACAATAGCATGAACATCTCATACATCACATATATATCATTCATCATTCATCACAACTTTGGCCATATCATATCACAAAGCACTTGCTGCAAAAACAAGTTAGACGTCCTCTAATTGTTGTTGCAAGTTTTACGTGGCTTAAATAGGGTTCTAGCAAGAACGTTTTCTTACCTACGTGAAAGCCACAACGTGATTTGTCAACTTCTATTTACCCTTCATACGGACCCTTTTCATCGAATCCGCTCCAACTAAAGTGGGAGAGACAGACACCTGCCAGCCACCTTATGCAACTTGTGCATGTTAGTTGGTGGAACCGGTCTCACGTAAGCGTACGTGTAAGGTTGGTCCGGGCCGCTTCATCCCACAATACCGTTGAAGCAAGATAAGACTAGTAGCGGCAAGAAAGTTGACAACATCTACGCCCACAACAAATTGTGTTCTACTCGTGCAAGAGAACTACGCATAGACCTAGCTCATGATGCCACTGTTGGGGAACGTTGCAGAAAACAAAAAATTTCCTACGGTTTCACCAAGATCCATCTATGAGTTCATCTAGCAACGAGTGATTGGATTGCATCTACATACCTTTGTAGATCATGCGCGGAAGCGTTCAAAGAACGGGGATGAGGAAGGCGTACTCGACGTGATCCAAATCACCGGAGATCCTAGCGCCGAACGGACGGCACCTCCGCGTTCAACACACGTACGGTTAGCGTAACGTCTCCTCCTTCTTGATCCAGCAAGGGGGAAGGAGAGGTTGAGGAAGATGGCTCTGGCAGCAGCACGACGGCGTGGTGGTGATGGAGCTGCAGTACTCCGGCAGGGCTTCGCTAAGCTCTATGGAGGAGGAGGAGGTGTTGGAGAGGGAGAGGGAGGCACCAAAGGCGTGGGTCAGAAGTCCTCCATCTCCCCACTATATATAGGGGGCCTAGGGGGCGCCGGCCCTAGGAGATCCAATCTCCTAGGGGGGCGGCGGCCAAGGGAGGAATTCCTCCTCCCCAAGGCACCTCGGAGGTGCCTTCCCCCTTTGGGACTCTTCCCTTCTTGAACCCTAGGCGCATGGGCCTCTTGGGGCTGGTGCCCTTGGCCCATATAGGCCAAGGCGCACCCCTTACAGCCCATGTGGCCCCCCGGGGCAGGTGGCCCCACCCGGTGGACCCCCGGGACCCTTCCGGTGGTCCCGGTACAATACCGGTGACCCCGAAACTTGTCCCGATGCCCGAAATAGCACTTCCTATATATAATTCTTTACCTCTGGACCATTTCGGAACTCCTCGTGATGTCCGGGATCTCATCCGGGACTCTGAACAACATTCGGGTTACTGCATATACATATCCCTACAACCCTAGCGTCACCGAACCTTAAGTGTGTAGACCCTACGGGTTCGGGAGACATGTGGACATGACCGAGATCGCTCTCCGGTCAATAACCAACAGCGGGATCTGGATACCCATGTTGGCTCCCACATGCTCCTCGATGATCTCATCGGATGAACCACGATGTCGAGGATTCAAGCAACCCCGTATACAATTCCCTTCGTCAATCGGTATGTTACCTGCCCGGGATTCGATCGTCGGTATCCCAATACCTCGTTCAATCTCGTTACCGGCAAGTCACTTTACTCGTACCGTAATGCATGATCCCGTGACCAGACACTTGGTCACTTTGAGCTCATTATGATGATGCATTACCGAGTGGGCCCAGTGATACCTCTCCGTCATACGGAGTGACAAATCCCAGTCTTGATCCATGTCACCCAACAGACACTTTCGGAGATACCCGTAGTATACCTTTATAGTCACCCAGTTACGTTGTGACGTTTGGTATACCCAAAGCACTCCTACGGTATCCGGGAGTTACACGATCTCATGGTCTAAGGAAAGGATACTTGACATTGGAAAACTCTAGCAAACGAACTATACGATCTTGTGCTATGTTTAGGATTGGGTCTTGTCCATCACATCATTCTCCTAATGATGTGATCTCGTTATCAATGACATCCAATGTCCATAGTCAGGAAACCATGACTATCTGTTGATCAACGAGCTAGTCAACTAGAGGCTTACTAGGGACATGTTGGTGTCTATTATTCACACATGTATTACGATTTCCGGATAACACAATTATAGCATGAATAAAAGACAATTATCATGAACAAGGAAATATAATAATAATCCTTTTATTATTGCCTCTAGGGCATATTTCCAACAGCGCAGCCCCTCCCCTAGTCCAATTCGGACTAGGCCCATGGGGGCGCACGTCTAGCCCTCGTGGCTTCTCCTCTTTTTCCCTTAAAACCCACTAAGGTCCATATGTACTCCCGTATTCCCGTAACTCCCCTGGTACTCCCAAAAATACCCGGATCACTCGGAACTTTCCGATGTCCGAATATAGTCGTCCAATATATCGATCTTTACGTCTCGACCATTTCGAGACTCCTCATCATGTCCCCGATCTCATCCGGGACTCCGAACTACCTTCGGTACATCAAAACACATAAACTCATAATACCGATCGTCACCGAACTTTAAGCGTGCGGACCCTACGGGTTCGAGAACTATGTAGACATGACCGAGACACGTCTCCGGTCAATAACCAATAGCGGAACTTGGATACTCATATTGGCTCCCACATATTCTACGAACATTGAGGGAGTCCTGGATTAGGGGGTATCTGGACAGCCAGATTATATCCTTTGGCCGGACTGTTGGACTATGAAGATACAAGATTGAAGACTTCGTCTCGTGTCCGGATAGGACTCTACTTGGCGTGGAAGGCAAGCTAGGCAATACGGATATGTATATCTCCTCCTTTCTAACCGACCTTGTGTAACCCTAGCCCCCTCCGGTGGCTATATAAACCGGAGGGTTTTAGTCTATAGGACAACATACAATCATACCATAGGCTAGCTTCTAGGGTTTAGTCTCTTCGATCTCGTGGTAGATCAACTCTTGTAATACTCATATCATCAAGAATAAATCAAGAAGGACGTAGGGTTTTACCTCCATCAAGAGGGCCCGAACCTGGGTAAAACATCGTGTCCCCTGCCTCCTGTTACCATCCGCCTTAGACACACAATTCGGGACCCCCTACCCGAGATCCGCCAGTTTTGACACCGACATTGGTGCTTTCATTGAGAGTTCCTCTGTGACGTCGCTGTAAGGAAAGATGCCTCATCTCGTTGTTAAAAACAACATTACCGTCGGGGGAGCTCTGGCTGTCGGCCAAACTCTTCGGATGGGCAGTTTTGTCTTGACTGCCTGTTCGGCCGCTGCACCGATGATGACTCCTCGGGTCATCAAAAACAACCTCCACGTTGGCTCGGAATTCGCCGAGCAGATGGATCCAATGGAGCTCTCCTCCCTAAACGAGCTCTTGGATCGCATCGCCGCCTTGGGAGTCGCTACGGACTATGATCGGATTGAGGTTAAACCCGATCAAAGGGAGATTAACTCTCCACCAGTCACCCATCATGTTGCGGTGGTGGAGGAACAATGCGGCGATTCTCCCTCTATCTTGAAGACTAACTATGTCCGAATTCCTGAGCTCTCTGAGCCGGATACCCGTTTACGAGAGGGCATCACCCAAACCCTGAACCTAGAGTCAGGCAGCGGGCTAGACTCATCGGGCAACATACCGGAATCCGAACTTCCAAGATCGGAAACCCACCCACCCACCCACCCAGACATAAACGATATTTCCCACATTAGGCAAGAGCCCCATGAAACAGTACATCATTATTGGGCCAGATTCCTCCTTGTGATGAACAAGGTTAAGGACTGTCGCGAGGAAGACACAGTCTCACTTTTCTGCAATAACTGCACGGACAAGGGAATCCTTAACGCCATAAGTCGCCGTGACATATCACGCTTCGCCGACTTGGCATCCATAGTACGAAAGTACTATGCGATGGAAAGTGCCTGGAAAACCGAAACAAAATTTTGGGATAATCCGGCTCCGTATACGCACCCAGTCCGAGGTAAAAGGGTGCACTATCATAAGACACCCGAGTTCATTACAAAGAAGAAAAAACCCTCTACAGGGCACGGAACCGTATTGGAGGGATGGCTTAACGGACCCTGCAAAATTCATAGCACAACGGATACAATACCAACGCACAGCCTTAGAGCATGTTGGATACTCTGGCAGGTGGCCAAAAGCGGTGAGGATCTTCTTATCCCAAATACCACAGAGCACCATCCCGTGGATAACAATACGGTGTTAACAGTCTTTGAGACCTTCGCGTCAAATAATAGGCGCAAGCGAACACTCTGCAGCATGGCCGAAATCTGCCACATAGCAGCAATAAATCCATGGAGTGACACAACTATTACCTTCAATGCGAGTGACGAACCTAAATTCCGAACAGCCCGAGCACCAGCCGCACTGGTCCTCAGTCCAATCGTGGACGGCTTTCGACTCAGTACTCATGGACAGCGGCAGCGGATTAAACCTCATCTATGAGGAAACTCTTCAAAAAATGGAAATAGACTGGAACCGCATTGAGCAAAGTAGCACAACCTTCAGAGGAATCATACCCAGTCGGGAGGCACGATGCGCTGGGAAAATCGCACTAGATGTGGTATTCGATACGCCAGAGAACTGTAGGTCCGAAGAAATTACATTTCAAGTGGCCCCGTTCAGCAGTGGATACCACGCCCTTTTAGGACGTGAGGCGTTCACGATCTTCCAAGCCGTACCCCATTATGGGTACATGACACCCAAAATGCCCGGGCCCAACGGAATCATCACTCCCGCCAGTGATCCGGACACAGCACTCCGCGCCGAAAACAAAACAGCCGCACTGGCCCTTGAGGCATTATCCGAAGCCCTCTCGGCCGAGGAATTAACCACGCTACGCTCCAAAGTGGACAGGGACGACGTGATACTCGACAAGAGATCCAAGTCCACCTCTTTTAAACCAGCGGATGAAATAGTCAAATTCCAAGTCCACCCAACGGACCCTACAAAAACAGCCTCCATCGGGGCATAGTTAAACCCCGCCGTTGACGCTGCACTATGAGATTTCCTGCGCGAGAATTGGGACATATTCGCCTGGCATCCCTCAGACATGCCAGGAATCCCACGCAGGCTGGCCGAGCATAGCCTCAATATCCTAAAGGGATTCAAACCGGTCAAGCAAGTTGTTCGGTGTTTCTCCGAACCTAAGAGATAGGCCACGGGAGAGGAACTAGCCAAGTTATTGGAGGCCGGATTCATCAGAGAAATAAAACACCTAGACTGGCTAGCAAACCTGGTGATGGTACCAAAGAAGGATAAATCCTGGCGCCTTTGTGTCGATTTCAAGGACCTCAATAAAGCTTGCCCAAAGGATCCCTTCCCCCTCCCCCGCATCGATCAAATTATTGATGCTACCGCAGGACATGAGTCATTGGGTTTCCTTGACGCATACTCCGGTTACCACCAAATCAAGACGGCGGAGTCCTACCAAGCCGCAACGGCATTCATCACACCATACGGTCCCTTCTGTTTCAACACAATGCCTTTTGGGCTCAAAAACACCGGCGCAACATATCAGCATATGATTCAGACATGTCTGGAGAAACAAATCGGCAAAACAGTAGAGGCATACGTAGACGATGTGGTCGTCAAAACCAAACACGTCGACTCTTTGATAGACAACTTGAGGCTCACATTCGACAACCTCCGAACATATGACATCAAGCTCAATCCAGAAAAATGTGTTTTCGGCGTACCGGTCGGAAAGCTCCTAGGTTTCATTGTCTCAAGTAGAGGTATTGAAGCTAATCCGGCCAAAATCCGAGCTTTGTCACAGTTGGCTACCCCAACAGACCTAAAAAAATCCAGAAGTTAACTGGATGTGTGGCGGCTCTAAGCCGCTTTATCTCCCGCTTAGGAGAAAAGGCATTACCCCTTTATCGCCTCCTTCGGCGCACCGAACACTTCGAGTTGACGGACACTGCCACAGCCGGATTGGAAGAAATAAAAGCCATACTGGCAACCAACCCAATCCTGGCCGCGCCAAACATCGGCGAACCAATGCTATTATACATTGCGGCAACTCATCAAATTGTAAGCGCAGTGCTCGTCGTCGAACGAGAAGCGGACGGACATAAATTCCCTCTTCGAAAGCCAGTACATTATGTATCCACCGTCCTCACTCCATGCAAATCACGGTACCCACATTATCAAAAGATAGCCTATGCGGTATTCATGGCATCCCAGAAACTGTGACACTACTTTCAAGAGTGTTCGATTACAGTAGCCTCGGAGGTGCCACACAATGATATTATTAACAACCGTGAGGCCACGGGCCGGATTGCCAAATGGGCCATCGAGCTCCTCCCGTTCGACATAACATACAAACCTCGGTGAGCCATTAAATCGCAAGTATTGGCCGACTTTGTCGCTGAATGGACGGAAGCCGAACTCCCTAAAGAGTACGGCGCATACTCCAATTGGATTATGCACTTCGACGTCTCCAAAATGCTGCTGGACTGGGGGCTGGCATCGTCCTGACGTCCCCAACCGGAGATACAGTTCAATACGTACTGCAGATACTGTATACAGACTCCAACAATGCAGCCGAATACGAAGCCCTGTTACATGGTCTTCGGATGGCAGTTTCCATGGGCATTCAGCGCCTGGAGGTGCGTGGGGATTCGAACCTCGCAATATCCCAAATAAATGGAGACTTTGATGCCAAGGATCCGAAGATGGCGGCCTATCGTAACGCCATCCTAAAGATGTCAGCTCGGTTCGAGGGGCTTGAATTTCACCATGTGGCTCGGGAAAACAATCAGGCGGCGGATATCTCGCCCGCATCGGCGCAAAACGCGATGCGGTCCCCCCCAATATCTTCTTAGAGAGATTGTTTAAGCCATCCATGGTATGGGAGGGGGACACCGGCAATATTAGTCCGGACCCAGCCACAACACTCGATACCAAACACTCTGACATAATCGGAGGCTCTGCCACCGAAACAACACCTTCAGCCCACGTAATAATGGCCATCATAGCCCCGTGGACAGAACCATTCCTGGCCTACCTAACTAGGCAGGAACTTCCGGAGGACCAAAATGAGGCGATCTAAGGCCTACAGGGTCCATGAGGGAGAACTGTATAAAAAAAGCACTACCAGAGTCCTTCAAAGGTGCATCTCCGAAGAGGAAGGGCGGAACCTTTTGGTAGAAATTCACGCCGGACTCGGCGGTCACCACGCCGCAGCCCGGGCTCTTGTAAGCAAGGCCTTTCGTACAGGATTCTATTGGCCGACGGCCCGGGCAGACGCACAGGACTTGGTCCAACACCGCGCCAGTTGCCAGCCTTTTGCAAATCAAAGCCACATGCCACCCACCGCCCTCCAAACCATCCCCATTACGTGGCCCTTCGCGGTCTGGGGGCTTGACATGGTTGGACCCCTTAAAGGGGGAACCCACAAGAAAAAATACTTACTGGTCATGGTAGATAAATTCACCAAATGGATAGAAGCCAAACCTGTCAAAACAGCCGAATCCGGACCGGTGATAGACTTCATATCCGGGGTCGTACACCATTATGGCTTCCCCCACAGCATCATCACTAACAACGGCAAAAACTTCACGGCCGATGAGGTAAAACTCTGGTGCAGCAAAATGGGCATCAAGCTCGATTATGCTTCAGTTTATAAACCACAAACCAATGGCCAAGTTGAGCGAGCAAACGGTCTTATAATGAGCGGCATTAAACCCAGGCTAGTGCGGTCCTTAACGGAGTCTAACACGCACTGGGTAGAGGAGCTCGACTCCGTACTCTGGGGGCTGCGGACCATGCCGAACCATAGTACCGGATATACACCCTTCTTTATGGTGTACGGCGCAGAGGCAGTCTTGCCCTGTGACATAATTCATGACTAACCACGAGGGTGCATGTATGAAGAAAGAGAAGTCGAGCTCGATCGGCAGGACAGTCTGGACACCCTGGAGGAGGAGCGCGACGTGGCAAAATCCTGTTCCGCATTTTATCAGCAACAGGCTCGCAGATACCAAAGCAGAGAAGTACGGGCCAAAACTTATAACATTGGCGAATTACTTCTACGCCTGCCGGATAAGAAAAAGAACAAGCTCGAGCCCAAATGGGAAGGTCCCTTCATTATTGACCAAGTTCTGACCGGTGGAGTGTACCATCTGTGGGATGCATCGAATAATCGACTCGAACCAAACCCATGGAACGCGGCCAGGCTCCGAAGATTCTACGCCTAACGCCGGACTCTATGTTCGTCTCCTTCCTCTGTCCATTTTTTGTATATCCATTGTCTGCCTTGTTTTTCTTTCTCTCTTTCTTTTATTCCTTCTCTAGGCCTTAAAAGGCCAACTTATGCCTCGCTTGCACATTATAGATGCGCTAGCCGCGCTCATCATACCTGGGTGCTTCTTTCATAGAAGCTTGATTATTTATCTGGGCCTCGTGCCCCGCACATGTGTTACGCTTCCGCATGTACCTTTTTTTGCCATTATATGCACCGATATGACTTAAGTTTTGGCCAAGCTGGGTTGCCTGGCTCTTGTATTTATGCCCTACGTTCCCCGTTAATTCGGCTAGGGCATAAGGGGAGCACCTCTGCGATTGTTACTGCCGGGTCAGCCGGATGTGTACCTCAGACTGGGTGAGGCCGAAAGCTAGTGTTCTTAAGGGAATATTCGGTCGGTGAACAAAAGATGATTTTTATTTATTTTCCATATCTGCCTCTAGATGTTTTTTCCTGCGTTTCTCATCACAGTCCGGACATGCTCCTTAGGGCATGCGTACCCGGGGAAAGGAACCCTTAACGGAACTATTCTCCCTGGAAGATGTTTCTTACTACCCATGTAATATAACATAACTAGTTGGGTACTTGTCTGTTCAAGCACTAATGAACCCTACGCCTGGTCTCCACGCAGACCCCGGTCCTTATATAACTGAGCGGGTATTCGGATACACTCCGGACTATCGGGTCCCGAGGTTGAAGCGAAAAGGTCCGCCAAGACAAATGATCTACAATCCGGCTAGAAGGCATTATACATGTCACTTTAATTACATAGTCATGCAGACTGACTAAATTCCTCTTCTATACCATCCAATGGGCGGTCTATCCTACAATCCTGTTGGGAATACTTTGCGGCTAATTCTACTTGCCCATAAACTAAGCTAACGGGGATCTCTTTTCCGTCGGGCCCCACAGGTCCGACGTCGGCCATGTGATTTGGGTCAGCCTTGGTATACCGCGTCTTCACCATGGCCCAGGCTTCTCTGGCACCTTGACGGCAGGCCGATATCATCCATAATCGGAAGCGCCACCGCGCTCCCTTGAGCTTCTCCGTAAGCTCTGCAACGCCTTCTAGCAGGGAGACGGATGGCCACAAGGCCTGGGCAACACCTCGCATCACCTGCCGAACTTGTTCATGCAGATGTGAGAGCTCGGATAGAAGATCACCCGCAGACCCGGGCATTTCCTCCGTGGGACGACCCGTTAGCATACCTACAGACATAACGCTATTAGTCGGCTTCTTCGCCGAACTCCTTCAAAAGGATTCGTTCAAGCACTTACTGAAAATGCCGCGTCAAAGCCGCTTATTCTCCTTCTCGGAGTCAGCACGTGTTTGCCAGCCTCTAGCTGTCGCACGACATGCTGGTCCTCCGGATTCATCTGAAACATCTATTGTTAGATCTGCAATCACACCGCACACTATATGGCAACCATCATTCTTTAAAGTAAATGTTACCAGTGGGGGACTTTTTCGGTTCGTTCAATGCGGCAACAGCGGCCCGCAGTTGGGACTTGCATTCCTCCAGCTCCTGTGACAGCCTAGTATTCTTCTCTGTAAGAACCTGCACAATAAAGATGATCCTTAAATCAGTTCTGCTAACTGTATCAAGTCTCAGGGGCTACTGATACACATAAATCATCAGATTTACTTACCTGTACATCCTTTACATACTGATCCGTGGCTCTGGCTAGACCATCTTGAGCAGCACGGAG
Organism: Triticum urartu; assembly: GCF_003073215.2. Classification (NCBI taxonomy): domain Eukaryota; kingdom Viridiplantae; phylum Streptophyta; class Magnoliopsida; order Poales; family Poaceae; genus Triticum; species Triticum urartu. The sequence continues at coordinate 613,245,424 of NC_053024.1, forward strand.
GTACGCCTCTCCAGAATTGAAGGCATCAAATGCCTCTGGTGAGAAACAAGCGTCGCGGAGTACGACCCGGCTGCACCTATGATTCATGGTGCTTTCCACTTCTGAGTTTGTAGCGGATAATCTATTCGCATCCTCTGTAGGGGGATTATCCGGCGCCCGCCCCATATCGGCTTCCATCTCTATGTCCGGTCCTGGCGCCCGACTGGTGGAAGCGTGATTAGCAACATCGCCGGACATATTCTAGCGAGCTTTTTTTCTGTTAAAGAAACACGGGCGTCGTTACATTTCGAGAAAGACGACAACCACGGAGCGGGGTTTCTATTATACCTTTGCACCGGCATCTTCGTCCTGACCACCTTCCTTTTTGGCTTGCCCGGCCTCGCTGCCTCTTGTTGGCAAGTTGCTGCGGGTTCGGCAGGGCGTCCCTAATGCCTTCCCTATAAAAACGCCATATGCATATGGTAGGTGAAGTGTCTAACAGGGGATCCTAGTTTTTGGAGTTGGGATTTTTTGGTTTTCTTACGTGCGATGCAGGAAGCAGTCCGGGATAGTCGGCTGTAATGGCCACCATGGCATCATCGCAGCTTAATTGATAGAACTGTCGGTCTATCAGCTCCACGAATATAACCGGATCTTCTTCGAGTCCGGAGTCGAGGGCCCGGTCAGGGTCCTCGGGTTGTGGAGAAGGGCTGCTGACCTCCTTTATGGCTTTTCGCAGTTCCTGCCGCAAAGTGGCAAGGTGAATATTTACGACAAAGAATGCGGGGAAAATGGGAGTAAGGAGATATAACTTACCCAGCTTGGAGGATTGTACATGCAGAATCCATCCCGTGGCTTGATGTGGATGAACTCCTCTTCCTCTCCCTTGAACAATTTGGACAGAATTTTTGCTAAAGCGGCAGCATTGTCCGGACCCTTACGCCCACAGCGGGTGGCATCATCCCCCCCCCCCCCCCGTTAAAACACCACAAGGGGTGCCCACGATATTGAAGTGGTTGTACTCCCCGCCTTATACAAATCGACATAACTTCGATTACTGTCAATCCTGATTGAGCCAGTGCTTTAATCCGGTTCATCAGGTAGAGGACTTCTCCATTGTCTTCCACCTAGGGGCTCCGTGGGCGCCAACTTCGGCGTTTCTTCAGAGTGGCATTGCTGAACTCAGGAAGACCCCGCCGAGTAGGGTCCGGAAGGGGAACATCCTCCATATAAAACCATTCCGAAGGCCAGTCTTCGGACGACTTCTTCGGGGTACCGGACAGGTATCCGGTACCGGCGATGCGCCATATTTCGGCTCCGCCCACTTGATAAAGTGACCCCCTCTGTGTGCGAGGGACGAGGCAAAATAGCCTTTTCCATAGCTCAAAGTGAGCCTCGCAGCCCAGGAACAACTCGCAGAGAGCAACATAGCCGACGATGTGTAGAATGGAGACAGGGTGAAATTGTGTGGTTGGAGGTCGTAGAACTCCAGGAGCCCGCGGAGGAACGGGTGAATTGTAAATCCGAGTCCCCTTAATAAATAGGGAACAAGGCAGACCCGCTCCCCCGTAGAGGGACTGGGGAAGCTCTCCGCTTGCTCCCCGCCATTGTAGGTGGCAAGCCCAGCTCGAACGGGCACCATGTATGCTGGAGGGAGGAATCCCTTAGTCTGCAGTTCGATTAATCGACTGTGTGGGATGGAACACCTCTCCCAATCACCGGGCTTAGGGCTACGGGGGCGGGAGGAGGAGCTGCGGAGGTCAGCCATGCTAGAATGGATCTTTCCGAAGCACGCTCTGATGGATTCTCGCTGAGGGAGGATGGTGTGGATCGGATCTGAGAATCCCCGTCCTTTTAATAGACAATTTATTTACCTGGCTAGGGGGCGAATGTAAAAACGCCCTGGCGCCTCGTATTCATTCGACGCGTGGAAAATAGCCCTTATTGGGCACAGAAGCCAAGAGGTCCAAACATTTACGGGGTCGGACACTGCTTTACAAACATTCGAAATATGGAGAAGAACCCGCCTTGCAATGTCGAAGTAAACACTGCCCGTCGGACTCGTCGTCATTGAAGCCTGGTTCGGGGGCTACTGAGGGAGTCCTGGATTAGGGGGTATCTGGATAGCCGGATTATATCCTTTGGCCGGACTGTTGGACTATGAAGATACAAGATTGAAGACTTCGTCTCGTGTCCGGATAGGACTCTACTTGGCGTGGAAGACAAGTTAGGCAATACGGATATGTATATCTCCTCCTTTGTAACTGACCTTGTGTAACCCTAGCCCCCTCCGGTGTCTATATAAACCGGAGGGTTTTAGTCCGTAGGACAACATACAATCATACCATATGCTAGCTTCTAGGGTTTAGCCTCTCCGATCTCGTGGTAGATCAACTCTTGTAATACTCATATCATCAAGAATAAATCAAGCAGGACATAGGGTTTTACCTCCATCAAGAGGGCCCGAACCTGGGTAAAACATTGTGTCCCCTGCCTCCTATTACCATCCGCCTTAGACACACAGTTCGGGACCCCCTACCCGAGATCCGCCGGTTTTGACACCGACAAAGATCATTATCGGTCAAACCGCATAACAACATACGTTGTTCCCTTTGTCATTGGTGTGTTACTTGCCCGAGATTCGATCGTCGGTATCTCAATACCTAGTTCAATCTCGTTACCGGCAAGTCTCTTTACTCGTTCTGTAATACATCATCCCGTAACTAACTCATTAGTTACAATGCTTGCAAGGTTTATAGTGATGTGCATTACCGAGTGGGCCCAGAGATATCTCTCCGACAATCGGAGTGACAAATCCTAATCTCGAAATACGCCAACTCAACAAGTACCTTTGGAGACACCTGTAGAGCACCTTTATAATCACCCAGTTACATTGTGACATTTGGTAGCACACAAAGTGTTCCTCCGGTAAACGGGAGTTGCATAATCTCATAATCATAGGAACATGTATAAGTCATGAAGAAAGCAATAGCAACATACTAAACGATCAAGTGCTAAGCTAACGGAATGGGTCAAGTCAATCACATCATTATCCTAATGATGTGATCCCGTTAATCAAATGGCAACTCATGTCTATGGTTAGGAAACATAACAATCTTTGATCAACGAGCTAGTCAAGTAGAGGCATACTAGTGACACTATGTTTGTCTATGTATTCACACATGTACCATGTTTCCGGTTAATACAATTCTAGCATGAATAATAAACATTTATCATGTTATAAGGAAATATAAATAACAACTTTATTATTGCCTCTAGGGCATATTTCCTTCAGTCTCCCACTTGCACTAGAGTCAATAATCTAGTTCACATCGTCATGTGATTTAACATCAATAGTTCACATCTTTATGTGATTAGTTCACATCTCCATGTGACTAACACCCAAAGGGTTTACTAGAGTCAATAATCTAGTTCACATCGCTATGTGATTTACACCCAAAGAGTGATCATGTTTTGCTTGTGAGAAATTTAGTCAATGGGTCTGCCACATTCAGAGCCGTATGTATTTTGCAAATTTTCTATGTCTACAATGCTTTGCACAGAGCTACTCTAGCTAATTGCTCCCACTTTCAATATGTATCTAGATCGATACTTAGAGTCATCTAGATCGGTGTCAAAAGCTTGTATCGACGTAACTCTTTATGATGAACTCTTTCATCACCTCCATAACCGAGAAATATTTCCTTAGTCCTCTAAGGATAATTTTGACCGTTGTCCAGTGATCTACTCCTAGATCACTATCGTACTCCTTTGCCAAACTCAGGGCAGGGTATACAATAGGTCTGGTACATAGCATGACATACTTTATAGAACCTATGACTAAGGCATAGGGAATGACTTTTCATTCTCTTTCTATTTTCTGCCGTGGTCGGGTTTTGAGTATTTACTCAACTTCACACCTTGCAACACAGGCAAGAACTTCTTCTTTGACTGTTCCATTTTGAACTACTTCAAAATCCTGTCAAGGTATTTACTCATTGAAAATATATCAAGTGTCTTGATCTATCTCTATAGATCTTGATGCTCAATATGTAAGTAGCTTCACCGAGGTCTTTCTTTGAAAAACTCCTTTCAAACACTCCTTTATGCTTTCCAGAAAATTCTACATTATTTCCAATCAACAATATGTCATTTACATATACTTATCAAGAATGTTGTAGTGCTCCCACTCACTTTCTTGTAAATACAGGCTTCACCGCAAGTATGTATAAAACCATATGCTTTGATCACTTTATCAAAGTATATATTCCAACTCCGAGATGCTTGCACCAGTCCATAGATGGATCGCTGGAGCTTGCTCACTTTGTTAGCACCTTTATGATCGACAAAAACTTTCAGGTTGCATCATATACAACTCTTCTTCCAGAAATCCATTCAAGAATGCAGTCTTTACATCCATTTGCCAAATTTCATAATCATAAAATGTGGCAACTGCAAACATGATTCGGGCGGACTTAAGCATCGATACGAGTGAGAAAATCTCATCATAGTCAACACCTTGAACTTGTCGAAAACATTTTGCGACAATTCGAGCTTTGTAGATAGCAACACTACTATCAGCGTTCGTCTTCCTCTTGAAGATCCATTATTATTAATGACTCACCGATCATCGGGCAAGTCAATCAAAGTCCATACTTTGTTCTCATACATGGATCTCGTCTCAGATTTCATGGCCTCAAGCCATTTTGCGGAATCTAGGCTCATCATCGCTTCCTCATAATTCGTAGGTTCGTCATGGTCTAGTAACATGACTTCCAGAAAGGATTTCCATACCACTCTGGTGCGGACCATACTCTGGTTGTCCTACGAGGTTCGGTAGTAACTTGATCTAAAGTTTCATAATCATCATCATTAGCTTCCTCACTAATTGGTGTAGAGATCACTAGAACTGATTTCTGTGATGAACTACTTTCCAATTCGGGAGAAGGTACAATTACCTTATCAAGTTCTACATTCCTCCCACTCACTTCTTCGAGAGAAACTTCTTCTCAAGAAAGGATCCACTCTTTATCAACAAAGATATTGCCTTTCAGATATGTGATAGAAGGTGTACCCAACAGTTTCTTTTGGGTATCCTATGAAGACGCACTTTTCCGATTTAGGTTTGTGCTTATTTGGCTGAAACTTTTTCACATAAGCATCACAACCCCAGACTTTAAGAAACGACAGCTTAGGTTTCTAGCCAAGCCATATTTCATATGGTGTCGTCTCAACGGATTAGACGGTGCCCTATATAACGTGAATGTAGCTGTCTCTAATGCATAACCCCAAAACGATAGTGGCAAATCGGTAAGAGACATCATAGATTGCACTATATCCAATAAAGTATGGTTATGATGTTCGGACACACCATTATATTGTGGTGTTTCGGGTGGCATGAATTTTTGAAACAATTCCACATTGTTTTAGTTGAAGACCAAACTCGTAACTCAAATATTCGTCTCCGCGATCAGATCATAGAAACTTTATTTTCTTGTTATGATGTTTTTCCACTTCACTCTGAAATCCTTTGAACTTTTCAAATGTTTCAGACTTATGTTTCATCAAGTAGATATACCCATATCTGCTCAAATCATATGTGAAGGTCAGAAAATAATGATACCCACCGCGAGTCTCAACACTCATCGGACTGCATACATCAGTATGTATTATTTCCAACAAGTTTGTTGCTCTCTCCATTGTACCGGAGAACGGAGTCTTAGTCATCTTGCCCATGAGTCATGGTTCGCAAGCATCAACTGATTCATAATCAAGTGATTCCAAAAGCCCATCAGCATGGAGTTTCTTCATGTGCTTTACACCAATATGACCCAAACGGCAGTGCCACAAATAAGTTGCACTATCATTATTAACTTTGCATCTTTTGGCTTCAATATTATGAATATGTGTGTCACTACAATCGAGATCCAACAAACCAATTTCATTGGGTGTATAACTATAGAAGGTTTTATTCATGTAAACATAACAACAATTATTCTCTAACATAAATGAATAATAGTATTGCAATAAACATGATCAAATCATATTCATGCTCAACACAAACACCAAATGACATTTATTTAGGTTCAACACTAATCCCGAAAGTATAGGGAGTGTGCGATGATGATCATATCATTCTTGGAACTACTTCCAACACACATCGTCACTTCACCCTTAACTAGTTTTTGTTCATTCTGCAACTCCCGTTTTGAGTTACTACTCTTAGCAACTGAACCAGTATCAAATACCGAGGGGTTTGCTATAAACACTAGTAAAGTACACATCAATAACATGTATATCAAATATACCTTTGTTCACTATGCCATCCTTCTTACCCGCCAAGTATCTAGGGCAGTTCCACTTCCAGTGACCATTTCCTTTGCAGTAGTAGCACTCAGTTCCAGGCTTGGGTCTAGCTTTGGGCTTCTTCATGGGAGCATCAACTTGCTTGCTATTCTTCTTTGAAGTTTTGTTTCTTTCCCTTTGCCCTTTTCTTGAAACTAGTGGTCTTGTTAACCATCAACAATTGATGCTATTTCTTGATTTCTACCTTCGCCGATTTGAGCATCGTGAAGAGTTTGGGAATTAATTTCGTCATCCCTTGCATATTATAGTTCATCATGAAGTTCCAGTAACTTGGTGATAGTGACTAGAGAACTCTGTCAATCACTTTTTTATCTGGAAGAATAACTCCCACTTGATTCAAGCGATTGTAGTACTCAGACAATCTGAGCACATGCTCACTGGTTGAGCTATTCTCCTCCATCTTGTAGGCAAAGTACTGTCAGAGGTCTCATACCTCTCGACACGGGCATGAGTATGAAATACCAATTTCAAATCTTAGAACATCTTATATGTTCCGTGGTGTTCAAAACGTTTTTGAGGTCCCGGTTCTAAGCCATAAAGCATGATGCACTAAATGTAACGCCCTCGATGCGGCTATATCTCCCACGTGTCGAAGCACGACTTAGAGGCATAACCGCATTGAAAGCAATGTTGCAAGTGAGGTAATCTTCACAACAACCCATGTAATACATAAGGGAAAGAGATAACATAGTTGGCTTACACTCGCCACGTCACACAATGCATAAATAAGTCATTACATTCATCCAGTTACACTCAAGGTCCGACTACGGAACCAAAATAAAGATAAACCCCAAATGCAACATAGTCCCCAATCGCCCCAACCGGGCACCACTACTGATCATCTGGGAAAGACACGTAGTATCGTCCTGAGTCCTCATTGAACTCCCACTTGAGCTCAGTCGAATCACCTGGAGCGGTATCATCGGTCCCTGCATCTGGTTTTGGAAGTAATCTGTGAGTCACGGGGACTCAGCAATCTCACACCCTCGCGATCAAGACTATTTAAGCTTATAGGAAGGGTAAAAGTATGATGTGGAGCTGCAGCAAGCGACTAGCATATATGGTGTCTAACATACGCAAAAGAGAGCGAGAAGAGAAGGCAAAGGCACGATCGAGCAACTATGATCAAGAAGTGGTCCTAGAACAACCTACGATCAAGCATAACACGAGACCGTGTTCTCTTCCTGGACTCTGCCGAAAACAGACCATCATGGCCAAACACTCAATTGATTCATTTTAATTAAGTTAAGTTTCAGGTTATCTACAACCGGACATTAACAAATTCCCATCTGCCCATAACTGCGGGCACGACTTTCGAAAGTTCAAATCCCTGCAGGGGTGTCCCAACTTAGCCCATCACAAGCTCTCACGGTCAACGAAGGATATTCCTTCTCCCAAGACAATCCGATCAGACTCGGCATCCCGGTTACAAGACATCTCGACAATGGTAAAACAAGTCCAGCAACACCGCCCGAATGTGCCGACAAATCCCGATAGGAGCTGCACATATCTCGTTCTCAGGGCACACTCAGATGAGCGCTCCGTACAACTAAAACCAAACCTCGAGTTTCCCCGAGGGGGCACTGCAAAGGGCTCTAGTTTGGACCAACACTTAGAGGAGCACTGGCCCGGGGGGGTTAAATAAAGATGACCCTCGGGCTCCGGAAACCCAAGGGAAAAAGAGGCTAGGTGGCAAATGGTAAAACTAAGGTTGGGCATTGCTGGAGGAGTTTTATTCAAGGTGTCGGGGATATACCCCGCGGCGTAAACCGGCCGGAAGTATAACCCGGCCGGACTAGGCGTTTCATTGGTAAACCGCCAGAGGATTGGCAGTTTACGTGATTGACGGTTCACATGTCTGGCGGTTCACTGGTATGACGATTCACGAGCCTGAAGATTCATTGGTGACCCGGCGCGTGTTCCAGATGGATGACAAGGCCCAAGGCCCAGCATGCCGGTTTATGTTAATGGTGGGCCGGTTTAAGAGTAAAGGCATGAGGAACATTTATCTTACAAGGAGTTAAGACCTGGACTTGTATCCAGTTTGTATTAGAGATAGACTAGTCCTAATCCTAATAGGACTCTACATGTAACCCGCCCCTCCAACATATATAAGGAGGGGCAGGGCTCCCCAAAAGGGACAAGATTCACAAGTTCCACAAGTTGGACAAGTTAGGTTTAGACAATAGCTCTCAAGATAGAGCACTCTTGTAACCGTGATCATCATCATCAATATCAATGAAGCAGGATGTAGGCTTTTACCTCCACCGTGAGGGGCCGAACCTGGGTAAAACATCGTGTCTCTCATCCCGCTCAACCCCTCTCAAGCTACCACATAGATGCGTTGGCCTCGCGACTAAGTCCTGACACTAAGGACATCTGCCGTGACAAGTCCACGACAGTTGGCACCCACCGTGGGGCCTGCGAACGGTGGCGTTGAGTTCTTGAAGGGATCTTTTCTAGGATTCGAGAAGTTTACAAATTTCCACATAAAGAAAGCCGGTTTGAGCAGTGCGAGCAATGTTAAGGCGAGAGTTCGGGTTATGCGTATGTATGTCGCCGCAAGTCGCCAAGGTAATGGAAGTTTTCATTGCGGATTCGACCCAAAAGTTGCTACGCGTATCTGGGACAAAGGCCGAGGCATCTATCCAAGTTGTCGAATCCGAGATGGATACAAAGGCCGGACTGGCCGTGGCTGTCCACGTATGTCTCGAGAGGCAGCAAGAATTTTTTTTGAGCGTAGCACAACAGCCCAAATACTATTACTTCAAGTCTTCAACTAGTACTAGACACATTAAGCTATAGTGTTTAGTACCTACTACAACGGTGGCAGATGCACATCCTCAAAACCTGCAAAAGAGAGGTCCACGAGTGCTGGTCATTGATCTGTGTTAAACGCCAACAAACAAACAAACAAACGAAGGACAGCGGTCGGTACAAGTCCCCAACGCTCGAGGCTTTTGCAGTGTCCATGACCCGGAAGACATGGACATAGAATTAGTCAAACTGATCATGATTTGGAAAGATAAACCGGATATGGATTGGACTCCGATTCTGACATCTCGACGGTCTCCGTCTCTGCTGCAGCTACGGCAGCACCTCGACCCGCTCGGTTTGTCCGCGCCGTCAACTGGCCAGTGCGCGTGAGTGGTTGGACTCCAGCTTTGGCTCGCCCATGGCCCCCGGCTCGTCTCTGCTTCTCTTGCTCAAGCTGTTGCGCTGCCGTGTTTCCAAATCGTCGTCACCGTTACGTATTCTTTGGCTTGAGCTGCCCGGTTTTGGTTTTTTTCTATTGCCTGAGCCGTCACCTCTGCCAAGAGTCGTGGCAGCACTGCTCCGTCCCTGTCTATCCGATAAAAAATCAGGTGATATCCATCCAAGTTTGATTTATTAGCACATGTTGTTTTTGTCAAAGAACAAGTTTATCTTTGCCTTGGTGCGCAATATTGTTTATGCAGGGCAATTATTTATGACAAAAAATGATATTATACCTCGAAGATGGAGGCACACCAACATCTTTTGGCACAGGTGGTCGTCGTTACTCGACGAACTCCCGCGCCGGTTTACAACGCCGTGGCCATCTCTCGCGGCCGCACCGGTTCACAACGACACGGACAACTCGCCCGTCCACCCTCGCGGCCGGTTCACGCGTCCGCACTAGTTTACAGCATGAAGGATAATTTGCTCGTCCGCACCGGTTTACAACACCGAGCCGGCTCATCTGCTTAGCTCCCGCGGCCGACTCACCTGTGAGTAATTTCAGCTTCACCCGGTGATCATCAACTCCGCGGTGATAATCTCTGACCCGACGCATCAGGTGAAATCCATCTGGTATATTTTTATATTATATATTGCTTTCTTTTAAAAAATAGGAGCCATTACTTTGTCTTGCAAGTTCTTCAATGTAGGACAAATTATATCACAAAGCTCTAAAGCTCTCAAATCCGGTTTAACAATGTCCGGTTCAAAAAGGAATTAACTTCTCGCAAGTTCGAGTTGAAAGGCTGTCAGAAAATTTCCGGCTGAAAATGAAGATTCCAGTTTAAAATCCGGTTCAAGGGAAAGATGTCTTCCACGAAGCTTTGAAGCTCTCAATATCCAGTTTAACATCCGGTTCAAGAAGGATTTATCTCTTGCAAAAAGTTAAAGGGTGCCAAAGAGGACCTACTGCCATGATGCGCGGTTCAAACATGGGTATCATGCCTTATTGGCTTATCATATTATTGATCACTTGGGGGCTTTGGTCGTATCCGAACCATAGTCACACCTCTTGATCGGCGCAATGCCACAATATCACTTGGGGGCTTGGTCGTGTCCGAACCATAGCAATGCCATTTGGTAGGCGGAAAGCCACAACATCACTTGGGGACTTGTGGTCACGTCTGAACCATAGTCATGCCTCTTGATCGGCCTAGTGCCACAGCATCACTTGGGGGCTTTGGTCGAACCCAAACCATCGCTACACCTCTTGATCGGCGTAATGCCAATGCATCACTTGGGGACTTGTGGTCACGTCTGAACTATAGTCACGCCTCTTGATCGGCCTAAGGCCACAGAATCACTTGGGGGCTTGGTCGAACCCGAACCATTGCCACGCCTTTTGATCGGCATAATGCCATTGTTTCATTTGGGGACCTGGCTGACTTGAACCATAGCTACGCCTGTCGGGGGCTCGGTCGTGTACGGCCATGGTAACGCCATTTGATCGGCTCAATAGCCTCTTTTTACAAATGGTTTTATCATTCCCTTTGCTTGAAATTTGCTTTGATAAATATTTCCTTTTACTTCTGTTGCGTTTTTAAACTGACATTGTTAATCCGGTTCGACTGTCGATTACAAATTGGCGGAACACGGTCAAATCTTAATCCGGAGACTATCTGCCCGGTTTGATTTTATGTTACCATCTTATTATGGAGTAAACCGGTGTTTATTAACCCGGCTCGACTTTCAACTACAAGTTGAAAATACATGATCAATTATAGTCTGGTGTTATTAACCCAGTCTGGTTTCAACTACAAGTCGCCAGCATCGAATATGGATAATCCGGTGTTTATCACAACCCGGTACGGTTTTATCATAAACCGGCACAATATGGAAGGAGTTATCAGTATTCAAGATTTGGGTTATCACCCTTACTAAAAAAGTTGGTAAACCAACGATATGATTCAATGTCACAGATATGATATATTTCATATTTGATTATTCTTAAAGTGGAGCCTTGGTTATAAACCCGGGTTATATGTTGGGAATTATGACCCGTCCGGCGGTAAACCGCCAGGACACTTTAAACTTGTTGTATGTAGAAACATGTTTGTTAACCCGACCTGGCTTTGGACTATAAGTCGCCAGGTATATAGGATTGCGCCATTGGAATCATGCGCTTATAAATCATTAGGTTATATTATTCAAATAGCCAAACTTGGCTGGATTTTCATTATGATATTGAATGAATAAGGTTTTCATACCGGATTATATTATCTTGAATAGCCAACATGGCTGGATTTTTATGGTTATTAATAACCAGTATTATTGAGTTTTCAAAGTCGCTTTAGCGCAATGGCTATTATTTTATCAAAGGATATGATTTATTCTACAATGGAAGGGATAGTCCCGAGTCGCTGCAGGCTTACAACCCGGCACTTGGGGGCTACATTATTCAAATTGAGATTACATGCAAGTCTCATGACGCTGCAAGCATGCACCATGACACTTGGGGGCTAATGCAAAGTCATTTTTACTAGTCTTATTGAAGATCCGACTCATCATATTATAATGAGCCGGCCCTTGGGGGCTGCCAATTGCTCCTGTCAACAATCCAAGCAATTACAAGTCCCAGCTTGCTGCAAGCATGACAACCCGGCACTTGGGGGCTACATATATGGAGTATTCATCTATATGATTGAGATGAACAAACCGGATTTCTTCAAGTTTGAAACACTTATTAGAGCAAGTCTTAAGTTATCACTATGTTCTCCTCTTAAGACTTGGGAGCTACAGGTATTATGCATATAAAGGAGGAACATCTTCATTTTATCAGTTTTGAGCAAATCAGGAAGATCAATTACATGACCCGGTGTCAACAACAATTATGACCCGGTGCCATCAATATTTATAAACCGGCCATTTTGGTAATATTAAACCGGCAAGTTTTACATCTTCAAACCGGCTGAATATCAGATAAGTATTTCAAGACCCATATTTCTTAAACCGGCGCTTTGGGAGCTGAATCAAAGGAGTTATTCTTCACAATATTTCTGTGACAAACCAATGTCGGCAAATTGATTATGAAGCTGGTCTGTTGACCCAGACTTCCCAGAAGGAGGAAATAACAAGGACTTAAGGGTGATCAGGTACTGGTTTACAAGAATTCTTAACCCGGAGCACAACCTGTCAAATTTGTTCTTGTGTTTATTTTTGCAGCATAAAGTTTACCATGGATAAATCCAAGCTAAACTTGGGTGCTAATGTCAGGGATATACCCCGCGGCGTAAACCGGCCGGAAGTATAACCCGGCCGGACTAGGCATTTCATTGGTAAACCGCCAGAGGATTGGCGGTTTACGTGATTGGCGGTTCACGTGTCTGGCGGTTCACTGGTATGACGATTCACGAGCCTGAAGATTCATTGGTGACCCGGCGCGTGTTCCAGATGGATGACAAGGCCCAAGGCCCAGCATGCCGGTTTATGTTAATGGTGGGCCGGTTTAAGAGGAAAGGCATGAGGAACATTTATCTTACAAGGAGTTAAGACCTGGACTTGTATCCGGTTTGTATTAGAGATAGACTAGTCCTAATCCTAATAGGACTCTACATATAACCCGCCCCTCCAACATATATAAGGAGGGGCAGGGCTCCCCAAAAGGGACAAGATTCACAAGTTCCACAAGTTGGACAAGTTAGGTTTAGACAATAGCTCTCGAGATAGAGCACTCTTGTAACCGTGATCATCATCATCAATATCAATGAAGCAGGATGTAGGCTTTTACCTCCATCGTGAGGGGCCGAACCTGGGTAAAACATCGCATCTCTCATCCCGCTCAACCCCTCTCAAGCTACCACATAGATGCATTGGCCTCGCGACTAAGTCCTGACACTAAGGACATCTGTCGTGACAAGTCCACGACACAAGGCGAACTATCAAGGGGTTCCCATTATAACCCAACCGTGTAAGGAACGCAAAAATCAAGGAACATAACACCGGTATGACGGAAACTAGGGCGGCAAGAGTGGAACAAAACACTAGGCATAATGTCGAGCCTTCCACCCTTTACCAAGTATATAGGTGCATTAAGATAAACAAGATATAATAATGATATCCCAACAATAAACAATGTTCCAACAAGGAACAAACTCCAATCTTCACCTGCAACTAGCAACGCTATAAGAGGGGCTGAGCAAAGCGGTAACATAGCCAAACAACGGTTTGCTAGGACAAGGTGGGTTAGAGGTTTGACATGGCAATATGGGAGCCATGATAAGCAAGTGGTAGGTATTGTAGCATAGGCATAGCAAAAGAGCGAGCATCTAGCAAGCAAAGATAGAAGTGATTTCGAGGGTATGGTCATCTTGCCTGCAAAGTTCTCTGAGTTGACTTGATCCTCGTAAGCGTACTCGACGGGCTCCTTGATCACGTACTAGTCTCCCGGCTCTACCCAAGCAAGAACAACAAGCAAAGGGAGACACAATCAACCACGTGCAATGCGGAAACAACATGATGCAAAACATGTCATGATATGCGGGATGCGGTATGCGATGCATATGCATGATTTGGAAAGGAATGATTGAACCTGGCCTCAACTTGGAAAACCAAGAGTGCCACTGGAAAGGTGAGTTGATTCCGGTTGAAATCGATATAAAGATCACCGGAATCGGATGCACGGTTTGGAAATGACAAGCAAAACAAATATGGCACCGATCTGCGATTAACAGCACGAGACCATCTAAATGCATCAAGAACAACATGCTATAGCACTCTAACATAGCAAAAAAATACATGACAGGGATCCACTCAAGATGCTTGACAAAAGATGAACACTAAGCTACGGATAATTCACTCAATAGCAGGTTCAAACAAGCATGGCAAAAGTGCAAAAGATAACAGGTTTCAGACTTAGTGAAATTAACAACAAGTCAGGAAAATTTAATATCAGGAAGCAATGTTTAGAGCACGAAAACTACATGCTACCGGAACATATCATGGAAAAGCAAGGCATGGAATGAAGCTACTCAAAGCATACAACAAAAGTCCCTTACTTACCATAAGCCAAAAGGGATCAAAAAAATACAATGGCAACCATGTGAACATAGCAATTATCGTTAACAGATTCAGACAGTGAAAAACTGGAACATGGCAAAATAGATATCAAGTAGGCATGTTTACGAGCTCGATGCACTCACCACAAGGCATTGCATGAAAAACTAGCATACACCCAGCAAGTAGACATGGCATAGAAGCTACACATGGCAAGAACAACAACATAGCATGCATGGATCAACTACAACAAGCTCGGCAAAATTGCTAAACATGTTAACAATCTGCCAGGAATATTTTATAGCAAAAGTAGAGCTAGATTGAGTCAAGCTAGGGTGCTCCATAATGGCAAACAAAGATATGGATGGATAGAGCACCACAATATCTACAAAACATCCTTACTGATCATGCTCAAAAGAGGCACGGATCACTTGGTAACAACATGAACACATGGCATAAAAGTTACAGCAGGAAAAGGACTTAGTGAAATTCTAAGTCCCTGAAATCAGCAACATTAAGTAAGCTACTTTGCATGCTTGTGCTAGCCACCACAGAGATCACAAAAATAAATGACATACATCCCTGTAAAGATGGCATGGCATACTTCAAAACTCATGTAGAGCTCAAGATCATAGGATGCACACAACAATCATGGCAAAAATGACAAATGAGCAAATGCTGATATGAATCTGAAACTAACATCACATAGCCCTCTTCCAACAGCATTTAGGGCATCAAGATGAGCTCAAATGAACATGATGCAATGAGATGAAATGAAGTACTCGTCGAGACAAACATTTTGATATGCTACACGCATGAATCAGAGCAACTATGATGAAGTTATGATGCTGAAAACATGTGCAAAAATCATTGAGAGAGAGGGAAAAATCAACCTTAGTTAGGGTTTACTGTAGCAGTGCGGATCCAAATCAGATCGGGATCTCGCCGGAAATACTGTAGCGGCGGCGGATTCGAGGATGGCCGGGGTTGAGGTCGCCGGAGTTGGGCCGGATCCTCGCCGAAGAGGGACGCGGGGTTCGCCGGGTAGCCGGACTTGGCGCGGACGACGAGGGGGCGACGAGGCAACGTCCTGCGGCGGCGTCGGGGGGAAGCAGCACGGCGAGGAGCTTGCCGGGGCGGAGCTTTGCTCCGGCCGACGATGGCGCGGCGGCGGCGATCCGGCAAGAGGAGGCGGGGAGGCGGCGCGCTCGGTCCCGCGAGCGGCGGCGCAGGCGATGGGCCGTGGGGGCCCCGAGTGGGCTTCGCGGGCCTCGGGCGGCGGCGGGTCGGCGGGAGGACACGTGGCGCTCAGGACTGGTGCGGGGTGGCGGTGCGGCTTGTCCGGCCAGAAACGGACATTGTCCGGCGGTGGCGCGAGCGAATTTTAGGGTTTGGGGGAAGAAGACCCGGGATTTGGAATGGGGGGTCTTTAAATAGAGGTGGAGGGAGCTAGGAGGCTCCAAATTGAGCACGGTTTGCGGCCACGCGGTCGTGATCGAACGGCCTAGGTGATGGAAGGGGTTTTGGTGGGTTTTGGGCCACTTTGGAAGGGTGTTGGGCTGCAACACACACAAGGCCTTTTCGGTCCCTCGGTTAACCGTTGGAGTATCAAACGAAGTCCAAATGGTACGAAACTTGACAGGCGGTCTACCGGTAGTAAACCAAGGCCACTTGGCAAGTCTCGGTCCAATCCGAAAATGTTTAACACCCGTACACGAAAAGAGGTAGAAAGGGACACCGGAGGACATAGGAGCGCCGGAATGCAAAACGGACAACGGGGAAAAAGCTCGGATGCATGAGACGAACACGTATGCAAATGCAATGCACATGATGACATGATATGAGATGCATGACAAAGACAAAAGCACACGAAGACAAAAACCCGACAACGAGGAAAATCATAACTTAGTACCGGAAATGGCAAGAGTTGGAATACAAATATGGCATGTTACATACGGGGTGTTACACTAAACTATTAAGTAGTCATCATACCGAGCTTTGTCAAACGTTGTAACGTGTGCATCTGCTCCTGCAATAGGTTTGTCACCTAGCGGTGCATCAAGGACATAATTCTTCTGTGCAGCAATGAGGATAATCCTCAGATCACGGATCCAATCCGCATCATTGCTACTAACATCTTTCAACTTTATTTTCTCTAGGAACATACCAAAAATAAATAGGGAGCTACATCGTAAGCTATTGATCTACAACATAGATATGCAAATACTATCAGGACTAAGTTCATGATAAATTAAAGTTCAGTTAATCAAATTATTAAAGAACTCCCACTTAGATTGACATCCCTCTAATCCTCTAAGTGATTACGTGATCCATATCAACTAAACCATGTCCGATCATCACGTGAGATGGAGTAGTTTCAATGGTGAACATCACTATGTTGATCATATCTACTATATGATTCACACTCGACCTTTCAGTCTCAGTGTTCCGAGGCCATATCTGCATATGCTAGGCTCGTCAAGTTTAACCTGAGTATTCTGCGTGTGCAACTGTTTTGCACCCGTTGTATTTGAACGTACAACCTATCACACCCGATCATCACGTGGTGTCTCAGCACGAAGAACTTTTGCAACGGTGCATACTCAAGAAGAACACTTGTACCTTGAAATTTAGTGAGAGATCATCTTATAATGCTACCGCCGATCTAAGCAAAATAAGATGCATAAAAGATAAACATCACATGCAATCAAAATATGTGACATGATATGGCCATCATCGTCTTGTGCCTTTGATCTCCATCTCCAAAGCATCGTCATGATCTCCATCATCACCGGCATGACACCATGATCTCCATCATCTTGATCTATATCAATGTGTCGTTACATGGTCGTCTTGCCAACTATTGCTCTTGCAACTATTGCTATCGCATAGCGATAAAGTAAAGCAATTATTTGGCACTTGCATCTTATGCAATAAAGAGACAACCATAAGGCTCCTGCCAATTGCCGATAACTTTAACAAAACATAATCATCTCATACAACAATTTATATCTCATCACGTCTTGACCATATCACATCACAACATGCCCTGCAAAAACAAGTTAGACGTCCTCTACTTTGTTGTTGCAAGTTTTACGTGGCTGCTACGGGCTGAGCAAGAACCGTTCTTACTTACACATCAAAACCACAACAATAGTTTGTCAAGTTAGTGTTGTTTTAACCTTCTCAAGGACCGGGCGTAGCCACACTCGGTTCAACTAAAGTTGGAGAAACTGACACCCGCCAGCCACCTGTGTGCAAATCACGTCGGTAGAATCAGTCTCGCGTAAGCGTACGCATAATGTCGGTCCGGGCCGCTTCATCTAACAATACCGCCGAACCAAAGTGTGACATGCTGGTAAGCAGTATGACTTGTATCGCCCACAACTCACTTGTGTTCTACTCGTGCATACAACATCTACGCATAAAAAACTTGGCTCTGATGCCACTATTGGGGAACGTAGTAATTTCAAAAAAAATTCCTACGCACACACAGGATCATGGTGATGTATAGCAACGAGAGGGGAGAGTGTGTCCACGTACCCTCGTAGACCGAATGCGGAAGCGTTAGCACAACGCGGTTGATGTAGTCGTACGTCTTCATGATCCGACCGATCCAAGTACCGAACGCATGGCACCTCCGAGTTCTGCACACGTTCAACTCGATGACGTCCCGCGAGCTCCGATCCAGCAAAGCTTCACATGAGAGTTTCGTCAGCACGACGGCGTGGTGACGGTGATGATGATGCTACCGACGCAGGGCTTCGCCTAAGCACCGCTACGATATGATCGAGGTGAATTATGATGGAGGGGGGCACCGCACACGGCTAAGAGATCAATGATCAATTGTTGTGTTCTAGGGTGCCCCCTGCCCCGTATATAAAGGAGCAAGGGGAGACCGGCCAACCTCTCTAGGCGCACCAAAGAGGGGAGGAATCCTCCTCCTAGTAGGAGTAGGATTCCTCCTTTCCTAGTCCTACTAGGAGGGGAAGGAAGGAGAAGGGGGGAGAAGGAAAGAGGGGGTGCAGCCCCTCCCCTAGTCCAATTCATACTAGGGCCACGGGGCGCGCGCGTCTAGCCCTCGCGGCTTCTCCTCTTTTTCCCTTAAAGCCCACAAAGGCCCATATGTATTCCCGTATTCCCGTAACTCCCACGGTACTCCGAAAAATACCCGGATCACTCGAAACCTTTCTGATGTCCGAATATAGTCATCAAATATATCGATCTTTACATCTAGACCATTTCGAGACTCCTCTTCATGTCCCCGATCTCATCCGGGACTCCGAACTACCTTCGGTACATCAAAACACATAAACTCATAATACTGATCGTCACCGAACTTTAAGCGTGCGGACCCTACGGGTTCAAGAACTATGTAGACATGACCGAGACACGTCTCCGGTCAATAACCAATAGCGGAACCTAGATGCTCATATTGGCTCCCACATATTCTACGAAGATCTTTATCGTTCAAACCGCATAACAACATACGTTGTTCCCTTTGTCATCGGTATGTTACTTGCCCGAGATTCGATCGTCGGTATCTCAATACCTAGTTCAATCTCGTTACCGGAAAGTCTCTTTACTCATTCCGTAATACATCATCCTGTAACTAACTCATTAGTTACAATGCTTGCAAGGTTTATAGTGATGTGCATTACCGAGTGGGCCTAGAGATACCTCTCCGACAATCAGAGTGACAAATCCTAATCTCGAAATGCGCCAACTCAACAAGTACCTTTGGAGACACCTGTAGAGAACCTTTATAATCACCCAGTTATGTTGTGATGTTTGGTAGCACACAAAGTGTTTCTCCAGTAAACGGGAGTTGCATAATCTCATAGTCATAGGAACATGTATAAGTCATGAAGAAAGCAATAGCAACATACTAAATGATCAAGTGCTAAGCTAACGGAATGGGTCAAGTCAATCACATCATTCTCCTAATGATGTGATCCCGTTAATCAAATGACAACTCATGTCTATGGTTAGGAAACATAACCATCTTTGATCAACGAGCTAGTCAAGTAGAGGCATACTAGTGACACTATGTTTGTCTATGTATTCACACATGTACCATGTTTCCGGTTAATACAACTCTAGCATGAATAGTAAATATTTATCATGTTATAAGGAAATATAAATAACAACTTTATTATTGCCTCTAGGGCATATTTCCTTCAGTTCGGCTGTAGGTCCCCCGCCAAGGACAGGTTCTTTAATGAGTTTAGCACATCCCCAAGGGCGAGTGCTGGAAGATGTCTGCGGCACTGAACTCGAAGATTGACAAGCGATCAAGTTCGGCGTCCACGAACTTACATGGTGCGGAACATATAACGAGAGACGAGTCCGGAGTTCCGGTGACACAGATATCGTGTGAGGTTAAGTCCATGTGCGGCTCCAACGCCGGGGAATCTGTGGCCTCCGTGGTGGGGTTGAGCCTCCGGTCCTTGGATGGCGAAGTATGCTCCGGATCTAAGGCCCGAGCAGTTACAGGAGCTATCTCCTGAATGTGGTCTGATGACAGATTTGGGTCATGTTCATCGAGGTGACCAGGAGCATTCACCGCGGTCTAGAGTCCGGCGAAGATCAAATCTCCATGAATGTCCACGACGTAGTTTAAGCTCCCAAGTCTGACCTAATGGCCAGGGGCGTAGCTATCGATCTGCTCTAGATGGCCAAACGAGTTGGCCCGCAGTGCAAAGCCGCCGAACACAAAGATTTGTCCGGTGAGGAAAGTTTCTCCTTGGATAGCGTCATTGTTGACGATTGAAGGGGCCATAAAACCTTTTGAGGATGGCAAAGTGGAACTCTCAATGAAAGCACCAATGTCGGTGTCAAAACCGGCGGATCTCGGGTAGGGGGTCCCGAACTGTGCGTCTAAGGTCGATGGTAACAGGAGACAGGGGACGCGATGTTTACCCAGGTTCGGGCCCTCTCTATGGAGGTAATACCCTACTTCCTGCTTGATTGATCTTAATGAATATGAGTATTACAAGAGTTGATCTACCACGAGATCGTAATGACTAAACCCTAGAGGTCTAGCCTGTATGGCTATGGTAATGAATATCTCTTCCCTCCGGACTAAGTCCTCCGGCTTATATAGACACCGGGAGGATCTAGGGTTACACAAGGTCGGTTACAAATAAAGGAATCTACATATTTGGTCGCCAAGCTTGCCTTCCACGCCAAGGAGAGTCCCATCCGGACACGGGTGCAGTCTTCGGTCTTCGTATCTTCACAGCCCATCAGTCCGGCCCATGGCTAACAAGCCGGACGCCCGAGGACCCCTTAGTCCAGGACTCCCTCACCGGTCCACCCACATATCAAATTATCAAAGTAACGAACATGAATCAAACCAACATGGTGAAAGTGACTAGGTGAAATTCCCGTGTACCATCAAGAACATTTTGCTTATTATAAGAAATCGTTTTGGCCTGTCCTTTGCCACAAAAAGATTGGGCTACCTTGCTGCACTTTATTTACTGTTACCGTTACTTGCTCATTACAAATTATATTGCTATCAAACTACCTCTTACCTACAATTTCAGTGCTTGCAGAAATTACCTTGCTGAAAACCACTTGTCATTTCCTTTTGCTCCTTGTCAGGTTCGACAGTCTTACTTATCGAAAGGACTACGATTGATCCCCTATACTTGTGGGTCATCAGACCTTTGGACTACTCCTGGTTGTCGGTCTCCACGTAGTAACCACCATCGGGGTAACCTGCATCCGCGGTTCTACCAGTTGTTGCAGCAACTGGTTCGAATGAAAAGAGTAGCAAAGCAACGGTGAATACTCATCCAAAGTACTCGCAAGACTTAAATCAGATCTATACTAGATATGCATCAATATTAAAGGAATGGGGTAATATATGTGGACTAAACTGCAGAAATGCCATAATAAGGTGGAGAGCTCAACTTAACGAAGACTACCTATTTCAGTAGTAGAAGAGATGAGTGTATATGGTGTCATCTTGAACATACATATAGCAATAACCTGCCCAGAGATCCTCTCCTCGTCTCCCTGGGGGAAAGCGATCTCCTGGGGTATCAGTTTGTTAACTGGGTGTGTTCTATCAAGTATCCAGTTTAAGTAGTATCAGATCGGGATACATTTCCAAGCCTTCCGTTACTGTGGACGTGGCTATTCGAATCGTTTGTCTTCCCTGCAGGGATGCACCACATAACCCGATACGCTCGATTACCTTTGTCTGGACACACTTTTCTGGATAATGCCCAACCTCGGATAATCGACATGATGTAGTCCTACCTAGGCTCTCCAGAGAGGTTAACATGTAGGTCTACATCCTAAGCGCGAAGGGGTCATGGACCCATCATCCTAAGCACTCCTGCACATTGCGTGACTGGCCGGGGACCAAGCCCACCTCTGTATACACAATAGGCGATACCACGCCTCACCCCAACAATCAGCCCGCTCCATTGTGACATCTGAGCGAGCTTTCGGGAGTAACGTACGACGTTGAGGGCCTTATAACCATTATCCCGCGTGGCGGTTAGTGTGTATATGTCAGTGGCAGTCTCAGATCAAATACCTAAATCTCGTTAAGCGTGTTATTATGAAATAACTGCAGGCACCGGCCAGGGCCCAGACCCACCTCTCTCCTAGGTGGTCTCTACCTTCCCTGCCATTCCACCATAAAGAATCACTCGGGGGGCATTGGGAACCTAGGTCCACCACTACCTGGATGGAAACCACCTTTCCCTTCAACCCCAATCCGAATATTATCATAAGTATTGTAGTATTATGTAATATATCCATGATCATCTCCTGAAGGGATCACGACCTGATAATATAGCATGGCAAACGGACAAGGTGTAGGGGCATTGATGAAACTCTAGCATGACTATACTAAGCATAGTAGGATTGCAGGTAAAGTATGACCAACAGTTTAACAAAGACATGCTATGCAACAGAATAGGATCTATCGATAAGGCACCAACTGAACTCCGACCGCCAAGGAGAGTCCCATCCGGACACGGGTGCAGTCTTCGGTCTTCGTATCTTCACAGCCCATCAGTCCGGCCCATGGCTAACAGGCCGGACGCCCGAGGACCCCTTAGTCCAGGACTCCCTCACCGGTCCACCCACATATCAAATTATCAAAGTAACGAACATGAATCAAACCAACATGGTGAAAGTGACTAGGTGAAATTCCCGTGTACCATCAAGAACATTTTGCTTATTATAAGAAATCGTTTTGGCCTGTCCTTTGCCACAAAAAGATTGGGCTACCTTGCTGCACTTTATTTACTGTTACCGTTACTTGCTCATTACAAATTATATTGCTATCAAACTACCTCTTACCTACAATTTCAGTGCTTGCAGAAATTACCTTGCTGAAAACCACTTGTCATTTCCTTTTGCTCCTTGTCAGGTTCGACAGTCTTACTTATCGAAAGGACTACGATTGATCCCCTATACTTGTGGGTCATCAGACCTTTGGACTACTCCTGGTTGTCGGTCTCCACGTAGTAACCACCATCGGGGTAACCTGCATCCGCGGTTCTACCAGTTGTTGCAGCAACTGGTTCGAATGAAAAGAGTAGCAAAGCAACGGTGAATACTCATCCAAAGTACTCGCAAGACTTAAATCAGATCTATACTAGATATGCATCAATATTAAAGGAATGGGGTAATATATGTGGACTAAACTGCAGAAATGCCATAATAAGGTGGAGAGCTCAACTTAACGAAGACTACCTATTTCAGTAGTAGAAGAGATGAGTGTATATGGTGTCATCTTGAACATACATATAGCAATAACCTGCCCAGAGATCCTCTCCTCGTCTCCCTGGGGGAAAGCGATCTCCTGGGGTATCAGTTTGTTAACTGGGTGTGTTCTATCAAGTATCCAGTTTAAGTAGTATCAGATCGGGATACATTTCCAAGCCTTCCGTTACTGTGGACGTGGCTATTCGAATCGTTTGTCTTCCCTGCAGGGATGCACCACATAACCCGATACGCTCGATTACCTTTGTCTGGACACACTTTTCTGGATAATGCCCAACCTCGGATAATCGACATGATGTAGTCCTACCTAGGCTCTCCAGAGAGGTTAACATGTAGGTCTACATCCTAAGCGCGAAGGGGTCATGGACCCATCATCCTAAGCACTCCTGCACATTGCGTGACTGGCCGGGGACCAAGCCCACCTCTGTATACACAATAGGCGATACCACGCCTCACCCCAACAATCAGCCCGCTCCATTGTGACATCTGAGCGAGCTTTCGGGAGTAACGTACGACGTTGAGGGCCTTATAACCATTATCCCGCGTGGCGGTTAGTGTGTATATGTCAGTGGCAGTCTCAGATCAAATACCTAAATCTCGTTAAGCGTGTTATTATGAAATAACTGCAGGCACCGGCCAGGGCCCAGACCCACCTCTCTCCTAGGTGGTCTCTACCTTCCCTGCCATTCCACCATAAAGAATCACTCGGGGGGCATTGGGAACCTAGGTCCACCACTACCTGGATGGAAACCACCTTTCCCTTCAACCCCAATCCGAATATTATCATAAGTATTGTAGTATTATGTAATATATCCATGATCATCTCCTGAAGGGATCACGACCTGATAATATAGCATGGCAAACGGACAAGGTGTAGGGGCATTGATGAAACTCTAGCATGACTATACTAAGCATAGTAGGATTGCAGGTAAAGTATGACCAACAGTTTAACAAAGACATGCTATGCAACAGAATAGGATCTATCGATAAGGCACCAACTGAACTCCGACTCTCTAATGCAAGAAGTAGAGAGAAAGAATAGAAAATATCGAAAAGATCAAGGGGGTTTTGCTTGCCCGGAAGCTCTGCTGAGAAGGATGGGTCGTCGACGACGTAGTCGTACGGGGGGGGGGCAGCGGCAGTCTCGGAGTCTACCGAAAGAATAGAGGAGAGGGGGGAAACGTAGGTGGATGGCATATTCAGATTCTTCATATTTTTCTGTTCAATTTTCATCAGAGTTATAGATTATTTTATATGATTTTTCAAAATCTAAATGAATTTCTGGATTTACTTGCGTATTATTAGTTTGAAATTTTGTTTCAAAAAATGTTCATAATTTTTAAAAATGTTCATCTTTTCATTTTTATGGAGTTTAAAAATGTTCCCATTTCAGAAAAAAATTTAAATGTTCGTGTTTTCAAATTTTGTTTGGGAGTTTAAAAAATGTTCGGGTTTGCCAAGAATTTGTTTTGGAACTACAAAAATGTTCTTGTTTGTTAAAAAAGTGTTCATGATTTCGAAAAATGTGACTGATTTTCAAAAATGTTTCAGTTTGCTAAAAACTTTTCGCAAATTTGAAAAGTGTTTGCGTTTCACAAAAACTCCTTTTTCTAAACAATTGAATTCGAAATTTCAAAAATAATTCAGATATGCGTTGTGGATTAGTTCTTAAATTTGGACATTGACAAATTATCAGTAAGGCTCACAAACTCAACCGGTTGCGGCGCTTGGTCTGTAGCACACGATCCATTCTTCGGTCCCCCGCAAGGTAGGCTTTGTTTGCGGAATTTTAAAAAATGTTTATAATTTTTAAATTTTGTCCACAATTTCAAAATTTGTTCTGGTTTTGAAAATTTGGTTACAAATTCGAAAATCGTTCAGAATTTTTCAAAACTCATGCGTGTTTGTTAAAAAAGCCGATGTGCCCATTTAGCTAGTTCTAAACTTTTCGCGTCGCCTATATACTAGGAACATTAATCGGACGAAGTGCCTAGCTACCTATGTCTACTAGAGCTGGATCGTCAGTTTGAGTCCTATCTTTCGCTTCGCATTTTTCTGACTTTTTACACTGCTCGTAACTCTGCTTTCAAAAAAAACTCCCACGTGGGCTAGCCCAGTGTGAAGAATGCGGTAGATAGGAGGTCCCCCAGATAGCGACCCCTATCTCTCGCTAAATGCGACAAAGAAGGATGCCCCGCTTCAGGCAGCTGCCGAATTGATCCGGACCAACGCGGCATATTCATTCAGCGATTTGTTTCTTCTTTCATTTCTTTTCAAAATTTTGTATTAGTTTATTTTTTTTGCTTTTACTTGTATTTCGAAATATATCTATTATCAAAATAGCTTTATATAGAAAAGTTGGAAAATGTTAATCATATATTAAAAAATAAAAGTGAATAGAAAAAATGTTTTCGATGTATACAAAAATATTACAAATTCAATAGAAAGAAATTAGAAATCAGAAAAATTAAATTTTTCCATATTTAAAAAATATTAATCATGAATTTAAATAAAATTTGAAATATGTATAAAAAAATTTCCGATGTATACAAACAATATACAATCTGTGTAGGAAAAATAGACATAAAAAATAAGTTTTACAAAAAAATTTGATCATGTACTTGGACAATGTTAAACGTGTACATAAAAACATTTCCTGGTGTATACTAAAGATTTACAATGTGTATGAAAAAATTATAATTAAAAGTATATGTTTTAAAAAGGTAGACACAAAAATTTATTCAAAAAAATGTTAATCTTGTATTTAATTTTTTTCTTACATGTCTAAAAATGTTTCTACTATATACGGAAAGGGTAATATCTATATGAAAAAATAGACATCAAAACTTATATTTTACAAGATGTTGATCATATATTTGAAAAATGTTAAAGATGCCTAATAAATATATTATAAAACTTAGAAATAAACATTTATTTGAAAAAATGTTAACCATGTATTTAGAAAATGTTGTGCGTTTATGAAAAAAATATCTACTATATACATAAAAATGTACAATGTATGAAAAAAGTAGAATTCAAGGCATATGTTTTAGAAAGTGTTGATCATGTATTTGATAAATGTTAAACATACATAAAAAATGTTCCTGAAGTATATGAAGAATGTAGAGAATTGTTGGAAAAAAGGTGAAAAAGGAAAGAAACAAAAACCCGAAGAAAGAAAGGTAAAAGAAAAGAAAAGCGAATAAGAAAAGGAAAAACTAAAGAAACCAATCGGGAACCCTGTAACATAGTATAAAGTAAAAAAAAAAGGTTTGTCTAGGGCACATCTAGATGTGCTATAGTTATTGCACATCTAAGTGACACAATCAAGTATGGAAAGGAAACGAAAATTCCCACACGAATCTCCGTATAAGATCAATGACATAAGACTTAGATGTGCAATACTTATGGCACATCTAGATGTGCTTTAGCAAAACTGGTAAAGAAAATAGATGAAACCGTAAAGAAAAATACGACAGAAAGAAACAAACAAAGCGAACTAAAGGCAACAGGAAAGAAAGAAAGGAAACCCACGGAAACAAAAAGAAAAAAAGAGAAAGCCGAAATAACCAAAGGAAAACAA
Organism: Triticum urartu; assembly: GCF_003073215.2. Lineage (NCBI taxonomy): Eukaryota > Viridiplantae > Streptophyta > Magnoliopsida > Poales > Poaceae > Triticum > Triticum urartu. Next base: position 613,272,356 of record NC_053024.1, read on the forward strand.
GAAAAAACCGTTACAGAAATGTCAAATACAATGAAAACCAATAACACACACACACACACAAATAGACCACTCCAACCTTATTATACAGAAAAAGAAAAAACACTAAAATTGGACCAACTGAAGGAAATATGTCCTAGAGGCAATAATAAAGTTATTATTCATTTCCTTATATCATGATAAATGTTTATTATTCATGCTAGAATTGTATTAACCGGAAACATAATACATGTGTGAATACATAGACAAACAAAGTGTCACTAGTATGCCTCTACTTGACTAGCTCGTTGATCAAAGATGGTTATGTTTCCTAACCATAGACATGAGTTGTCATTTGATTAACGGGATCACATCATTAGGAGAATGATGTGATCGACTTGACCCATTCCGTTAGCATAGCACTTGAACATTTAGTTTGTTGCTATTGCTTTCTTCATGACTTATACATGTTCCTATGACTATGAGATTATGCAACTCCCGTTTACCGGAGGAACACTTTGTGTGCCACCAAACGTCACAACGTAACTAGGTGATTATAAAGGTGCTCTACAGGTGCCTCCGAAGGTACTTGTTGGGTTGGCGTATTTCGAGATTAGGATTTGTCACTCCGAGGTATCTCTGGGCCCACTCGGTAATGCACATCACTATAAGCCTTGCAAGCATTGCAACTAATGAGTTAGTTGCGGGATGATGTATTACGAAACAAGTAAAGAGACTTGCCGGTAACGAGATTGAACTAGGTATTGAGATACCGACGATCGAATCTCGGGCAAGTAACATACCGATGACAAAGGGAACAACGTATGTTGTTATGCGGTCTGACCGATAAAGATCTTCGTAGAGTATGTAGGAGCCAATATGGGCATCCAGGTCCCGCTATTGGTTATTGACAAGAGAGGTGTCTCGGTCATGTCTACATAGTTCTCGAACCCGTAGGGTCCGCACGCTTAACGTTCGTTGACGATATAGTGCTATGAGTTATGTATGTTGGTGACCGAATGTTGTTCGGAGTTTTGGATGAGATCACAGATATGACGAGGAACTCCAGAATGGTCCGGAAGTAAAGATTGATATGTGGATAGTAGTGTTTGATCTCCGGAAGGGTTCCGGAATTCACCGGAAGGGGTTCCGGATGTTTCCCGAAATGTTTGGGCACGAGAACACTTTATCTGGGCCAAAGGGGAAAGCCCACGAGGCTTTTGGAAAGTGCAAAAAGAAGTTTTGCGGAGACCAGAGGCTAGACGCCAGGAACCCTGGCGTCTAAGGGGTAGACGCCGGGAACCCTGGCGTCGAGCCCTGGAGTCCGAGAAGGACTCTTGCCTTTCGGGTGAAACCGACTTTGAGGAGGCTTTTACTCCAAGTTTCGACCCCAGGGCTCAACATATAAATAGAGGGGTAGGGCTAGCACCAAAGACACATCAAGAAACACCAAGCCGTGTGCCGGCAACCCCGTCCCCTCTAGTTTATCCTCCGTCATAGTTTTCGTAGTGCTTAGGCGAAGCCTTGCGGAGATTGTTCTTCACCAACACCGTCACCACACCGTCGTGCTGCCGGAACTCATCTACTACTTCGCCCCTCTTGCTGGATCGAGAAGGCGAGGACGTCACCGAGTCGAACGTGTGCAGAACTCGGAGGTGCCGTGCTTTCGGTACTTGGATCGGTCGGACGTGAAGACGTACGACTACATCAACCGTGTTGATATAACGCTTCCGCGAATGGTCTACAAGGGTACGTAGACAACACTCTCCCCTCTCGTTGCTATGCATCACCATGATCTTGCGTGTGCGTAGGAAATTTTTTGAAATTACTACGTTCCCCAACAGTGGCATCCGAGCCAGGTTTTATGCGTTGATGTTGTGCACAAGTAGAACACAAGTGAGTTGTGGGCAATATAAGTCATACTACTTACCAACATGTCACACTTTGGTTCGGCGGTATTGTTGGATGAAGCGGCCCGGACCGACATTACGCGTACGCTTACGCGAGACTAGTTCTACCGACGTGCTTTGCACACAGGTGGCTGACGGGTGTCAGTTTCTCCAACTTTAGTTGAACCAAGTGTGGCTATGCTCGGTCCTTGCGAAGGTTAAAACAGCACCAACTTGACAAACTATCATTGTGGTTTTGATGCGTAGGTAAGAACGGTTCGTGCTCAGCCCGTAGCATCCACGTAAAACTTGCAACAACAAAGTAGAGGACGTCTAACTTGTTTTTGCAGGGCATGTTGTGATGTGATATGGTCAAGACATGATGCTAAATTTTATTGTATGAGATGATCATGTTTTGTAACCGAGTTATCGGCAACTGGCAGGAGCCATATGGTTGTCGCTTTATTGTATGCAATGCAATTGCGCTGTAATGCTTTACTTTATCACTAAGCGGTAGCGATAGTCATGGAAGCATAAGATTGGCGAGACGACAACGATGCTACGATGGTGATCAAGGTGTCGCACCGGTGACGATGGTGATCATGACGGTGCTTCGAAGATGGAGATCACAAGCACAAGATGATGATGGCCATATCATATCACTTATATTGATTGCATGTGATGTTTATCTTTTATGCATCTTATCTTGCTTTGATTGACAGTAGCATTATAAGATGATTCCTCACTAAATTATCAAAGTATAAGTGTTCTCCCTGAGTATGCACCATTGCGAAAGTTCTTCGTGCTGAGACACCACGTGATGATCGGGTGTGATAGGCTCTACGTTCAAATACAACGGGTGCAAAACAGTTGCACACGCAGAATACTCAGGTTAAACTTGACGAGCCTAGCATATAACAGATATGGCCTCGGAACACGGACACCGAAAGGTCGAGCGTGAATCATATAGTAGATATGATCAACATAGTGATGTTCACCATTGAAACTACTCCATCTCACGTGATGATCGGACATGGTTTAGTTGATTTGGATCACGTGATCACTTAGAAGATTAGAGGGATGTCTTTCTAAGTGGGAGTTCTTAAGTAATATGATTACTTGAACTTTAATTTATCATGAACTTAGTCCTGGTAGTATTAGCATATCTATGTTGTAGATCAATAGCTCGCGTTTAGCTCCCCTGTTTTATTTTTGATATGTTCCTAGAGAAAACTAAGTTGAAAGATGTTAGTAGCAATGATGCGGATTGGATCTGTGATCTGAGGTTTATCCTCATTGCTGCACAGAAGAAATATGTCTTTGATGCACCGCTAGGTGACAAACCTATTGCAGGAGCATATGCAGATGTTATGAACATTTGGCTAGCTCAATATGATGACTACTTGATAGTTTAGTGCACCATGCTTAAACGGCTTAGAATCAGGACTTCAAAGACGTTTTGAACGTCATGGACCATATGAGATGTTCCAGGAGTTGAAGTTAATATTTCAAGCAAATACCCGAGTTGAGAGATATGAAGTCTCCAACAAGTTCTATAGCTAAAAGATGGAGGAGAATAGCTCAAGCAGTGAGCATGTGCTCAGATTGTCTGGGTACTACAATCGCTTGAATCAAGTGGGAGTTAATCTTCTAGATAAAATAGTGATTGACAGAATTCTCTAGTCACCATCACCAAGTTAGTAGAACTTCATGATGAACTATGATATGCAAGGGATAACGGAAACGATTCCCAAGCTCTTCGTAATGCTAAAAGCCGCGGAGGTAGAAATCAAGAAGGAGCATCAAGTGTTGATGGTCAATAAGACCACCAGTTTCAAGAAAAAAGGCAAAGGGAAGAAGAAAGGGAACTTCAAGAAGAACAATAAACAAGTTGCTGCTCAGGAGAAGAAACCCAAGTCTGGACCTAAGCCTGAGACTGAGTGCTTCTACTGCAAGCGACTGGTCACTGGAAGCGGAACTGCCCCAAGTATTTGGCGGATAAGAAGGATGGCAAAGTGAACAAAGGTATATTTGATATACAGATTATTGATGTGTATTTTACTAGTGTTCGTAGCAACCCCTCGGTATTTGATACTGGTTCAGTTGCTAAGAGTAGTAACTCGAAACGGGAGTTGCAGAATGAACATAGGCTAGTTAAGGGTGAAGTGACGATGTGTGTTGGAAGTTGTTCCAAGATTGATATGATCATCATCGCACACTCCCTGTACTTTTGGGATTAGTGTTGAACCTAAATAAGTGTTATTTGGTGTTTGCGTTGAGCATGAATATGATTTGATCATGTTTATTGCAATACGGTTATTCATTTAAGTAAGAGAATAAATTGTTGTTCTGTTTACATGAATAAAACCTTATATGGTTACACACCCAATGAAAATGGTTCGTTGGATCTCGATCGTAGTGATACACATATTCATAATATTGAAACCAAAAGATGCAAAGTTAATAATGATGGTGCAATTTATTTGTGGCACTACCGTTTAGGTCATATTGGTGTAAAGCGCATGAAGAAAATCCATGCTGATGGGCTTTTGGAATCACTTGATTATGAATCAGTTGATGCTTGCGAACCATGCCTCATGGGCAAGATGACTAAGACTCTGTTCTCCGGAACAATGGAGCGAGCAACAGATTTGTTGGAAATCATACATATTGATGTATGTGGTCCGATGAATATTGAGGCTCGTGGCAGGTATCATTATTTTCTGATCTTCACAGATGATTTGAGCAGATATGAGTATATCTACTTGATGAAACACAAGTCTGAAACATTTGAAAAGTTCAAAGAATTTCAGAGTGAAGTGGAGAATCATCGTAACAAAAAAAGTTTCTATGATATGATCGCAGAAGTAAAATATTTGAGTTACGAGTTTGGCTTTTAGTTAAAAACAATGTGAAATAGTTTCACTACTCACACCACCTAGAACACCACAGCATAATGGTGTGTCCGAACGTCATAACCGTACTTTATTAGATATTGTGCGATCTATGATGTCTCTTACCGATCTACCACTATCGTTTTGGGGTTATGCATTAGAGACAGCTGCATTCACGTTAAATAGGGCACCATCTAAATCCGTTGAGACAACACCGTATGAACTATGGTTTGGCAAGAAACCTAAGCTGTCGTTTCTTAAATTTGAGGTTGCAATGCTTATGTGAAAAGTTTCAACCTGATAAGCTCAAACCCAAATCGGAGAAGTGCGTCTTCATAGGATACCCAAAAGAAAATGTTGGGTACACCTTCTATCACAGATCCGAAGGCAAGATATTCGTTGCTTTGAATGGATCCTTTCTAGAGAAGGAGTTTCTCTCGAAAGAAGTGAGTGGGAGGAAAGTAGAACTTGATGAGGTAACTGTACCTGCTCCCTTATTGGAAAGTAGTTCATCACAGAAATCTGTTTGTGACTACTACACCAATTAGTGAGGAAGCTAATGATGATGATCATGTAACTTCAGATCAAGTTACTACCGAACCTCGTAGGTAAACCAGAGTGAGATCCGCACCAGAGTGGTACGGTAATCCTGTTCTAGAGGTCATGTTACTTGACCATGACGAGCCTACGAACTATGAGGAAGCGATGATGAGCCCAGATTCCGCGAAATGGCTTGAGGCCATGAAATCTGAGATGAGATCCATGTATGAGAACAAAGTATGGACTTTGATTGACTTGCCCAAAGATCGGCGAGCCATTGAGATTAAATGGATCTTTAAGAGGAAGACAGACGTTGATAGTAGTGTTACTATCTACAAAGCTAGAATTGTCGCAAAAAGTTTTCGACAAGTTTAAGGTGTTGACTACGATGAGAGTTTCTCACTCATATCTATGCTTAAGTCTGTCCGAATCATGTTAGCAATTGCCACATTTTATGAAATCTGGCAAATGGATAAAAAAAACTGCATTCCTTAATGGATTTATTAAAGAAGAGTTGTATATGATGCAACCAGAAGGTTTTGTCAATCCTAAAGGTACTAACAAAATATGCAAGCTCCAGCGATCCATCGATGGACTGATGCAAGCATCTCGGAGTTGGAATATACGCTTTGATAAGTTGATCAAAGCATATAGTTTTATACAGACTTGCGGTGAAGCCTGTATTTACAAGAAAGTGAGTGGGAGCACTACAGCATTTCTGATAAGTATATGTGAAAGACATATTGTTGATTGGAGATAATGTAGAATTATTCTGCAAAGCATAAAGGAGTGTTTGAGAGGATTTTTTCAAAGAAAGACATCGGTGAAGCTGCTTACATATTGAGCATCAAGATCTATAGAGATAGATCAAGACGCTTGATAAGTTTTTTTCAATGAGTACATACCTTGACAAGATTTTGAAATAGTTCAAAATGGAACAGTCAAAGAAAGAGTTCTTGCCTGTGTTACAAGGTGTGAAGTTGAGTAAGACTCAAAACCCGACCAAGGCAGAAGATAGAGAGAGAATGAAAGTCATTCCCTATGCCTCAGACATAGGTTATATAAAGTATGCCATGCTGTGTACCAGACCTATTGTATACCCTGCCCTGAGTTTGGCAAAGGAGTACAATAGTGATCTAGGAGTAGATCACTAGACATTGGTCAAAATTATCCTTAGTGGAATAAGGATATGTTTCTCGATTATGGAGGTGACAAAAGGTTCGTCGTAAAGGGTTACGTCGATGCAAGTTTTGACACTGATCCAGATGACTCTAAGTCTCAATCTGGATACATATTGAAAGTGGGAGCAATTAGCTAGAGTAGCTCCATGCAGAGCATTGTTGACATAGAAATTTGCAAAATACTTACGGATCTGAATGTGGCAGACCCGTTGACTAAACTTCTCTCACAAGCAAAACATGATCACACCTCGGTACTCTTTGGGTGTTAATCAGATAGCGGAACTAGATTATTGACTCTAGTAAACCCTTTGGGTGTTGGTCACATGTCAATGTGAACTATGGGGGTTAATCACATGGTAATGTGAACTATTGATGTTAAATCACATGGCGATGTGAACTAGATTATTGACTCTAGTGCAAGTGAGAGAGTGAAGGAAATATGCCCTAGAGGCAATAATAAAGTTATTATTTATTTCCTTATATCATGATAAATATTTATTATTCATGCTAGAATTGTATTAACCGGAAACATAATACATGTGTGAATACATAGACAAACAGAGTGTCATTAGTATGCCTCTACTTGACTAGCTCGTTGATCAAAGATGGTTATGTTTCCTAACCATAGACATGAGTTGTCATTTGATTAACGGGATCACATCATTAGGAGAATGATGTGATCGACTTGACCCATTCCGTTAGCATAGCACTTGAACGTTTAGTTTGTTGCTATTGCTTTCTTCATGACTTATACATGTTCCTATGACTATGAGATTATGCAACTCCCGTTTACCGGAGGAACACTTTGTGTGCCACCAAACGTCACAACGTAACTAGGTGATTATAAAGGTGCTCTACAGGTGGCCTCCGAAGGTACTTGTTGGGTTGGCGTATTTCGAGATTAGGATTTGTCACTCCGATTGTCGGAGAGGTATCTCTGGGCCCTCGGTAATGCACATCACTATAAGCCTTGCAAGCATTGCAACTAATGAGTTAGTTGCGGAGATGATGTATTACGAAACGAGTAAAGAGACTTGCCGGTAACGAGATTGAACTAGGTATTGAGATACCGACGATCGAATCTCGGGCAAGTAACATACCGATGACAAAGGGAACAACGTATGTTGTTATGCGGTCTGACCGATAAAGATCTTCATAGAGTATGTAGGAGCCAATATGGGCATCCAGGTCCCGCTATTGGTTATTGACAAGAGAGGTTTCTCGGTCATGTCTACATAGTTCTTGAACCCGTAGGGTCCGCACGCTTAACGTTCGTTGACGATATAGTACTATGAGTTATGTATGTTGGTGACCGAATGTTGTTCGGAGTTTTGGATGAGATCACAGATATGACGAGGAACTCCGGAATGGTCCGGAAGTAAAGATTGATATGTGGATAGTAGTGTTTGATCTCCGGAAGGGTTCCGGAATTCACCGGAAGGGGTTCCGGATGTTTCCCGAAATGTTTGGGCACGAGAACACTTTATCTGGGCCAAAGGGGAAAGCCCACGAGGCTTTTGAAAAGTGCAAAAGGAAGTTTTGCGGAGACCAGAGGCTAGACGCCAGGAACCCTGGTGTCTAGGGGGTAGGCGCCGGGAACCCTGGCGTCTAGCCCTGGAGTCCGAGAAGGACTCTTGCCTTTCGGGTGAAACCGACTTTGAGGAGGCTTTTACTCCAAGTTTCGACCCCAGGGCTCAACATATAAATAGAGGGGTAGGGCTAGCACCAAAGACACATCAAGAAACACCAAGCCGTGTGCCGGCAACCCCGTCCCCTCTAGTTTATCCTCCGTCATAGTTTTCGTAGTGCTTAGGCGAAGCCCTGCGGAGATTGTTCTTCACCAACACCGTCACCACGCCGTCGTGCTGCCGGAACTCATCTACTACTTTGCCACTCTTGCTGGATCAAGAAGGCGAGGACGTCACCGAGCCGAACGTGTGCAGAACTCGGAGGTGTCGTGCTTTCGGTATTTGGATCGGTCGGACGTGAAGACGTACGACTACATCAAACACGTTGATATAACGCTTCCACGAATGGTCTACAAGGGTACGTAGACAACACTCTCCCCTCTCATTGCTATGCATCATCATGATCTTGCGTGTGCGTAGGAATTTTTTTGAAGTTACTACGTTCCCCAACACCAACAGCAACCGAAATGAACACGGAAGCATACGATCAAGCGACCCCTAATGGGCCGGACCATATACGTGGCGTTGCGGGCGAGGGAAGCTACGATCTCGCGTTAGGAGAGATATAGCTTTAGTGGCCCCAAATGCCTACAGGACAGGACTGTAATCCAGTTTCGATAAATGCATGAACCTTTTGTCAGTATGTCATGATACGAAGGCATGTACACACGTTTTAGTGTTAGATATATCTATATCTTAACAAGTTTAAGACAATTAATTTGGGGCGAAGGTAATATTTCCAAATTTGTGAACATTTGTTCAAACTCATGGACATTTGTTTTCTTCAATTTCATGGAAATTTAAAATTGTTGATGTTTTTCAATTATGTGAACCTTTTCAAGTTCATGAACACTTTTTTAAAAATTCATAAATGCTTTTTTCAAAATGCATACACTTTTTCAAATCCGTGAACAATTTTTAAAAATACATGAACTTTTTTGAAAATCATGGACAATTTTCAAATTCACAAAGAAATTTTATATTTATGAGTCTTTTTAAATCCTCAAACATTTTTTTCAAATCCATGAAGTATTCCAAAATGTACGCACTATTTTATCAAATCCATGAACTTTATCCGATTCCTTTATCTTTTCTAAAAAAAAACAACGGTCAACCTGTTGACTGGCCAACGGTCAACCAGGTAACCCGTGAACAGTCAACTGATCAAGCAAGGACCCGAGTGAACCAACTACTGGTGTCACTAACTAGGGAAAGGAAGTAAAACAAATCTGTGGAGAGTAATCCAGGACGCGAGGGTTTCGTGAAGGCTGTAGCAGCCATCGCCACGTTGGAATGGTTGGTCCCCTCGGCTACAGCTAGTGGTCGTCGAGAGTTCTCTGTTCTTCGTCAACATCTAGTGATTATCATTTTATGATAATAAAATTTCTCTTGTACTTTTGGAGGTGCTATGGGGTCTGGGAGTTTGTGTCCTTGCAAATCTAATTATTCGAATTTAATGAGTTTATGCTAGGGTCAAATCTTTCACGGATACCTTGGTGAAGATATTATTACTCGACAGCCAACACTTCTGGGGGATCATCCTCGGCCCAAATACCTTCGTTGACTAGGGCTTCCCAACTTTATAGACGGGCGACTCAAGGCGCTTTCAAAAATCTTTATTGGTAATGTTCCCACAGGGAACAAGTGACAACATCGTTTTTTCAGTCCAATTACAGTCACTTTACCGAAGTCTTGGTATTATTTACTCTAGCAAGGATTGATACCACAAATAAGGTGATTCTATGAGTTCTAACTATAATTCTTAGTCATATAAGTTACTTTGTATTTTCTTGATCTTAGATATGAACAATTTACCTTTAATTGTTATGAGTATGAAAAATGTTACATGTTTTCTCTAAAAAAGGGCCCAAACGAGAAGCCTCTGTTGACCGTTGTCGACCAAACGCACCCCGGTTGGTCGATACATGAATTTGGGCCGGTCCAAGTAGCGCAGCTCCCACTTCCGGTTTTGGGGAGGTTTTATAACCTTACCAAGCCATTTGTTTTATTGTTTTTTTGGGTTTCTTCTTATTATTTTTGGTTTAAAATTTTCACTTTTCTCTCCTTAATTTTTATTTCAATTTTGCTTTACTTTTTTCTTTTGCAAACAACTTCTAGATTTTGAACTTTTATTGAAAATCGTGAATTTTTTTTGAATTCACGAACATTTTTTGAAATTATGAACATTTTATATCAAGATTGTTTTATAAATTTGGGAGCATTTTTTGAAATTTTATGAATTTTTTAATTCAATAATATATTTTTAAAACCGGTGAATATTTTTTTGAAATTTGGAACACTTTTTTAAATGCATGAACTTTTTTCGATTTGACGAACATATTTTGAATCTCGTGAAGATTATTCATGAACATTTTTCGAATAGATGATCTTTTTTGAAAATTAGGAAGAATTTTTGAAAATCACAATTTTTTTGCATGTTTGAACATTTTTAGAAATTCAGGAACACTTTCTGAAATCCCGTACATATTTCAAACTGATGAACATTTTTCGAATTCATGAACTGTTTTGGAATTAAGAACTTTTTTCGAATTTGATTTGCAGGGCTGTGCGGGATTGGTGGCCATTCACACCATCCTACGTGCAAAATAGTGCCTCCTCGTATATGTAGTCCAGTCCAAGTAAAACTGAAAAAGAAAAGAGTAAAGAAGGCCCCGTAATCATGGGCCGGAAGAGAAACGAAAATCTGCCGCGTCAATTTCGACGCGACGGTGAGAAGAACCGGTCAAGGCTTCTAGCACCCTGGATTGCGTTTCGAGGTTCCTGGGTGAAGTGCGCCTTTGGGTAACTGGGTTGTTTTTCCTTTTTGCGTACGACCCTAATAATGCAACTTTTGTAACGTGCCGAGTTCCCTTAGCTCTGCGTCCCGCATCATGGAAGACCCTCCCAGAAGAAAGGCGACCTACCTACTGGAGTGAAATGTTTTCCTACCCACCACGGCATGCTTTAGGTCTTTTTTGTACTGGACCATATGTCGCGTAAAAATACTTATGAGTGAAACTTTCTTTGTGGGGGCGTTATGAGTGAAACTGAATGAATGGTCCCTGTCTTGTTCCTCCGGATTTGGACATTCAGTCAGGGAGTAACAGGATTTCACGGTCACGAACAGTTTTACCAGTATGGGGTAATCCATTTGGATGAGCCGTGTAGTATGATTTCAGCAGATAACGTGTTGGTCCGAGCACGCAAAATCAGCGTAGGCAGGGTTAAGGGTGGCGTGTTAACGTCAGTAAAGCTTGCTCGTCAACCATGCAATGCAAAGCCGGTCGCCGTTCTTGATTCCCATAAAAAACCGTCATGTCATTTCCCAAGGAATACTGTGCATGGAGCCATGGAGTAAGGTCACTCCCAATGCTTTACCTTGTACAGGTGTTAAGGTTGTCAACTAAGCAAAAAAATCTGATGTGGCATGCTAGTTAAGAAGAAAAAGAGCACTATGGTGACCCCAAGAAGAAACGATGTCAAGCACGTATACCTAGGTGCAAGCACAATTCTGAGTGTACAACTAATTAAATGCATGAAGCTTAGCACCCAAAAGCGGCAAATTTTCGTGTTTTGATCCTTTTCTGAAACCTATTCGAGATTTGACCCTAGTTTAAATTTTTGTCAAGATCTGACCCTTTTGCTACCGCTAGAGTCCATGACGGTAGGGTTTAACAGCCTACCGCCAGAGACTTTGACGGTAGGAAACATCGCTACCGCCAATCGGGCTGGTGATAGCCTGCACAACCCTACCGCCAAGGTGCTTGGCGGTAGGCACGAGCACGCACTGTGTTCAGTACTTAGAAGGTTTTTGGCGGTAGGGCATACAACCCTACCGCCAGGGACCTTGGCGGTAAGCTGTTATACCCTAGTGTCATGGTCCCTGACGGTAGCAAAATGGTCAGATCTCGATTTTTTTTAAAGTAGGGTCAAATCTCGGATAGGTTTTAGAAAAAGGATCAAAACACGAAATTTAACCCCCCCAAAACTTAGCACCTTTGTATTGGGAACTTGAATTGCTAAGACATTTAATATACTTAGCACCTCGTCTAAGCACCTAATTTTTTTTTCATTTTGCGCCCGAGCAATCATGCAAACTACTCGTACCATCCGATGGTTACGTGGCGGGTCCAGTCAAAGCGTAGGGATGGATGGATTGGATTCTCAAAACGACAAGAAAAACCGCACCTCCCGGTCTCCAAGGTGCCCCGTCACACCATGAAACCTGTATCAGGACAGCTCGGCCGGAACAATCAGCATCCGAAGCGAGCAGGGAAAGCAAAGACGACTGCATGCAGAGCCAGAGCTGCCTGCCGGCACGCCGCCGTACTGCAGCCCCGCAGCGATCTGTCTGCCGGAGCAGACACGCAGAGCAGGGGGGCCCTGCCTGCCTGCCCGTCGATCGATCAGCGACGATGCATGCAGCGCCCCACTTCCCGAGAGAAAACGTCCCCCGCGACTGCGCAATGATTGGCGCCCGCGGCGGCCACCGGTCCGGTCGTCCATGCATGCCGCCATGCCGCACACGTCGCGTCCCATGTCACCGTGCCTAGAACGGCGCGCGCGCTCCCACCCCTGTCCCTCGCGTCGCGGCGAGCGAGAGCACCGTCGCGTGCCCCGCCCCGTCAATTCCATGTCCCCCCGGCCGGCCCAGCGGCGGGGCGTCGCCTTGCGCGGCGCCATTGGCCGGGGACGGGAGGGGGTCCGGCCTGCCGGCCTCAAAAGAGCCGCCCGGCCCAGCGCCTCCCTCGCTGCATCGACCGCGTCCTTTTCCGCCCTTTCCCTTTTCTCTCCCATTCAGGGCACCTCGGCTGCGTTCGCCAGATCTGCTCGCGCCGCGCCGCTCGCTTCCACGGGAGATATTCTCCGGCCACCACCACCACCGCTAGGCAACAAGAATATACTGCGCCGGTGCGCCCCCACCACCCCCTTCTTGTCGTGTTTTCTCTTCGTGAATGAAAGCTGCAAGCTAAAGCCTTGGCCTTGGCGGTCATATTGAAGGATCTGGAAGAGCTGATGCGTACACCTCTTCATGGCATGGGGTTGCGTGATCTGATCGGGAGGACTACCATTTTGGCGGTCAATTAGACCAAACTTTCCTTTCACTAGCTTGTCTCCCCGCTTTGCCTCTTTTTCTTTTTCTGAGCCTTGCCTTTCATGCTCTTGTCACATACTCTTGCAGCACAGTACAGTACCAGCCTGCTTTTCCTTTGAGCAGGCTACATAGATACTCTTGCCTCATCATAGTATAAAACGAGGCGTGCCTAGGCCACCCTGGTGTGATACGTAGACACTGACCCGCCATCTCGGGCTAGCAAGCAAGCAAGCCAGGCATCCATACCTCCGGTCGGCAATGAGGAAGGGCAGCGAGTGCACCAGGATCAGCCCGGAGACCACCACCAGCGGCAACCCCATGTTCTCCCGCCAGGCCAGCAGGTCCGGCGGCCGGTCGGCGGCGCCGTCGGAGCGGGACGCCCGGCCGAGGCAGCCGCGCGGAGGCTGCCGCCTGCTGAGGACCGCGCGGTGGACCGCCGCGAGGTTCTACCAGCGCGCGAGGGTGAGCGTCGTCACGGCGTTCTGGTCGGCCCCGAGCAGGAGAGGCTCTTCCAGTTCCACTTCCAGTGCCGCCTCACGCTCGCCGGAGTATACGCCGGCGAGGAACAGCAGCAGGCGGCAGTCCGGGCCGGTGGCCGTCGCCGATGACTCCCACAAGAGCGAAGCCGTGGAGGAGTGCATCAGGTTCATGAACTCCTCGTCCAGGAAGTACCGCTAGTGTTTTGTTTTTTTGATTCTGTTTCTACCCTCTGCGCGGATGCTAGCGTCTTCCCCCCTGTAATTTCCCCCCTTCTTGTTCTTGGCCTTTCATCTGTGTGCGCATTTGATCTAAGCTTGTGGAAATGATACGTACGGCCGGATGCATCTTTCTCATCTCTTCTGTACTCTGGAATCTGTCGCTCTTACATTTTCAACACTTGTGCTTGTCAATATTTGTCACCTCGTGCGAGCCCAGCCACCGACAAGCTAATTTCCGTGATGTGGTGTGTCACAATGGCTTGATGCATTTGATCCAATAGTTTGATCTTTGTGAGAAAACAGGCGTCCCATCGATTTTCTGTTACAGAAACGCCTTGATCCAATAGAGTTAACAAGATACAGAAAAAAAGTGCATAAGAATGAATGGGAGACTCCCAATGTACCACCCATAAGTGCAAACAAAATCATGGCAAGACACATCATAGAGCAACAAGATCATACCGGCTTGTTGCCACGGAAACACTGCGAAAACAGATTCATAAATGTGTGCTGAAAAACAAATAAACTAATGCGAAAGCAAATATGTATAAGATTTCTCAATTTACATTTTAGAAACAATAAAACATACTGTGAAGCACGTGAAAGATGTAATGTACAACAAGAGAAAAAAACTTGTAGAATGAAGTTAACAAAATGTCCTTTTTTTTTGAATGGTACAAAGTGTCCTTACCCGCAAAATAAACGGAGTGTCATTTTTAACAAACTTGTTAAGCCTGGACTACGAACATTTGCTCCCCCTCCAAGGAGTGTCCAACATGTAAACCATTCATTAGCACACAAAATTTAATGCAAATAATTTAACTTATGCCTGATATGTATGATTGTTGAGGTGGCATGGTTGCATGGATAGATTTTAGTGCATTAAATGTAACTTACAATCACATATATGACTTGTCGATGTGCTTGGCGAGAGCAAATAGATAGTGAGTTAGTATTTTAGAATTGAGGATTATGATTTAAAATCTTAACTGTGTAAGCTGACATCCTGGAATCTAGGAATAAGCAATGACTAAATCAATGTACAGTTGATCATTTGGCTGAAGCCAAAACTTTTTCAAGAAGATGCAAGAGCATTGCATGGTTTTTTTATGAGGGGACATTGGATGCCTTTTGTACTAAGATAGAAAGGAGACTCACAAATATGTTATATAGGTGCCAATACAAGCGATAACACCCCCACCACAAAGATAGAATACAACCAAACGCCGTGTCATGCTGCGATTCCTCCACCAGGTACTAAATAACTAATTCACTACATCAAATTAGATAAGAATTTTTTATTGTGATTTATTGGATATGGTGTTCTAGTTTCTAGTAGTAGATGCTCTATTATGTCCATTATGAGTTGTCAGTTTTTCGAAATAATAAAATAATTGCTTTCTTAAAGAGAAATAAGGATCGGAGTATTTGACATCTTATGCAAATTATGAATATGTATTTGAGACATAAAGTTGTACTGTATCCAGTATTTGCATTCGTAGACACACATATCAAACATATAACAATATTATTATAACATTCAGAGAGGCCTTACATAAAGAGGTTTAAAAATATATAGACAAAGCCTCTTGTGAACCACAGTCCAACCCATGTAACCATTATTTCCTGCTCTAACGAAGAGAGGTGATTAGCCACGCGTACCAAGCAGACACATATACATAATTTCACCGAGTTGACTACCTGCATGTTCGGGGGTATAGGGTGACCAAGGACTCCGCTCAAAGGGCCAAACATGCAACATAAAAACATCACCCATTTCTGCTCTGGTCAAAGAAAGGGTTTGTGTTTGTAAATAGGATTATTCGTCGGCCAGGCTCTTTTGTTGACTAGTTAAAAGTTGTAGTACGTGATTGCTCCTTTCCTAATAAAAAAGGGGAAAAGAATGCTTGGGTTAATAACTGAACCTGAGTCAAGGTCATGTTTAACAAATGTTGTGGAAAAGTCAAAAGATAGGAATTAGTTCACAACCTCAATATAACATAAGAATCAGGTTCTGAAACAACTTATATGGCCACATATGCAAAAGAAGAAATAAATACATGACCCAAACTGAAGCTGAAAGGGACTTGTTTCCATGGAGAAGATTTATGTTCTCTACTGATTCTTCTCAGTGAAATTAGCCATGTTGCACTAAGTTCCTTATGAATTCATCCACGGAGTTCACAAATAACTTGTGTTGAACATGGATCCGAACAAGTAGGGTCATCAACCTAGCATTTAGGTTGTAAAATTGTCAAAAACGAATTTTAAACTTGACAACTGCTCTTCTCAACAATGTTTTGATAGGCTCCACTCCTCGTTTCCTCCCTTGTTCTAGATAAGTCATGCTCTGTTAGACAAGATGGGATGTTGAGACGGGGATAACGAGCAAAGTGCTGATAGATATTGGACATTTGCAAGCTATGTAAATGTGTACACTAGTAGAAAATGGGCCATTTGTCCCGGTTCCAGAGGCCCATTAGCCCCGGTTCTGGAACCGGGACTAAAGGGTCGGGACTAAAGCCCAAAACCTTTAGTCCCAGTTCGCTCACGAACCGGGATAGAAGGGGCTTCACGTGGCTGCTGCGGGGCGCCCAGGCAGGAGCACCTTTGGTCCCGGTTGGTAACACAAACTGGGACCAAAAGGCATCCACGCGTCAGCAGCTGGCTGGAGCAGGAGTTTTTGTTTTTTTAAAGGGGGGGGGGTGTCAGGGGGTTTTGGAGGGTTAATTTAGGGGTTTCTTATATTGTGTTAGCTAGGTAATAGAGAGAAGTGACCTCTCTTATCACCGTGCTCGGTCGACGCTAGCTACTATACGTATAGAGAGAACTCGACACACTAGCTAGTAAGCAAATGAAGGAACCATTAATTACACAAGATTGTCATGAACATATACAAAGAGGAGTGCACCTCTCTTTATCCGAGAGATTTGTCGAACAACAAGTTTTCGTATATCTATCCGACGCTACTAGCTACATATATACAATATAAGATCTCTTACAATCCCTAACATCTCATGTCTATATCAATTTCCATATGGTATTCTCCGGCTTTATTGATGACGTGGTCAAGAAAGAATCCCACCAATTCCTCTTGAATTGCTCGTATGCGATCTTGTGGTAGGAGTTCATCCCGCATCTTCCAGATCTAAATTGAAGAAGAGGGTCAATACATGTATATGAATGAAACTCAACACAAATGATGGTAATATTTTTGCTTACGCACTTCATATTATTTTTCGGAGTAGCCCTACTTATTAGAGGCCATCGCGTTGTAGATGAACTCGCAAACGTAGTATCCACAAAAATCATTCCCGGATTCCCGCCACAAGCACTTTACGAGAAATAGAGGTCAATCAAACTGATAAGCAAGCATGCTAAATGGTATTGATGAAACTAGCTAGAATCAATGGGAGATGCGCGGAACTAGGTAGTAGTACTTACTTTAGCGCGTGTAAATCACAGCTCACTCGGCGGTCCCGGAGAAATTACGGTGAACTCTTTCCAAACCCTGCCAGACAAAGAAAATAATTACTTGATATCAGGACATGAACAAAGTTGTCGATATGGTGCGATAATGATCGATTGAACTTACTTCTGGAGCATTTGAGTCATGTCTGCATAGTCCTCGGGATCTTTTCTTCTCGAGTCTAAGACGGTTACTACTCCCCGCTCAAGCTTAATCTCTAGGAGAATAAAGTGGAAATTGCGCACACATGCATAACTCATCAGTTACATTACTACAACCTCGAGTAATAAGGGAAACCGAATATGCACAAGACAGTAACACTCACTTGAAGTTGTAAGGAAAGAGTATTTTATCTTTGCTTTGATTTTTTAGCAATGATTGTAGCAAGTTGTCCTCGGTTTCTGTGACATTGTGTTTAACCGTCCATTCATGTATGATATTTGGGTTAATGAACCCAATGTCATAGATTTCTGCTTTTCTGCATTCGACGATCTTCAATCTGCATAATATAGTGAGGATAATTATATATACACATGCAATGAAAGAGTTGAGCTATATACAGAGACTTAATTACAGAAGTAGTACTTACAGACAGTAGCAAGTCACGAGTGTTTGGTCGAGGGCCTTTTGATTGTATAACTAGAATAACTCGTCAAATTCAACAAAGAACAGACCAGTTCCAACGAGGTCGTGCTCCTCTTTAATTCTCATCGTCAAAACATCCTTCCCAGACTCGTTGCAGGTTTTCATGTACCATTCATGGAATCTTCGCATCATCGTTGTTAGAGGCAGACTTCCATCTTTGACGAGAGGCTTCCCGTACTGGTATCTGAATTCGTCCACCTCCATTGTATCAAACGCTACATCATCGCCCAGGTAATCAGCAGGATTGGTACCAGGCACCATCCCCGGCAGATTAGCGACGATATCGCTAGACACCTTGAGTGGGGGGCATGATTGGTTCGCCTGTTTGCCGAGCTAGGGAATTTTTTCCCACTTCTTCGTTCTGTTAACCTTTTATCACTGGAAGTAGTTCCCGACCACCATGCATCTTGATATGTCTTTTTGAGAGTGCGGACATAACTGGAATCTGGCGGAGGCGGTGCTGGTTGCTTCAGGGCATCGATAGTGTGCTGAGCTTTCACCGGATCTATCATCTCCTTCAGCGATGGAGGTTTCTTTGCAAAAAATTCCCTCACTTGGGCTTCACAGATCTTTGCATTTTCCTCCTCGGTCCTCTCGTATGGTAACTTTTTCGGAGTCTTGAGAGATGGACCGTATCTGTATTGCCTCCCGCCTCTGGCTATACTGCTAGCTGCCGATGCGGCGACATCTCTCTTCCGTTGTTGCTTACGAGGCGGAGCGCTCCGATGCGCCAGAGGAGCCGGAGCGGCGGCGTCTATCTTCCGCCATTGCTGACGAGGTGGAGGAGGACGCGGATTGCTCGGACCTGCTGGAGGAGGCGGAGTGCCGGCCTCACGCACCGGAGGAGCCGTAGAAGGAGGCAGAGTGCCTTGATCACTCGACAGAGGAGGAGGAGGAGGCGGAGTGCCCTGACTCACCGGAGGAGGAGGAGGTGGAGGCGTCTAGTTCGGAAGTTTGATGTACTCCTTCCGCCATAGACATGTAGTCCTCAGAGCATAACTCAGTTGAGTCTCCCCTTCACCTGTAGGATGGTCAAGCTCGAGCTCCTCAAATCCCTCCATTACTTCATCCACCAACACAACAACATAGCCATGTGGAATCGGACGGCGGTGAAAAGTTTCGTTGGGTTGAGGAGGTGCAACAGAGCTGACAGCCGCCTTCAAGGTGAGGTTTTGCCATTTCGTCATAAGCTGGCAATGTTGAGCCTCTGTGATAGCATCCACGGGGTAGCTAGGAGCCGTGAAGTCAGGCTGCTAAACGAGCTCCATGGAAGCCACGCTGCTTCTCCGCTGAGAAGGCGGGGTAGCTTCTGTGGTAGCTTCGTGCTGCTGAGATGGTTGGCCGGCAGCTCGCTGGCTCTCAACTTGTTCCTCTAGCTTTAGTACTCTTGCATTGAGCTTCTGCATTTCGCTTAGCTCAAGTTTCCTCTTCCTCTCCCAGGTTTTGTAACCGCCTGCGCCGGGAAACCCAACCTTCCACACAACGAAGCCTGGCGTGCCTCGTGTTCGTCCAGGGTGCTCAGGATTCCCGGGGGCCTCACTCAGCTCGTCGTTCTCTCTATCGGAAATGAACATCCCTTGCTGCGCTGCGGCGATATACTTCTAACGCTTCTTGACAGGTATTGCAAGTTGCTCGTCCGTCCAAAAGCACTTCCCTATTTCAGGGTCCAAAGTTCCCCCCAACCCCGAAGAACCAAGTCCTTGAACGGTCTAGCCAGTTCAATGTCTCTGGTTCGACCCCTTTAGCAATCAGGTCATTCTCAGTTTTGTCCCACAATGACTAGGCTTTGAGGTAGCTACCCGACCCCGTGTGATGGTGATATAGCTTCTTTACAGCATTTATCTTATTTATCTCTGACATCTTCTTACTCTTGTTCGATGTCTTGTAGGCCAAAAATGCGGCCCAGTGATCTCTTATCTTCTCAAATCGGGCAGTGAATTCTGGAGTCTCCCATTTGTCGACAAACGTTGATTTCAACTCATTCTTCCACCTGAATAGATTTGCCATCTTCTTAAGAGCACACGCCTTGACCAATGGCTCTATAACTGGCTTATTCAGATCCTCCTCTGGCGGTAGGGTGAAATTTGCCTTCAGCGAGGTCCAAAGATCATCTTTCTGTCTATCGCTGACATAAGAAACTTGAGGGTCTTCATTCTTAGGCTTATTCCATAGCTGGATGCTGATCGGGATCATGTCCCTGACAATAGCTCCGCACTGAGCAGAAAATGCATCCTTGGTCCGCCTGGGTTCAATCGGTTGGCCATTGTCCGAGATTGCTGTGATCGTGAACTTTTCATCCTGGCGCAACCTTTTCTTCGGGCCTCGTCTCATTACCGAAGTTTGGCTCGATCTGGAGGGCTATAAAAGAAGAAAGAAGAGTCAATATATGTACATACCAAAACAATTAATGCATCAATTAGCTAGTCAGCACAAGCTTAATTAATATATATACCTCACCGGACTTTGCAACAGCTCCCTCCTCCATTCGGTCACCGGAGCCGTCATCACGGTCTCCTTCTTCCACCGACATTCAGTCACCGGAGCCTACATGATCATGTCCTTCCTCCTCCATTGTTCGATCACCAGAGCCTTCACCCTCTCCTTCCAGACCATCGGTGTCGTTGAGAAATGACAAGACATCACGTCTGTCGCGGATTATGTCCCCCAACAACTCTCTTGTTCTAAGTCTCTTTGATCCATTGTTTCTGCAAATATTACAACATGAGAGATGGATGTATTAGTGGCAAACATAGACCTAGCTAGCTGAAAGAACATGCGGTGCCCCCATGTTTGGTTTTGGTAATTGATGACAATCTCTATGGACTAATGGTTGCCTTGAGTTATATTTGAAGGTTTTGTCCATAGGCTTTTCTTGGAGTACATGTGTTGGGTTTAAGGAGAGTTTGTGTCGACCAAGGTGCTATTCACGGAATTACCTAAAGATTGGTCTTGTGAGAGGTTGATCAAGACTAAGTCAAAGAGTGAATCAAGTTGATCAACCCACAAAGCGTAGAAGATGTACCGAGAGGGATCAAGTGATCCCATGGTATGGTAAGCATTGCCAATTACGCTTTGTGTACTAACCCATGGTCTTCGTGAGGGTTCTTTGTGGGGTTAGGTTGCGGTGTGCGAGTTCAAGTGGAGCATCACGAAGAGATCAAATGCTTGAAGCTTGCCGTCATTTGTGGTGACAATGGACTTGTGAAGATGTGCGGAAGAGTGGCTCACCCATAGTGGAGTATGGGGGAGCAATCAACTAGTCTTCATCGAGTCAACACAATCAAGAAAGGTTGCGGTGTGCAAGTTCAAGTGGAGCATCACGAAGAGATCAAATGCTTGAAGCTTGCCGTCCTTTGTGGTGACAATGGACTTGTGAAGATGTGCGGAAGAGTGGCTCACCCATAGTGGAGTATGGGGGAGCAATCAACTAGTCTTCATCGAGTCAACCCAATCAAGAAAGGTGGTCCAACTTGAGGGAGTCAAGATCGTCATCATCTAGCTCAAATGGACCATGTGCAAGGCAAAGGTTTGCCCTTGGTAGGTTTTCTATTTTACCGGTCTCATGATGGTAGTTGGGAAACCGGGTTATAGGATCGATTGCCGTACTATCAAGGGGGGCTCTCGATGAGTAGCTTGATTGTATCGTTCGTAGAGAGCTCAAACCATTGCATCCTTGCATCATATTTCTTGGTTCTTGTTTGGTTCTCTTTGTGAATCTTAGAGCTTATGGTCATCTTGATGACAAGCTTGAGTTCATCGAAAACGGAGTTCGCATGCCTCTTCTATGATGTTTTCGTTTTTGGAGGTTTTGCCGATTCTTCTTGGTTGGAGGTTTCTCTCCTCTTTTTGTTAGGCATACCTCCCCTGCCTCGTCGTCTTGTTTCCAACAAGCTTGAGTTTGCTCAATTCGGAGCTCATATGCAGAAGTTATGGCAGTTCTTGTTTTCTTGAGTGTGGTTTTGTCAGGGTCCCAGTGGTAGTACCGTGGTATCCAGCGGTAGTACCGCTGAGGGGTCACAAGCGGCAGTACTGCTCCGCAGCGGTAGTACCGGCGGTGACTCCGCAGCAGTACTACCGCTGGCTTACCAGGTCCCTACCGCGTCGATTCGAGGGGTCTTTTTCTGTGTCGGATTGTGCGGTATCTCACTGCGGCAGTAGTGTGGCAGTACCGCTCCTTAGCGGCAGTACCGCCCTTCCTCCGCGGTAGTACCGCCCGGTTCCCTCTTTCCCTTTACCCTTCGTTCTGCACGGCAGTACCGCTGAAGGGAGTGGTAGTACTGCTTAACCCAGCGGTAGTACCACTGTCTCCTGCGGTACTACCGCCCTAAGGTTCATGCTTTGTTGCTCCTTTTCCCTGTTTCTTCCACCTGAGCGGTAGTACCGCTCGTGGAGCGGTAGTACCGCTCGTGTGCGGGCTGAGCACATAACGGTTGGATTTTTCCTCACCTATAAAAGGGGGTCTTCTTTCCCAATGAACCTTATCCTTTGAGCTCGTGTTCTTCCCCCATTGTTGACCTTCTTCGAGCTTCCTAACTCTCAATCCCTCCATGGATTCTTGCTAGTTTTTGAGGCAAAAGAGAGAGGAGATCTAGATCCACATTTCCACCAATCACTTTCTCCTCTATGTGAGGGGAACCCCTTGGATCTAGATCTTGGAGTTCTTGGTGTTCTCTTTCTTGTTCTTCCTCTCATTTTCCTCCCTAGCATTAGTTGCTTTGGTGGGATTTGAGAGAGAAGGACTTGGGCACTCCGTGTGCCCTTGCCATTGCATTTGGTGCATTGGTTTGAGTTCTTCACGTGATACATGGAAGTTACAAGTTGAGAAGCTTATTACTCTTGGGTGCTTGGTACCTTTGAGCTTGTTCCTCTTGGGTGCTTGGGCTCCCTAGATGGTTGTTGGTGTTCGGAGCTCAATCATTGTGGTGCAAAGCTCTGGGCAAGCGTCGGGGTCTCCAATTAGGTTGTGGAGATCGCCTCGAGCAATTTGACGGGTACCGGTGACCGCCCCCAAGGGTTGCCAAAGTTTACGGGTTCGGTGACCGCCCCCAAGGGTTGCCATTTGTACGGGTTCGGTGACCGCCCTCAAGGGTCCCTTAGTGGAATCACGACATCTTGCATTGTGCGAGAGCGTGAGGAGATTACGGTGGCCCTAGTGGCTTCTTGGGGAGCATTGTGCCTCCGCACCACTCCAAACGGAGATTAGCATCCGCAAGGGTGTGAACTTCGGGATACATCGTCGTCTCCTCCTGCCTCGGTTATCTCTTACCCGAGCCCTTTACTTATGCACTTTACTTTGTGATAGCCATATTGTTTCTTGTCATATTTCTTGCTATCACATAGTTGCTTATCTTTCTTAGCATAAGTTGTTGGTGCACATAGGTGAGCCTAGTTGTTTTAGGTTTTGTGCTTGGCAAATTAACTGCTAGGTTTATTCCGCATTTGTTCAAGCCTAAACTGTAATTATTTTAAAACGCCTATTCACCCCCCCCTCTAGGCGACATCCACGATCTTTCACTAGCTAATCACAACAAGGAATATTAATTAGTGGCCTCGATGCTTCTATGGTTTGGGGTGGCCTCGACAACGCTTCTAGGGTTTGGGTGGCCTCGACAATGCTCTTTTAACTTGGTAAATTTGGGTGGCCTCGATGCTTCTAGGGTTTGGTCAGGCGAGAGGGGGTTGATTGATGTCCCCCCTCATGTTGAAGAGTTACCGGAGTTTTCTGTGAACAAAAAAAATACTACCTATCACATGACATGTTCGTCGACCGGACCGGATCGCCTCTCTCATGAATGTCAAACAAGGGATTCTCTTAACCTTTAAGGGATTTAACAAAATGGCGCCATTCTGGATGTGCAGAAAATGGTCCATATATTTTCCTGATCTCATCTACCCTTATATATGTCACATTGTCTAGTGTCAAAGGATTCAAGAAAACCATGGCTTCATCATTAGCCGGAGGTAACAGGCGCATGATGGTACGAAGCTCTCCAAAGTTGTTTTGGAACGGAGTCCTGGATAAGATAATTTGCTTTTTGGTACGAAGTTCAGCAAGAGCCTTCTGAATATCGCTATTTGGAAGGCCTTTGCTGAACTTCGTACCAAAAAGCGAATTATCCTATCGGTACTCCGTTCCAAAATAACTTTGGAGAGCTTCATATCATCATGCGCATGTTACTTATGGCTAATGATGAAACCATGGATTTCATCAATACTTTGACACAAGAGAACATGCACATATATAAGCATAGATGAGATCAGGAAAAGTATGGATCAAGCTAATTATGCACATCCATAATGGGGGCATTCTTGATAAATCTCTTATAAATCTCGAGAGTTTGTCGGGTAGGGGCGGCAGGGGGTAGGAGATCGACAACATTTTTTTCTAGGGTTTGGGTGTCCTCGAGAGTTGGTCGGGCGAGAGGGGGTTGATCGACGTCCCCCCTCATGTCGAAAGTTACGGGAGTTTTCTTCTAATGGTTTGGGTGGCCTCGAGAGTTTGTCAGGTAGGGGCAGGAGGGGGTAGGAGATCGACAACACTTGTTTTCTAGGGTTTGGGTGCCCTCCTAGCACAGCATAGCGACCCTCGACCCCTCGGCGATCCTCGACCCTCGACCCCTCGGCGAACCTCCACCCTCTACCCTAGTTCCCGACCCTCGAACGCTCGGCAATCCTCGACACCCTCGTTCCTGAAAAAAAATAAGAAGAGTAAGAAGAAGAAAAAAAGAGGAGAAGAAGAAGGAATAGAGGAGAAGAAGAAAAAAAAGATTATATGAAGAAGGAATAGAGGAGAAGAATAAAAAATAGAAGAAGAAAAAAAGAGGAGAAGGAATAGACTCCTCTTTTTTTCCCCTTCTTATTTTTTTCTCATCTTCTTCCTCTCCTCTTCTTCTCCTTCTTCTTCTCCTTCTTCCTCTTCTTATTTTCCTTCTTCCTCTCCTTTTTCTTCTTCTTCCTTCTTCCTCTTTTCTTCTTTTTCCTTATTTTCCTTTTTCATCTCCACTAACCTAAAATCTACTAACCTAAAATGCACTAACAGCACAACTAACCTAAAATGCACTAAATCAACTAACCTAAAATCGATATCTACTAACAACCTAAATAAAAAAATTAATACATATATGAAAAAAATCATCATATGAACAAAAAAAACATACATCATCTATCATCAACATCATCATATCTAACATCAACATCATCTAACAATCATATGATCAAAAAATTTATATGAACAAGCTAGGGGAGAGGAGGACAAGGAGGAAGGGGGCTGGCCGGACCGTAGCGCGGACCGGGGCGGTGACGGCGTTGGGGGAAGGGGCACAATGACGACGTCGGGCGCGTCGATGAGGGCTCGGGGGCGGGGCGGCACGACGACGGCGTCGGGGTCAGGGGCGCGGTGACGAGGGCTCGGGGCAGGGGCGTGGCGATGGCGTCGGGGGCGGCGACGGCGACACCAACGATGGGGCAAGGGCGGCGACGGTGACGGCGGAGCAGGGGCAGCATGGCGGCGGCGTCGGAGAGATCGAAGAACTGAATGGAAATTTTTACAAGTGCTGCTTATATACACGAAGCATTGGTCCCGGTTCGTGGCACCAACCAGGACCAATGCCCCCCTTTCGTCCCGGTTGGTGCCACCAACCGGGACCAAATTTCAGTTTTCAGCAGCCCAAAGGGCGGGAAACAAGGACCTTTGGTCCCGGTTGGTACCACGAACCGGTACCAATGCACCCCTTTCATCCCGGTTGGTGCTACCAACCGGGACCAAAGGCCTTGTGCTGCCCGCGGCCAAAAGTTTAGTCCCATCTCGCTAGTTGAGAGGGGCTCGGAGTGGTTTATAAGCCCCACTGCCGCTGCCCTCTCGAGCTCCTCTCGAATGCAGGCTTACGGGCCTAAACAGTTGTATCTACCTGTGGGCCTACTGGACCTTCTGTGGGCCTGAATCCTGGCCTATGCTTGGCTTTCTAGTTGTATTCAGGCCATGGTGGCCCAGCAGCTAGGTGGCATTTTTTTCCCGTTTTTTTTCGTTTTTTGCTTTATTTATTTTCTTTTGTTTCTACTTACAGTTTTTTAGTGATTCTTTTTGCTGTTAGGTCACAAAAATTATAAACTTTCGGTTAGTGCCATTAGTTTTCAAATTTGAATAGTTTAAATTTGATTTTTTTTTGAAATTTATGTGAATCACTAGTTTGTGAATAACTTTACTATAAAAATAGATTTTTGAGTGATTATTTTTCCTACTATTTAATATTACTGTGTTTTATCATTATAATTAATTTGGTAATTTTTAGGTTATTTTAAATATCTATTTTAATCAAAAACAGATTTTGTTATTTTAGTTTGCTATTAAAGTTTCTAACAAAAAAATTCTTCATGAAAATTGTTTTTGCTTTTAATGTTTTGAACAGAAAATACTTTGATAATTTTAGTTGCATAAATTTTATATAATTTTAGTTTCAAAAATACTAGAGGTTTATAAAAGCTTTTTAATTGATTCCTTTTGCTTTTAGAGTTTAATAAAAGTTTTTTAGTTGATTCTTTTTTCTATTGAAGAATATTATAGTTTTCTTTTAATTGATCATAACAGAATATTTTAATTGATTATTTTTAGTTCATTCTTTTTGCTATTAGTTCATTCTTTGAGCTAAATGACCATGAAATTGAAAAGCACTACAAATGAACTCTGTAAAGGTTGAAAGTTGGCATGGTATAATCATTTCACCCACATAGCATTTGCTAAAAAGTTGAGAGGGTTACGACCAAAACTGGATGCACTTCGTGTACAAAATGGACAATCTCTTTTGAAGTATCAGGGTTTCGAACGAAAACTCATTTGTTACAAAAGGGATTTCAGTTTTTTGAACTTATTTGAACTCCAGACTTTTTGTGTGTTCAAAATGCTCCATTCAAAGGCACATCATCAATTTTCAACCCTTTCTGACTTCATGTGGTATTTTTCATGCATTTACTGTTTTTTTAAGCTAAATGACCCTAAAATTGAAAAGCAATAAAAATGAACTCTGAAAAGGTTGAAAGTTGGCATGGTATCATCATTTCACCCAAATAGCATGTTATAAAAAGTTGAGAGGGTTACGGCAAAAACTGGATGCACTTCATGTACAAAAAGGACAATCTTTTTCAAAGTATGAGGGTTTCAGATGAAAACTCATGTGTTACAAAGGTATTTCATTTTTTTTGAACTTATTTGAAATCCAGACTTTTTGTGTGTTCAAAATGCACCATTCAAAGGCACATCATCAATCTTCAACCCTTTCTAACTTCATGTGGTATTTTTCATGCATTTACTGATTTTTTTAAAGCTAAATGACCTTGAAATTGAAAAGCACTACAAATGAACTCTGAAAAGGTTGAAAGTTGGAATGGTATCATCATTTCACCCACATAGCATGTTATAAAAAGTTGAGAGGGTTACGGCAAAAACTGGTTGCACTTTGTGTACAAAACGGACAATCTCTTTTAAAGTATTAGGGTTTCGGATGAAAACTCATCTGTTACAAAGGCATTTCATTTTTTTGAACTTATTTGAACTCCAGACTTTTTGTGTGTTCAAAATGAACCATCCATAGCCACATCGTCAATTTTCAACCCTTCCCGACTTCATGTGGTATTTTTCATGCATTTACTGATTTTTTAAGCTAAATGACCCTAAAATTGAAAAGCAATAAAAATGAACTCTGAAAAGCTTGAAAGTTGGCATGGTATCATCATTTCACCAAAATAGCATGTTATAAAAAGTTGAGAGGGTTACGGCAAAAACTGGATGCACTTCGTGTACAAAATGGACAATCTTTTTCAAAGTATTAGGGTTTCAGACGAAAACTCATCTGTTACAAAAGGCATTTCATTTCTTCACATGTAACTGCATTGATATTCTAGATCAAAGGCATCATCATAATAGTTGTGGAGAGAAATTCTTCACCTTTTGTTCACTTCTGTCCTTTGCTTATTGCGCCGTAACCATGGATCATCTTCATCGTAACAGGGTGCTTATGTCAGCCTTGACTTTGAAGGGAGGAATTTCATGAAACTTTTCATAATCTTCAGACATGTATGTCTTGCCCTCCAATTGTTGGGGAACACAGTATTTCAAAAAAAATTACCTACGATCACGCAAGATTTATCTAGGAGATGCATAGCAACGAGAGGGGAGAGTGTGTCTACGTACCCTCGTAGACCGAAAGTGGAAGCTTTTAGTAATGCGATTGATGTAGTCGAACGTCTTCGCGATCCAATCGATCCAAGTACCGAACGTACGACACCTCCGCGATCTGCACACGTTCAGCTCGGTGACGTCCCTCGAACTCTTGATCCAGTTGAGGCCGAGGGAGAGTTCCGTTAGCACGACGGCGTGGTGACGGTGATGATGAAGTTACCGACGCAGGGCTTCACCTAAGCACTACAACAATATGACCGGGGTGTGTAACTGTGGAGGGGGGCACCGCACATGGCTAAAAGATCAACTTGTGTGTCTTCGGGTGCCCCGTGCCTCCGTATATAAAGGAGGGAGAGGGAGAGGCATCCGGTCCTAGGGGGCGCGCCAAGGTGTGGAGTCCTACTAGGAGTCCCTAGTCCTAGTAGGATTCCACCTCCCACACGTAGTAGGAAAGGGGGAAGGGATAAGGAGAAGGAAAGGGGGCCCGACCCCCTTCTCCTAGTCCTAATCGGCCTCCTGCCCAAGGGGGGGCGCACCATCCCCTTGTGTGCTGGTGTGCTTCCCTCTTATGGCCCATAACTTCTCCCAGGGGGTTCCGGTAACCTCCCGGTACTCCAAAAAATGCCCGAACCACTCGGAACCATTCCGATGTCCAAATGCAACCTTCCAATATATGAATCTTTACCTCTCGACCATTTCGAGACTCCTCGTCATGTCCGTGATCTTATCCAGGACTCCGAACAAACTTCGGTTCATCAAATCACGTAACTCATAATACAAATCGTCATCGAACGTTAAGCGTGCGGACCCTACGTGTTCGAGAACTATGTAGACATGACCGAGACACATCTCTGGTCAATAACCAATAGCGGAACATGGATGCTCATATTGGTTCCTACATATTCTACGAAGATCTTTATCGATCAAACCGCATAACAACATACGTTGTTCCCTTTGTCATCGATATGTTACTTGCCCGAGATTCGATTGTCGGTATCATATTACCTAGTTCAATATCGTTACCGGCAAGTCTCTTTACCCATTCTGTAATGCATCATCCTGTAACTAAATCATTAGTCACATTGCTTGCAAGTCTCATAGCGATGTGCATTACCGAGAGGGCCCAGAGATACCTCTTCGATACATGGAGTGACAAATCCTAATCTTGAACTATGCCAACTCAACAAACACCATCGGAGACACCTGTAGAGCATCTTTATAATCACCCAGTTACGTTGTGACATTTGATAGCACACAAGGTGTTCCTCCGGTATTCAGGAGTTGCATAATCTCATAGTCTAAGGATGTATAAATCATGAAGAAAGCAATAGCAATAAACTAAACGATCATACTGATAAGCTAATGGATGGGTCTTGTCCATCACATCATTCTCTAATTATGTGATCACGTTCATCAAATGACAACACGTGTCTATGGCTAGGAAGCTTAACCATCTTTGATTAACGAGCTAGTCAAGTAGAGGCATACTAGGGACACTTTGTTTGTCTATGTATTCACACATGTACTAAGTTTCCGGTTAATACAACTCTAATAAACATTTATCATGATATAAGGAAATATAAATAACAACTTTATTATTGCCTCTAGGGCATATTTCCTTCAGTCTCCCACTTGCACTAGAGTCAATAATCTAGTTCACATCGTCATGTAATTTCACATCAATAGTTCACATCTTTATGTGATTAGTTCACATCTTCATGTGACTAATACCCAAAGGGTTTACTAGAGTCAATAATCTAGTTCACATCGCTATGTGATTAACACCCAAAGAGTGATCAAGTTTTGCTTATGAGATAAGTTTAGTCTACGGGTCTGCAACATTTAGATCCATATGTATTCTGCAAATTTCTATGTCTACAATACTCTGCACGGAGCTACTCTAGCTAATTTCTCCCACTTTCAATATGTATCTAGATCGAGACTTAGAGTCATCTAGATCGGTGTCAAAATCTTGCATCGACGTAACTCTTTACGACGAACTCTTTTATCACCTCCCTAATCGAGAAATATTTCCTTAGTCCTCTAAGGATAATTTTGACTGCTGAGTGATCTACTCCTAGATCACTATTGTACTCCCTTGCCAAAATCATGCTAAGGCATACAATAGGTCTGGTACACAACATAACATACTTTATAGAACCTATGACTGAGGCATAGGGAATGATTTTTCATTCTCTTTCTATTTTCTGCCGTGGTCGGGTTTTGAGTCATTACTCAACTTCACACCTTGCAACATAGGCAAGAACTCCTTCTTTGACTGTTCCATTTTGAACTACTTCAAAAACTTGTCAAGGTATGTACTTATTGAAAAAATTTATCAAGCGTCTTGATCTATCTCTATAGATCTTGATGCCCAATATGTAAGCAGCTTCACCGAGGTCTTTCATTGAAAAATTCTTATTCAAGTATCCTTTTATGCTATCCAGAAATTTAGTATCATTTCTGATCAACAATATGTCATCCATATATAATATCAGAAATGCTACAGAGCTCGCACTCACTTTCTTGTAAATACAAGCTTCTCCAAAAGTCTGTATAAAACTATATGCTTTGATCAACTCATCAAAGTGTATATTCCAACTCTGAGATGCTTGCACCAGTCCATAGATGGATCGCTAGAGCTTGCACACTTTGTTAGCACCTTTAGGATTGACAAAACCTTATGGTTGCATCATATACAACTCTTCTTTAATAAATCCGTTAAGGAATGTAGTTTTGATATCCATTTGCCAGATTTCATAAAATGCGGCAAATGCTAACATGATTCGAACAGAATTTTAAGCATCGATACGAGTGAGAAAATCTCATCGTAGTCAACACCTTGAACTTGTCGAAAACCTTTTGCGACAATTCAAGCTTTGTAGATAGTAACACTACTATCAGCGTCCGTCTTCCTCTTGAAGATCCATTTATTCTGAATGGCTCATCGATCATCAGGCAAGTCAATCAAAGTCCATACTTTGTTCTCATACATGGATCCCATCTCAGATTTCATGGCCTTAAGCCATTTCACGGAATCTGGGATCATCATCACTTCCTCATAGTTCATAGGTTTGCCATGGTCTAGTAACATGACTTCCAGAACAGGATTACCGTACCACTCTGGTGCGGAACGTACTCTGGTTGACCTATGAGGTTCCGTAGTAACTTGATATGAAGTTTCATGATCATCATCATTAACTTCCTCACTAATTGGTGTAGGCATCACTGGAACTGATTTCTATGATGAACTACTTTCCAATTTGGTAGAAGGTACAATTACCTCATCAAGTTCTACTTTCCTCCCACTCACTTCTTTCGAGAGAAACTTCTTCTCTAAAAAGGATCCACTCTTAGCAACAAAGATCTTGCCTTCGGATCTGCGATAGAAGGTGTACCCAACAGTTTCTTTTGGGTATCCTATGAAGACGCACTTCTCCGATTTGGGTTTGAGCTTATCTGGCTGAAACTTTTTCACATAAGCATCGCAACCCCAAACTTTAAGAAAGGATAGCTTAGGTTTCTTGCTAAACCATGGTTCATACGATGTCATCTCAACGGATTTTAGACGGTGCCCTATTTAACGTGAATGCAGCTGTCTCTAATGCATAACCCCAAAACGACAGTGCTAAATCGATAAGAGACATCATAGATCGCACCATATCTAATAAAGTACAGTTATGATGTTCCAGGTGGCGTGAGTTGCGAAACTATTCGACATTGTTTCAACTGAAGGCCAAACTCGTAACTCAAATATTTCGTCTCCACAATCAGATCGTAGAAACTTTATTTTCTTGTTACGATGATTCTCCACTTCACTCTGAAATTCTTTGAACTTTTCAAACGTTCCAGACTTGTGTTTCATTAAGTAGACATACTCATATCTGCTCAAAGCATCTATGAAGGTCAGAAAATAACGATACCCGCCACGAGCCTCAACACTCATTGGATCGCATACATCAGTATGTATTATTTCTAATAAGTCTGTTGCTCAATCCATTGTTTTGGAGAACAGAGTCTTAGTCATCTTGCCCATGAGGCATGGTTCTCAAGCATCTAGTGATTCATAATCAAGTGACTCCAAAAGCCCATCAGCATGGAGTTTCGTCATGCGCTTTACACCAATATGACCTAAACGGCAGTGCCACTAGTATTTTGCATTATCATTATCAACTTTGCATGTTTTGTCATCAATATCATGAATATGTGTATCACTACGATCAAGATTCAATAAACCATTCACCGTGGGTGTATGACCACAGAAGGTTTTATTCATGTAAACATAATAGCAATTATTCGTTGACTTAAATGAATAACCGTATTGCAATAAACATGATCCAATCATATTATGCTCAATGCAAACACCAAATAACATTTATTTTAGGTTCAACACTAACCCCGAAGGTAAAGGGAGTGTGGGATGGTGATCTTATCAACCTTTGGAATCATTTCCAACACACATCGTCACCTCGCCCTCAACTAGTCTTTGTTCATTTTGTAACTCCTGTTTTGAGTCACTAATCATAGCAACTGAACCAGTATGAAATACCCAGGGGCTACTATGAATACTAGTAAAGTAAACATCAATAACATGTATATCATATATACTTTTGTTCACTTTGCCATCCTTACCTGCCAAGTATTTGGGGCAGTTCCACTACTAGTGACCATTTCCTTTGCAGTAGAAGCACTCAGTTTGAGGCTTGGGTCTAGCTTTGGGCTTCTTCATGGGAGTGACAACTTTCTTGCCATTCTTCTTGAAGTTCCCTTTCTTTCCCTTGCCCTTTTACTTGAAACTAGTGGTCTTGTCAACCATCAACATTTGATGCTTTTCTTGATTTCCACCTTCGTTGATTTCAGCATCACGAAGAGCTCGGGAACCATTTTCGTCATCCCTTGCATATTATAGTTTATCACGAAGGTCCAGTGGAAGGAAATATGCCCTAGATGCAATAATAAAGTTGTTATTTATATTTCCTTATATCATGATAAATGTTTATTATTCATGCTAGAATTGTATTAACCGGAAACTTAGTACATGTGTGAATACATAGACAAACAGAGTGTCCCTAGTATGCCTCTACTAGACTAGCTCGTTAATCAAAAATGGTTAAGTTTCCTAGCCACAGACATGTGTTGTTATTTGATGAATGTGATCACATCATTAGAGAATGATGTGATGGACTAGACCCATCCGTTAGCTTAGCACTATGATCGTTTAGTTTATTGCTATTGCTTTATCCATAACTTATACATGTTCCTATGACTATGAGATTATGCAACTCCTGAATGTCGGAGGAACACTTAGTGTGCTATCAAATGTCACAACGTAACCAGGTGATTATAAATATGCTCTACAGGTGTCTCCGATGGTGTTTGTTGAGTTGGCATAGATCGAGATTAGGATTTGTCACTCCGATTGTTAGAGAGGTATCTCTGGGCCCTCTCGGTAATGCACATCACTATGAGCCTTGCAAGCAATGTGACTAATGAGTTAGTTATGAGATGATGCATTACGGAACGAGTAAAGAAACTTTTCGGTGACGAGATTGAACTAGGTTTGATGATACCGACGATCGAATCTCGGGCAAGTAACATACCGATGACAAAGGGAACAACGTATGTTGTTATGCGGTTTGACGGATAAAGATCTTTGTAGAATATGTAGGAACCAACATGAGCATCCAGGTTCCACTATTGGTTATTGACCGGAGATGACTCTCGGCCATGTCTACATAGTTCTCGAACCCGTAGGGTCCGCACGCTTAACGTTCGATGACGATATGTATTGCGAGTTATGTGATTTGATGTACCGAAGGTTGTTCGGAGACCCGGATGTGATCACAAACATGATTAGGAGTCTCAAAATGGCCGAGACATAAAGATTGATATACTAGAAGGTTATGTTTGGACACCGGAAAGGTTTCGGATAGGTTTGGGCATTTTCTGGAGTACTGGGGGGTTACCGGAACCCCCCGGAGGGTTAATGGGCCTTCATGGGTTTTAGTGGAAGAGAGGAGGAGGCGGCCAAGTGGAGGCGCGCGGCCCCAAAAGCCCAATCCGAATTTGGGGGGGGGGGCTTTCCTTCTCTCCCTCTTCCTCTTTCCTTCTCCTCCTAGTTGGACTAGGAAAGGGGGGAACCTACTCCTAGTAGGAGTAGGATTCCCCCCCTTGGGGCGCACCCCATGAGCCCGGCCGGCTCCCTCCTCCCCTTCTTTATATACGGGGGAGGAGGGCACCCCATAGACACACAAGTTGATTTCTTAGCCGTGTGCGGTGCCCCCCTCCATAGATTTCCACCTTGGTCATATTGTCGTAGTGCTTAAGCGAAGCCCTGTGTCAGTAACTTCATCATCACCGTCACCATGCCATCGTGCTGATGAAACTCTCTCTCAGCCTCAGCTGGATCTAGAGTTCGAGGGACGTCACCGAGCTGAACGTGTGCAGATCGCGGAGGTGTCGTGCGTTCGGTACTTGATCGGTTGGATCGCGAAGATGTCCGACTACATCAACCGCGTTACTCAATGCTTCCGCTTTCGGTCTACGAGGGTACGTAGACACACTCTCCCCTCTCGTTGCTATGCATATCCTAGATAGATCTTGCGTGATCGTAGGAATATTTTTGAAATACTGTGTTCCCCAACAGTGGCATCCGAGCTAGGTCTATACGTAGATGTTATGTGCACGAGTAGAACACAAAGGAGTTGTGGGCGTGGGTATATACATATTGCTTGCCGTCACTAGTTGTTTCTTGATTCGGCAGTATTGTTGGATGAAGCGGCCCGGACCGACATTACATGACCGTGTTCATGAGACTGGTTCTACCGACGTGCTTTGCACACAGGTGGCTGGCGGGTGTCTATTTCTCCAACTTTAGTTGAATCGGATTCAATGAACATGGTTCTTTCTAAAGATCAAAAAGCAATCACTACACCACATTGTGGTTTTTATGCCATAGGTAAGAACAGTTCTTGCTAAGCCCGTAGCATCCACGTAAAACTTGCAACAACAAAGTAGAGGACGTCTAACTTGTTTTTGCAGGGTATGTTGTGATGTGATATGGTCAAGACATGATTATATAAATTTTTGTATGAGAGGATCATGTTTTGTAACATAGTTATCAGCAACTGGCAGGAGCCATCTGGTTGTCGCTTTATTGTATGAATTGCTATCGCCATGTAATTGCTTTACTTTATCACTAAGCAGTAGCGATAGTCGTAGAAGCAATAGTTGGCGAGACGACAATGATGCTACAATGGATATCAAGGTGTCAAGCCGGTGACGATGGTGATCATAACGATGCTTTGGAGATGGAGATCAAAGGCACAAGATGATGATGGCCATATCATATCACTTATATTGATTGCATGTGATGTTTATCCTTTATGCATCCTATTTTTCTTAGTTTGACGGTAGCATTATAAGATGATCTCTCACTAAATTTCAAGGTATAAGTGTTCTCCCTGAGTATGCACCGTTGCTACAGTTCGTCGTGCCGAGACACCACGTGATGATCGGGTGTGATAAGCTCTACGTTCACATACAATGGGTGCAAGCCAGTTTTGCACAAGAAAAATACTCGGGTTAAACTTGACGAGCCTAGCATATGTAGATATGGCCTCAGAACACTGAGACCGAAAGGTCGAGCGTGAATCATATAGTAGATAGGATCAACATAGTGATGTTCACCATTGAAAACTACTCCATCTCACGTGATGATCGGACATGGTTTAGTTGATATGGATCTCGTGATCATTTAGATGAATAGAGGGATGCCTATCTAAGTGGGAGTTCTTAAGTAATATGATTAATTGAACTTTAATTTATCATGAACTTAGTACCTGATAGTATTTTGCATGTCTATGTTGTTGTAGATAAATGGCCCGTGTTGTTGTTCCATTGAATTTTAATGTGTTCCTGGAGAAAGCTAAGTTGAAAGATGATGGTAGCAACTACATGGATTGGGTCCGTAACTTAAGGATTATCCTCATTGCTGCATAGAAGAATTACGTCCTGGAAGCA
This sequence comes from Triticum urartu, assembly GCF_003073215.2. Classification (NCBI taxonomy): domain Eukaryota; kingdom Viridiplantae; phylum Streptophyta; class Magnoliopsida; order Poales; family Poaceae; genus Triticum; species Triticum urartu. The sequence goes on from NC_053024.1 coordinate 613,308,624, forward strand.
CCGCTAGGTGCAAAGCCCACTGCAGGAGCAACACCAGATGTTATGAATGTCTGGCAGAGCAAAGATGATGACTACTCGATAGTTCAGTGTGCCATGCTATACGGCTTAGAATCGGGACTTCAACGACATTTTGAACGTCATGGAGCATATGAGATGTTCCAGGAGTTGAAGTTAATATTTCAAGCAAATGCCCGAATTGAGAGATATGAAGTCTCCAATAAGTTCTATAGCTGCAAGATGGAGGAGAGTAGTTCTGTCAGTGAACATATACTCAGAATGTCTGGGTACCACAACCACTTGACTCAACTGGGAGTTAATCTTCATGATGATAGTGTCATTGACAAAGTTTTTCAATCACTGCCACCAAGCTACAAAAGCTTCATGATCAACTATAATATGCAAAGGATGGATAAGACAATTCCCGAACTCTTCACGATGCTAAAAGCTGCAGAGGTAGAAATCAAGAAGGAGCATCAAGTGTTGATGGTCAACAAGACCACTAGTTTCAAGAAGAAGGGCAAAGGAAAGAAGGGGAACTTCAAAAAGAATGGCAAGCAAGTTGCTGCTCAAGTGAAGAAGCCCAAGTCTGGACCTAAGCCTGAGACTGAGTGCTTCTACTGCAAAGGGACTAGTCACTGGAAGCAGAACTTCCCCAAGTATTTGGCAGATAAGAAGGATGGCAAAGTGAAAGGTATATTTGATATACATGTTATTGATGTGTACCTTACTAATGCTCGCAGTAGAGCCTGAGTATTTGATAGTGGTTCTGTTGCTAATATTTGCAACTCGAAATAGGGGCTACGGATTAAGCGAAGATTGGCTAAGTACGAGGTGACGATGCACTTGGGAAATGGTTCCAAATTCGATGTGATCGCCGTCGGCACGCTACCTCTACATCTACCTTCGGGATTAGTTTTAGACCTGAATAATTGTAATTTGGTGCCAGCGTTAAGCATGAACATTATATCTGGATCTTGTTTGATGCGAGACGGTTATTCATTTAAATCAGAGAATAATGGTTGTTCTATTTATATGAGTAATATCTTTTATGGTCATGCACCCTTTATGAGTGGTCTATTTTTACTAAATCTTGATAGTAGTGATACACATATTCATAGTATTGAAGCCAAAAGATATAAGTTTAATAATGATAGTGCAACTTATTTGTGCCACTGCCGTTTAGGTCATATTGGTGTAAAGCGCATGAAGAAACTCCATGCTGATGGGCTTTTGGAATTGCTTGATTGTGAATCACTTGATGCTTGCGAACCGTGCCTCATGGGCAAGATGACTAAGACTCTGTTCTCCAGAACAATGGAACGAGCAACAGACTTATTGGAAATAATACATACTGATGTATGCGGTCCAATGAGTGTTGATGCTCGTGGCGGGTATCGTTATTTTCTGACCTTCACAGATGATTTGAGCAGATATGGGTATGTCTACTTAATGAAACATAAGTCTGAAACATTTGAAAAGTTCAAAGAATTTAAAAGTGAAGTGGAAAATCATCGTAACAAGAAAATTAAGTTTCTACGATCTGATCGTGGAGGTGAATATTTGAGTTATGAGTTTGGTCTTCATTTGAAACAATGCAGAATAGTTTCGCAAGTCATGCCACCTGGAACACCACAACGTAATGGTGTGTCCGAACATCGTAACCGCACTTTGTTAGATATGGTGCGAGCTATGATGTCTCTTACTGATTTGCCGCTATCGTTTTGGGGTTATGCTTTAGAGACGGTTGCATTCGCGTGAAATAGGGCACCATCGAAATCCATTGAGACGACACCATATGAACTATGGTTTGGCAAGAAACCCAAGTTGTCGTTTCTTAAAGTTTCAGGCTGCGATGTTTATGTGAAAAAGCTTCAACCTGATAAGCTCGAACCCAAATCGGAGAAATGTGTCTTCATAGGATACCCAAAGGAGACTATTGGGTATGCCTTCTATCACAGATCTGAAGGCAAGATATTCGTTGCTAAGAATGGATCCTTTCTAGAGAAGGAGTTTCTCTCGAAAGAAGTGAGTGGGAGGAAAGTAGAACTTGATGAGGTAACTATACCTTCTCCCTTACTGGAAAGTTGTTCACCACAGAAATTAGTTCCAGTGATTCCTACACCAATTAGTGAGGAAGCAAATGATGATGATCATGAAACTTCTGATCAAGTTACTACCGAACCTCGTAGGTCAACCAGAGTAAGATCCGCACCAGAGTGGTACGGTAATCCTGTTCTGGAAGTCATGTTACTTGACCATGACGAATCTACGAACTATGAGGAAGCGATGATGAGCCCAGATTCCGCAAAATGGCTTGAGGCCATGAAATCTGAGATGGGATCCATGTATGAGAACAAAGTGTGGACTTTGGTTGACTTGCCCGATGATCGGCAAGCCATAGTGAATAAATGGATCTTCAAGAAGAAGACTGACGCTGACGGTAATGTTACTGTCTACAAAGCTCGACTTGTTGCGAAAGGTTTTTGACAAGTTCAAGGAGTTGACTACGATGAGACTTTCTCACCCGTAGCGATGCTTAAGTCCATCCGAATCATGTTAGCAATTGCTGCACTTTATGATTATGAAATTTGGCAAATGGATGTCAAAATTGCATTCCTTAATGGATATCTTAAAGAAGAGTTGTATATGATGCAACCAGAAGGTTTTGTCGATCCAAAAGGTGCTAACAAAGTGTGTAAGCTCCAGCGATCCATTTATGGACTGGTGCAAGCATCTCGGAGTTGGAATATATGCCTTGATAGTGTGATCAAAGCATATGGTTTTATACAGACTTTTGGAGAAGCCTGTATTTACAAGAAAGTGAGTGGGAGCTCTGTAGCATTTCTAATATTATATGTGGATGACATATTATTGATCGAAAATGATACTGAATTTCTGAATAGCATAAAAGGATACTTGAATAAGTATCTTTCAATGAAAGACATCGGTGAAGATGCTTATATATTGGGCATCAAGATCTATAGAGATAGATCAAGACGCTTAATTGGACTTTCACAAAGCACATACCTTGATAAAGTTTTGAAGAAGTTCAAAATGGATCAAGCAAAGAAAGGGTTCTTGCCTGTGTTACAAGGTGTGAAGTTGAGTCAGACTCAATGCCCGACCACCGCAGAAGATAGAGAGAAAATGAAAGTCATTCCATATGCCTCAGCCATAGGTTCTATCATGTATGCAATGTTGTGTACCAGACCTGATGTGTGACTTGTTATTAGTTTAGCAGGGAGGTAACAAAGTAATCCAGGAGTAGATCACTGGACAGTGGTCAAGAACATCCTGAAATACCTGAAAAGGACTAAGGATATGTTTCTCGTTTATGGAGGTGACAAAGAGCTCATCATAAAAGGTTATGTCGATGCGAGATTTGACACCGATCCAGATGACTCTAAGTCACAAACCGAATATGTATTTTTATTGAATGGTGGAGCTGTCAGTTGGTGCAGTTCTAAGCAGAGCGTCGTGGCGGGATCTACGTGTGAAGCAGAATACATAGCTGCTTTGGAAGCAGCAAATGAAGGACTCTAGATGAAGGAGTTCATATATGATCTAGGTGTAATACCTAGTGCATTAGGTCCAATGAAAATCTTTTGTGACAATACTGGTGCAATTGCCTTGGCAAAGGAATCCAGATTTCACAAGAGAACCAAGCACATCAAGAGACGCTTCAATTCCATCCGCGATCAAGTCAAGGAGGGAGACATAGAGATTTGCAAGATACATACGGATCTGAATGTTGCAGATCCGTTGACTAAGCCTCTCTCTTGAGCAAAACATGATCAACACCAAGACTCCATGGGTGTTAGAATCATTACCGTGTAATCTAGCTTATTGACTCTAGTGCAAGTGGGAGACTGAAGGAAATATGCCCTAGAGGCAATAATAAAGTTGTTATTTATATTTCATTATATCATGATAAATGTTTATTATTCATGCTAGATTTGTATTATCTGGAAACTTAGTACATGCGTGAATACATAGACAAACAGAGTGTCCCTAGTATGCCTCTACTAGACTAGCTCGTTCATAAAAAAACGTTAAGTTTCCTAGCCATAGAGATGTGCTGTCATTTCATGAACGGGATCACATCATTAGAAAATGATGTGATGGACTAGACCCATACGTTAGCTTAGCACTATGATCGTTTAGTTTATTGCTATTGCTTTCTCCATGACTTACACATGTTCCTATGACTATGAGATTATGCAACTCCCGAATACCGGAGGAACACTTAGTGTGCTATCAAACGTCACAACGTAACTGGGTGATTATAAAGTGCTCTGCAGGTGTCTCCGATGGTGTTTGTTGAGTTGGCATAGATCGAGATTAGGATTTATCACTCCGATTGTCAGAGAGGTATCTCGGGGCCCTCTTGGTAATGCACATCACTATGAGCCGTGCAAGCAATGTGACTAATGAGTTAGTTACGGGATGATGCATTATGAGTAAAGAGACTTGCCGGTGACGATATTGAACTAGGTATGATGATACCGACGATCGAATCTCGGGCAAGTAACATACCGATGACAAAGGGAACAACGTATGTTGTTATGCGGTTTGACCAATAAAGATCTTCGTAGAATATGTGGGAACCAGTATGAGCATCCAGGTTCCGCTATTGGCTATTGACCGAAGATGAGTCTCGGCCATGTCTACATAGTTCTCGAACCCGTAGGGTCCGCACGCTTAACGTTCGATGACGATATGTATTGTGAGTTATGTGATTTGATGTACTGAAGGTTGTTCGGAGTCCCGGATGTGATCACGGACATGACGAGGAGTCTTGAAATGGTCGAGACATAAATATTGATATATTGGAAGGTTATGTTTGGACACCGGAAAGGTTTCGGATAGGTTCGGGCATTTTCTGGAGTACCGGGGGGTTACCGGAACCCCCCGGAGGGTTAATGGGCCTTCATGGGCTTTAGTGGAAGAGAGGAGGAGGCGGCCAGGTGGAGGCGCATGCCCCCCAAGCCCAATCCGAATTGGGGGGGGGCTTTCCTTCTCTCCCTCTTCCTCTTTCCTTCCCCTCCTAGTTGGACTAGGAAAGGGGGGAACCTACTCCTAGTAGGAGTAGGATTCCCCCCCTTGGGGCGCGCCCCATGAGGCCGGCCGGCCCCCTCCTCCCCTCCTTTATATACGGGGGACGGGGGCACCCCATAGACACACAAGTTGATTTCGTATCCATGTGCGGTGCCCCCCTCCAGAGATTTCCACCTCGGTCATATTGTCGTAGTGCTTAAGCGAAGCCCTGCGTCGGTAACTTCATCATCACCTTCACCATGCCGTCGTGCTGATGAAACTCTCCCTCGGCCTTAGATGTATCTAGAGTCCGAGGGACATCACCAAGCTGAACGTGTGCAGATCACGGAGGTGACGTGCGTTCGGTACTTGATCGGTTGGATCGCGAAGACGTTCGACTACATCAACCGCGTTACTCAATGCTTCCGCTTTCGGTCTACAAGGGTACATAGACACACTCTCTCCTCTCGTTGCTATGCATCTCCTAGATAGATCTTGCATGATCATAGGAATATTTTTGAAATACTGCATTCCCCAACACCAGTAACTTGGCGATAGTGACTATAGAACTCTGTCAATCACTATCTTATCTGGAAGATTAACTCCCACTTGATTCAAGCGAATGTAGTACTAAGACATTCTGAGCACATGCTCACTGGTTGAGCTATTCTCCTCCATCTTGTAGGCAAAGTACTTGTCAGAGGTCTCATACCTCTCGACTCGGGCATGAGTCTGAAATACCAATTTCAGCTCTCGGAACATCTTATATGCTCTGTGGCATTCAAAATATTTTTGAAGTCCCCGGTTCTAAGCCATAAAACCTGGCGCACTACACTATCAAGTAGTCATCATATTGAGCTTGACAAATGTTCATAACGTCTGCATCTGCTCCTGCAATAGGTCCGTCACCTAGCGGTGCATCAAGGACATAATTCTTCTGTGCAGCAATGAGGATAATCCTCAGATCACGGAGCTAGTCCACATCATTGCTACTAACATCTTTCAACATAGTTTTCTCTAAGAACATATCATAAATAAAACGGGGAAGCTATACGCGAGCAATTGATCTACAACATGCAAATACTATCAGGACTAAGTTCATGATAAATTTAAGTTCAATTAATCATATTACTTAAGAACTCCCACTTAGATAGACATCCCTCTAATCATCTAAGTGATCACGTGATCCATATCAACTAAACCATGTCCGATCATCACATGAGATGGAGTAGTTTTCAATGGTGAACATCACTATGTTGATCATATCTACTGTATGATTCACGCTTGACCTTTCGGTCTCAGTGCTCTGAGGCCATATCTGCACATGCTAGGTTCGTCAATTTTAACCTGAGTATTCTGCTTGTGCAAAACTGGCTTGCACCAGTTGTATGTGAACGTAGAGCTTATCACACCCGATCATCACGTGGTGTCTCGGCACGACGAACTGCAGCAACGGTGCATACTCAGGGAGAACACTTATACCTTGAAATTTAGTGAGAGATCATCTTATAATGCTACCGCTATACTAAGCAAAATAAGATGCATAAAAAGATAAACATCACATGCAATCAAATAAGTGATATGATATGGCCATCGTCATCTTGTGCCTTTGATCTCCATCTCCAAACCACCGTCATGATCACCATCGTCACCGGCTTGACACCTTGATCTCCATCGTAGCATTGTTGTCGTCTCGCCAACTATTGCTTCTACGACTATCGCTACTGCTTAGTGATAAAGTAAAGCAATTACATGGCGATTGTATTTCATACAATAAAGCGACAACCATATGGCTCCCGCCAGTTGCCGATAACGGTTACAAAACATGATCATCTCATACAACAATTTATATAATCACGTCTTGACCATATCACATCACAACATGCCCTGCAAAAACAAGTTAGACGTCCTCTACTTTGTTGTTGCAAGTTTTACGTGACTGCTACGGGCTTCTAGCAAGAACCTCTCTTACCTACGCATCAAAACCACAACGATTTTTCGTCAAGTGTGCTGTTTTAACCTTCAACAAGGACCGGGCATAGTCAAACTCGATTCAACTAAAGCTGGAGAAATAGACACCCACTAGCCACCTGTGTGCGAAGCACGACAGTAGAACGAGTCTCATGAACGCGGTCATGTAATGTCGGTCTGGGCCACTTCATCCAACAATACCGCCGAATCAAAGTATGACATGCTGGTAAGCAGTATGACTATTATCGCCCACAACTCTTTATGTTCTACTCATGCATATAACATCTACGCATAGACCTCGCTCTGATACTACTGTTGGGGAACGCAGTATTTCAAAATAATTACCTAAGATCACACAAGATCTATCTAGGAGATGCATAGAAATGAGAGGGGAGAGTGTGTCTACGTACCCTCATAGACCGAAAGCGGAAGCGTTTAGTAACACGGTTGATGTAGTCGAACGTCTTCGCGATCCAACCGATCCAAGTACCGAACATATGACACCTCCGCGATCTGCACACGTTCATCTCGGTGACGTACCTCGAACTCTTGATCGAGTTGAGGTCGAGGGAGAGTTTCGTCAGCACGACGGCGTGGTGACGGTGATGATGAAGTTACCGACGCAGGGCTTCCCCTAAGCACTACAACGATATGACCGAGGTGTGTAACTATGGAGGGGGGCATCGCACATGGCTAAAAGATCAACTTGTGTGTCTTTGGGGTGCCCCCTACCTCTGTATATAAAGGAGGGAGAGGGAGAGGCAGCCGGCCCTAGGGGGCGCGCCAAGGTGTGGAGTCCTACTAGGACTCCCTAGTCCTAGTAGGATTCCACCTCCCACACGGAGTAGGAAAGGGGGAAGGGATAAGGAGAAGGAAAGGGGGGCCGGCCCCCTTCTCCTAGTCCTAATTGGCCTCCTGCCCAAGGGGGGGGGGGGCGCACCAGCCCCTTGTGGGCTGGTGTGCTTCCCTCTTATGGCCCATAAGGGCCATAACTTCTCCCGGGGGGTTCCGGTAACCTCCCGGTACTCCGAAAAAATGCCCGAACCACTTGGAACCATTCTGATGTCCAAATGCAACCTTCCAATATATGAATCTTTACCTCTCAACCATTTCGAGACTCCTCGTCATGTCCGTGATCTCATCCAGGACTCCGAACAAACTTCGGTTCATCAAATCACATAACTCATAATACAAATCGTCATCAAACGTTAAGCGTGCGGACCCTACGGGTTCGAGAACTATGTAGAGATGACCGAGACACATCTCTAGTCAATAACCAATAGCGGAACCTGCATGCTCATATTGGTTCCTACATATTCTACGAAGATCTTTATCGGTCAAACCGCATAACAACATACGTTGTTCCCTTTGTCATCGGTATGTTACTTGCCCGAGATTCGATCGTCGGTATCATCATACCTAGTTCAATCTCATTACCGGCAAGTCTCTTTACTCGTTTCGTAATGCATCATCCCGTGACTAACTCATTAGTCACACTGCTTGCAAGGCTCATAATGTGCATTACCGAGAGGGCCCAGAGATACCTCTCCGATACACAGAGTGACAGATCCTAATCTCGATCCATGCCAACTCAACAAACACCATCAGAGACACCTGTAGAGCATCTTTATAATCACCCAGTTACGTTGTGATGTTTGATAGCACACAAGGTGTTCCTCCGGTATTCGGGAGTTGCATAATCTCATAGTCTGAGGAACATGTATAAGTCATGAAGAAAGCAATAGCAATAAACTAAATGATCATAGTGCTAAGCTAACGAATGGGTCTTTTCCATCACATCATTCTCTAATGATGTGATCCCGTTCATCAAATGACAACACATGTCTATGGCTAAGAAACTTAACCATCTTTGATTAACGAGCTAGTCAAGTAGAGGCATACTAGGGACACTTTGTTTGTCTATGTATTCACACATGTACTAAGTTTCCGGTTAATACAATTCTAGCATGAATAATGAACATTTATCATGATATAAGGAAATATAAATAACAACTTTATTATTGCCTCTAGGGCATATTTCCTTCACCAATCCCACGATTTCTCTTTTTCCTGAAAGAACTATGTGGCGCTTTGGCTCATCGTATGATGTATTCGCTTCCTTATCTTTTCTTTTTCTTGGTTTGGTAGACATGTCTTTCACATAGAAAACCTGTGCCATATCATTGGCTAGGACGAATGGTTCATCTGTGTACCCAAGATTGTTCAGATCCACAGTTGTCATTCCGTACTGTGGGTCTACGTGTACCCCTCCTCCTGACAGATTGACCCATTTGCACTGAAACAAAGGGTCCTTAAAATCGTGTCCATAGTTAAGTTCCCATATGTCCACTATGTAACCATAATATGTGTCCTTTCCCCTCTTGGTTGTTGCATCAAAGCGGACACTGCTGTTTTGGTTGGTGCTCTTTTGATCTTGGGCGGTCATGTAAAATGTATTCCCATTTATCTCGTACCCTTTGTAAGTCAATACAGTCGAAGATGGTCCCCTAGCCAACGAGTACAACTCATCAGAAACAGTGTTGTCACCCCTGAGATGTGTTTGCAACCAACTGCCGAAAGTCCTGATGTGTTCACATGTAATCCAGTCATCACACTGCTCTGGGTGTTTGGTGCGCAGAATGTTCTTGTGTTCATAAACATATGGGGTCACCAAGGTATAAATCTGTAGAACTGTGTAGTGTGATTGAGACCAAGAATGCTTGTCCCTACATATTATTGAGTCCCCTCCTAGCGTGCCTTTTCCAGTCAGTCTCCCCTCATACCGCGATTGAGGGAGACCAATCTTCTTAAGGTCGGGAATGAAGTCAATACAAAACCCAATGACATCCTCTATTTGATGGCCCATGGAGATGCTTCCTTCTGGCCTAGCGCGGTTACGGACATATTTCTTTAGGACTCCCATGAACCTCTCAAAGAGGAACATATTGTGTAGAAATACAGGGTCCAGAACGACAATCTCGTTGACTAGATGAACTAGGACGTGCATCATGATATTGAAGAAGGATGGTGGGAACACCAGCTCGAAACAAACAAGACATTGCGCCACATCACTCCTTAACCTTGGTAGGATTTCTGGATCGATCATCTTCTGAGAGATTGCATTGAGGAATGCACATAGCTTCACAATGGCTAATCGAATGTTTTCTGGTAGAAGCCCCCTCAATGCAACCAGAAGCAGTTGCGTCATAATCACGTGGCAGTCATGAGACTTTAGGTTCTGAAACTTTTTCTCTAGCATATTTATTATTCCCTTTATATTCGACGAGAAGCCAGACGGAACCTTCATACTGAGCAGGCATTTAAAGAAGATTTCCTTCTCTTCTTTGGTAAGAGCGTAGCTGGTAGGACCTTCATACTGCTTTGGAGGCATGCCATCTTTTTCGTGCACACGTTGCTAGTCCTCCCGTGCCTCTGGTGTATCTTTTGTCTTCCCATACACGCCCAAGAAGCCTAGCAGGTTCACACAAAGATTTTTCGTCATGTGCATCACGTTGATTGAAAAGCGGACCTCTAGGTCTTTCCAGTAGGGTAGGTCCCAAAATATAGATTTCTTCTTCCATATGGGTGCGCATCCCTCAGCGTCATTCGGAATAGATAGTCCGCCGGGACCCTTTCTAAAGATTACTTGTAAATCATTGACCATAGCAAGTATGTGATCACCGGTATGGATGGCGGGCTTCTTCCGGTGATCTGCGTCGCCTTTGAAATGCTTGCCTTTCTTTTGACTTTCATGGTTGGTCGGAAGAAATTGACGATGCCCTAGGTACACATTCTTCCTGCATTTGTCCAGGTATATACTTTCGGTGTCATCTAAACAGTGCGTGCATGCGTGGTATCCCTTGTTTATCTGTCCTGAAAGGTTGCTGAGAGCAGGCCAATAATTGATGGTTACAAACAGCAACGCATGCAGGTCAAATTCCTGTTGTTTGTGCTCATCCCATACACGTACACCATTTCCATTCCATAGCTGTAAAAGTTCTTCAACGAATGGCCTTAGGTACACATCAATGGCGTTGCCGGGTTGCTTAGGGCCTTGGATGAGAACTGGCATCATAATGAACTACTGCTTCATGCACATCCAAGGAGGAAGGTTATACATACATAGAGTCACGGGCCAGGTGTTGTGATTGCTGCTCTGCTCCCCAAAAGGATTAATGCCATCTGCACTTAAACCAAACCATACGTTCCTTGCGTCACCTGCAAAGTCCTCCCAGTACTTTTTCTCGATTTTTCTCCACCGCGACCCATCAGCGGGTGCTCTCAACTTCCCCTCTTTCTTACGGTCCTCTATGTGCCATCGCATCAACTTGGCATGCTCTTTGTTTCTGAATAGACGTTTCAACCATGGTATTATAGGAGCATACCACATCACCTTGGTAGGAACCCTCTTCCTGGGGCGCTCACCGTCAACATCACCAGGGTCATCTCGTCTGGTATTATACCACAATGCATCACATACAGGGCATGCGTTCAAATCCTCGTACGCACCGGGCTAGAGGATGCAGTCATTAGGGCATGCATGTATCTTCTGCACCTCCAATCCTAGAGGGCATACAACCTACTTTGTTGAGTACGTATTGTCGGGCAATTCATTATCCTTTGGAAGCTTCTTCTCCAATATTTCCAGTAGCTTCTCAAATCCTTTGTCAGGCACACCATTCTCTGCCTTCCACTGCAACAATTCTAGTGTGGTATCGAGCTTTGTGTTGCCATCTTCGCAATTGGGGTACAACCCTTTTTTTTGATCCTCTAACATGCGATCGAACTTCAGCTCCTCCTTTTCACTTTTGCATTGTCTCTTTGCTTCAACAAGGACCCGGCGAAGATCATCATCAGGCACATCGTCTGGTTCCTCTTGATCTTCAGCTTCCCTCGTTGCGGCATCACCGTATTCAGGGGGCACATAGTTGTCATCATCCTCTTCTTCTTCGATGTCTTCCATCATAACCCCTCTTTCTTCATGCTTGGTCCAAACATTATAGTGTGGCATGAAACCCTTATAAAGCAGGTGGGTGTGAAGGGTTTTCGAGTCAGAGTAAGACCTCGTATTCCCACATATAGGGCATGGACAACACATCAAACCATTCTGCTTGTTTGCCTCGGCCACTGCGAGAAAATTATGCACGCTCTCAATGTACTTGGAGGTGCGTCTGTGACCGTACATCCATTGCCAGTTCATCTGCGTGCATTATATATAATTAAGTGTGTCAAAAACCATCACAGAACATCATGAATAGATAAGTGACCAAATTAATAGAAGTTCATTATCACATTAAAACCAAAGTACATACATAGTTCTCACTGAACAACATATAGCTCTCCAGAGCATCTAATTAAACCATACATTGAAACTATCTAAAACATTTCAATGCAACAACAAATGCGATCATAATCGCAACTAAGGTAACAATTGATCCAACGGCATAATGATACCAAGCCTCGGTATGAATGGCATATTTTCTAATCTTTCTAATCTTTAAGCGCATTGCATCCATCTTGATCTTGTGATCATCGACGACATCCACAACATGCAACTCCAATATCATCTTCTCCTCCTCAATTTTTTTTCAATTTTTCCTTCAAGTAATTGTTTTCTTTTTCAACTAAATTTAACCTCTTGACAATAGGGTCGGTTGGAATTTCCGGTTCATATACCTCCTAGATAAAAAAATCTATGTCACGTTGGTCGGCATAATTGTCATAAGCACTAAATGAACCAAATAGTTATAAAAGATAATATATATATACCACATCCGAATCATAGACAAGACGAGGGCCGATGGAGGCGGATACCAAAACCATCGCACTATATAATAACAAACAATAATAAAAGTAAGAAAATTACACAAGTATCTATCTAAATCATACAAGAACTTTTTTTAGAAAGAAGATACGATCAAGAGGCTCACCACGGTGGTGCCGGCGACGAGATCGGCGCGGGCGGTCGACGACGGTGAGGACGGGGACGGGACAGGACGGGCCACCAAACCTAGACAAATTTTGAGGAAAATGGAGCTTGGACAAGGAGCTTCGAGAGGAGAAAGCTTAAGTGTGGCTCGGGCATTTCAACGAACACCTCATGTGCATAGGAGATGAGCTAGAGCACCACAAAGCTCTCGCACGGCCGGCCAGAAAAACAGAACACTCCATTGCTCTGCTCGCGGGCGAGGGGGCATATATAGGCATCTCATTGGTCCCGGTTCGTGGCTGGAACCGAGACTAAAGGACCCCATTTGCTCCCGGTTCCAGCCACGAACCGAGACCAATGGTTGTGGACCAGGAGCGAGGACCATTGATCCCGGGACCAAAGAGGCCAGACGAACCAAGACCAATGCCCCACGAGGCCCGGCCGACCCCCTGGCCTCACGTACCGGGACCTATGCCCCCATGGGTCCCGGTTCGTGACTGAACCGGGATTAATGGGCTTACCCGGCCTGGACTAAAGCCCTGTTTTCTATTAGTGGTAGTGTGGTACAGTAGGAGTAGTCACTTGTATGCCCCTTCCCGATCGACTCCAATACTTAGGCACTACAAACACCCCGAGGGTGGGTGGGGGGAGGGGTTAAGCGCAACTATTTGAAAATAAGACGTTTCATGAAATTTTAATCGATTCTTTTTAAGATCGAGGTGGAATTGAAGGCCCGCCTTACTAATAATCAGGAGGGGTCCCTTTCTTGCCCATCCCTACCTGCATCCGTGAAGCTATAACCGCAGAGGGCAATATCTAACACATGAGACGAAATGAAGGAATGGGAGAAAGCGAATTTGATGATTTAATAGATGATTGCTTGTCGTTGCAGCCAAGATCACATAAAAATATATGATATGTTTATAAGTGTGTAGAAGAAATTGCATTTAACATGCGAAAAATAGTACTCATCCCATTCCATAATATGAATTGTATTATTTAACTAGTCAAAACAAAGATTGACCATGTTCTTAGAAGAAAAATGTTAATATTTATAATACCAAATTAGTGTCATTGATCCATCATAAATTGTATTTTTTTTATTTAATATTGTAGATGTGATATTTGATCTGTAAACTAATCAAACACAAAAATATTTGGCTTCTAAAAAATAGTACACCTCATATTTACAAATGAAGTAATTCTTTTAAACGTCTAAGAGAATTCCTTAGGCGGGAAGTTACACACTATCGTAGAGGAACCTAAAATAGCTCAGTCATCTACTCCCTCTATCCGGGCTTATGGGACACATGGGATTTTAGTTCTTGAATTTGACTAACAAAATATGTGTTATGTCACCAGAACACATCATTGGATTCATTAATGAACGAAGTTACTAAATACATTTTTTTTGGTGCCATATCCACCAAAACATATTCCAGCCTTTAAAATGTCCACGGACTTTAAAAATATTAAAGCATTTGAAAAAATATTCATGGCTTTTAAAAAATATTCATGATTTTGTTAATGTCAAAGATGTATAAATATTCATGAACAAATGCGACGAGATATAATAAAAATAAGAAAAAGAGAAATGAAAAAATAGTTAAAAAGAAAAAAGAAAATAGGAAACAAAAAGCAAAAACAGGTGAAATCCGAAAGAAAAACTATTAAAACCGGTAGAGAAAATACTATAAAAGCAAACAAAAACCAGGAAATACCTTCTAGGATCTTCTCAAAACCGGAAAAATCTATCAGGACATTACGACTGTATAGGTGTTGATAGCCTGCAACCCAAACTGGATGGTGTAGCACTTTTACGTAAGTATCCCAAATAGTAATCCTCTCAATATAGAGCCGAGGAGAGTATTTATGAACAACGTTTCTATCACACAGAAGTTATCACAGTTCTTATGTGAAGTAACTGTTTGTGATTCTGCAGACGCTGTTAAAGTCCCAAGAAACAAATAAACCAAAATAGTGACTATGATGAGTTTGCAGCAACGAGAGTGATAGCAGCTTTAAAATAGTCCTTGTACGCCCTGCTTCTATGTTTTTTTAGTACGATTTAAAAAAAATAACACGTATTCAAAAACATGTTCAACAACATATATTTAAAAAATCTTAATCATGTATTTAATAATATTAAATGCATATAAAAATGTTTTATATGTATACCCAAAATATACACTGTATATGAAAAATAGATATCAAAACATATGTTTGAAAAAAATGTTGTTCGTGTATATGAAAATTATGCGATGGGTATAAAAATATATTCTTGATGTATGCGATGAACAACGTATATGAAAAATGTAGACATGTGTTGAAAATGGAAAAGAAAGAGAAATAAGAAAAACAAATGATAGTGGTGAAAACGAAGTAAGAACCAGAGAAAGCCGAAGAGAAATAAAGATGAAAAGAACCACCGACACCAGAGAAAAACGAAAGTAAATCATTGCAAACAGTGAAAATGGTAAGAAACACACAGAAGAAAATAAACTCCTGCACATATGGAGCTCCATTCCTGAGGCGAGACATAGCTATGTCTGGCGACTGCCGATAAATAGCATTGGGCTTATTACCCGAGGGACTATGCCTCCTTTCTGGCGAAATGATTTTTTTTAGGAGTTTCTGGCGAAATGAATGGGAGCGCCTATAGCCAAATCCTATTCGGCGCCCGCTGCGCCCGATACAACTATTTCCACAATCGGGCGCACACCCCCTCCCTTCATTCGCTACTAACAGGCCGGCACATCACAACGTTCGCTCTCGACAGAGAATCGAACCTCCGACCTAACAATAAGTGAGACGACTCAACAACCACCGCGCCACCAAGCTTAATGTGATAATATACATCTTTTCTACATTTTCTTCTTTCGCCTTTTCTTTTTCCTTTTTTTAAATTCGAGAACAAACATTTCTTCACTTTTTTCCGGAAAATGGACGATTTTTTTTTACAAATTCAATGAACTTTTTCCATAATCGATGAACCTTTTTTTTCAAATCTGGCAAACTTTTTTTAACTTCGATGAACTTTTTCTGAATCCGATGAATTTTTTTTCAAATTCAATGAACTTTTTTCAAATCCGATGAACTTTTCTTCAAAATCGATGAACTTTTTTTCATATTAGATGAAGTTTTTTTAAATTTGATGAACTATTTTTAAATTTGATTAACTTTTTCAAAATTTGATGAACTTTTTTCATATTCGACGATTTTTTTCAAAATGGATGAACTTTTTTTTAATCCGATGAACTTTTTTTTGAATTCGATGAACCTTTTTCAAATCCGATGAACTTTTCTTCAAAATCGATGAACTTTTTTCATATTCGATGAACTTTTTTTAAATTCGATGAACTTTTTTCAAATTTGATGAACTTTTTTTCGTATTCGACAATTTTTTTTTGAAATTGATGAACTTTTTTGCAAATTCGGTGAACTTTTTTTCGAATTCAATGAACTTTTTCCTAAGAACCAGAGTATGTACTGTAGAAAACCTGTTGGTTTTTTCCTAAGAAAAATCATGACATAATGTAGCAATTCTGGGGAAGAGAAAAAAAAGCGATCGAGCGTGCTGCGTGAACCAGCGATCGAGCGATCGAGTGGGCGGCTAGCGAGCGGGAGCCAGCGCGCGTTGCTGGGCCAAGCCCATGCAAGCGACGCAGCGGGCGCTGGGTTCGCTAGCGGGCGCTGAAGGCGCTGGCGAAGAGCTCTCGCGCCAGCACGCGCTGCGAAGGAAGCGGGCGCGCACCACCCGCTCCCCTTCTGGGCCGGCCCATGTGTGCCCGGGACGCCGCCTGTTCTTTTTACGAATGTTTCTTTTTTTCTTTTTTTTTCTTTTTTTTCTTTATATTTTTTCAATAATTCAGGATATCAAAAGGTCCTAAATTTCAGAAAAGTATTAATTTTAAATAAAACAATCATGATTTCAAAAAAAATCATGATTTCCAAAAAGATGCTCGGTAATTCAAAAGTTGTTCATGAATTTGACAAAAAATGTTCATGAATTTAAAACAATGTTCATGATTTCAAAAAATTGTTCGTGAAATTGAAAATAGTTCAAAAAATAAGTAAATCATGATTACAGAAAAATTCTATGGAATTCAAAAACTGTTCATGAATTTGAAAAAAATGTACACAAACTTAAAAAATGTTCATAACTTAAAAAAATCAAACAAATGTTCGCTAATTCAAAAAGTATTCATGAACTTGGAAAAAAATATTCAAGATTCAAAAAAATATTCACTAATTCTAAAACAGTTCACGAGTTTGAAAAAAATGTTCATGATTTTGA
This sequence comes from Triticum urartu, assembly GCF_003073215.2. Taxonomy (NCBI): domain Eukaryota; kingdom Viridiplantae; phylum Streptophyta; class Magnoliopsida; order Poales; family Poaceae; genus Triticum; species Triticum urartu. Next base: position 613,325,858 of record NC_053024.1, read on the forward strand.
AAAGGTAGTCTTTAATTTTAAAATGTTCATTATTTCAAAAAAAATGTTCATGATTTTAAAAAAATGATCATGACTTAAGAGAATCTTCACAAATTTCTAAAAAAAATTGTTCACAATTTCAAAAAAAATGTTTCGTGAGTTTTTAAAAGATGTTCACAGTTTCAAAAAAAATGTTCATAATTTAAGAGTAACGATTTAGTAAAACTAAAACCACGATTTTGTAAAAAATGTTCATTATTCAAAAAAATACGCTTTGAGAAACAAATCGTGAATTAATAGATTTTCGGAAATTGAAAAACAAGGATAAAAATGAAAACATAAAAGTAAAGGAAAAATGAAAAGAAAACAGAAAAAGGAAAATAAAAAACCAAAAGAAAAACATAAAAACCTGGTTCAGGGAAGGTTCTAGAACCTTCCAAAAACCGGTTGGGGTTAAACCCTGAAATGGGCCGGCCAAACAGCAGCGGGCGGAGGGGGGGGGTACGCGCCACGGCGCTCGCGAGCGCGAGAGCTCCTCGCTGGCGCCTTCTGCGGCAGCAAACGAACCCAGCGCCCACTCACTAGGTTATGCGGGCCGGCCCAAGAACGAGTCGAAGAGGTCGTTCAACGCGCGGCTTCCAATAAAATAAAAACGTCCAAAAAAATATGTAGAAAGAGGGACTCGAACCCACATGGCATTCCTGACGGACTTGGGGCTTCAACCACTGCACCAGGATAACATTTTATTTGACCCCGAGTTTCTGCCGCAGCACAAATTATTTGCAAAAGGGGAACGAAAAAATGAACAAGAATTCGTGAATTTTAAAAACAGATCATCTATTTTGAAAAAGGTCACGGATTTAAAAAAATCATCATTTTTAGAAACAGTTCGTCAATTTTGAAAAAGGTTCATCCATTTTGAGGAAAAAAAGTTCACGGATTTGTGAAAAGTTAATTGGTTTTGATAAAAAAGTTCACAAATTTGAAAAAAGTTCTCCGGATTTTGGAAAAAGTTCATGGATTTAAAACAACTTCGTCACTTTTGATAAAAAAAGTTCACGAGTTTGAAAATAGTTCACTGGGGTTGAAAAAAGTTCATCAAATTTGAGAAAAAAGTTCACTAGATTTTGGAAACAGTTCACGGATTTAAAACAAGTTCATCACTTTTTGATAAAAAAAAGTTCACGAATTTGAAAATAGTTCAACGAGTTTGAAAAATAGTTCATCGAGTTTGAAAAAAGTTCATCAAATTTGAGAAAAAAGTTCATCAAGATTGAAAAAAGTTCATCAACTTCGAAAAAAGTTCATCAACTTCGAAAAAAGTTCATCGATTTTGCATCGAACCAGTAAGAAAGAAAAAAAGAAAAGGGAAGGAAGAAAAATAGAAAATGGAAAAAGGGAAATGATAAAAGAAAAGTACAAGGAACAAAAGAACTAGAAAGGTGGACATTGTTAGATTAGGCTTGGTGGCGTGGTGGTTTTTGTCGTGTACGATGAAGCTGGAGGTACACTGTTCGAATCACAGTGCCGCCGCTTTTCTTTTGCTTTTGCGTTTTCAAAACAGAAATAAAAGGGCCGGCCCATATAGCGATGATGAGTGATCGGGGGTGTGCGTCCTGTACGAGGTGGCCTATATTGGGCGCTTAAGGCGCCGAATAGGACGCGCCCTATAGGATCTCCAGAAGTGAATCTCGTACGCTCACATGAAGGGGTTTCATCCTCTGAAGTGAATCTCGTATTTTATTCGCTGTTTGATCGATGACGCTCGCTCGTTTCTTCTGTTGTTTTTTCCTTTTCCACTTTCTTTTTCTCGGTTTTCTACATTTCTTCCCTGTTTTCTTCATTTTTTTCTTTCATTTTTTTCATCAGTTGTTATGCTTCTTTTACGATTTTCCCTAGTTTTCCTTTTCTTGCTGTTTTTCTTTATTTCTTTATAGATTTGCACAATTTTTTTTGCTTTTTCATCGTTTTTATTTTTCCTCGTTTCTTTCTTAGTTTTTGTCAGCTTTCTTTGTTTCCTTTACAATTTTCATTGTATTCTATTTATTGTACTGGTTTCTTTAGGTTTTTCTTTAATTTTGTTTGTTCCCTTTTTCGTTTTCTCTGTTTCTATTTTTGAGTTCCACTGGTAGTTTCTTTTCTCTTTTCAGAAAGAATATGGAAACTGTTTATACATGTTTAACATTTTGTTCAAATACATGTAACATATTTTGTATACACATAAAACATTTTTTGAATCTTATATTTTCGATATCAATTTTTTATACATATTATAAATTTATTTATAAATCAGGAGTATTTAGGAAATTGTTAACTTTTTTAGTGATTATGATTTTGATGTCTACTTTTTGCATACACCTTGTACATTATTTTATATATCTTGAAAACTATTTAGATACATGTTTAATATTGTCAATTACATGAACATTTTCTAATACATGTTTTTTGTCTACTTTGTGCATACACATTGTACATTATTTTTATGGATCAATTACATTTTCTATACATCTTTAACATATTTTAAATATATATTTGAAAATTTTTAAACATGTATTTTTATATGTCTACTTTTTATTAAAAAGTTGCACATTTTGTGTACATAAGGAACATTTTCCTATATATATATGCATACATATTACAAAAGAAACCTTTTATACACATTTAACATTTCCCTAAATACATGATTAACAATTTACAATTCTGTATGTAAAGTGATTTTTATAATAGATATATCTATAACATTATAAAATCTAAGAAAAAGAAGAACAAATAAAGCAGAAAACAAGAGCAAAAAGGGAAAAGGGAAAGAAATAAAGCGCTAGAGGCCCGTGGTCTCTGCTGCGCCGACACATTCTGGGCGGTTGCTTGTAGCAATTCTCCCCTATGTCTCACTATTATCGAGAAATAGTGGCACTCCTTATATTAGCTGGGACCTTGTGTCAAGTATGAGGGTAACATATACAGCCAGCGCCGCGTCTATTTCTCGCATTAAGCGAGACGAAAGGTTACTCTCGCGTCGAACACTACAGTATCAAGCCAGCTCAATAACCGGAACCTAAAAGAAATAAAAGGATGGCGCGCTTGTGGGATTCGAACCTTGGTCTACCGATTGATTGCACTGGCTGCTTGCCATTGATCTAGACTAGTAGGTCGGACCTACTAAATTCGAATCGAGCAGGGTTTCCACTATTTCTTCTCCATTTTTTCTTCATATTTTTTTTTGTTTTTTTACTTATCTCTCTGATTTTTCTCTATTTTCACTCTACATTTTAGTATATTTCAAAACCATTTTCTATAATAAGTGATCAACATTTTTTGTATACACGTTCAACATTGTCCGAGTGCTTATTCAACATTTTAATACCTATTTTAACATTTTTTAAATACCTTTTCAACATTTTTCAAATACTCGCTGAATATTTTTAAATAGTTATTCAACATTTTTCAAATACTTGATCAACTTTTTTAGTACTTATTCAACATTTTCAAATACCCGTTCATCATTTATCAAATCAAATACTCGTTCAAATTTTTAATACTTATTCAACATTTTCAAAAACTTGTTGAACATTTTTAATACTTATTCAACATTTGTAAGTTACTTGTTCAACATTTTTAATAATTATTCAATAAAATTCAAATACTTGTTCAACATTTTTTAATACTTATTCAACATTTTTCAAATTAGTTTTCGAAGAGTGTTTTTGTATATATATCTAGAATATTTTAAGGGAGCGCCTGGAACTCATTCGAATGAGATATAAAATGGTCTCAGTCGAATGAAGTACTGATGACGTCGCTGGTTGTTTGTCGCAGCCCGATCCCCCCTGGCAGACCGAGCAGACTTGTTCCTTTCTCCCTGCACGAAACAAATAAAAAGCCCATTTTGGTTGTAACTTCTGGGTTGTTTGTTGTGGGTTGTGGGCCTTTGTGTTGTGGGCCTTTTTGGGTTGTTTGTTTTGGATTGCGAGCCTCTTTGCCAAAAATGATTATATGTGGACCGCTGCAACCTTGGACGAGCGGGCTCCCGTGCTGCACGTTCTCTCGTCCCTCCCCTGTCTTCCTCTACTTCACACTGATTTGAAACAGTAACAACACCCCCTAGAATGGGGGAGGGCTTCTGGAAAGATACGTTAAAGGAGGAGCAACCTGCCATAGACTTGAGGATAAAGAAAAAAGAAAAGGGATATACAAGAACCCGTGGCTATACTTCTGTTTTTCATCCTTAGACATGATTCTATGTGTGTGAAAAAAAAATCTTTACAAGTAAGATATATTGAAAAAACAACGAGTACTAACAACCATTTAAAAAACGCTAAGACAAATGACCCGTAAAAAATGATTAAAAAAGGCTTCGTCGTCGCCGACAACACTGCCCCTGACCTGTTGGTTGTGGTCACGTTATATGTCTTGCGGGTGCACTTGGGTGCGCTGAGTTGCGGTTGCGCTCTAATTGGGGCAATTGCAACTACAAAACAAAAATTAAACTTTAATAATAATAATAATAATAATAATTAAGGGGCTGACATTATATGTCTTACGGGTTGCGCTTGGGTGTGCTGAGTTGCAAATTGCGCTCGGGTTGGAGCGGTTGCAACTACAACAAAAAAGACTTTAAAAAATGGAACCAATTTCATCGGCGTCGACAACCCTCCCTCCGACCTCCGGTTGCGGTCACATTATATGTTCTGTAGTTGCGTTTGGGTGTGTCGAGTTGCGATTGCGCCCGGGTTGGGGCGGTTGCAACTACAAAAAAAATGAAACCAATTTCATCGGCGCCGACAAGCCCCCCTCCCCCTCCTCCGGTTGCAGTCACATGATATGCCCCGCAGTTGCGCTTGGGTGTGCTGAGTTGCAATTGCGCCCGGGTTGGAGCGGTTGCAACTACAACAAAAAGACCTAAAAATGGAACCAATTTCATCGGCGCCGACAATCCTCCCCCTCCCCTCGATTGCGGCCACATTATATGTCCTGCAGTTGCGCTTGGGTGTGCTGAGTTGCAATTGCACTCGGGTTGGAGCGGTTGCAACTACAACAAAAAGACCTAAAAATAATAAAAATGAAACCGATTTCATCGGCCCCGACAACCCTCCCCCTGATGAGAGTATTACGACTCCATTGCCACAAGGTTTTTCTATTTTCCTTTTAAGTACTATTCATTAGGCTTGTATATTACGAGCTCAATGAGCCCAACATTTTTATATAAAGAACTGACAAAGTTAGATTTTTCTTTCACGGGTAGACAAAGTTAGAACATTAACTAGTGTGTACAGAAAACTGTACTTGGTCTGTACAAAAATATTGACTAGTAATATGACCGAAAAGGACTACTAGTATATATAAAAAAACATATAAAGAATGATTCAAATGTAGTGGTGTGCAAGTATACTGGGAAAATATATATTCATCTAGCCAATAATAATTATCATGAAAAAGTTACAACATGTCCATGTTTCATGAAAAGGAAAATAGAATACTAGACCCATTGTCCGCGTCACGCGCAGCTGCATGTTTGTTCTGCAGTAATCAACAACAGGATGCTTCTGGCACAGGCTCATGCCCAATTTTGTCCCACACATTTTTTAATTTTCCAGAAATACTTTAAAAAAATTGTTCTAAAAATGTTAAACATCGAAAACAAAAATATTATACTGTTGAAAAGAAAAATATGACACGTTCATATGTAAAAAAAATGCTTATCACATATTTGAAAAAAGTCATATATTCAAAACATGCTTCATCACATATTTTAAAAATGTTTGCCGCGTATTCAAAATTGTTAGCCACATATTTGAAAAATCATTTATTCAAAAATGTTTATCACATGATAAAAAAACTCATCACACCCCTAGTTGCAAGTGACATCGAGTAAACACCCCAAGTTGCAAGACGATGGTGTACTTGCAAGTGACATGTGGGCCCTCGCAGTTGCGAGCCGACCCTGGACTTGCAACTGGGGCAATTATGAAACATCACACACAAAACAGACCATTTGCTAGTCGAGGGTCGAGTTGCAAGTGGCATGCAGGCCCCAAATTTGCGAGTTGATGGTGGACTTGCAATTGAGGCAATTACAAGCTATACACAAAAATGCCCAGTTGCAAGTAGAGGGTCTACTTGCAAGTGACATGTGGGCCCTCGCAGTTGTGATTCGACCCTCGACTTTCAAGTGGGGCAATTACGAAACAACACACAAAACATAGCTGGTTTGCAAGTGTAGGGTTGACTTGCAAGTGACATCGAGTAAACACCCCAGTTGCAAGTTGATGGTCTACTTGCAAGTGACATGCGGGCCTTCACAGTTGTGAGTCGTCCTTGGACTTGCAACTAAGGCAATTACGAAACATCACAGAAAAAATAGACCAGTTGCGAGTCCAGGGTTGAGTTGCAAGTGGCATCAAGTAAACACTCCCAGTTGCAAGTCGATGGTCGAGTTGCAAGTGGCGTATGGGCCCCACAATTGCGAGACGATGGTGGACTTGCAACTGGAGCAATTACGAAAATAACACGCACAAAATAAACCACTTGCAAGTCCATGGTGGAGTCGACGGTGGAGTTGGAAATAGAGGCAATTACAAACTACACACAAAAAAGCCCAGTTGCAAGTCGAGGGTCTACTTGCAAGTGACATGTGGGCCCTCACAGTTTCGATTCAACCGTGCACTTGCAATTGGGGAAATTATGAAACAACACACTAAAAACTGCCCTAGTTGCAAGTCCAGGATTGAGTTGCAAGTGACATCGAGTAAACACCCCTAAATTGCAAATCGAGGGTCGGGTTGCAAGTGGCATGCGGGCCCTCACAGTTGCGAGTCGACCCTGGATTTGCATCTGGGGCAATTCCGAAAAAACACACAAAAAATAGCCCTAGTTGCAAGTCTAGGGTTGAGTTGCAAGTGACATCGAGTAAACACCCCCTAGTTGCAAGTGATATGCGGGCCCTCGCATTTGCGAGTTGACCCTGGACTTGCAACTGGGGAAATTACAAAACATCACACAAAATATAGACCAGTTGCAAGTTCAGGGTTGAGTTGCAAGTGGCATCGAATAAACACCCCCAGTCGCAAGTCGATGGTCAAGTTGCAAGTGGCATGCGAGCCCCACAGTTGTGAGACGATTGTGGACTTGCAACTGGAGCAATTACGAAAACAACACACACAAAAATAGACCAATTGCAAGTACATGGTTGACTTGCAGGTGGCATCAAGTAAACACACAAGCCTAGTTGCAAAGTCGAGGGTCTACTTGCAAGTGACATGCGGGCCCTCGCAGTTGCGATTCGACCCTGGCCTTGCAACTGGGGGAATTACAAAACAACACACAAAAAATCGCCCCAGTTGCAGTCTAGGGTTGCATTGCAAGTGACATCGAGTAAACACCCCCCAGTTGCAAGTCGAGGGTCAGGTTGCAAGTGACATGCGGGCCCTTGTAGTTGCGACTCAACCCTGGACTTGCAACTGGGGCAATTACGAATCAACACACAAAAATAGCCCCATTTGCAAGTATAGGGTTGAGTTGCAACTGACATCGAGTAAACACCCCCGAGTTGCAAGTTAAGGGTCGACTTGCAATTGACATGCAGGGCCGCAGTTGCAGGACGACACCGGACTTGCATCTTGGGCAATTACGAAACATCACATGAAAAACAGACCAGTTGCAAGTCCAAGGTTGAGTTGCAAGTGGCATCGTGTAAACACCCCGAGTTGCAAGTCGATGGTCGAGTTGTAAGTGGCATGTGGGCCCCACAGTTGCGAGACGATGCTGGACTTGTAACTAAAGCAATTACGAAAACAACACACACAAAATAGACCAATTGCATGTCCAGGGTTGGCTTGCAAGTGGCATCAAGTAAACACCCCAACAAACAACAACAACAACAATAACAACAACAACAACAACAACAACAACAACAACAACAACAACAACAAGACTAGTAGCAAGTGGATGGTCTAATTGCAAGCGACATGTGGGTCCTCATAGTTGCGAGTCGATGGTGGACATGCAACTGGGGCAATTACGAAATGACACACACACACACGCAACAACAACAACAACAACAACAACAACAACAACCTAGTTGCAAGTCCCAGGGTTGGGTTGCAAGTGACATCGAGTAAACACCCCCCACTTGCAAGTTGATGGTGGACTTTCAACTAGAGCAACAATAAGAACAACACACAAGAACAGTTGCAAGTCGATGGTCTACTTTCAAATGACATGCGGGCGCTCGCAGTTGCGAGTCGATGGTAGACTTGCAATTGGGGCAATTATGAAACATCACACAAAAACTGCCTAGTTGCAAGTGACATCGAGTTGTTGTCGACATGCAACTGGCCCGACAACCCTTGCTTGACATCAGTTGCAGTATCTTTATGGCCATGCAGTTGTTGTCGGGTTACAACACTTGCAAATGCATGTCTAGTGATGGACATCCAACTGGCCCTGGCAACCCCCCTCTTGACCCGAGTTGCATTGGCATTGTGCTCATGCGGGTGCAATCGAGTTATAACACTTGTGGTTACATGTCTTGCATTACGCTTCTTATTGTGGTGCGACGCTAGACAAAAGAACTTTTTAATAGATGAAGAAGAAAGAACATCAATAAGAAAAATGAGAAAGGGAAGCATGAGTAAAAATATGAACTTGCAAAAAAGGACAACAAAACCCGAAAAATTTCAATGAAAAAAAGAAACTAGAACCACTACTCTTCCCTTGTACTGTAGTCGGAGGATATAAAGCAAATCATGGGAACCATAGTTTCTTTCACGCTCTCTTCCATTCTAGAATGAATCTTGCTGTCATCTTCTTTGTGAGTCAAAAATGTGAATAATGATAAGCATAAAAAAGAAAACACAAATTGGAACACAAAAAGAGTACTCTAAAATATCTTCTAGTGCAATTCAAAAATTAACCAAATCTCATCTGCATAGAAATTAGTCAAAATATTTTTACATCTTCTCTCCCAACCCACAAATGAAAACCAAAAAAGTGAAAAAAAAGATAAAAAAGGAAGGTAAAATTGAAAGTTAAATAGAAATAATGGATAAAAACTAAAACAACAAAGAAAAACGAAATGCAGAAAAGGACGTCACTTGTTCCCTGCACCTTGTAGGACAAAAAGTAAAAAAAAAACAGACCCAACGTTACAGGCCCACACAAGCCCAGGGGACAAAAACCCATCACAGGCGTGCGACAAAACAAATGGGTCACGCCTTGTCGCCACAAGGGTTCCGCCTGGACAAAACACGAATCGTGACGTGATTGAATCTAATGGTGCGAAAAGTGAATGAGACCAAAAAGTTTCTCAGCAGAATGAGTTTTAGCAAAACCAATATTTTAAAGTGTAAATAAAAGTAAAAAGGAAAGCAAAAAACAAGAGAGAAAATAAAAGGAAATACAGGTTGTTTCCTCCCGCGTGACTGGGACGCCCCATCTAAGCCGTCACCGATGCGAGGCTTCCTCCTATGCTCGCGTAAAGCGAGAAAAAGAGGTGCCCTAATGCCAGGGGAGCACCTATATGTCGCGTGGGCCGCCCCCAGACGCGGTAGAGCGCACCCCCCGCCCCCAGCGGGCCTAGTTGGTCCGGCCCACGCGCTGGGCGGCTGCCCCCGTATTTGTGTTTTTGTTTTCTAACTTTTCCTTTTCCTTTCTCATTTTTTATTTTTGTTTTATTCTCTATTAAAATAATTCAGGATTGCATCTAAAATTCAAAAATATTGTGAATTTTAATAGAAACAGTTCTTGAATTCAGAAAATATTTGTGATTCAAAAAGAATGAACATTTTCTAATTTTAATGAACATCTTTTAATAATGATGAACATTTTTTATATATCATGAACAAATTCTGAAATCAGTGAACAAAATTTGAGTTTGACAAACATTTTTTGAAAATGATGAACAAAATTTGAAATTAATTTAGGTCGGTGAACAATTATTGCATTTTGGTGAACATTTTTTAAATATGATGAACAAAAAAGTTGAGTTCAATGAATATTTTTTGAAAATGGTGAACGAAATTTGAGTTCAATGAATTTTTTTTAAATTAGTGAACAATTTTTTGAATTTTGTTGAACATTTTTAAATACTATAGACAAAAAACTTGAATCTGATGAGCATTTTTTGAAAGTGATGGAGAAAATTTGAATTTAATGGACATTTTTTAGGTCAGTGAACAACTTTTGCATTTTGGTGAACATTTTTTAATTACGATGAACGAAATTTGAATTTAATTAACATTTTTAAAAAATCGGTGAACAATTTTTGAATCTTGGTGAAATTTTTTTATATCCAGTGAACAAAAATGTTGAATTCGATGAACATTTTCTGAAAATGATGAAAAAAATGAATTTAATTGTCAATTTTTTAGGTCGGTGAACAATTTTTCAATTTTTGTGAACATTTGTTGAAGATGATGAACAAAAAAGTTGAATTCGATGAACATTTTTTAAAACGATGAACAAAATTTGAATTTAATGAACATTGTTAAAATGAGTGAACACTTTTTTAATTTTTGTGAACAATTTTTAAATCCGATAAACAAAAAAATTGAATTTGATGAACATTTTTTGGTAATGACGAACAAAATTTGAATTTAGACATTTTTTAGGTCGGTGAACAACTTTTGAATTTTGGTGAACATTTTATATGTCCGACAAACAAAAAAGTTGAATTCGATGAACTTTTTTTGAATTGTTGAGCATTTTCTTAAAATGATGAACATTTTTTGAATCCGACGAACCAAAAAGTGTTTGTGAATTTGAAAAGAAAATTTGCAAAAAAAGTGTAAAAGTAAAGAGGAAAGAAAAAGGGAAAACAGAAGAGAAAAGGAAAGGAGAAAAAAAAGGGACCTCGCGCCCCAGATGGGCCGGCCCAGAAGAAGCGCGGGGTTAGCTGGTACGCCCCACGGTGGTAGGGAGCGCCCTACGCGCTATATAGGATCCCCGTGATGCCAGCGCACAGGGCCCGACCCATTGTAGTGTACAATGGGCTTGCCTATATATAGCTAAACTGCTACAGTGTACCATGGGCTTGCGTGCTATTTTTTGTTTTATTAAGTGCACTTTCGTCGTACATACTAGTTGCTCCGGCAGGGGCACATTTGTGATGTCCACAACACGCTGTGCTTCCTATATATAGTACATGACAAAAGGGAAATCGAAATAATCATCGAATGCCCAGGAAAGACAAAAATTCGAAAATATAAGAAAGTAACAGGGAAAATAGAGGAAATAAAAATAAAATTCAAAGAAAAACTAGGAATAAAATCCAACATGGCTTCTCATCTCGCAGCACGCTTGCTCGCTTTCTCAGCAGCCATGCGGCGGCCTTTGGTGCCACACAAGTCCTCCAAGATACCCTCCACAAGTTACCCCCTAAATAGTTGCTCCCGGCAGCGGGAGGCGAGCTAGCGTGTACCCTCCTGCACCGCCGGAAGGCTATATGGGCCATCCCATTGTGGCCTTTTCACATCTCTTCCCATCGGTTTTGCAGAGGGTCTAGAATCTTCCCTCCATATGCCGGTTTTACCTGGTTTTCCATGAGATTATTTTTTTCACTACTTATGATATTTTTTTAATTTTGTTGAATCTGGCTAATATTATTTTTCAATACAGATAATTTTTAAAATTCATGAACAATTTTGAATTTTGGAAACAAAATCAGAGATCATTTTTTGAATTAACTAAATTTAGAAGTCAATGGCCTTTTTAGAGTCATGAACATTTATTAAATCACGCATTTTTGGTAATTTGGAACATTTTAAAATAAATAAACTTTTTGAAATCCATAGACATTTTAAAGTTTGATAGTATTTGATAAACTTGATAAGCATTTTTCAACTTTGGTACATTTTTTCAAATTGAAGAGCTTTTTTAAGTCGTGGCCATATTTCAAAGCAGTTAAGATTTTTTGTACTTGTGATTTTTTTGTAAAATTTCGAAAAATAGGTGAACATTTTGAAAAAGAAATCATGAACATATTTTAAATTTGTGAACGTATTTTTATATTGACAGAAAAAATTCAAAACCTAGCAAAAACTGGAGCTAGTTTTTCTTTTAGCAAGCAAATGTTTTTTAAGCGAGTGTTAAGGAAAACCCGAAGTGAGGCAACCACTGAAATCACTAGTTAAGTAGTACCCCTGGCAAAGGTCACTCTCACCTCCTTGTGGGCCGACAAGTGGCAATCTGAGAGTTTTCCCTTTTTATCTACATTCGTTTTTAGAATGGCTTAACTCTTAAATTGTGTGTCCAAATCCCAAACCGTTTTTACCGTTGGATTTTTGTGTCGAAATCTTCGAAACTAGATCTCATGTTAACAGGTTTTTACAAACTTTTTTTCACGAAAAAATCAATAGAAAAAACCGTAGCGAGAAACACATTTTTTCCTTTTTCTTTTCCAAGAGGCAGAGATGTGCTTGCTGCGCAAGCAAATCTGTGCCTCCACGAGAACAAATTTTTGCCTCTTCTAGATTTTTTTTGTTCCGAGAGGCACAAGTGTGCCTCCCGCGGAAGTAAATCCGTGCCTCCCTAAGAAGCAAATTTGTGCCTATCGCGAAAGAAGAAAAAACATGCTTTCCCATTTCTAAGAGGCACATCGTGCCTCTCATAGAAGTAAATCTGTGCCCCCACAAGAAGAAAATATGTGCCTCTTGTGGAAGCAAACGGTTCCTCTGCAAGAAGAAAATCCGTGCCTCTCATGGAAGCAAAAAAACATGTTTTTCTCATTGCCTCTAGCGCAAGTAGACCTGTGCCTCTTCAAGAAGCAAATTTGTGCCTCTCATGAAAGCACAAAGAAATGCGTATTTTCACGCAAAATTTGTTTTCCTTCGGAATCTCGGGAAACCCAGAACAAACCAAAAAACTGAAATAAACTCACCTAATCCCCGAAAACACGTACAGGGAAATAAAAAAACAAAATCCCAAGAGAGAGCCCAGCACGTGACATGTGGTGGCTGCTGAGAGGGTACCAAGTGGCGTGTTCTCCGCCCATCAAAAGTGACCATTAATCAGCTTCCACAAAGGGGTACTCCTTAGTTAGTTGCTTTCAACAACCACACAAGCCGGTGGAGGGGATCGATGCTATTGGGCCTTAGCCATAGCATCGGGGCAATCGCAGAGATCATATTTTTGCTCAACGTTCCATGCGCTAAATACCAAACATAAGGGTCTGACTATGTCTCGCATCGCTTTATGCGAGACATTAGCTCGACTTGCCTACAAAGAGGCAGGTAGTGGGCCGGCCTGGTAGTCATTTTGGTTCGTCATCCTAACATCACGCACATATCTATTTTCCCTTTTATTTTACAAAATAATAAATACATATATTCTGAATTTTTAAATGTGTTCATTGCACATTAAACAAATGTTCATGAAATGTAAAAAAGATGTTCGCTCAACATTCAGAAAATGCTTGTATCATTAAATAAATGTATGTGCTAGTTAGAAAATGTTTGCATATTTAGAGATGTATGTGATATTTTTGAAAAAAACTATACTACTTAAAATATTGTTCATGTAATTAAAAAAATGTTTTATACCATTCAAAAAATGTTCACCCATCTAAAACATATGAATACGACATTTCAAAAATCTTTCTACAATGTAAAAATAATATTAGTTTAATAACATGTTTGTACAATTCAGAGTTATATTTCAACATGTATTTGAATTTTATTAACATGTATTAAAAAATAATTCAAAACATGTACTAAATAATTATAAATGTGTAAAAAACCTAGATATATCAAATATAAAATTTGAAAAAAAATATGAATTTGAAAATATTAAACATGTATTTCTGATGTATACGAATAATGTACCATGTGTATGAATAAATTTGACAAGTTTTAAAACGTAAAAAATAAAAAGAAAAATACCAAAGAAATTGTTTCAAATCCAAGAAAGAAAGAAAACCAAAAAAGAATTAAACAAATAGGTAAAGCCGAAGGAAACTAAAATATAAAAAATCAGAAAAGCAAAGAAAACCAGAGAACAACCAAAGATAACCCAAAGATAACCGTGTGTTGGGCGCTCCCTCGGGATTTTTTTATTCTTCTATGCGCGTTTTCTGATTTTAGATATTTTTTTGGCTTTTCCTCTTTTGCCCAGTTTTCCCTATGTTTTTAAGGGAAACAATTGATGTTTTTAAAGAGTAAAAAATAAAAATAAAAATACTAAAGAAAACGGTTGCAAATCCAAGAAAGAAAGAAACCGAAATAGATCAAAACAAATAGGTAAAACCGAAGGAAACTAAAGAAACAAAAATATGAAAAATAAGAAAAGGCGAAAAAACCCAGAGAGTAAACGAAGACAAGCCAAAGATAACTGCGTGTTGGGCGCTCCCTCGGGACTTTTTTTCTTCTTCTACAAGAGACACAGATTTACTTCTCGTGGAGACATGAATTTGCTACCGTGAGAGGCACAAGTGCGCCTCTCAAAAAGGGGGAAAACATGTTTTTTTTCGTGAGAGGCATAGGTGTGCCTCTCAGAAAGGGAAAAACACATTTTTTTTCTTCCCCACGAGTCACATATTTGCTTCTCGTGGTGATACATGTTTGCTTCCACGAGAGGAAGAACTGTGCCTCTAAAAAAACACATGTTTTGCTTTCACGAGAGGCAAAGTTTTACTTCTCATAGAGGCACAGATTTGCTTCCGCGAGAGGCACAACTGTGCCATTCCGAAAGGGAAAATAGCGTGAAAAAAAAGCCATGCTTCCAGCTCAGGTTTTTTTGATTTGGATGCACGGTTTCAGAGATAAAACATTTTGAATAAAAAAATCTACGAAAAAGGGAAAAGTCTGAGGTTGCGGTAAGTGGCGCACATGCAATGTGCCACTTGTTGCAACCTGGGAAGATGAGGGTGACCTTTGCAAGGGCCAAGGGGTGTTGGAAATATGCCCTAGAGGCAATCATATTTGTATTATTATATTTGCATGTTCATAATTATAGAGTTTATATTCTATACTATAACTGCTATGATCCTGGAATATGCGATTCAGTGAAAAACTCATATGCACGTGTGAAATGATAACCGATTAAATACAAGGTTCCTAGTTTGGCCTCTAGGATTAGCTCAAATGTTGTTGGTGATCAAGTTTTCCGTATCTTAGAATATCATTAAGTGTAATGCCAGAGTCCTAAAACAACATGGAGATTATGACGTTGAAAGAACGATAATATTGAATCGACCCAAACTTGTATGTTATGAATTGGGATAATATCGTCTGTAATCAATTGTAATAACACGGAGTGTTAACGTGTGATTTTGCTTCTTAGACCATGAGAGTATCGTAGTCACTTCTTACTGCATGACATGCTTTGGGGTTGCTCAAACGTCACCTGTAACACGGTGATCATAGCAACAACTTTTCATCGGAAAGTTTGATATGGGACTAGATAGATCAAGAGTGGGATTTGCTCCTCCGACGATGGAGAGATATTCTTAGGGCCGTATTGGTGTGAAGGCATCCATCATCGCCTGGCCAGACACAAGTGACTACGTCAGGGGGATGCCGGAACACGATAACGAGAAAGAAGAGCAAAACCGAGAACGAGGATAACGGTATATTGAGCATAGTGATGTGTCAGGAGGATGCCGATGCATCCTTGGTTATGTGAAGTATCGCGAAGCAAAGGGAACATCACATGATAACCACAGGTTCACTTGAATATCATTAGTGTGCTCATAGGGAACGATATGGACATCCACGGTTTCCCAACCGGTTATTGAACGAACGGTTTCGTCATGTCTATGAGTTACCGAACCTACGGGGTCATAAGCTTAAGGCAATCATGATCTGCTGAGTATTAGTAGGAAGGGAGTAATGAGAATATATTTATGGAATTGTTTCATTAATATTCAGAATAGCTCCGAGAGGATCCGAAAGCGTTTGGGGGTCACTCAAAGGGTTTAAGAGAGTACTGTGTAATACCGGGCATTACCGATAAATATATATAGGTGAAAAATGTTTCTCGGGATGTTAACTTATATATAAATGGCCTGAAAGTATTTAGAACAATTTTATATTTAATGTAATATCAACGGCCTAAAAAGGCCAAGTGGAGGAAGGCAACTCGGGCCACAAAGGCCCAAGTGGGGAGGCGCCCCCTTCCCCTATGAAGGAGGACAAATTGGGGAAGGGGAAGGACTCCCCTCCCCTCCTTGACTGGCGCAAGGGGAGGGGAGTCATTCTCCTCCTCTTGGCTGCCCTCTCTCCCCCAACCTATATATACTTGAGGTATTGAGCTCTTTTGAACACACAAGTTTTTGAGGCTCCTATACTTCTTCTAGTTCTAGTTCTAGTTGGTCCTAATTGACTAATTAGAGCTAGACTAATCCTCTAATCCTCATAATTTGAAGCCCTATGTGGTTCTAATCTCCTCCCTCTAATTCTTCGGCGATGATTAGCTCTGGACGGCGAAGCGCTGCCGGGTCGTGAAGGCCGCATAACCAAGTAGAGAGGTCGTGCTTTCGGTCTTCAGTTCAAGGGACTATTCGTGGGAGGTTCGAGGGACTCCAAGTACGATATACACCAACACGTTCTTTTTCCGCTGCAACTCGGTGACGGTAATGATGGAAATATGTCCTAGAGGCAATAATAAAGTTGTTATTTATATTTCCTTATATCATGATAAATGTTTATTATTCATGCTAGAATTGTATTAACCGGAAACTTAGTACATGTGGGAATACATAGACAAACAGAATGTCACTAGTATGCCTCTACTTGACTAGCTCGTTGAATCAATGATGGTTATGTTTCCTAATCATAGACATGAGTTGTAATTTGATTAACGGGATCACATCATTAGAGAATGATGTGATTGACTTGACCCATTCGTTAGCTTAGCACGATGATAGTTTAGTTTGTTGCTATTGCTTTCTCCATAACTTATACATGTTCCTATGACTATGAGATCATGCAACTCCCGAATACCGGAGGAACACTTTGTGTGCTACCAAACGTCACAACGTAACTGGGTGATTATAAAGGTGCTCTATAGGTGTCTCCGATGGTGTTTGTTGAGTTGGCATAGATCGAGATTAGGATTAGTCACTCCGATTGTCGAAGAGGTATCTTTGGGCCCTCTCGGTAATGCACATCAACATAAGCCTTGCAAGCAATGTAACTAATGATTTAGTTACGGGATGATGCATTACGGAACGAGTAAAGAGACTTGCTGGTAACGAGATTGAACTAGGTATTGAGATACCGATGATCGAATCTCGGGCAAGTAACATACCAATGACAAAGGGAACAAAGTATGTTGTTATGCGGTTTGACCGATAAAGATCTTCATAGAATATGTAGGAGCCAATATGAGCATCCAGGTTCCGCTATTGGTTATTGACCGGAGATGAGTCTCGGTCATGTCTACATAGTTCTCGAACCCGTAGGGTCCGCACGCTTGACGTTCGGTGACGATCGGTATTATGAGTTTATGTGTTTTGATGTACCGAAGGTTGTTCGGAGTCTCGGATGAGATCACGGACATGACGAGGTGTCTCGAAATGGTCGAGACATAAAGATTGATATATTGGAAGGTTATATTCGAACACCAAAAAGGTTCTGGGGGGTCATCGGATAAATACCGGAGTACCAGGGAGTTACTGGAACCCCGCGGGGGGTCAATGGGGGCCTTAGTGGAAATAGATGGCAGCAAGGGAGCTGTGGGGCGCGCCCCCTAGGCCCAAACCAAATTGGTTTAGTACTTGGGGGGCCAGCCCCCTCTTTCCTTCCCCCCTCCTCCTCTTTCCTTCCCCTCCTAGTTGGACTAGGAAAGGGGGAACCTACTCCTAGTAGGAGTAGGATTCCCCCCTTGGGGCGCACCCTATGAGGCCGCCCCCCTCTCCTTGCTCCTTTATATACGGGGGCAGGGGGCACCATAGAACACACAAGTTGATCATTGATCTCTTAGCGTGTGCAGTGCCCCCCTCCACCATAATCCACCTCGATCATATCGTCGTAGTGCTTAGGCGAAGCCCTGCGCCGGTAGCTTCATCATCACCATCATCATGCCGTCGTGCCGATGAAGCTCTTCCCCGATTCCAAGTCACATCGATCTAGCCGGTAACACCTCATATCACTATGCGGCCTCACGCACGGTATTCCCACGGGTGTCGCCTTACCATGGCCCGGGACCGTTTGCGCCTTTTGGCTCACGTATATGATAGTGTTTCTAGCATCCATATGACAGAGAACCCGGGTCGACATGGCTAGTCGTGAACCCAAAGCGGCACCAACCTATGGGGACAGGCATACATGAATCACATCGAGCATGTCGGTCAGCAGCGTGTGAACCCGGGCTGTAGCACTGGGCTAACAGGACTCTGGGAACCCGGGCTGTAGCAGGCTAGGCAGGACTCCGGATGTCACCGTGTGACATTTCCCCGAAGGGACAGACACAGGAACGAAGTGAAACAAATGCCGACAAGTCAAGAGTCCTGAGCAGTAGTGCTGGGCTAGCAGGACTTCGGTGAACCGGGCTGTAGCGGACTACTATGGCTCATGGAAGCACTAGACTACATTTCCCCATAAGAGAGGCTACCAAGGATAAACAACTAGATTGTCGGATCCCACACATACCAAGCATTTCAATCATACACACAATATGCTCGATATGTGTAAATACAACATGGCATCACAACATAACTCTACGACTCAAGTATTTATTCATTAGGCTCCGAGGAGCGAGATATTACAAACATGGGTCTCATGATCCAACAATCATATCATACAAATCAAAGCACATGCGGAAGCTTGAGTATTCTATAGTCTCACCTAAATAGCTTGGCGTAATCATGGTCATAGCTGTTTCCTGTGTGAAATTGTTATCCGCTCACAATTCCACACAACATACGAGCCGGAAGCATAAAGTGTAAAGCCTGGGGTGCCTGTGAGACTGAAGTCTCTCTGCAAAACATAAATTAAGCAAACGTGAGTACAAAAGTACTCAGCAAGACTTACATCAGAACTAGCTACATATGCATCGGTATCAACAAAGGGGGGTGGTGGAGTTTAACTGCAGCAAGCCAGCTTTGACTCGGTGGCTATCTTAAACTACGACTGCAAGTAACTCTTTTGAGGTGGCGCACACGAGTCCATATATTCACCATATCAATACACCACTATGGATCCGCTCCCGTCTCCCTACGAGAACGCCATCCATAGCACTCACGCTTATCTTGCGCATTTTAGAGTATCCACTTTCACTTGTCTATGAACTGTTATAGGCAACCCAGAAGTCCTTTACCGTGGACACGGCTATTCGAATAGATCATTTATAACCCTGCAGGGGTGTACTTCGTCACACATGTTTCCACCACTTGGCGTCTGCACACGACATGTGCTCGGCAGACTTCAAGCGAAAGCCGACGTGGGTGTACACCACGACCTGACTAACCGCACAAGTCTCTAGTCCAGGTTTATCGCCTATTCGGGTTCCATCCGCGAGGAGATCCGGCCGGAGTTTCGCTCTCACAGCCCCAAACGATGTGTGCAGGGTTCCCGAGACACCAAACGGGCGCCTGGTACACCGTGCCACGGTGTATCTACCGCATCATAGCCCACCCCTAGGGTCAGCGCTATGCACGGCCGCCAACACATATCCTATAAACACCAGAAACTAGTTGCAACTCCTGGACAGAGGATGAAGTGGTCAGTAAGTCGAGCGGGGTCATATTTCAGGGCCCAATGTGTGGTAGTAGCTGTTTCATGGATCACAAACACAGAACTCAGTTCCTAAGACGGCTTCAATGAACAACCCACCATGTATTCCTACATGGCCTCTCATCGATACCTTTACCAAATCATGTTCACACACTTAGCTCTCAACAGTAGGACATGTTCACACACCTCCGATTCATCCCCGATGAATTGGACCTGACACAACTCTATGCAATAGCAGGCATGACAAAAAACAAGCATGAATGAGTAGGCACATCAGGGCTCAAACAACTCCTACTCATGCTAGTGGGTTTCATCTATTTACTGTGGCAATGACAGGTCATGCAGAGGAAGGGGTTCAGCTACCGCAACATGGTACAGTTGAATCGTTGTTGTCCTAATGCAGTAAAAGAGAGCAGGAGCGAGAGAGTGGGATTATATCGAAATGAACAAGGGGGTTTGCTTGCCTGGCACTTCTGAAGATAATATAGCTCTTCATCAGTGTCATCGATCACGTCATCAGAAACTTCGTCGACTCAAAGGGGACGGTTACCGGTAAACAGAGAAGGACACAATCAATGCAATGCATATTATGATGCATGATCATGACATGTCAATATGCTATGATTTGAGCTAATGCAACTAAAACCAGATTAAATGAAGTTGGTTTGAACCAAAGATTCAAATTCAACTCCATATGTGATTATTTAAATGCCACTTATTTGATTTGACCTGATCAGCAGGCATAAGTTGTTCAAACATGCATGATAATGTCATAATCGGATTCTTTGGATTTTTCTGATCATTTTCATATATAATTTATCTTATTTGGAGTTACGGTTGAATTTCTATGATTTTTCAAAGTTTTAACTATTTTCTAGAATTTTTGAATTATTAATAAATCCAGAAAATGTATTACTGCATCAGCATTAGGTCATGCTGATGTCGGCAGGTCAACAGGCGCCGCCCAAGTCAAACCTGACCAGTGGGGCCCACTGGTCAGTGACTCAGTTAGTTAACTGAGTTAATTAGGGTTAAACTAATTCTAAAAAAATGTCAGCAGGGCTGGGCCCACATGTCAGTGGCCCAGGGTTAGTTTAGCGAGGGGATTAACACCTAATAGTGGTGATTAGCACTAACTAATACCTAAGTAATCCAGTTAGGGCCGGCCCCACATGTCATAGACTCAGGGGGTCAAACCCCAGTCAAACGGGGTCAACCCCACCGGAGTTGACCAGCGGTTCATCGCCGGCGAGGCCAGAGACTACGGAGGGCTTCGGAAATCGCCCACAGGCGATGGTTTTGGGCGTGAGGAGGCTCTACAAAGAGCTGCTGCTCGCGCGCAGCTGATGGAGCAGACAGGGTGAGCTGGGGTGGCCGGAGCTCGTCGGAAACGAGCTCGGGGCGGCGGCCGGAGCTCGTCCGTTGGTGGTTTTGCTGCTGCAGCGAGCTAGCGGGGAAACGGACGCACTAGCGATGCGCTACGAGGTGTGGTGAGTGCGTCAGGCACCCGCGCGTGACCAAATGGTCACCGAAGTGACGCCGGCGTCGAGCTTGTGCGGCGGTGTGCTATCGTGAGCAAGGGGGCAGCGTCTACGGCGAGCAATCGAAGCAGAGAAGAGGGGGGTTCGACTCAGGGGCTCACAGCGATGCCGAAGAGGAGGTCAGCGAGCCCGGGGAGGTCCTGGCGGCGCCGAATCGACCGAAGGCGAGCTCGGGTGCCCGAGGTTGAAGACGAGGCAGAAACGTCGCTGCGGTGCTCCCGCGGTCGAACGGACTTGTGTAGACGATGAAGGAGACGACGCCGGTCCTTCTGGATGCTTCGGCAAGGCGAGGGGTGGACGGTGGCCACGGTGGTTCTTGTCGGCGGTGGCGGGCGCGTTCAGTGAGGAGAACAGAGGAGGGGAAGAGCGTTCGGGGGAAGGGAGAGGGAGAGCGAGACGGCTCCGGGGATCGTGTGGCATCATTCGGACGCGTCGAGGAGGAGCCAGGCAGGCAGGGAGGGAGGAGGTGGCCGGGCGCGTGCCGGTGCGTGGTGGCCACACGCCTCGCGTCCTTCTGGCGCGAGGTGGGAGACTGTGGCGGCTCTGGTGGGCTGGGCCAGGTAAGTGGGCCACCAGGTGGGCTGTGCAGGTAACCTCAGGTGGTTTCTCTCTCTCTCTCTCTCTATATATATATATATATCTTTTTCTAATTCTTTTCTGGTTTTCTATTTCTTCTGTAGTGCCAGGGCTTTATTAAAAATACTTAGGCACACTCAAAAATCATGAACTTGCTCAAGCTCACTGTTTGGAACTAGCACATATGCCCGTGCGTTGCAACGGAAAAAAATTGATGTTTTGTGCAAGTATAATGTCCCACGGCACCGAATTCATTATGAAAAAAATGTTGCAACGCTCCTTCTACAAAATGAACATAAAAAATACGATGCAATTTAGCCGTGTTCATATTTTTTTGTTGGGCATAATCTCCCACTGATTTCATCTAAGTATACTCCTTCCTTTAGTTACCGTGACGTCCTCACCCGTTTTAGTCGGGAATTAAATCCTTCCTTTTCTAATTTAATATCCCCAACACATTGAAGCATACAGATCCTTCCTTTTAACTATCCTACCTTTTTACCTCAAGTCCTTCCTTTAATTAGCCTCATCTATTTGAAAATTCTATTTATTAAGACGGCAATCTTTCTTTAATTTATTTCACCGGTTTACCCATAATCCTTTTTTAATTAGCCACATCCATTTAAATGAATTACCCATAATCTTTTTTAGTTAGCCACATCCGTTTAAATATTTTATTTAAGTCTACAATCCTTTCTTTAATTAGCTCATTCGCTTAAACATGAGGACCGTCACTCATATATTTAGAGCGAGTTGGAATTTATTAAATGTGAATGATGCATAGGTTGTTGCATCAAAGATCCAGATAGAAGGTCCTGTTTAAATTCCCACAATGTTAATTTATTTTGACCTAATTATTTTTCGCGGACTCTATGAAGCCCATAAAAGGCCCATCGAAATGAAAAGGACTGAACCAAACCAAGAATATCTATTCCTTTTAATAGTTGGACTGAACCAAACCAAGAATACCTATTCCCTTTAATAGTAGGTATAGATATATCCAACAGTAAACATTTAAGTTTATGATTATTTGGACATTTAAAATATTTTATAGCATTTAAATGTCCAAATGCAAATAGAGTATGATTTAATTCGGAGCCCAAATAGGTCATGGAAAAATGTGCATCACCTCTGGTTACTGTTTACAGCATTTTCCATAAATGATGAACATTTTTGAAAGCCATTTGGATTTACTGAAAATATTTTAGGTGAACCTGGTGAATTCCTTTGATGCCAGGGGTTTAGGAAATCCCCATTTCAAGTTTCAAACAAATATAGACATGATGCAAGGATGCTTATGAAACTAATTGCAATCAAACTCTAGGGCTGTGACAACTCACCCCCACTAAACAGGAATCTCGTCCCGAGATTCAGGACGTGAGGTGAGAAGACAAAAGGGACACAAGACCAACACAATCTTCACGAGCCAGGGTGCACTCCATAAGAATGTTGATTTGACCACCTTCATTGTCTCGAAGTCTTGCTCCAGGAACTCCTACCAACATGACAACGAGAGGGAAAAGAAACTCTAGAAGGATCGATCTTCTCAAAGATCGAGCAGCTCAGGATTAACTCACGGAATGAGACATAGATACATCTCATGAGCTGAGACGCGAATCACACACTAGGAGTGATGGAAAGAGGTAGATGACAAGGTTCTACTGGGTAGGCAAAAGTCTCACGCCGAAGAGGGTGGGGCAAGATCTCAAGATAGTGATGAAATAATTGCCATGATTCCATAATGGGGCACCTTAGGGGAGGTGACTCGTAGAATTATTCCCTTAAGTGGCAAAAAGAATTACTTTTGATATCTAGATCATTGAAACTCTTTATACCAGCCTAAGACAATCACAATCGATCGTTTGGCGGAGTTCAAAGGAATGGCATATCCGGATTCGAATGGATGATGTGGACTACCTTGTTGAAGACAACGCGATGGATGATTTGCTTATCATCGGAAATGGATGGGACCCATGGTAGTACCACTGTTGAAGATGATCCTGACCAGGAATTACCGAGAAGGTAGTCCAAGATAGAATGGCACAACGGCGGTGCAAGCTGGGAAAAAAATGCAAATGTTGGGAATGATTCTAGTAACTAGGGATAAACTCAACAGTAGAGAGTGATTCCACTGTTTGAATGGTTCTAGCATAATCAAGGAAACCGAGAGCACAACGACCCCTGAGGAACAACTTCTAGAATAAGTTGCACTAAATCCTCATGGAGAAGATGGTCAAATAGCTCAATCAAGATACTACAACAATAGATCTTCCGGCTAGGTGTGTCGGCCAGAACATCAACCTTGTCGGGACCTACATCATAAATCTTGGAATAGCTCCAACCATCATATCTGCCTGAGATTCAGATCTGGATGGTAACAGGATATTCCAGACAACATGTCTGGAAAGAAAGTTTGCAACACAAACCGACGAGACGATGTTACGAGATTCTCGGGAATTGAACTACGATAGTAAACTCCAAAACATGAGCTGGTTCTGCTACATATATGTGAACATGTTGTCCAAGACAAGCATGACCATGTAGAAGTCTTACAACAAAACACTACCGAGTTCATGTGGGGAACCATCATTGAGGATATCGAAGTCCTTGTGCATGAACTAGTATTCGCACAACAACTCCTTTTCCTTGAACAAATCAATCAGTGGCTTGGTGTGCTAGGGAATACATATGGAGTGGAGGTAATTAATCTACCAAACCATAGAATACATTCACACATGCATAGCTAACTTGGGATGGTACCAGAGGAAACAAAAACAACCTTTCTCAAACTCACGGCGGCAACTTACACCAAATGCACGTGAACCGGAGAAGGTCACTTCTTTCATCCAACATATGCTTCATGAACGGGACACGAAGGCATTGCTTACAAGTTTTCAACACTAGGTTGATGTTCAACATGAATCATGGGGGAGACAAAATGCTGCTGATGGGCTCAACATCAACTCATCGGAATTTCCATATCACTGTACTTCCACCATCATGTGAACACGGTGATAGCATTGGTCAGACCAAAGGATGTAATGGTGTATGCTCGAGGGATCAACCACAAGTAAGACGACATTACGAACATCGTTGGTTCTGATTTGACTTGACGATAGCCCATACTCAAGTCAAAGTTTTGACAAGGCAATAGATCCAACAACTGATCACGAGGACCAATCAATGGAGATATCATCTTTCTTCAACACACACACACACAAGATATCCCTTAACATGAACTAAGTCAGACAAGCTTTTACCTTCCAACTCTCCAAGTTGTTGTTTAGCTTAACCAGCTAGCTCAGGGTATCCGACACAAATTCTTGGAGAAAGGGTGGTTTACAAGAAAACCAACTTGATCACGAGCTCAACATAACAGTCGGGGAACAACCTGGTGATACTTCCGAGAAGATATTCGGAAAATCACGAACCACCAATATGTTACTAAGCTCGAGAACAATCTTGCTTTTCAGAGAAGACGATGTGATCAAAAGAGCAAGGGATTCAATCCTAACTCAAAGATCGAAGAGTGCACCAGAAA
Organism: Triticum urartu; assembly: GCF_003073215.2. Classification (NCBI taxonomy): domain Eukaryota; kingdom Viridiplantae; phylum Streptophyta; class Magnoliopsida; order Poales; family Poaceae; genus Triticum; species Triticum urartu. The sequence goes on from NC_053024.1 coordinate 613,351,162, forward strand.
TAAGAACAAGGTAGCACGATCAATCCTAGAATAGTGTTTCGATAACCAACACACTAAGAATGATATTAGTGCCCATTAACTACCAAGCAACACGGTTGCTAGGAGTATTGATTTCATACATCATGGTTCACTTGCCGGCATTCCGGTTGCGACAACACGGGACCGAGGAATGAAAAATGATGGCAAGAAGTATCACTGCGTCAAGAATTCATGAGAGATGGTGCAATTCTCATGACAATCCTGACATAAAGGGGGTAATACTCCAGAGTAGAATAGAGCAAAAGCTGGGTTGGCATTTGATCTGCAGAACACAACTACTTTAACCCAATCCTGGATATGGATGAGGTACTGGAGTTTGTTTCTCCTTGTCATTCTGAAATAGAATGGCTTAACGGACCACAAGAATAATAAGCATCGATAACACAGATGCATAATTACTCCTGACTATCAATTGATAGGCGATGGTCGGAATACAAATGAAGAGGGACAACTCAAGAGGACATATATCTTTCTAAGTTGTGGATGCATAGATTAATATGTTGAACCAAGTTCAACAGGTTTCTTCCAGATAACCCATGCAGAAAGGTAGAACTGATAGAATCACAATTATGAATGGAGAACTCCTCAAGAGTACTCTGATTGTGATATTTTGGTTCAAAGAACTTCTGCCTTAACGGTTCATGGTATTTGGAAGGAAGAAATACCACGAACCTCGAGGACTGTCGCAAGGTTACTAAATATCCTAAAGGAACAAGCAAACACTATCAACAGGAGGTAAGTAGGGTGAAGCTCGGGTTCAAGAACCCAGGAATAGAATACCTACTACTAAATGGCATCACGGGATGCTTTCGAGAATGGTGGCCAAAATCATCACACCGGGAACACAAAACATGGCTCGATTACTAGGTGACTCCCTAAAACACCCAGGGTCATAATAATAGCTCCAACATATATGTCGAGGCAACAGAGTACCTCAACTCACCAATTAGTGTTCTTAATCTGGCCCAAAAGGACATCGGAAACGGGATGAAGGGATTTGCAAATGCATCATACTATTTAGAAATCTGGGATAACTCGGACAGCATAACGGCTGTAAATGCTCAAAAAATTTGAGACATCCTGCAAAATGGTGGCATAACCACTCAACAACACAATATCAAGGTTCCGAGACCAACTAGGAACACACGGAAGTACTGGAAACCGAACTGAGACATGAATCCATCAATCCTATAAGTCTATGGATTAGTAACACGTCATCCTGATAGATAGATAGATGAGAAGGCCTAGTTTCTTAACCCCGTAGAAAAAAAGAGGTTGACTCAGATTAGAAGGGCATAAGGTAAAGGAGTAAAAAGAGCCTTATGTTCCCTTCCACAATCAATTCCCTTACATAACTAAAGCATTTCTAGACTCAACTTCGACCAGTTTGGCTTGGTAATCCTACAGGCAGCCAGGCTCTGATACCAAAGCTGTCAGGACCCCGATTCCAAGTCACATAGATCTAGCTGGTAACACCTCATATCACTTTACGGCCTCACACACGGTATTTCCACGGGTGTCGCCTTACCATGGCCCGGGACCGTTTGTGCCTTTTGGCTCACGTATATGATAGTGTCGCTAGCATCCATATGACAGAGAACCCGAGCCGACATGGCTAGTCGTGAACCCAAAGCGGCACCAACCTATGGGGACAGGCATACATAATCACATCGAGCATGTCGGTCAGCAGCGTGTGAATCCGGGCTGTAGCACTAGGCTAACAGGACTCCAGGAACCCGAGCTATAGCAGGCTAGGCAGGACTCCGGATGTCACCGCATGACATTTCCCCAAAGGGATAGACACAGGAACGAAGTGAAACACATGCCGGCCAGTCAAGAGTCCTGAGCAATAGTGCTGGGCTAGCAGGACTCCGGTGAACCGGGCTGTAGCGGACTACTATGGCTCATGGAAGCACTAGACTACATTTCCCCATAAGAGAGGATGCCAAGGATAAACAACTAGATTGTCGGATCCCACACATACCAAGCATTTCAATCATACACACAATATGCTCGATATGTGTAAATACAACATGGCATCACAACATAACTCTACGACTCAAGTATTTATTCATTAGGGTCCGAGGAGCGAGATATTACAAACATGGGTCTCATGACCCAAGAATCATAGCATACAAATCAAAGCACATGCGGAAGCTTAACATATCTGAGTACAGACATCTATAAATGAAAAAGGCTAAGAAGCCTGACTATCTACCAGATCCTGCCGAGGGCACAAGATCGTAGCTGAGGTATCAAGCTAAACGTCGAAGTCCACGTGAAACTACTAGCGAGACCGAAGTCTCTCTGCAAAACATAAATTACGCAACCGTGAGTACAAAAGTACTCAGCAAGACTTACATCAGAACTAGCTACATATGCATCGGTATCAACAAAGGGGGGTGGTGGAGTTTAACTGCAGCAAGCCAGCTTTGACTCGGTGGCTATCTTAAACTACGACTATAAGTAACTCTTTTGAGGTGGTGCACACGAGTCCACATATTCACCATATCAATACACCACTATGGATCCGCTCCCGTCTCCCTACGAGAACGCCATCCATAGCACTCATGCTTATCTTGCGCATTTTAGAGTATCCACTTTCACTTGTCTATGAACCGTTATATGCAACCCAGAAGTCCTTTACCGCGGACACGACTATTCGAATAGATCATTTATAACCCTACAGGGGTGTACTTCGTCACACATGTTTCCACCACTTAGCGTTTGCACACGACATGTGCTCGGCAGAATTCAAGCGAAAGCCGACGTGGGTGTACACCACGACCTGACTAACCGCACAAGTCTCTAGTCCAGGTTTATCGCCTATTCGAGTTCCATCCATGAGGAGATCTGGCCGGAGTTTCGCTCACAGCCCCAAACGATGTGTGCGGGGTTCCCGAGACACCAAACGGGCGCCCGATACACCGTGCCACGGTGTATCTACCGCATCATAGCCCACCCCTAGGGTCAGCGCTATGCACGGCCGCCAAGACATATCCTATAAACACCAGAAACTAGTTGCAACTCCTGGACAGAGGACGAGAGTGGTCAGTAAGTCGAGCGGGGTCATATTTCAGGGCCCAATGTGTGGTAGTAGCTGTTTCATGGATCACAAACACAGAACTCAGTTCCTAAGGACGGCTTCAATGAAACAACCCACCATGTACTCCTACATGGCCTCTCATCGATACCTTTACCAAATCCTGTTCACACACTTAGCTCTCAACAGTAGGACATGTTCACACACCTCCGATTCATCCCCGATGAATTGGACCTGACACAACTCTATGCAATAGCAGGCATGACAAACAAGCATGAATGAGTAGGCACATCAGGGCTCAAACAACTCCTACTCATGCTAGTGGGTTTCATCTATTTACTGTGGCAATGACAGGTCATGCAGAGGAAGGGGTTCAGCTACCGCAACATGGTACAGTTGAATCGTTGTTGTCCTAATGCAGTAAAAGAGAGCAGGAGCGAGAGAGTGGGATTATATCGAAATGAACAAGGGGGTTTGCTTGCCTGGCACTTCTGAAGATAATATAGCTCTTCATTAGTGTCATCGATCACGTCGTCAGAAACTTCATCGACTCAGAGGGGACGGTTACCCGCAAACAGAGAAGGACACAATCAATGCAATGCACATTATGATGCATGATCATGACATGTCCATATGCTGTGATTTGAGCTAATGCAACTAAAACCAGATTAAATGAAGTTGGTTTGAACCAAAGATTCAAATTCAACTCCATATGTGATTATTTAAATGCCACTTATTTGATTTGACCTGATCAGCAGGCATAAGTTGTTCAAACATGCATGATATTGCCATAATCAGATTCTTTGGATTTTTCTGGTCATTTTCATATATAATTTATCTTATTTGGAGTTACGGTTGAATTTCTATGATTTTTCAAAGTTTTAGCTATTTTCTGGAATTTCTGAATTATTAATAAATCCAGAAAATGTATTACTGCATCAGCATTAGGTCATGCTGATGTCAGTAGGTCAACAGGCGCCGCCCAAGTCAAACCTGCCAGTGGGGCCCACTGGTCAGTGACTCAGTTAGTTAACTGAGTTAATTAGGGTTAAACTAATTCTAGAAAAAATGTCAGCCGGGCTGGGCCCACATGTCAGTGGCCCAGGGTTAGTTTAGCGAGGGGATTAACACCTAACAGTGGTGATTAGCACTAACTAACACCTAAGTAATCCAGTTAGGGCTGGCCCCACATGTCATAGACTCAGGGGGGTCAAACCCCAGTCAAACGGGGTCAACCCCACCGGAGTTGACCCGCGGTTCGTCGCCGGTGAGGCCAGAGACAGTAGAGGGCTTTGAAAATCGCCCACAAGCGATGGTTTTGGGCATGAGGAGGCTCTATGAAGAGCTGCTGCTCGCGCGCAGCTGATGGAGCAGACGGGGTGAGCTGGGGTGGCCGGAGCTCGTCGGAAACGAGCTCGGGGCGGCAGCTGGAGCTCGGCCATTGGTGGTTTTGCTGCTGCGGCGAGCTAGCGGGGAAACAGACGCACTAGCGAGGCGCTACGAGGTGCGGTGAGTGCGTTAGGCACCCGCGCCTGACCAAATGGTCACCGGAGTGACGCCGGCGTCGAGCTCGCGTGGCGGCGTGCTACGGTGAGCAAGGGGGCAGCGTCTACGGCGAGCGAACGAAGCAGAGAAGAGGGGGGTTCGACTCAGGTGCTCACAGCGATGCCGAAGAGGAGGTCAGCGAGCCCGGGGAGGTCCTGGCGGCGCCGAATCGACCGAAGGTGAGCTCGGGTGCCCGAGGTTGAAGATGAGGCAGAAACGTCGCTGCGGTGCTCCCGCGGTCGAACGGACTTGTGTAGACGATGAAGGAGACGACAACGGTCCTTCTGGATGCTTCGGCAAGGCGAGGGGTGGACGGTGGCCATGGTGGTTCTTGTCGGCGGCGGCGGGCACGTTCAGTGACGAGGGGGAGAGCGTTTAGGGGAGAGAGAAGGAGAGCCAGACGGCTCTGGGGATAGTGTGGCGTCATCCGGACACGTCGAGGAGGAGCCAGGCAGGCAGGGAAGGAGGAGGGGGTCGGGCGCGTGCCGGTGCGCGGTGGCCACATGCCTCGCGTCCTTCTGGCGCGAGGTGGGAGACGGTGGCGGCTCTGGTGGGCTGGGCCAGGTAAGTGGGCCACCAGGTGGGCTGTGCAGGTAACCTCAGGTGGTTTCTCTTTCTCTCCCTCTCTCTCTCTTTTTCTAATTCTTTTCTGGTTTTCTATTTCTTCTGTAGTGCCAGGGCTTTAGTAAAAATACTTAGGCACACTCAAAAATCATGAACTTGCTCAAGCCCACTGTTTGGAATATATCCAACAGTAAACATTTAAGTTTATGATTATTTGGACATTTAAAATATTTTATAGCATTTAAATGTCCAAATGCAAATAGAGTATGATTTAATTCAGAGCCCAAATAGGTCATGAAAAAATGTGCATCACCTCTGGTTACTGTTTACAACATTTTCCATAAATGATGAACATTTTTGAAAGCCATTTGGATTTACTGAAAATATTTTAGGTGAACCTGGTGAATTCCTTTGATGCCAGGGGTTTAGGCAATCCCCATTTCAAGTTTCAAACAAATATAGACATGATGCAAGGATGCTTATGAAACTAATGCAATCAAACTCTAGGGTTGTGACATCGAGAGTTTGTGGGACGTCACCGAGCCGAACGTGTGCAGATCACGGAGGTGCCATACTTTCGGTACTAGGATCGGTCGTATCGTGAATACGTACGACTACATCAACCACATTGTCATAACGCTTCCTCTTACGGTCTACGAGGGTACGTGGACAACACTCTTCCCCTCTCCTTGCTATGCATCACCATGATAGATCTTGCGTGTGCGTAGGTTTTTTTTTGAAATTACTGCATTCCCCATGGCATCAGAGCCAGGTCTATGCGTAGATGTTATATGCACGAGTAGAACACAAAGGAGTTGTGGGCGTGGGTATATACATATTGCTTGCCATCACTAGTTGATTCTTGGTTCAATGGTATTGTTGGATGAAGCGGCTCAGACCAACATTACGCGTACGCTTACATGAGACTGGTTCTACCGACGTGCTTCGCGCACAGGTGACTGATGGGTGTCAGTTTCTCCAACTTTAGTTGAATTGGATTCAATGAACATGATTATTTCTGAAGATCAAAAAGCAATCACTATACTATGTTGTGGTTTTAATGCGTAGGTAAGAACGGTTCTTGCTAGAAGCCCGTAGCATCCACGTAAAACTTGCAACAACAAAATAGAGGACGTCTAACTTGTTTTTGCAGGGCATGTTATGATGTGATATGGTCAAGACGTGATAAGATATAAATTATTGTATGGGATGATCATGTTTTGTTAAAGTTATCGACAACTGGAAGGAGCCTTATGATTGTCTCTTTATTGCATAAGATGCAAGCGCCATATAATTGCTTTACTTTATTGCTATGCGATAGCAATAGTTGCAAAAGCAATAGTTGGCGAGACGACCATGTGACGACACGTTGATAGAGATCAAGATGATGGAGATTGATACGTCTCCGTCGTATCTACTTTTCCAAACACTTTTGCCCTTGTTTTTGACTCTAACTTGCATGATTTGAATGGAACTAACCCGGTCTGACGCTGTTTTCAACAGAATTACCATGGTGTTATTTTTGTGCAGAAATAAAAGTTCTCGGAATGACCTGAAAATCAACGGAGAATTATTTTGGAATATATAATGAATATTGGAAGGAAGATCCACGTCATGGGGTGCCCCACCTGTCCACGACGGTGGGGGCGCGCCTGCCCCTTGGGCGCGCCCCCTGCCTCGTGGGCCCCCTGACGCTCCACCGACCTCAACCTGGACTCCATATATTCACTTTCGGGGAGAAAAAACCAAGAGAGAAGGATTCATTCGCGTTTTACGATACGGAGCCGCCGCCAAGCCCTAAAACCTCTCGGGAGGGCTGATCTGGAGTCCGTTCGGGGCTTCGGAGAGGGGAATCCTCGCCATCGTCATCATCAACCATCCTCCATCACCAATTTCATGATGCTCACCACCGTGCGTTAGTAATTCCATCGTAATCTTGCTGGACGGTGATGGGTTGGATGAGATTTATCATGTAATCGAGTTAGTTTTGTTAGGGTTTGATCCCTAGTATCCACTATGTTCTGAGACTGATGTTGCTATGACTTTGCTATGCTTAATACTTGTCACTAGGGCCTGATTTCAGATCTGAACCTATTATGTTTTAATCAATATATGAGAGTTCTTGATCCTATCTTGCAAGTCTATAGTCACCTATTATGTGTTATAATCCGTTAACCCCGAAGTGACAATAATCGGGATACTTACCGGTGATGACCGTAGTTTGAGGAGTTCATGTATTCACTATGTGTTAATGCTTTGTACCGGTACTCTATTAAAAGGAGGCCTTAATATCCCTTAGTTTCCTCTAGGACCCCGCTGCCACGGGAGGGTAGGACAAAATATTTCATGCAAGTTTTTTTCCATAAGCACGTATGACTATATTCGGAATACATGCCTATATTGCATTGATGAACTGGAGCTAGTCCTAGGTTATGACTGTTACATGATCAACCGCATCCGTCATAATTCTCCATCACCGATCCATTGCCTACGAGCTTTCCATATATTGTTCTTCGCTTATTTACTTTTCCGTTGCTATTGTTATCATCACTACAAAATACCAAAAATATTACTTTTGCTACCATTACCTTTTGCCACAGTTACCACTACTATCATATTACTTTGCTACTAAACACTTTGCTGCAGATATTAAGTTTCCAGGTGTGGTTGAATTGACAACTCAACTGCTAATACTTGAGAATATTCTTTGGCTCCCCTTGTGTCGAATCAATAATTTTGGGTTGAATACTCTACCCTCGAAAACTGTTGCGATCCCCTATACTTGCGGGTTATCAGAGATCATGCTGTCATGCCGGTGACGATGGAGACCATGACGGTACTTTGGAGATGGGGATCAAAGGCACATGATGATGACGGCCATATCATGTCACATATTTTGATTACATGTGATGTTTATCTTTTATGCATCTTATTTTTCTTAGTACGACGGTAGCATTATGAGATGATCCCTCACTAAAATTTCAAGGTATAAGTGTTCTCCCTGAGTATGCATCATTGCGACAGTTCTTCATGCTGAGACACCATGTGATGATCGGGTGTGATAAGCTCTACGTTCACATACAACGGGTGCGAGCCAGTTTTGCACAAGTAGAATACTCAGGTTAAACTTGACGAGCCTAACATATGCAGATATGGCCTCGGAACACTGAGACCGAAAGGTCGAGCGTGAATCATATAATAGATATGATCAACATAGTGATGTTCACCATTGAAAACTACTCCATCTCACGTGATGATCGGACATGGTTTAGTTTATATGGATCACGTGATCACTTATATTATTAGAGGGATGTCTATCTAAGTGGGAGTTCTTAAGTAATATGATTAATTGTACTTTAATTTATCATGAACTTAGTCCTGATAGTATTTGCATAACTATGTTGTAGATCAATAGCTTGCGATGTAGCTCCCCGTTTATTTTTGATATGTTCCTAGAGAAAAATAAGTTGAAAGATGTTAGTAGCAATGATGCGGACTAGCTCCGTGATATGAGGATTATCCTCAATGTTGCACAGAAGTATTATTTCCTTGATGCACCACTAGGTGACAGAACTATTGCAGGAGCAGATGTAGACGTTATGAACGTTTGACAAGCTCGGTATGATGACTACTTGATAGTTTAGTGCACCATGCTTTATGGCTTATAACCGGGACTTGAAAAATGTTTTGAACGACATGGAGCATATGAGATGTTCCAAGAGTTGAAATTGGTATTTCATGCTCATGCCCGTGTCGAGAGGTATGAGACATCTGACAGTACTTTGCCTACAAGATGGAGGAGAATAGCTCAACCAGTGAGCATGTGCTCAGATTGTCTGGGTACTATAATTGCTTGAATCAAGTGGGAGTTAATCTTCTAGATAAAATAGTGATTGACAGAGTTCTCTAGTCACTATCACCAAGTTACTGGAACTTCGTGATGAACTATAATATGCAAGGGATTACGAAAGTAATACCCAAGCTCTTCGCGATGCTGAAATCAGCGAAGGTAGAAATCAAGAAAAGCATCAAGTGTTGATGATTGACAAGACCACTAGTTTCAAGTAAAAGGGCAAGGGAAAGAAAGGGAACTTCAAGAAGAATGGCAAGCAAGTTGCACTCCCATGAAGAAGCCCAAAACTAGACCCAAGCCTGAAAATGAGTGCTTCTACTGCAAAGGAAATGGTCACTGGAAGTGGAACTTCCCTAGATACTTGACGGATAAGAAGGATGGCATACTGAACAAAGGTATATTGGATATACATGTTATTGATGTGTACTTTACTGGTGTTTATAGCAAACCCTCGGTATTTGATACTGGTTCAGTTGCTAAGAGTAGTAACTCGAAACGGGAGTTACAAAATAAACAGAGACTAGTTAAGGGCGAGGTGATGATGTGTGTTGGAAATGATTCCAAGGTTGACAAGATCACCATCACACACTCCCTTTACCTTCGGGATTAGTGTTGAACCTAAAATAAATGTTATTTGGTGTTTGCGTTGAGCATGAATATGATTGGATCATGTGTATTGCAATACGGTTATTCATTTAAGTCAAAGAATAATTGTTGTTCTATTTACATGAATAAAACCTTCTGTGGTCATACACTCAATATAAATGGTTTATTGAATCTCGATCGTAGTAATACACATTTTCATAATATTGAAGCCAAAAGATGCAAAGCTAATAATGATAGTGCAACTTATTTGTGGCACTATCGTTTAGGTCATATTGGTGTACAGTGCATGAAGAAACTCCATGCTGATGGGATTTTGGAATCACTTGATGCTTGCGAACCATGCCTCATGGGCAAGATGACTAAGACTCCGTTCTCCGGAACAATGGAGCGAGCAACTGACTTATTGGAAATAATACATACTGATGTATGCGGTCCGATGAGTGTTGAGGCTCACGGCGGGTATCGTTATTTTCTGACCTTCACAGATGATTTGAGCAGATATGGGTATATCTACTTGATGAAACATAAGTCTGAAACATTTGAAAGGTTCAAAGAATTTCAGAGTGAAGTGGAAAATCATCGTAACAAGAAAAATAAAGTTTCTATGATCTGATCACGGAGACGAATATTTGGGTTACGAGTTTGGTCTTCAACTAAAACAATGTGGAATAGTTTCACAAATTCATGCAACCTAGAACACCACAACATGATGGTGTGTCCGAACGTCATAACCGTACTTTATTGGATATAGTGCAATCTATGATGTCTCTTACGGATTTACCACTATCGTTTTGGGGTTATGCATTAGAGACAACTACATTCACGCTAAATAGGGCACTGTCTAATCCGTTGAGACAACGCCATATGAACTATGGTTTGGCTAGAAACCTAAGTTGTCGTTTCTTAAAGTTTGAGGTTGTGATTCTTATGTGAAAAAGTTTCAGCCTGATAAGCTCAAACCCAAATCGGAAAAGTGTGTCTTCATAGGATACCCAAAAGAAACTGTTGGGTACTGTTGGGGAACGTAGTAATTTCAAAAAAATTCCTACGCACACGCAGGATCATGGTGATGCATAGCAACGAGAGGGGAGAGTGTTGTCTACATACCCTTGTAGACCGTTCGCGGAAGCATTATATCAACGCGGTTGATGTAGTCGTACGTCTTCATGATCCGACCGATCCAAGTACCGAAAGCATGGCACCTCCGAGTTCTGCACATGTTCGGCTCGGTGACGTCCTCGCCTTCTCGATCCAGTAAGAGGGGCGAAGTAGTAGATGTGCTCCGGCAGCACGACGACGTGGTGATGATGTTGGTGAAGAACAATCTCCGTAGGGCTTCGCCTAAGCACTACGAAAACTATGACGGAGGATAAACTAGAGGGGACGGGGTTGCCGGCACACAGCTTGCTGTTTCTTGATGTGTCTTGGGTGCTAGCCCAACCCCTCTATTTATATGTTGAGCCTTGGGGTCGAAACTTCGAGTAAAAGCCTCCACAAAGTCGGTTTCACCCGAAAGGCAAGAGTCCTTCTTGGACTCCAGGGCCAGACGCCAGGGTTCCCGGCATCTGGACCCAGATGCCAGGGACCCTGGCATCTGGCCCCTGGACTCCACAAAACTTCCTTTTGCGCTTTCCAAAAACCTCGTGGGCTTTCCCCTTTGGCCCAGATAAAGTGTTCTCGTGCCCAAACATTTCGGGAAACATCCGGAACCCCTTCCGGTGAATTCCGGAACCCTTCCGGAGATCAAACACTACTATCCATATATCAATCTTTACTTCTGGACCATTCTGGAGTTCCTCGTCATATCCGTGATCTCATCCGAAACTCCGAACAACATTCGGTCACCAACATACATAACTCATAGTACTATATCGTCAACAAACGTTAAGCGTGCGGACCCTACGGGTTCGAGAACTATGTAGACATGACCGAGACACCTCTTTGGTCAATAACCAATAGCGGGACCTGGATGCCCATATTGGCTCCTACATATTCTACGAAGATCTTTATCGGTCAGACCGCATAACAACATACGTTGTTCCCTTTGTCATCGGTATGTTACTTGCCCGAGATTCGATCGTCGGTATCTCAATACCTAGTTCAATCTCGTTACCGGCAAGTCTCTTTACTCGTTCCATAATACATCATCCTGCAACTAACTCATTAGTTGCAATGCTTGCAAGTCTTATAGTGATGTGCATTACCGAGTGGGCCCAGAGATACCTCTCCGACAATCGGAGTGACAAATCCTAATCTCAAAATACGCCAACCCAACAAGTACCTTCGGAGACACCTGTAGAGCACCTTTATAATCACCCAGTTATGTTGTGACGTTTGGTGGCACACAAAGTGTTCCTCCGGTAAACGGGAGTTGCATAATCTCATAGTCATAGGAACATGTATAAGTCATGAAGAAAGCAATAGCAACAAACTAAACGATCAAGTGCTAAGCTAACGAAATGGGTCAAGTCAATCACATCATTCTCCTAATGATGTGATCCCGTTAATCAAATGACAACTCATGTCTATGGTTAGGAAACTTAACCATCTTTGATCAACGAGCTAGTCAAGTAAAGGCATACTAGTGACACTCTGTTTGTCTATGTATTCACACATGTATTATGTTTCCGGTTAATACAATTCTAGCATGAATAATAAACATTTATCATGATATAAGGAAATAAATAATAACCTTATTATTGCCTCTAGGGCATATTTCCTTCAGGCACACCTTCTATCACAGATCTGAAAGGCAAGATCTTTGTTGCTAAGAGTGGATCATTTCTAGAGAAGAAGTTTCTCTCGAAAGAAGTGAGTGGGAGGAATGTAGAACTTGATGAGGTAATTGTACCTTCTCCCGAATTGGAAAGTAGTTCATCACAAAAATCAATTCTAGTGATTTCTGCACCAATTAGTGAGGAAGCTAATGATGATGATCATGAAACTTCAGATCAAGTTACTACCGAACCTCGTAGGACAACCAGAGTATGGTCCACACCAGAGTGGTACGGTAATCCTTTCTGGAAGTCATGTTACTAGACCATGACAAATCTACAAACTATGAGGAAGCGATGATGAGCCTAGATTCTGCAAAATGGGTTAAGGCCATGAAATCTGAGATGGGATCCATGTATAAAGAACAAAGTATGGACTTTGATTGACTTGCCAAATGATCGGCGAGCCATTGAGAATAAATGGATCTTCAAGAGGAAGACGGACGTTGATAGTAGTGTTACTATCTACAAAGCTCAAATTGTCGCAAAAAGGTTTTTGACAAGATCAAGGTGTTGACTACGATGAGATTTTCTCACTCGTAGCGATGCTAAGTCTGTCCAAATCATGTTAGCAATTGCCACATTTTATGAAATCTGGCAAATGGATGTCAAAACTGCATTCCTTAATGGATTTCTTAAAGAAGAGTTGTATATGATACAACAAGAAAGTTTTGTCAATCCTAAAGGTGCTAACAAAGTGTGCAAGCTCCAGCGATCCATCTATGGACTGGTGCAAGCATCTCGGAGTTGGAATATACGCTTTGATGAGTTGATCAAAGCATATAGTTTTATACAGACTTTTGGAGAAGCCTGTATTTACAAGAAAGTGAGTGGGAGCTCTGTAGCATTTCTGATATTATATGTGGATGACATATTGTTGATCGGAAATGAATACTGAATTTCTGGATAGCATAAAAGGATACTTGAATAAGAATTTTTCAAAGAAAGACCTCGGTGAAGCTGCTTACACATTGAGCATCAAGATCTATAGAGATAGATCAAGACGCTTGATAAGATTTTTCAATGAGTACATACCTTGACAAGATTTTGAAGTAGTTCAAAATGGAACAGTAAAAGAAGGAGTTCTTGCCTGTATTGCAAGGTGTGAAGTTGAGTAAAGACTCAAAACCCGACCACAGCAGAAAATAGAAAGAGAATGAAAAGTCATTTCCTATGCCTCAGTCATAGATTATATAAAGTATGTTATGCCATGTACAAGTCCTATTGTATACCTTAGCATGATTCTGGCAAGGGGGTACAATAGTGATCTAGGAGTAGATCACTGGACAACGGTCAAAATTATCCTTAGAGGACTAAGGAAATATTTCTCGGTTATGGAGGTGATAAAAGAGTTCGTCGTAAAGAGTTACGTCGATGCAAGCTTTTTTACATCGATCCAGATGACTCTAAGTCTCGATCTGGATACATATTGAAAGTGGAAGCAATTAGCTAGAGTATCTCCGTGCAGAGTATTGTAGACATAGAAATTTGTGAAATACATATGGATCTGAATGTTGCAGACCTGTAGACTAAACTTCTCTCACAAGCAAAACATGATCACTCTTTGGGTATTAATCACGTTGCGATGTGAACTAGATTATTGACTCTAGTAAACCCTTTGGGTATTAGTCACATGAAGATGTGAACTAATCACATAAAGAAGTGAACTATTGGTGTGAAATCACATGACGATGTGAACTATATTATTGACTCTAGTGAAAGTGGGAGACTGAAGGAAATTTGCCGTAGAGGCAATAATAAAGTTGTTATTTATATTTCATTATATCATGATAAATGTTTATTATTCATGCTAGAATTGTATTAACCGGAAACTTAGTACATGTGTGAATACATAGACAAACATAATGACACTAGTATGCCTCTACTTAATTAGCTCATTGAATGAATGATGGTTATGTTTCCTAATCATAGACATGAGTTGTCAATTGATTAACGGGATCACATCATTAGAGAATGATGTGATTGACTTGACCCATTCATTAGCTTAGCACGATGGTCGTTTAGTTTGTTGCTATTGGTTTCTCCATAACTTATACATGTTCCTATGACTATGAGATCATGCAACTCCCAGATACCGGAGAACACTTTGTGTGTATACCAACGTCACAACGTAACTGGGTGGTATAAATGCTCTATAGGTGTCTCCGATGGTGTTTGTTGAGTGGCATAGATCGAGATTAGGATTTGACACTCCAGTTGTCGGAGAGGTATCTCTGGGCCCTCTCGGTAATGCACATCAATATAAGCCTTGCAAGCAATGTTACTGATGAGTTAGTTACGGGATGATACATCGCGGAACGAGTAAAGAGACTTGCCGGTAACGAGATTGAACTAGGTATTGAGATACCGACGATCGAATCTCGGGCAAGTAACATACCGATGATAAAGGGAACAAAGTATGTTTTTATGTGGTTTGACCGATAAAGATCTTCGTAGAATATGTAGGAGCAAATATGAGCATCCAGGTTCCGCTATTGGTTATTGATCGGAGATGAGTCTCGGTCATGTCTAGATAGTTCTCGAACCCATAGGGTCCGCACGCTTAACGTTCGATGACGATCAATATTATGAGTTTATGTGTTTTGATGTACCGAAGGTTGTTCGGAGTCCCGGATGAGATCACAGACATGACGAGGAGTCTCGAAATGGTCGAGACATAAAGATTGATATATTGAAAAGGTTATATTCGGACACCGGAAAGATTCCGGGGGGTCATCGGATAAATACCGGAGTACCGGGGAGTTACCGAAACCCCCCGGGGGGGTCAATGGGCCTTAGTGGAAATAGAGAAAAGCAAGGGAGTTGTGGGGCGCCCCCTAAGCCCAAACCGAATTAGTTTAGGACTTGGAGGGCCGGCCCCCTCTTTCCTTCTGCCCTCCTCCTCTTTCCTTCCCCTCCTAGTTGGACTAGGAAAGGGGGAACCTACTCCTAGTAGGAGTAGGATTCCCCCATTGGGGCGCACCCTATGAGGCCACTGACCCCATCCCCTTGCTCCTTTATATATGGGGGCAGGGGGGCACCATAGAACACACAAGTTGATCATTGATCTCTTAGTCGTGTGCGGTGCCCCACTCCACCATAATCCACCTCGGTCATATCGTCGTAGTGCTTAGGCGAAGCCCTGCGCCGGTAGCTTCATCATCACCGTCATCACGCCGTCGTGCTGACGAAGCTCTTCCCCAACACTTAGCTGGATCGAGAGTTCATGGGACGTCACCGAGCCGAACGTGTGCAGATCCGGAGGTGCCATACTTTCGGTACTAGGATCGGTCGGATCGTGAAGACGTATGACTACATCAACCGTGTTGTCATAACACTTCCGCTTACGGTCTACGAGGGTACGTGGACAACACTCTTCCCCTCTCGTTGCTATGCATCATCATGATAGATCTTGCGTGTGGGCAGGATTTTTTTTTGAAATTACTGCGTTGCCCAACAGGTAACGATCGTGATCCCAACCTATTATGCTTCATATTGATCTTGGGTGTGCGTAGGCGCAAAAAAATTATTTTCTACTACGTTTCCCAACAAGGGGTATCCCTTTATTAGTGATTTTGGGATGCTGGGCTTTATAATATATCCCTTTGATCCCAAGGAGGCTCCCTCCTCTCTGCTAGACGATCGAGTTGCCTACCATCATGGCCGTATTCAGAACATCTCCAACAATAGCCCTATAATAGGGCAACTGCCCAAAAATACGTATCATACATCACTTGGACCAGAAAACATGTTTTAACGGATGTCCTAAATATAAAAATTTATTGTCCTGTTTTTGGACTGTCCAAAAAATACATCACGCAAGCGGCCGCCCAAATGCAAAAATTGTAGCCGGCTGCAATCCCGCGCAAGCCAACCGCGAACTGAAACTTCCAGCCGCAGCCGCACACGTGTTTGCTTCCTCTCACGCGCACCATCGCCACCAAATCCTTCGTCTTCCGGCCGTCACACCACCCCGTCGTAGATCCATCACTCCTCCTCTCCCCTATCATTGGCACTCCCGAAGCCCGCCGCATCCGCCGCTACCAAACTCGCAGTCTGCCACCTCCGCTGCCACAAAATTTGGCCTCCCGTGCCCCCCTGCCACCAAATTTGCCACCATCGAACCTCCACGTCGCGGATCGACCACCGCCACTCCTGCCTTCAGTTGCTGGCACCTTCGGCCACCAAATCCGCCGTCCCCGCCGTACCTTCGCACAGCCAGATTTTCACCATGATGTTGTCGCACCACCAACCGAGGAGCTTGAGCGGCTCCCGCCGCGTTCGTTTGAGGGTGTCCGGCCGTTACTCGGCAGATCTCACATGCGATGGCTGGCGCTATTGGCTTGGCACGTTTGACACGACAGACATCACTGCGTACGCCTTTGACATTGGGTGTCATAGGCTTGGCCGGCTGAAGTGGGAGTTTAACTTCCCAGAGATCGAACCCCAGGCGGATGCGGAGTTCATCGGTCCCGATATTGAGATGGTGACCCTCAGACAAGAAGGAAACTCAAATCGTCTTGGATCAGTGTGACATACGTCAGAGTGATGATCCTGCTATGGAGAGGTTTGTGGTGGAAAATTCGCACCTCACGCGGGAGGAGTATGGGTACTAGGTGCAGCGGGAAGAAGGGCGAGGCCAGCCCCTCGAGGGTGATCGAGCTCGAGTCAGAAGACGGCGAGGGTTAGGCTCCGACATCGACCGAGACAATCTCTAACTCATAGTTGCCCGTAGTTTGCGGTAGTTCATAGTCGAAGTATGTTTATGTTTGTATCCGAACTATGTTTCAGTTTGTACCCGAACTATGTTTAAGTTTGCAGGTTTACAACTTTGAATGTTTGCATGTTAGATCGAATCTGCAATGATCTAGTGTAGTTTTTATGTTTTGATGCCCTATTTTAGGGCAGCTATTGGAGCAGTGGTGCCCTTATTATTGGGCTGTTGTTGGAGACAAAAAGAATCAGATGATTTAAAATCCACATTTTGGTGTACAATAACAACTTTAGGACTGTTGTTGGAGATGCTCTAAGTGGTCCGTGAGCTTGTAGCTCGTGTTTGCTTTTCATTGAGGTGTAGCGATTTTCTACACTTCATTCATACAGTATTTTTCATTAAATTTATTTCAGTGCTGCTATTTTTTTCAAATTAGTTCTGTAACGTGAAGACTAACAATATACTCATGTTTCATTTGTGCAAAACCAAGCTCATTTGCTCATATACTGTGGGAACAGAGCGCTAAACTCCATTTCTGCCTATGCCTTCGACACCAACTAACCTGACATTCTGCAGAATGTATGCAGTGATTCTGCAGGCAGGCAATTTGAATCTCTGCCACACATTTGTGCGTCGAGTGTGCCGATTCTCGATCCACACTACTCAGCGTGTGAAAGTCAACAAACAAGATGTACCCGATGGCCGGAAAGTTAGCTGCAAACTTTGAAACTCTGGGTCCAACGGCAAGCCTCCAAAGCGGCTCATCGCCCAGCAGTTTCCTAGAGCGAAGCATACACAGTTGACTACCACATGCACTGAGCAAGTCAGAATCCTTTTCTTGAAAAGGCCAGGGACAAGACGTACGTACTCCCGGCACGACAGTCTAACGGGTAGTACACACTACACACTAGGTGGGGATTATATATGTAGGAAGGACGACATTTCGAATTCCATGTACTGTGTCAAATCATGTGTTCATACTGCTGCTTCCCACCTAACGCCTTGAGTTTTTGAGTTGCAGCCAAGTTTGTAACATTGACATGCATATATTTTGACTGTAGATTTCGGGTCTCCTAGGGCAAGACCTTGTACTGCAGATTTCATACTTGTAATATACTGATAATACTACGTCATATAGCATCAGTTTTCAGCCACAGGTTAATTATAGTAGACCATGCAACAGGCCGGAAGGAAGGAGGAAGAAAAGAAACAGTACATCTCATGATGAAATATCAACGGAAAGGGACTGGAAATCTCTACGAGCTCTTTTCTGATCCTCTCAGATTCTGCCAGCAACTACGTACGCTACGGTCGTGCCTCTTGCGTCTATAACACATGCCCGTATCCCTTCTCGTACAGCTTTTGATGCCGATAGTAGCCAGAATCGAGGACTAGGCAATGATGCGTGTGTGACATCCATGGTCAGGTAGACTGACTGACAGGTGATACAAGCAGCTACATGCATGCGTGCGTCCGTGCGACGTTGATCTAGACCAGATACCGATCGAAGCTGCAGAGCCTGAGCTCCAGCGGCGGATCCCGTCCGGTGGCCACGTCGAAGAAGGAGATCTCCCTGCACTGCTGCTCGCCGCCCCTCACGTATCGGCTGAACCTGTCCGCCTCCAGCTCCAGGTCGTAGCAGGCTGCTTTGAGCGGGAACAGCTCCAGCGTCTCCACCTCCCTGGTCGGCCGCTCCCACGTCGTCGCCTCCTCCTGCTCCGCCACCTCCCTCACATAGCCTGCATGCACGCACGAAATGGATCAGCACCGGCCCGATGATCGAAGGACACTGTTCCATTAGGAACAAACCAAGCTCTACGTAAGAACAACGACGTGGGTGCTAACTTACATGTCATGATCCGGGGGTGGTGGTTGTAGCCTCTGGCCTCACGCTTGCTCTCGGGTGGCTGGAGCACGAGGTCGGCGGGCTCGGCGTCGCGGCCAGCAGCACGGCCGGTCTCTTCCTCGTTGCTGCTGCTGTCGGGGGAGCAGGAGGCGACGCGGCGGCGCTTCTTGTGGTGGTGGCGCTCGCGGGCCTTGTGGTTCTGGAACCAGTAGAAGACGTTCTTGCTCTCCACCTTGCCGAAGGCGCTGAGGTGGGTGGAGATCCGCTGGATCTGCTCCGTGCTCGGCGTCCGCAGCCCCGCCCGGAACAGCTCCGTCAGCACCTTCACCTGCTCCGCCGTCGGGTTCCACCGCCCGCACTTCACTCCCACCCGCCCGCTCAGCGCCTCCATTGCCACTACCTCTAGCTAGCTATCTGTAAGATTGAGCTAGGCACTTCCGTCGATCACCACGGTGTATGCCCGATCGATCGAGCAGCTGGATGATCTATCTCTAACTTCAAAATGCTCTACTATCTCACCCCCACTTTGTTGTGCTAGCTAGCTAGTCTCTCGTACTACCGATCTTGTTTCTTCCGGGATCTTCTTCTGGTCAGAAGCGATGCTGAAATCAATAGATGCGCAGAGGGGGCACTTATATAATTGGGCAGGGCCGGGCAGGGCCGAGGCGGTGGTCGTGGCAGTGGCAGTAGCGGATCCGAAGGTCTCACTCACTCTCTCTCTCAGTGCGCGGTTTCTTTCCTTTTGTTTTCCTCGAGCAAGGGGATGGAGGGAGACATGCGCAAAAGCTGCCACTGCTTGCAAAACCCTACTGCTGATAGCATAGCTCGCCTCGTGCGCCGTGCCCGACATCCTTAAGGCCCCAATTAACAATGGGGCCCTGGTCGCCCATGCATGCAGATCTAAGCGCCATCGTGTCGCGTAGCATCATGTCTTAGACGAGCCCCTGTTTGCCGAGTTGAGGATTACAATAATGCGGCTGATTTGGGGTTCGTTATTCCATGGAGATCCCTGGCTCCTTGCATGGGTCGTGACTCGTGACTGGCCGAGGGGAATCGTACGTGGTGAGGACCAGGCCCGTGGTGCATGGACAATCTGGTTTTGGAGTTCGTTCATTGATCTACAGTAGTAGTATAACCCAATCGAAGTGCCGGCCTGTGAATTCAATATGGAAGGCGTGGATTTCTTGACTAGCTAGCTAGCTTACGAACAAGTTAAACGGCAACAAGACAGATTGGCATTTTTATCATATATAGCAATTAAGCAGTGCACCTGCCAACAAGACAAGACAGATCGATGCTAATTTCAGAAATTATTCTAGTTCGTAATTTTATCGCTCGCTCCATTATCTTAACATACTGGATCAGAGGATGGAAATGCACTTGCATAACTTAATTATTGGCAGCCGCACGCATGGAGATTAGCTATATGTGTGTTTGCAGTCAAACCTGTCAGTTGTACTACGCGCTTGCTAATTTCAACGGGTGAACGTGATCAGGCATGAAAATCAAAAGAGATGTCAGGGCGGTAACATGCTGGGTAGGCCGGGCTTATCTGTTCTATACTAGTCAAACAGTAAAGCTCACACTCGTTTGGCTCGTCCTGTACAGGCGGAACAGTAGCGGCACGCTGCTTCAATTTCCATTCTTACTGTGTTTTTTCTTCCGTGAGGACAGGCCGACTTGTGTATCCAAGTCGTCGAGTCACAAACCGCACCAACTAGCCAGACACGCCCAATCATGCATGAAGACATATGCATACGAGTTGATGCAAAACGCAAGCACCGTACGTGCATGGCACTCGATTCGGCTGAATTCCTGTCTGCTTTGCATGCGCGCTCTCATCAGCAGAGAAGGGTGCCAAACCCTACGCATGGCACCACCTAACCTAATTAAGCTTTTTACATTTTGCATTTATAAGGTAAGCAACCAGTACGTAGTCTTAGAACTCCCGTTAAGTCCGCGGAAGCCAGAACTTTTCCGAAGAGCTCCCGAAAAGTTGTGGAAGGTGTCACACTTTTGGGGCGTCCTCCAGCAGATACCAATGATCCGGCCACACCGCCCGGCCGCGGCAGGGCCGGGCAACCGGAACGAGACCGCGAGCGGCCGCTCCGGAAAGCGGCGGCAAGGCCACCTCGTTCCCTTTGCTTTGCCGCTTGAATAATGGCTCGCACCGGCGCACCGGATTGCTCTGTGTGTGTGAGCGAGAGATCGATGATCGATCGGGATGCCGTTGCGTGCGTGCATGCGGTCGCAGCTCGCGTCGGTCGTGGCGCCCGGCCGCGGCCGGCACTGCCGGCTTTCCGGCCTTTGGGCGTTCCCGAGCGCGCCGTGCACGGGAAACCCGTGCTGTGCTGCGCGGGAGCCAATTCCCGAGGCGATCGATCGACCCAGCCGGTCTCGGCCCTCGCCTCGCCTCCGATCTTTCGGCCCTTCGGCTATAGCTTTGGGAGATCGCCTGACCGGCCGTGGTCCACCGCTACGCCACAGATAGCACTAGCCATTCAGCCGGGATTAGTTTAAGCGGGTAGTCTCGTAACCCTTTCTCGCGTGACGACTCGATTGGATTGGACGGACGGAGGGAAGCGGACATGATTGGCCTCCTCCTCCTCCTCTCGATCGCGTCCGGCTACGTGCATGTGCGTCTTTTCGCGGCAAAAGTGATTGACGAGGGTGCATGCATGCATGGGGAGATCCGTCTCATCATGCCCAGGTATGTGTTCGCTTCAAAGTGTGCATGGATGGGCTGGCTCGAGGAGGGTAAAGCAAAGTTGCATGGTTTGGGGCTAATTATCGTGGGTCTGGATGATTTGCTCTCACGCTGTATGTATTTGGTCGGTAACTCAGTATGCTACGGTTTTAGGATTACTGTTTTGTTACTTTATTTGTTGTTGTTGCGAGATAATACTGTTTTGCTGCTTTGCCCCGACAAAACAGCATAGAAAGGCCAAGCTAATTGGTATTTGTGGAGATTAATCGAGTGAGCTTAAGGACCATCATGGCTGGCCGGTGTGGTTACGTACCCTCAAACATGATAGATCCACCCCCACGCGGGACATGACATGACACTTTTTTTTCTTCCACAAAAAATACTACAGTACGTACTACTGATCATAGCAAGTGTAGTATAGTACTAATAATGCACAAGTAGATATAGATGTCGCAGGAGTACCTATATATAAAGTGCGTTCTCAAACTAGACGTATGAATCTGACAAAAACATTTTCCTACGTTCATTTTTAGATGCTTGCTAGACAGCAGTAATGCTACACGACTATGACCGATCATGCATGAAGTCAGTAAGACATAGATTGTCCTGACTCGTTCGTCCAAAACAGATTCGAGCTCCTCAATCTGACCGCCGCCGATTCTTTTAAGCCCGCGCGCACAACAACCTGGTAGTTGGTCCTCAGCGTGAGGCCTTCTCGCTGTCCGGCCTCGCCTTGCATCTCCGTGTCCGTTCTCCCTTGTCTTCCCCAATATCCACCGATCGAACCCTGATCTCGATGCGACGCCCCACGCCCGCTGCATGCACGCGCGCGCGCTCGCCCAACCCCGGTCGAATCAAACGCCACCTTATCTATCTACTCCTCATAAAAAAAAATCTATCTACTAATGCACCAAATTGAGTGACCAGGACTAACCAAATCTGGAGGCCTATGGGAGCTGGGCACGGATAGGTTGCGTTTGACCTAAGGAGGTGCGTTGGCGTGGCTCTGTTTGGACGGCTCCGTCTGGCCGCACGCGGCGGCAAATTCCCCATGCAGGGTGGCCAAACGGAAGGCGGTCGATTCACGTCGCCCCTCCCGACGAGATAGGTAGTAGTCTATGACCGGTGTCCGCTTCCCATGGGTGGCAGCACTTGCGCACAAATAATTCCGAGAGTGGACACTGAACACTTCGATGGGCAGCTCCAATGCAAAACAACATAGCTCAACTCCTCAAAGAAAACAAAAGGAACAGCCCGGCATGGCCCTCCCTGCCTGTGTTTTGCAGAGTGGTCTACAGTCCGAAAATCCGAAGGCTAAACGACGGTGATTTCACAGGATTTTTGTGCCTTTTTTTTTTTTGAATGGCAAGAATTTTTTTTTGAGCGAACAAGTTTTTTGTTCGAGTGGGCCAAAAGAGCAGATGATGCCGTCGGGCCGTGAAACGGGCTTTGTGCGAGTTTCAAAAGGGTAGAGCACTACCAAATGCGGCTCACGAGCTAACCCACTCCCCCCACTTCATGTTACTGGTTAGTAGTAGATTGAGATTTACTAGAGGCGACAGAGCCGGTCTTCTCCATTTTTATTTTTACTTTTTTTGTTTTCTTTTGTTTCATTCCTTTTTTTGTCTCCATTTTTTTTCATTCTTTTTCCTTTCTTCTACTTATTTGTTTCATTCTATTTCATTTTCTTTTTCTCTTCATTTTTTTGTTTGGTTTCCTTTTTCTTCTTCATTTTTTTCTTTTGTGTTTTCTTATGTTTGTTTTCGTTTTCACTCTACATTTTCGTACATGTCAAAAACTTTTTTGTAACAAGTGATCAACATTTTTTGTATACATGTTCAACATTGTCCCAACACTATTTTAAACATTTTTCAAATAATTGTTCAACATTTTAAAATAGTTGTTCAACATTTTTTAAATACTCATTTGAATTTTTTAATACCTATTTCAACATTTTTCAAATACTTTTTCAACATTTTTAATACTTATTCAAAAAAATTAGATACTTGTTCAACATTTTTTTAATAATATTTAACATTTTTCAAATACTTGTTCAACATTTTTAATACTTATTCAATATTTCTGAACAATTGTTCAACATTTTTCAAATTCTTGTTCAACACTTTTTAATACTTATTCAACATCTTTTCAAATGTGTTTTTGAACAGTGGTTTTGCTATATATATATATATATGTATATATATATATAAAGAAAAGTACAAAAATAATATAAAAACAAAAAACAGAAAAAAAACAAAAAAACAGGCTGTGGTACCCGCGCGGCTGGGCCAGCCCGTCTGGAGCTCGCCCAGCCGCGAGCATATCCCCCTGTCTCGCTTGAAGCGAGACATAGGGGCGCCCGTAAAATACATTATGTTGGGTGATGGTATATGGCGGCCACCTGCCTAGGAATACCCTTAGGCCAACTCCACCGCGCGACCCTATCCTGTCCGCCCCCGTCCGTTTGGGGTAAAACAGACAAACGAGACGGTCCAGCGCGTGGAAGCAAACGAACTTTTGTCCGTTTTGTGTTCGTTTTTGACCCATCTGCGGCCCAAGTTTTGCCGCTTTTGAGGTGAAACGGACACCACGCGGACGCGCGGGCCGTCTGCGCGTGTCCTCCCCGGGCCCGCCCGTCGGTGGCACAGGGCGGGCCTTTTTCTATCCGCCCCCTCCCTCCCTCCGGCCGCACCCCCTCCACTCTTCCCCACTCCTTCCCTTGCTGCCGCCACCGTCGTCGCTGCCATTGCAGCTGTGCAGTTCGGACGCGCGCTCGCCCAGCCCCTTCCCCTCGGCGCCGCCGAGCTACCCAACCAAGGCCACCTGGTTTGCGCACCTGCCGACCGGATTTGGGGCGGATCCGGTTGATCTTGAGCTCGCCCGGCTGTGGGAGGCCGGGCCGCGCCATGGACTGGCTGGGCCGCAAGGCCACAAGCAGGCAGTGGCTCCTCCTCTAGCCGCTCGGATCTGCACCGTCGGTGGTCCGCCAGCAGATACACGAATGGCGGTCGGCCGGGCTCGGTGCTTGCCCAAAAGCTCGCCGGCGCAGTGTTGCCACTCATTAAGTGCGACCACTGCCCAAGGATGGTCGTGCGCCGCGTGTCTACAGCGCCGGAACATTCCGGATGTGTGTTCATCAAGTGCTTAAACGATGTGGTATGTGCTCTTTTTAGCTTCGGTTTATGCTCCAGTTTTGACTAGTTGTGGTAACTACAAATTTTATTGTGTAGCATGGATGCAAGTTTTGGTATTGGGAAGAAGAGTACATTGATATATTGATAGAACAAAATTTAGTACATGTTCGTGCACTTTTTAGCTAGCATAGAGGCTGTAAATGAGACAAGTGCACTTGTTGCTAGATTAGAGGCTAGACACGACACTAGGTGTGAGGTAGCAACATCTACTTCTGGCTTGTAGAAGAAAGGAGAATGCCAGATCGAGCCTTCTGCACAGATCAACAATGAGTGCATCGAGAAGGCCCTAACCCAACTCAAGGGAGCAGTTATGAAAGTTGGGTATCTTCTAAAATGTATTCTTGTGGTTATTTTTTTTCTTGCTTTATTAGTCAAAATGTGATGATGTATTTTTCATGTACCAAAAATGAATAATGAAAAAATGTTAAGGACTTGCAAAGAAAAATGCACGCGGACAGGATGCGGCCGTGATGCGTCTGCGCGCTGGGCGTACGACCACCGCATCCCACGACTGGCCCGGACACGACCCCATCGCCCTACCCAAACGGACAGAATCCGGACAAAACGGACGTCCGTTTGGGGTCACGCGGTGGAGTTGGCCTTAGCAGTCACTCTCGGATAGCTATTGTAGTGATGTCATACTCTCTCGTTGCATGATTTCAAGTAAATCAATTAGAAATTTAGAAATTTCTCGGAATAATCTAAACAAGTATTAAAAATATTACAAATAAACTTTAAGAAGTTTCCATGGTTATTAGAAAAAAATTGAACAACCTTTACAATCCAAACAAAGTTTCAGAAATTTCGACAAACTTGCAATAAATCTGAATTCCAGCAACAACCAACTATGTTCCTCGATTAGTGACCTTCTAAAAAATCCATGTAAACTTACAAAAAATATGAGCATAAAAGTTTCAGTGGATCCTAATTTTCCAGAATTAGACTTCCATGGAAATTAGAATCATAATTTCTAGAAAGTTATAGGCCACACTATGAAAAACAAAGAGAAAAATTATTCCAAATCTGACTTCGCAGCTTCTAGATCGGGGAACCCGCCCTTTTCCACACCGATGATGGAGAGAAGATGGCACCTATGACGACCTCTTCGGGTATGGGCAGTGATGCGCTCATGGTCCGTGTTGGGAAGGGCAACCGCCTAATGCAGCAACTTCTCTACATCAATAGGTCACCGGTGTGATGTGTTGGTTGGTCACTGACAACCTTGACCCTATGGCATGGATAATACATGCATTTTCCATCACTATTTGATAAGATGATTTACTCATTTATTATGCATAGTCAAACATCTTTGCTATATTTATCTCTAGTGCTTTGCTTTTATAGACTTGCATCAGAAGAGCAACAGAAGACCTTGGTGGAGGTGGAAGTTGGAGAAGAGTATGAAGAAAAGGACATTTCCTGAACCGAAGAAAAATCTAGCAAAAGTATGTCATGAAAGTATCACCAGCAGAAAATAACTAGACAGGGAGGACACATGGTTTTTTTGGCTTTTCAGCTATTGTTTCTTTGGTGCATGGGAAGACTATATGGTGTAGCCAGCACTTCGTCAACCACACCCCCTCTTAGTAGTGCGGATTGTTAAATTTAATAAAACCATACTAAAGATTACTCCCACCATTTCCTAAATAAGTGCATTAGTTTTTTGAAAAGTCAATACTTCGCATGTTTGAGCAAGTTTTTAGGGAAAATTATATCAATATCCAATATATCAAATTTGTATTGTCTACTCCCTGAAAAGTATTCTGATATTTTATATATTAGGTATTTCAGATGTTGTTTTTTTATTCTATAATCTTGGTCAAACATACAAATGTTTGACTCTAACAAAAATTACTGCATCTTATATTCTGGAACAGAGGGAGTATAAAATAACCTCTCTTAAATCATGCTTGATTTTTTTCTTCACTTTTTTGGTGGGACACCAATGCTCAACAACCTTCACACGTAGGACTAAAACCTATTCATACACTTGTCGGCCTCATTAATTTCATTAATTATCTATCATCAATACCTAAACTCAGTTAGGAATCTACATGTCATTTCACTTAGTCCCCAAGCCTCATGATGATCCTGTTGTTCATAGTCTTCCACTCCCTGCTCTACCTCATTATCTTCCTTTCGGCCACCATCAACCTCCTCCCCTACCTGATCGCTAGCTCTAGCCTCCCCCAGCTACTTGCTCTAGTCCCCCTTGCCTAGCGCTTCATTCTTCATTGCCCCGGCGACAACGAGCACTGGTCCCCTCACCTCCTACTTCTCCTACCTACGAGATCCAGCCCCTCCAACCCCAATGCCCCAAACTCGATCTCTCCTTTTCCCTCCCCGAATCAATTCCTTCAATTTTGTTACGATA
The DNA here is from genome assembly GCF_003073215.2 of Triticum urartu. Lineage (NCBI taxonomy): Eukaryota > Viridiplantae > Streptophyta > Magnoliopsida > Poales > Poaceae > Triticum > Triticum urartu. The sequence goes on from NC_053024.1 coordinate 613,378,421, forward strand.
TTTGTGTTTTCCGGTTAAGATGCTTAACTCTAAAATACTAAATTTTAGGGATAATCCACTCTGATTGATAATTCAGTTGCTAATATTCTTATAAAATTTGTAACTACTCTGCCATGATTGTGAGTTTAATAGAGAGTAAGAGAACAAGTTTTTTTGAATGTACTCTCAATATTAATTTCAAGCGACATAGTTAAATGTTGAAAATTAAAAATATGATTCAGGCGAGAAGATTTTGAGAAGAACAATCAACCTGGCAAAGAGTAGACATGGATACTAACAACAAGAGAATTTTGTAGGATTTGCTTAACTAGTTTTATTCAAGCATTATGGTTAACCTTATGTGGGGAGGAGAATATTGTCTTAGTATAAAACAATTTCTTTCTTTTTGGTAAAATTATGTCTAATATGTTCAAATATATTGGAATTTCTAGTTATTTATGTCCATCGTCATGACATTCTGGTTAAAATATGCCATAAATGATTCATAACATCTATTTCCACTTACTGAAGTCAAAATCGGTTAATTAGCAAGTAAATGGTGTACATACATGTCATTTTAAAGGAACTTAAACAGAACAGTTAATCCGCGTTGAATCTCAGGTGAAAAATATTGACTAGGAAAACATTTAGTTAATGTAAACTTTTGCCAAATCCTAGTCTAATCGCAAAGAATCAACATGTTTAATGAGGAGGTCCCATCGGATCTCCAGTATTCCTTTTCGTTACCCTCAATAACTAGTACATAGCTTGAGTATCATCACATAAGTGCAAAAGGAGATTAAATCATATATGAGGGGCCAATATAAATGGAATTTACTCGATGATAGAGTGAACACTATAGGCCTGTTGCAGAGGAAATCATTCCACCTCCCCTTTGCGGTGATGATACCACTGAAACATCTATGCATCTCTTTTGGGACTGTCCCTTTGCTTTATAGTGCTGGGATTCTATCCACCCCAACAGAAGGCATAGCACCTTAGTTTTGCATGACATCATTCCGTTTTCCTCTTTGCCTAGTAAATTTTATTTAGATATTTTCGTTATGGGATTCTGGAACATTTGGATGCAGCGGAACAACAGAATTTTCAAGAATATCATCCCAATCATCATCTCCTGGATAAGTTCTTCTGAAATAGGATATCAAGATCATTGGTTATCGTATCAAAGGCAGTCTCACAAAAGCTCTTCAAGTTTGGGGCCAACAACATAGCTAAGATAGACTAGCTTTCCATCATGATACCTAGATCTGGCATTGTGTGATTTCATAGTACTTTTGTTTTAGTATTTTTGTATCTTTATACTTTATTTAAATAAATTACGTAGAGCGATTACCCTATGGTTTCGGGTCAAAAAGGTATTATGAAAAACAAATATATGAGCCATGGCGGTTAGGACCACTCTGGCTCTAATCAAGCTCTCACACTACTCACCATCCAAACCCTAAAGTTTTCAATTGGTTCTAGGTTTTTGCCCTACGTTCAACAACATTGGCCTTTTGCTCTATTTCCTTTGGAGTTAGATTCCACACATTAGTAGTATGGGACACAACCCCAGCCCCACCAGCGGTCTAGGTTTCTTCCCCGCCGCCATCCTCCCACACCGGTAGATCCTCGGCCTCATCCTCCTTTGTGGGCTCCGTAGGCGAGGGTGTATAGGATGGCTCTGATCTGCCGATGGGAGCCATAGTTTCCCTTTTTCTTGTGAGGTAGGTCTTGGTTAGGAGGTGGCGAGACAATGGTGCTGCCATCGATGTGGAATAAACTCCTCTCGCCTCGCCCTCGTCGGATGATGCTTCTTCGTATCCTCGGGAGGCACGTGGAAGATGATATGTCTTTAGATTTGGTTCATTGGTTCACAAGAAAGATGACATGTGTTCATATTAATGGAGTACGAGTCCCTTGTTTTTATATCATCGAGGTCCATCCCTATCATTTTCCATCTAAATAGACCAAGCTATGAAAACAAGGAGTACTACAATGTATTTTGGTAGTAAACTCAGTAGAAATCCCTCTAGATTCCAAGCTCTCTCGGACTGGAGGCTCGTAGTGCATCGAGATAATTTTTTGTTCATGGCCTCATATTTCAGGAACTAGATTGGTTGTGGGCTGCCATTGGGCCTATCGCACTCGAACTTCGCGCTCCTATGGTGAACCTGGCTATTTCCCACCGCTTTTGGGAGGTTATAAAACATTCTTGGACCGTTGTTTTTTTGCCAATTTTACAGGGTTTCATTTTCCTTTTTTAAATTGTGTATTTTAATTCATAAATATTTTCTAAAAAATTGTGGAGCATTTTGAAATCGAAGAATATACTTTAAAATTGTGATTTTTTTGAAATTAACATTTTTAATATTTTATAAATTCACGAAAATTTTAAAAATTTAGGAAACTTCACTTGAAATCCATGATTTCTTTTAATTTGTGAATATTTTAAAGGTCATGCACATTTTTAATTCAAGAAAACATTTTTAAAACCCATGAACTTTTTAAAAATTCGTTGATATTTTTAAAAATTCATGATTTTTTTAATATGTGATTTCTTTTCCAAATTTGTAAACATTTTTCCAACATTTTTATTTGTTGGAACATTTTATATATTCTTTCTATATTTTCCCGTTCTCCTTTCTCTCTAGTTTCTTCATTCGTCTCTTTGGATGAGCGGAGGCCCAACTTGGCTGACTAGGTAGCTAGTCGAAGCGAGTGTGCTGGGGCGATCGCATTTGGTTGCCCTTCGACGTGTTTCACGCTAAATAGGACATCTTACATGTGTGGGCTATTTTGCTGCTAGGGACGGGGTGAACCGTTTTCTTCTTCTTGCGTTTGTGAGGGGGTAGTGGCAGCTTGTTGGTTCGTCAATGAGTGGTCGGGTGGTCGTTTTCTCCTTCTTCTCCGCCGAGGCTCCTCGGGCTGGATTCACGGTGGAAGACCAACATCATGTTAGAGTTGGTGGAGAGCTAGAATGGAATGATCGGGCATTCGAGATCCAAGCCAACAAGAGCACTTGTCGGAGAGCTGTTGTAGCCAGACGTTGTGGTAATAGATTTAACCCCAAGGTTGGGAGGCGACTAGGTTGAGAGACTGAAGTCATTTGGAGGATGAAAACTAATACAGCGAGAGTGATTCTGACACAAGTGGATTGGGTTGTGTGGAGACGTGCATCGTACATGGGTCTTGGGTCATGCATGTATGTGCCAGTAGAGTAGGAAAATTAGAGAAAAGGAATGCCCATTTTGTGATGATCAGTTCAGTTTATGTAAGATGAAAACTGACGATACATCCAAACACCAAACAACAAGCGATGGAAACACCGAACCAAACATATTAAATGGAATAAACCAATAGTATCGATCAACTCAATTCGGTTTGGTTTTTTGGTTTTCGGTGTAAAAATGCTCACCTGTAACCGCAAATTGGATGCGTAAGAAAAAAGAAAAAAAAGATTTAACTCAGGACCGAGGAACAGCGCGGCAAAGTGCCCATTACCCTGTAGTGTAGTGCAGATGGATCAATGAGCGAACATAGGTAGAGAGGGCCGAGGGCGGACAAGCATACACTTGTCCTGTGTACCAATCTACATGTGTCTGATATGTTTCTTTCTGGTTCAGTTGGTTGTATGATGGTTGGAAGGGGAGATGTTTCCCACCCACTGCTACTGCTATCGCTTGCAAGCTCGTTGCATTGCCTCCTCTGCTTCTAGTAACTCAAGCACGTACGGAAAGATTTGGTTAAACTGTGGGCTACCTTTCTCTAGTCTGCGCAAACAAGAGAGGAAAACGCGAGCGGTCGACGGCAAACGAACAAACACTCTGAATTTTCCGCAGCACAACACCCTCCGACACCTCCTCCCTTTCTGCTGCACTCTTTACCCGAAGCCACCAACCATGATTATTTTACTCACTCTACGCGCACGCACGCACACTGGATTAGAGTGAGCGACATCACCAGAAATTTTCTTGTTGAGAAGAACGGCCATCAAGGCAAGAAGTATGGACGAGAGCAACGCATTAGTTTTTTGCCCAATCATGAATTCAAAACCTTGCAAGACTGCAGCCAGGTGAAACGTTTCCACACGGCCAATGTGCAGAGCATATATATACGCCAGGGCGCCAAACACATTTCCCAACTCACCACGCACCGCGCCATTTGTTAATCACGAGGCCTAAATCCACCTCCCGTGGTTAATTATATCAGCTGTCACAAGCTTTTTTACGTGGCGCGCATGGCCACGGCAATGGACGCCGTCGTGATGCAGCTGCACCCCGGCGCCATCGCGGTGACGGTCGTGGCCTTGGCCTCGGCGTACATGGTGTGGTTCTGGGCGCTGTCGAGGCGGCTGTCGGGGCCCCCGATGTGGCCGCTGGTGGGCAGCCTCCCCAGCGTCGTGGTGAACCGGAAGCGGGTCCACGACTGGATCGCCGACAACCTGCGCGCCACGGGCGAGGCGGCGACGTACCAGACGTGCATCCTGCCGCTGCCGTTCCTGGCGCGGCGGCAGGGGCTGGTGACGGTGACGTGCAACCCGCGGAACCTGGAGCACATCCTGCGCGCGCGCTTCGACAACTACCCCAAGGGCCCCATGTGGCAGGCGGCGTTCCACGACCTCCTCGGCCAGGGCATCTTCAACTCCGACGGCGAGACCTGGCTGCTCCAGCGCAAGACGGCGGCGCTCGAGTTCACCACCCGGACGCTGCGCCAGGCCATGGCGCGCTGGGCCAACCGCTCCATCAAGGACCGCCTGTGGCGCATCCTCGCCGACCACTGCGACGCCGCCGCCAGCGTCGACCTCCAGGACCTCCTGCTGCGTCTCACCTTCGATAACATCTGCGGGCTGACCTTCGGCAAGGACCCCGAGACGCTGTCGCCGGGCTTGACGGAGAACCCCTTCGCCAACGCCTTCGACGAGGCCACCTTGGCGACCATGCAGAGGTTTCTGTTCCCCAGCTTCCTGTGGCGGATCAAGAAGGCGCTGGGCATCGGCAGCGAGCACAGCCTCCGCAAGAGCCTCGCGGTGGTGGACCAGTTCATGACGGAGACCATCGCGGCGCGCAAGGCCACGCCGTCCGACGACCTGCTGTCCCGGTTCATGAAGAAGCGCGACAGCAACGGCAAGGCGTTCCCGGAGGACGTGCTGCAGTGGATCGCGCTCAACTTCCTGCTCGCGGGCCGCGACACGTCGTCCGTCGCGCTCAGCTGGTTCTTCTGGACGGTCATGCAGAGGCCCGACGTGGAGCGCAAGGTGCTCCTCGAGATCGCGTCCGTGCTCAGGGAGACGCGCGGCGACGACACGGGGAGGTGGGCGGAGGAGCCGCTGGACTTCGACGAGCTGGACCGCCTCGTGTACCTCAAGGCGGCATTGTCGGAGACGCTGCGCCTGTACCCGTCGGTGCCGCAGGACTCCAAGTACGTGGTGGCAGACGACGTGCTCCCCGACGGCACCGTGGTGCCGGCCGGCTCGGCGATCACCTACTCCATCTACTCGGTGGGGAGGATGGAGAGCATATGGGGCAAGGACTGCGTGGAGTTCCGGCCGGAGCGGTGGCTGTCGGCGGACGGCAGCCGCTTCGAGCCCGTCAAGGACGCGTACCGCTTCGTGGCGTTCAACGGCGGGCCGAGGACGTGCCTCGGCAAGGACCTCGCCTACCTGCAGATGAAGTCCATCGCGTCGGCGGTGCTGCTGCGCCACTCGGTGGAGCTCGTGCCGGGGCACCAGGTGGAGCAGAAGATGTCGCTCACCCTGTTCATGAAGAACGGGCTCCGCGTGAACGTCAAGCCAAGGGACCTCGCCGGCTACGTCGCGCCGCCGCCGGAGGAGGCGCCGCCACTGGGGCCAGTCGTGATCCCAACCACCACTGCCGCCGCTGCATAGTCTTGCGTCTGCCTACGTACATTGGTTTCTGAAATTCTGATGCTTGTTCATTCTGCCCGCTGAATTTGTTCTTCTTCATACAGCTGTGTGCGTATTTTTTTTTGTGTTTTTTCGGTTGTGTACTTTTGATGAGGCATTGGTGGATCGTCAAATGAAATGAAGTTTATACGTTGCATTCATATATATTTTGAAGTGAAGGTAAAACATTATTTTCTTCCGGTGCATTCTCGACTTACACGAGCAATAACATTTTTTCATACGACCGCGAAGGACCGGGTTCCACATTATCATGATGATAACCGAACAAAATTATCCAATATCCGATGCAAGAAAAAAAACTAAAGACAGAAAGAATAACGCGGTCAGGGTGTTTTCTGATTGTGGATTGGTTAATCCATCTTAATCAACTTGCTTTAACAAATGGTCGCAATATTCGGGAGGGGGTTCTCATTTTACATGAAGTTAAGGCCAAAAGTCGGTCGGGCGTTTTTCTTAAGCTTGACTTCGAGACGGCATATGACCAATTCGAATGGCATTTCCTTCGTTGAGTTCTGAAGGGGAGAGGCTTCCGACTATAGATGAATCAGTTGGATTATGCGGTTGGTCTCTAGCGAAAGTAGGACTATCAACATTTATGGGGAGGCATGCCCCTATTTCAAATCCTCGTGAGGGCGAGGCCTTGATCCTATTGTTTAACCATGCGGTAGATGCAAGAGATGCTAGCCACATCGAGGTCTATTGAGTCATTTGATCGATGCGGTGATGCACACCTCCAGTGATTGTCGAGGGATAGGAACTAGACATCATCAAATCCTCATCCTTTGCTTGGAAGCAATGTCAGTGCTAAAGATCAACTTCACGAAGAGTGAGGTTGTGGTGATGGGATATCTAATTGGGGAGTAGAAGCGAATTACCAATAATCTGAACCACAAGCTATAGTCCTTTTCGAAAAATTACCCACCTACGGTTCCTCGTGAGCGACAGGAGGATCCTTATCAATTATCTCAACTAACTAGCAAGCGGTAAAGGTCTAGTATGGAGCCTTGGAGAGGTCAAATTTCGTGTATGAGTGCTAAGACTATTCCCATCAACTCTTGCCTCTTTAGCCGCAAGCGAATTACCAATAATCTGAACGCTATAGTCCTTCCCCATTACCCACCTATGCTTCCTTGTGAGGGACACGAGGATCCTTATCAATTATCTCAACTAACTAGCAAGTGGTAAAGGTCTAGTATGGAGCCCTGTAGAGGTTAAATTTCGTGTATGAGTGCTAAGACTATTCCCATCAAATCTTGTCTCTTTAGCCGGCCCCATGTTCCTCATGGGCTTGTACCTTATTACAGAAGGTGTCCATGAGGAGATGGGAAAAGAGATCTCCGCTTCTTTTGGCAGGAGGCTAACGAGAAGCAAAAGCACCACATGGTTAATGGGAGCACATGCGCAACCCAAAAGACTAAGGTGATGTGGGAATCACAGCCTCCTAAGAGATGAACTTCGCCATCCTACGGAAGTGGTTTGGAAGATTATGTGAGACGAGGGAGACCTTTCGCTCCTCCTCTTTAAGGCCAAGTATCTCCACGGTGCAGCCCCCCTCACCTGTTCTAAGCGAGGGGGTCATAGTTTTGGCGGACGATCTAGCCCATTTAACACCTTATGTGCGAGAAAGCTTGACATGTTGTGGGGACGGGGGAATCAGCCATTTCTTTGTTGGATAGATGGTTCGTCGAGACAACTCTCGAGGAAGAACTCCCTTCTCTCTTCGCCATATGCACTGCCCCGTAAGTGACTGCCGTAGAAGTCTTGAGAAATGAGCATGGGAATATCTCGTTTTGCACGTCAATTGAGACAAAAGAGACGTCCGCTTGGTCCATCCCTCCAAGCAGATCAAACATTTTTTTCTTGTTGCTACCGCGTCGAGCCAATTTTCTTTCCATTCAGTGTACCAATGGTTGGTCGGCTATCCAAGGCCTCCGCACTTGGTGGAGGCCTTGCATATTTGCATGCCCCTTAGATTAAGATCTTTGGCAGCTCCTTTAAGGTGCCTTCCTACTACCTCTTGAGCATGTGTTGGTTTTCCCTTAAAGAGAAAAGGGTGATGCACCAAAGCAGCATAAGTATTTTCCTCGGTTTTTGAGAACCAAGGTATCAATCCAGTAGGAGACCATGCGCGAGTCACCTCGTACCTACACAAACAAATAATAACCTCGCAACCAACGCGATAAAGGGGTTGTCAATCCCTTCATGGTCACTTACGAGAGTGAGATCTGAAAGAGATAATAATAATAAGATAAATATTTTTGGTTATTTTATGATATAGATTGAAAGTAAAGGTTGCAAAATAAAATAGATTGGAAACTTATATGATGGAGAATAGACCCGGGGCCATAGGTTTCACTAGTGGCTTCTCTCAAGATAGCATAAGTATTAAGGTGGGTGAACGAATTACTGTCAAGCAATTGATAGAAAAGTGCATAATTATGAGAGTATCTAGGCATGATCATGTATATAGGCATCACGTCCGTGACAAGTAGACCGAAATGATTCTGCATCTACTACTATTACTCCACACATCGACCGACTCCTTCCTGCATCTAGAGTATTAAGTTCATAAGAACAGAGAACGCATTAAGCAAGATGACATGATGTAGAAGGATAAACTAAAGAAATATGATATAAACCCCATCTTGTTATCCTCGATGGCAACAATACACTACGTGTCGTTTCCCTTTCTGTCACTAAGATCGAGCAATGCAAGATTGAACCCAAAGCTAAGCACTTCTCCCATTGCAAGAAAGATCAATCTAGTAGGCCAAACCAAACTGATAATTCGAAGAGACTTGCAAAGGTAACCAATCATACATGAAAGAATTCATAGAAGATTCAAATATTGTTCATAGATAATCTTGATCATAAACCCACAATTCATTGGATCTCCACAAACACACTGCAAAAAGAGTTACATCGAATAGATCTCCAAGAAGATCGAGGAGAACTTTGTATTGAGATCCTAAGAGAGAGAAGAAGCCATCTAGCTAATAACTATGGACCCGAAGGTCTGAGGTAAACTACTCACACATCATCGGAGAGGCTATGGTGTTGATGTAGAGGCCCTCCGTGATCGATGCCCTCTCCAGCGGAGCTCCGGAACAGGCCCCAAGATGGGATCTCTCAGGTACAGAAGGTTGCGCCTGTGGAAATAGGTTTTCGTGGTGCTCCTGGATGTTTTCGGGGTACGTAGGTATATATAGGAGGAAGAAGTAGGTCGGTGGAGCCACGAGGGGCCCACGAGAGTGGAGGGTGCGCCCAGGGGGTAGGCGCGCCCCTGCCTCGTGGCCTCCTCGTTCGTTCCTTGACGTCCACTCCAAGTCCTCTGGATCATGTTTGTTCCAAAAATCATGCCCCCGAAGGTTTCATTCTGTTTAGACTCCGTTTGGTATTCCTTTTCTACGAAACACTGAAATAGGCAAAAAACAGCAATTTGCACTGGGCCTTGGGTTAATAGGTTAGTCCCAAAAACAATATAAAAGTGTAAAATAAAGCCCATTAAACATCCAAAACAGAATATATAATAGCATGGAACAATAAAAAATTATAGATACATTGGAGACGTATCAAGCATCCCCAAGCTTAATTCCTGCTCGTCCTCGAGGAGGTAAATGATAAAAACAGAATTTTTGATGTGGAATGCTTCCTAACATATTTCTTAATGTAATTTTCTTTATTGTGTCATGAATGTTCAGATCCGAAAGATTCATCATAAAAGTTTAATATTGACATAAAAATAATAATACTTCAAGCATACTAACAAAGCAATCATGTCTTCTCAAAATAACATGGCCAAAGAAAGTTATCCCTACAAAATCATATAGTCTGGCTATGCTCTATCTTCATCACACAAAATATTAAATCATCCACAACCCCGATGACAAGCCAAGCAATTGTTTCATACTTTGATGTTCTCAAACCTTTTCAACTTTCACGCAATACATGAGCGTGAGCCATGGACATAGCACTATAGGTGGAATAGAATGGTGGTTGTGGAGAAGACAAAAAGGAGAAGATAGTCTCACATCAACTAGGCGTATCAACGGGCTATGGAGATGCCCATCAATATATATCAATGTGAGTGAGTAGGGATTGCCATGCAATGGATGCACTAGAGCTATAAGTGTATGAAAGCTCAAAAAAGAAACTAGGTGGGTGTGCATCCAACTTGCTTGCTCATGAAGACCTAGGACAATTTGAGAAAGCCCATCATTAGAATATACAAGCCAAGTTATATAATGTAAAATTCCCACTAGTTTATGAAAGTGACAACATAGGAGACTCTCTATCATGAAGATCATGGTGCTACTTTGAAACACAAGTGTGGTAAAAGGATAGTAGCATTGCCCCTTCTCTTTTTTTCTCTCATTATTTTTTTAATTTGGGCCTTTTTCTCTTTTTTATGGCCTCTTTTTTTCTTTTCTTTTTTTCTGTCTAGAGTCTCATCCCGACTTGTGGGGGAATCATAGTCTCCATCATCCTTTCCTCACTGGGACAATGCTCTAATAATGATGATCATCACACTTCTTTTTACTTACAACTCAAGAATTACAACTCAATACTTAGAAAAAAAATATGACTCTATGTGAATGCCTCCGGCGGTGGACCGGGATATGCAATAAATCAAGAGTGACATGTATGAAAAAATTATGAACAGTGGCTTTACCACAAATACGATGTCAACTACATGATCATGCATGGCAATATGACAATGATGAAGCGTGTCATAACAAATGGAACGGTGGAAAGTTGCATGGCAATATATCTCGGAATGGCTATAGAAATTCCATAATAGGTAGGTATGGTGGCTGTTTTGAGGAAGGTATATGGTGGGTGTATGATACTGGCGAAAAGTGCGTGGTAATAAAGGTGCTAGCAATGGTGGAAGGGTGAGAGTGCGTATAATCCATGGGCTCAACATTAGTCATAAAGAACTCACATACTTATTGTAAAAATCTATTAGTTATCAAAACAAAGTACTATGCGCATGCTACTAGGGGGATAGATTGATAGGAAAAAACCATCGCTCGTCCCCGACCGCCACTCATAAGGAAGACAATCAATAAATAAATCATGCTCCGACTTCATCACATAACGGTTCACCATACGTGCATGCTACAGGAATCACAAACTTCAACACAAGTATTTCTCAAATTCACAACTACTCAACTAGCATGACTCTAATATCACCATCTCCATATCTCAAAACAATTATCAAGTATCAAACTTCTTATAGTATTCAATGCACTTTTATGAAATACCCATCTTGGGTGCCTATCATATTAGGACTAATTTTTAACCAAAGCAAATTACCATGCTGTTCTAAAGGACTCTCAAAATAATATAAGTGAAGCATGAGAGATCAATAGTTTCTATATAATAAGTGAAGCACTAGAGCAAAATTATCTAGCTCAAAAGATATAAGTGAAGCACATAGAGTATTCTAATAAATTCCGATTCATGTGTGTCTCTACCAAAATGTGTGTACATCAAGGATTATTGTGGTAAACTAAAAAGCAAAGACTCAAATCATACAAGATTCTCCAAGCAAAACACATATCATGTGGTGAATAAAAATATAACTCCAAGTAAAGTTACCGATGAACGAAGACAAAAGAGGGGATGCCTTCCGGGGCATCCCCAAGCTTAGGCTTTTGTTTGTCCTTGGATTTTACCTTGGGGTGCCTTGGGCATCCCCAATCTTAGTCTCTTGCCACTCCTTGTTCCATAATCCATCAAATCTTTACCCAAAACTTGAAAACTTCACAACACAAAACTTAACAAAAATTCTCGTGAGCTCCGTTAACGAAACAAAACAAAACACCACTTCAAGTTACTGTAATGAACTCATTATTTATTTATATTGGTGTTAAACCTACTGTATTCCAACTTTTCTATTGTTTATAAACTCCATTACTAGCCATAGATTCATCAAAATAAGCAAACAACACATGAAAAACAGAATCTGTCAAAAACAGAACAGTCTGTAGTAATATGTATCAGATGCATACTTCTAGAACCCCAAAAATTCTGAATTAAATTGCTGGACGTGAGGAATTTATATATTAATCATCTTCAAAAAGAATCAACTAAATAGCACTCTCCAGCAAAACGTTGCAGCTAATCTCATGAGCGCTAAAGTTTCTGTTTTTTACAGCAAGATCGCAAAGACTTTCCCCAAGTCTTCCCAAAGGTTCTACTTGGTACAAACACTAATTAAACACAAAAAACACAACCATAATAGAGGCTAGATAAATTATTTATTACTAAATAGGAACAAAAAGCAAGGAAAAATAAAATAAAATTGGGTTGCCTCCCAACAAGCGCTATCGTTTAACGGCCCTCACTACTAGGGAAAACCCTAGCAGTAGCGCGGGTATTTTGCCTATCAGTAGCGTGGGAGGACACGCTACTGATAAGGCGCTACAGCTATTCCTTAGCAGTAGCGCATGCTACGCGCGCTGCTGCTAAGACATATAGCAGCAGTGTTTGTTCACTCCAGCGCTACTGCTAATATAGCTAGTTGTAGCGTGTTTACTCTCCATCGCTACTAGTATTCCTTTTCTCATTTTTTTAATTTTTAGTGTATTTATACACCGTTATACAAATTTTGGTACAATACCAATTATGAGGTTGTTATATCAATATGTCCATAACAGTGTGTCAAATGAAGGTGGATTAGGTTCAAGTGGAGGCAACATGTGGTGTATGTCAAAAGTATACTACTAATCCAAACTTGATCTAGTTTGGACTAGTAGTACTTTCGATGTGCACCACATGTTGCCTCCACTTGAATCTAATCCGCCAACACAAGCTATTTAATCATCATCATAGTCATTACCACCAACAATAGCTATTTAATCATCATAGTCATAGTGTAGCACATGTCATCATCTTCAAACTCATTCTAGCTAGCTAATCACCACCAACACTAGCCGCGGTAGCTATCTAATCACCACCAACACTAGCTAATAATAATCACCACCAACACTAGGTATTTAATCATCATAACTCATTTCTAGCTAGCTAATCACTTCTGCTGCTCTCTCTTAGCTAAAATAACATAAAACATGTGTAGCACTCCTGCTTCATCAAGTTGGAGTATGAAGATGAGCTTGTCTCCTAATCAGGGGTTGCGCTTCTGATTGCTGCCCCCTAGTACTTCTCTGCGATCGTTCACAATTTTGCTCGAGTCTTTCACTATTAAGCATTCCTCGCTATTAGAAATCTTGATGCACTAAAGTGCATTGTAGGAAATCTTGGTCGTAAGCTAACAATTCTCATGCGACCTTTAGTCTCGATCCAATGAGGCACAACATTCATCGGGAGTCCCTATTGAAGAACATCGTATAGCAACATACTTAGCAATGAAGTTTAGCTTAAAAAATAATGTATGCAAAAGATGCACTGAGGACAAATAGTAAAAATCTCACCATCTTTCCTAAATAGATGTTACCGTAGTTCAGTACGAACACTATTGGTCGCACGTTTTGAGTACTAAGATTTTTAAGTCCAGGAAAATAATTTGTCTTGACAGTATGAAGATCCTTAAGCCATGAAACATAATGACCTATCTCCTCGCAGTTTAGTTCAGCCCCGGGCAGTGGGCGGTCACGTCTACCAAGCGCCGGACATGTTTGCTTGAATGGAAATAAGCTGTCAATAGAAATTAGTTGTCAACTATTTTTGAATAAACAATATAGAAGACATAAATATGGCTGAGAAACTCACATAATGGTATAACTCAAGGCGTCTGCACATCGACCCATATGTCGATATTACCTTCAATATCATCTTCGGGACAAATATCAAAGGTGATAACCATATCAGGCTCAAATGCATAAGCCTTGCATAGTGCTTACCAAGTTTTGCATTCAAAATAGGTATAGGTGTCTGCGTTGTATAATTTTGCATGGAAAGTATAACCATACTCGGTCTTCAAGTTAACTCTCTTTACCTCCATAGTAGTTTTCATAGGACTGAAACCTATCTTATCCAAGACAAAAACTCTTGCATAGGAGGGGATACGCTAGTAGAATAGTAAAAAAATATATAATTGAAGCAAATGAAGAAGATGTCATGCTTAATTACGAAAAAAGACTTGCCGTTGTGACTTACTGTATCCACTTTGAAGTTCTCGTCCAGCTTGATGCTGAAGCGCCTATCATCATCTAGGAAGATTCTGTCGCACAGGCCGCGCTCGTCTTCGCAGTATTCGCAAATACCGAAATCCTTTTCATCGTCAGACATTTCCTATGTTCATAGTTGAAACATTAATTGAAAATCGATCGAAGGAAACTACCAGTATACTCAACACACAAATCCGGGGCACTCGATATTTCCTACATATTCTGGCACAAGTCATGCCAAAATTCACGGAAAAATCCGGCATGACCTTTGCTAAAATAGGACATATCGAGCGCCTGAAATTTGCCGGAACGGAAATGAATCAACACTCCGGCAAAACATAGGCCACTCGGAGTTGTAACCTGCAAACATGACAGGCCACTTGGGCAAGCACATATCCTATTTGAGCAACACAAGATATACATTTCAAAATATCTTATAGGACTCATATTGACATGAGCATTCAATAAGCAAAACCAAATCGTAAAATAAATAAGTATTCAAATTAGCATGCATTCAATAAGCAAAAGTAAATCATCTCATGCGTCCGTACATCGTCGAATATTATCACTAATACATCCCGAATAGTATCATACATATAACATCACTAATACAACTAAAACCCTAGCGCACGACGGGTATCGGCGCGGGCGGTGGACACCCACAGAGAAGGAACCATCACAGGATCATAGCTCCAGTGAGATCTCTAGAGAACCCGCCGGGTATTGGAGAACCTGTGCTCCAACGCAAACAAGTAGCGACGGACAAGCGCATCCTCCTCACTGACACGGTGACGCACCACCTCCGCGGGGTCCTCGAGCCTCTGGACCGTCACTGGCCCATGCGACCGCCACCAAAGAAGGTTCGGGTCAACGATGGGCTGACTCCTCACCAACCTGCGCCCCCCGGTAGGTAGCGCCTCCCAGTACCACCCTGGCGGAGCCCAGTCCCGGGCATGGCCCATCTGGTGACGCAGGTGTCCTCCACCGACTCGACGACGAGGATGCGGGATAGGCATCGTCGACGTCGATGCGGGAATAATTTCTTTAACTAAAAATGTAAACTAGTTCTATTAATTTTCATACTAAAAATAAAATAGTTGTATTAACTCAACTAGTTCAATTAAGCACTTACTATAAATAAAAATAAACTAGTTTTTACTAAAAATAAACTAGTTCAACTAGTTATATTAATTTTCTTACTAATTCTATTAAACACTTACTAGTAACAGTAAAAAAACTAGTTAGATGAAGTCTAAAATTTAACCCTAACTAATTTGATGAACTCTAAAATTTAATGAACCCTAACTAATTTGATGAACTCTAAAATTTAACCCTAACTAATTTGATGAACTCTAAAATTTAACCCTAACTAATTTGATGAACTCTAAAACTAATTCTATTTAACAACTACTGCCATAATTAGCATCTAATTTGATGAACCCTAACTAATTAGATGAACTCTGAAATTTAACCCTAAGAACCCTAGCTAGGTAGAGGTAGGGGAGGAGAAGGAGGAGGGGGTGCTCACCTCGGGCACTAGCGGAGTTAGGGAGAGGGGCACGCAGCGTCAAGGTCGGGGACGGCTCAGGGTCGGGGCAACGGGTGCACATCGGAGGGCGGCGATGTAGGGGGCGTCCTCCAAAATTCATCCCAATCGGAGTTACTGATCTCCGGTTATAAAAGAAACGGTGAAAGGCCAGATCTGAGAACACAGAAACAGAGAGATAGATCAAATCTCGGAGGGGCTCTCGCCCCTCCCATGCCATGGAGGCCAAGGACCAGAGGGGAAACCCTTCTCCCATCTAGGGAGAAGGTCAAGGAAGAAGAAGAAGGAGGGGGGCTCTCTCCCCCTCTCTTCTGGTGGCGCTGAAACGCCGCCAGGGCCATCATCATCACCGCGATCTACACCAACACCTCCATCATCTTCACCAACATCTCCATCACCTTTCCCCATCTATCTACAGCGGTCCACTCTCCCGCAACGCGCTGTACCCTCTACTTGAACATGGTGCTTTATGCTTCATATTATTATCCAATGATGTGTTGCCATCCTATGATGTCTGAGTAGATTTTCATTGTCCTATCGGTAATTGATGAATTGCTATGATTAGTTTAATTTGCTTGTGGTTATGTTGATGTCCTTTGGTGCCTATCATATGAGTGCGCACGTGGATCACACCATAGGGTTAGTTGTATGTTGATAGGACTATGTATTGGAGGGCAAGAGTGACAGAAGCTTCAACCTAGCATAGAAATTGATGCATACGGGATTGATGGGGGACCAACATATCTTAATGCTATGGTTGGGTTCTACCTTAATGAATGTTAGTAGTTGCGGATTCTTGCTAATAGTTCCAATCATAAGTGCATAGAATTCCAAGTCAGGGATGACATGCTAGCTGTGGCCTCTCCCACATAAAACTTGCTATCGGTCTAGTAAAGTAGTCAATTGCTTAGGGACAATTTCGCAACTCCTGCCACCACTTTTACACACTCACTATACTAACTTTATTGTGTCTTTATCTAAACAGCCCCTAGTTTTTATTTACTTGCTCTTTATATTCTTGCAAACCTATCCAACAACACCTACAAAGTACTTCTAGTTTCATACTTGTTTTAGGTAAAGTGAACGTTAAGCGTGCTTAGAGTTGTATCGGTGGTCGATAGAACTTGAGGGAATATTTGTTCTACCTTTAGCTCCTCGCTGGGTTCGACACTCTTACTTATCTAAAGAGGCTACAATTGATCCCCTATACTTGTGGGTTATCAAGACCTTTTTCTGGCGCCGTTGCTAGGGAGCAATAGCGTGGGGTGAATATTCTCATGTGTGCTTGTTTGCTTTATCGCTAAGTAATTTTTATTTGCTGTTCTAAGTTGTTTTCTATCTTTAGTTATGGGTAGGAAACACAAAATACCAAAAAAATTAGTTGTACCTACTACACCAATGGTTGAAGAACCACTCAAAATCTATCACACTATTGAAGCTTTTTACCTGGATCATCTTCGACCCCTTTGTGCTCGTGCTGAAACCCCAACTAGCTTAGTTGAGGGCAAATCTTTAGATGAGCATGCTTGTTATGTGCGACACCGCTTATCTCAAAAAGGGAAACTTTTACTGGATCAAATTCATCGTTTGGAATGCTATGCTTAGAATTTATGTGAAATTTATGATTTTACTTGTTGTTCTGAAGACCCTAAGAAACAGATTCCCTACCAATGTGTGTTTAGTGATAATGGAATCGTATCTTCATATGCTAAGGGTGTTTATAATTACTATCATGTTCAACAAATTGAAGAATTTGTTGCTTTTAAGGGTGCTTATGAAATTGCTTGTTTGATTGAAAAGTATGATGCTACTCTTTACAAATCTGAAAATTTTGCCATACTTAAATATTGTTATGATAATTATGCTTCTAATGCCTATGTTAAACCATATATTGAGGACTCCTCCGCTGTCCAAGAAGAGACTAATATTTTGCAAGAGTCTATGGAAGAAGGAATTGATGAAACTGTGGGCTCATTGGATGAAGAAGATGATGAGGAGAGCGAAGAACAAAAGGAGGAAGAGCGGATTAGCTACCCGTACCCACCTTCTAATGAGAGTAACTCTTCAACTTATACATTGTTTAATTTCCCTTCATGGTTACCGAAGGATGATTGCTATGATGATTGTTATGATCCTGTTGATTCTTTTGAAATATTCCTTTTTGATGATGCTTGCTTTGCTTGTGGCCAAGATGCCAATATGAATTATACTTATGGAGATGAACTTGCTATAGTTCCTTATGTTAAACATGAAATTGTTGCTATTGCACCCACACATGATAGTCCTATTATCTTTTTGAATTCTCCAAACTACATTATATCGGAGAAGTTTGCCCTTATTAAGGATTATATTGATGGGTTGTGTTTCACTACTACACATGACGATTTCGATAGATATAATATGCATGTTCTTACTGCTCCTACTTGCAATTATTATGAGAGAGGAACTATATCTCCACCTCTCTATGTTTCCAACTCGATAAAATTGCAAGAAACTGCTTATACTATGCATTGGACTTTACAAGGTGTGCATGAATTGTTCTTTTATGACATGCCGATGCATAGGAAGAGAGTTAGACTTTGTTGTTGCATGATATATGTTACTTTGTGCTCACTACTAAATCCTAAATCATTGTTAATTAAAATTGGCTTTGATGTACCTTGGGATCCGGGTGGATCCATTACTTGAGCACTATATGCCTAGCTTAATGGCTTTAAAGAAAGCGCTGCCAGGGAGACAACCCGGAAGTTTTAGAGAGTCATTTATTTCTGTTGAGTGCTTTCATATAGTTTAAAAACCAAAAAATAAAAAGGGAAACCCAAAACTTTTTCAAAAAGGAACGTGAAAGTGAGAGAGACAAGCGTGGTTGAAGTGGGGGAGCTCCTTGAACTTTGTTCATGCTCACGGAAACTTTGTGAATCTTGATTACATACACTTTTCAACAAAAATAATTATCCCCTTGTACAATTCCATTGTATTATAAAAATAATGTGCCAATGTTTGCCTTTAGGATGTTTACAATGCTTGTTGGTTTGTGCGGTGCAGGACAGAAACTTTGGCTGTAGTGTGCGATTTTACATTTTTTACTGGAACGTCAAACGGTTCTGAAACTTTTTGAACTGTCTTTATATACAATTTTTTTATTTTTCCTAATTTTGGTAGAATTGTTGGAGTACGAGAAGTATGGTGAATGTTCAGATTATTACAGACTGTTCTGTTTTAGACAGATTCTGTTTTTGATGCATAGTTTGCTTGTTTTGATGAAACTATCAATTTCTATCAGTGGATTAAGCCATGGAGAAGTTATATTACAGTAGCTATAATGCAAAAACAAAATATGAATTGGTTTGCAACAGTACTTAGAGTAGTGATTTTCTTTATTATACTAACGGATCTTACCGAGCTTTCTGTTGAGTTTTGTGTGGATGAAGTGTTCGAAGATCGAGGATGTCTCGATGTGAGGAGAAGAAGGAGAGGAAAGAGCTCAAGCTTGGGGATTCCCAAGGCACCACAAGTAAATATTCAAGGAGACTCAAGCGTCTAAGCTTGGGATGCCCCAGAAGGCATCCCATCTTTCTTCAACAAATATCGGTATGTTTTCGGATTCGTTTCGTTCACGCGATATGTGCAAATCTTGGAGCGTATTTTGCATTTACGTTTCACTTTTCTTTTATGCACCATGCAGGTATGATATAGTCCTTGGTTGATTTATAGAATGATCTTTGCACTTCACTTATATCTTTTGAGTATGGCTTTATAGAATGCTTCATGTGCTTCACTTATATCATTCGAAGTTTGGATTGCCTGTTTCTCTTCACATAGAAAACCGCCATTTGTAGAATGCTCTTTTGCTTCACTTATATTTGTTAGAGCGTGGGCATATCCTTTGTAGAAAGAATTAAACTATCTTGCTTCACTTATATCTATTTAGAGAGATGACATGAATTGGTCATTCACATGGTTAGTCATAAAATCCTACATAAAACCTGTAGATCACTGAATATGATATGTTTGATTCCTTGCAATAGTTTTGCGATATAAAGGTGGTGATATTAGAGTCGTGCTAGTGGGGTAGTTGTGGATTGTAGAAATACTTGTGTTGAGGATTGTGATTCCCGTAGCATGCACGTATGGTGAACCGTTATGTAACGAAGTTGGAGCATGAGGTATTTATTGATTGTCTTCCTTATGAGTGGCGGTCGGGGACGAGCGGTGGTCTTTTCCTACCAATCTATCCCCTAGGGGCATGTGTAGTAGTACTTTGCTTCGAGGGCTAATAACCTTTTGCAATAAGTATATGAGTTCTTTATGACTAATGTGAGTCCATGGATTATATGCACTCTCACCCTTCTATCATTGCTAGCCTCTTCGGTACCATGCATTGCCCTTTCTCACCTTGAGAGTTGGTGCAAACTTCGCCGGTGCATCCAAACCCCGTGATACGATACGCTCTATCACACATAAGCCTCATTATATCTTCCTCAAAACAGCCACAATACCTACCTATCATGGCATTTCCATAGCCATTCCGAGATATATTGCCATGCAACTTCCATCATCATCATATACATGACTTGAGCATTTATTGTCATATTTCTTTGCATTATCATAAGATAGCTAGCATGATGTTTTCATGGCTTGTCAGTTTTTTGATGTCATTGCTACGCTAGATCATTGCACATCCCGGTATACCGCCGGAGGGATTCATATAGAGTCATATATTTGTTCTAGTATCGAGTTGTAAGTAAATAAAAGTGTGATGATCATCATTATTAGAGCATTGCCCCAAGAAAAAAACAGGCCAAAGAAGCCTAAATAAAAAGGGGGCCAAAGAAGCCCGCCAAAAAAGAGAAAAAAAGGGGCAATGTTACTATCCTTTTACCACACTTGTGCTTCAAAGTAGCACCATGTTCTTCATATAGAGAGTCTCTTGAGTTATCACCTTCATATACTAGTGGGAATTTTCATTATAGAACTTGGCTTGTATATTCCGATGATGGGCTTCCTCAAATGCCCGAGGTCTTCATGAGCAAGCAAGTTGGATGCACACCCACTTAGTTTCCAGTTTGAGCTTTCATACACTTATAGCTCTTAGTGCATCCGTTGCATGGCAATCCCTACTCCTCACATTGACATCAATTGATGGGCATCTCCATAGCCCGTTGATTAGCCGCATCAATGTGAGACTTTCTCCTTTTTTGTCTTCTCCACACAACCTCCATCATCATATTCTATTCCATCCATAATGCTATGTCCATGGCTTGCGCTCATGTATTGCGTGAGGGTTGAAAAGGCTGAAGCACGTTAAAAAGTATGAACCAATTGCTCGGTTGTCATCGGGGATGTGCATGATGTGAATATTTTGTGTGGTGAAGATGGAGCATAGCCAGACTATATGATTTTGTAGGGATAACTTTCTTTGGCCATGTTATTTTGAAAAGACATGATTGCTTTATTAGTATGCTTGAAGTATTATTGTCTTAATGTCAAATGATACACTATTGCTTTGAATCACTCGTGTCTTAATATTCATGCCATGATTAGACTACATGATCAAGATTATGCTAGGTAGCATTCCACATAAAAAATTATCTTTTTTTATCATTTACCTACTCAAGGACGAGCAGGAATTAAGCTTGGGGATGCTGATACGTCTCCGTCGTATCTATAATTTTTTATTGTTCCATGCCAATATTATACAACTTTTATATACTTTTGGCAACTTTTTATACTATTTTTGGGACTAACATATTGATCCAGTGCCCAGTGCCAGTTCCTGTTTGTTGCATGTTTTTTGTTTCGCAGAAAATCCATATCAAACGGAGTCTAAATGGGATAAAAACTAACGGAGATTTTTCTTTGGAATATATGTGATTTTTGGGAAGAAGAATCAATGCGATACGATGCCCGAGGGGGCCACGAGGAAGGGGGCGCCCCCCAGGGGGTCAGGCGCGCCCTGGACCCTCGTGGCCACCCCGTAAGGCGGTTGGAGCCCTTCTTTCTCTGCAAGAAAGCTAATTTCCGGATAGAGATCGTGTCCAAAATTCAGCCCAATCAGAGTTACGGATCTTCGGTTATAAAAGAAACGGTGAAAGGCCAGATCTGAGAACGCAGAAACAGAGAGAGACAGAGAGATAGATCCAATCTCGGAGAGGCTCTCGCCCCTCCCATGCCATGGAGGCCAAGGACCAGAGGGGAAACCCTTCTCCCATCTAGGGAGAAGGTCAAGGAAGAAGAAGAAGGAGGGGGACTCTTTTCCCCTCTCTTCCGGTGGCGCCAGAACGCCGCCGGGGCCATCATCATCACCGCGATCTACACCCACAACTCCATCATCTTCACCAACATCTTCATCGCCCTCCCCCATCTATCCACAGCGGTCTACTCTCCCGCAACCCGCTATACCCTCTACTTGAACATGGTGCTTTATGCTTCATATTATTATCCAATGATGTGTGGCCATCCTACGATGTCTGAGTACATTTTCGATGTCCTATCGGTAATTGATGAATTGCTATGATTGGTTTAATTTGCTTGTGGTTATGTTGCTTTCCTTTGGTTCCCATGATATGAGTGCGCGCATGGATCACACCATAGGGTTAGTTGTATGTTGATAGGACTATGTATTGGAGGGCAAGAGTGACAGAAGCTTCAACCTAGCATATAAATTGATGCATACGAGATTGAAGGGGGACCAATATATCTTAATGTATGGTTGGGTTCTACCTTAATGAACGTTAGTAGTTGCAGATGCTTGCTAATAGTTCCAATCATAAGTGCATAGAATTCCAAGTCAGGGATGCCATGCTAGCAGTGGCCTCTCCCACATAAAACTTGCTATTGGTCTAGTAAAGTAGTCAATTGCTTAGGGACTGATACGTCTCCGTCGTATCTATAATTTTTGATTATTCCATGCCAATATTCTACAACTTTCATATAATTTTGGCAACTTTCTATACTATTTTTGGGACTAACATATTGATCCAGTGCCCAGTGCCAGTTCCTGTTTGTTGCATGTTTTTTGTTTCGCAGAATATCCATATCAAACGGAGTCCAAACGGAATAAAAACGGACGGAGATTTTTTTTGGAATATATGTGATTTTTGGGAAGTGAAATCAACGCGAGACGATGCTCGAGGGGCCCACGAGGTAGGGGGCGCGCCCCTAACCCTCGTGGCCACCCCGTAAGGCGGTTGATGCCCTTCTTTCGCCGCAAGAAAGCTAATATCCGGATAGAGATCATGTTCAAATTTCAGCCCAATCAGAGTTACGGATCTCCGGGAATATAAGAAACGGTGAAAAGGTAGAATATGAGAACGCAGAAATAGAGAGAGACAGAGAGACAGATCCAATCTCGGAGGGGCTCTCGCCCCTCCCATGCCATGGAGGCCAAGGACCAGAGGGGAAACCCTTCTCCCATCTAGGGAGGAGGTCAAGGAAGAAGAAGAAGAAGGGGGGCCCTCTCCCCCTTGCTTCCGGTGGCGCCGGAGTGCCACCGGGGGCCATCATCATCACCGTCATCTTCACCAACAACTTCACCGCCTTCACCACCAACTCTTCCCCCCTCTATGCAGTGGTGTAACCTCTCTCTTACCCGCTGTAATCTCTACTTAAACATGGTGCTCAACGCTATATATTATTTCCCTATGATGTATGGCTATCCTATGATGTTTGAGTAGATCCGTTTTGTCCTAATGGCTATTTGATGATCAAGATTGGTTTGAGTTGCATGTTTTATTATTGGTGCTGTCCTATGGTGCTCTCCGTGTCGCGCAAGCGTGAGGGATCCCCGCTGTAGGGTTTGCAATATGTTCATGATTTGCTTATGGTGGGTGGCGTGAGTGACAGAAGCACATACCCGAGTAAGTAGGTTGTTTGCATATGGAATAAAGGGGACTTGATGCTTTAATGCTATGGTTGGGTTTTACCTTAATGAATCTTTAGTAGTTGCGGATGCTTGCTAGAGTTCCAATCATAAGTGCATATGATCCAAGTAGAGAAAGTATGTTAGCTTATGCCTCTCCCTCAAATAAAATTGTAATAATGATTACCGGTCTAGTTATCGATTGCCTAGGGACAAATAACTTTCTCTTGACAACAAGCTCTCTACTAAAACTAATTTAGTTGTGTCTTTACCTAAACAGCCCCTACTTTTTATTTACGTGCACTTTATTATCTTGCAAACCTATCCAACAACACCTACAAAGTACTTCTAGTTTCATACTTGTTCTAGGTAAAGCGAACATCAAGCGTGCATAGAGTTGTATCAGTGGTCGATAGAACTTGAGGGAATATTTCTTCTACCTTTAGCTCGTCGTTGGGTTCGACACTCTTACTTATCAAAAGAGGCTACAATTGATCCCCTATACTTGTGGGTTATCAAGACCTTTTTCTGGCGCCGTTGCCGGGGAGCAATAGCGCGGGGTGAATATTCTCGTGTGTGCTTGCTTGCTTTATCACTAAGTATTTTTTATTTGCTGTTCTTAGTTGTTCTTTATCTTTAGTTATGGATATGGAACACGAAATACCAAAAAAATTAGGTGTACTTTCTGCTCATGGAGATGGGGAACCTCCTAAAACCCTCGATGCTGGTTATGTGAAAGATATTATGTACTACTTTGATAATCCTGAGAAAACCCCATTTAATTATTTAATGGGAGTAACGTTGGATCAACGTGAATACTTTAGGAATTACCGATTGACACAAAAGGGAAACTATTATGGGATCAAATTCATATATTGAAGTAGTATGCTTGGCAATTATGCGTGAGTTATGACTATACTTGTTGCTCTAGGATGAAGGCCCCACACCTTCCCTTTTCATGCAAATTCAATGATAATAAAGCCTTAGCTTCTTATGCTAATGGTATATATGATTACTATGATGTGGAACAAATAGAAGAATTTGTTGCTTTTATGGGTGCTTATGAAATTGAATCTATGTGTAAAGAGTTTGAAGATTTTGATGATGCTGTTTATAGATCTAAAAATTTAGCTATCCTCAAATATTGTTATGAGAATTATGAATACAATTCCGAAATTAATGCACTTATTGAGAAAGTCTCCGCTGTCCAAGAAGAGACTAATATTTTGCAGGAGTCTATGGAAGAAGAAATTGATGAAACTGTGAGATCATTGGATGAAAAAGATGAGGAAGAGAGCGAAGAAAAAAAGGAGGAAGAGCGGATTGATCACCCGTGCCCACCTTCTAATGAGAGTAACTCTTCAACTCATACATTGTTTAATTCCCCTTCGTGCTTACCGAAGGATGATTGCTATGATGACTGTTATGATCCCTTGGATTCTTTTGAAATATCCCTTTTTGATGATGCTTGTGGCCAAGATGCCAATATGAATTATGCTTATGGAGATGAACTTGCTATAGTTCCTTATGTTAAACATGAAATTGTTGCTATTGCACCCACACATGATAGTCCTATTATCTTTTTAAATTCTCCAAACTACACTATATCGGAGAAGTTTGCCCTTATTAAGGATTATATTGATGGGTTGTGTTTCACTAGTACACATGACGATTTCGATAGATATAATATGCATGTGCTTGCTGCTCCTACTTGCAATTATTATGAGAGAGGAACTATATCTCCACCTCTCTATGTTTCCAATATGATAAAATTGCAAGAAACTATTTATACTATGCATTGGCCTTTACTATGTGTGCATGAATTGTTCCTTTATGACATGCCGATGCATAGGAAGAGACTTATATTTCGTTGTTAAATTTGTGCTCACTACTAAATGCTAAATCATTGTTAATTAAAATTGGCTTTGATATACCTTGGGATCCGGGTGGATTCATTACTTGAGCACTATATGCCTAGCTTAATGGCTTTAAAGAAAGCGCTGCCAGGGAGACAACCCGGAAGTTTTAGAGAGTCATTTATTTCTGTTGTGTTCTTTTATAAAGTTTAGAAATAAAAATAGTGTGCCAAGGTTTGCCTTTAGGATGTTTACATTTGCTTGATGGTTTGTATGGTGCAGGACAGAAACTTTGGCTGTAGTGCGCGATTTTACATTTTTTGCTGGAACATCAAATAGTTCTGATTATTTTTGCACTGTCTTCCTATACAAATTGTTTATTTTTCCTAATTTTGGCAGAATTTTTCAAGTATCAGAGTTATGGTGAATGTTCAGATTATTACAGACTATTCTGTTTTAGACAGATTCGGTTTTTGATGCATAGTTTGCTTGTTTTGATGAAACTATCAATTTATATTAGTCGATTAAGCCACGAAAAAGTTATATTACAGTAGACACAATGCAAAAACAAAATATGAATTGGTTTGAAACAGTACTTAGAGTAGTGATTTGCTTTATTATACTAACGGATCTTACTGAGTTTTCTGTTGAAGTTTTGTGTGGATGAAGTGTTCGATGATTCAGAAGGTTTTGATGTGAGAAGAAGGAAGAGAGGCAAGAGCTCAAGCTTGGGGATGCCCGAGGCACCCCAAGTAAATATTCAAGGAAACTCAAGCGTCTAAGCTTGGGGATGCTCGGAAGGCATCCCCTCTTTCTTCAACAAATATCGGTATGTTTTCGGATTCGTTTCGTTCATGCGATATGTGCAATCTTGGAGCGTCTTTTGCATTTAGTTTTCATTTTTCTTTTGTGCACCATGCTGGTATGAGTTAGTCCTTGGTTTATTTATAGAATGCTCTATGCACTTCACTTATATCTTTTGAGTATGGCTTTATAGAATGCTTCATGTGCTTCACTTATATCAATTGAAGTTTGGATTGCCTGTTTCTCTTTACATAGACAACCTCCATTTGTAGAATGCTCTTTTTCTTCACTTATATTTGTTAGAACGTGGTCATATCTTTTGTAGAAAGAATTAAATTCTCTTGCTTCACTTATATCTATTTAGAGAGATGACAAAAACTGGTCATTCACATGGTTAGTCATAAAATCCTACATAAAACTTGTAGATCACTGAATATGATATGTTCGATTCCTTGCAATAGTTTTGAGATATAAAGATGGTGATATTAGAGTCATGCTAGTGGGTAGTTGTGGATTTTATAAATACTTGTGTTGAGGTTTCTGATTCCCGTAGCATGCACGTATGGTGAACCGTTATGTAACGAAGTTGGAGCATGAGGTATTTATTGATTGTCTTCCTGATGAGTGGCGGTCGTGGATGAGCGATAGTCTTTTCCTACCAATCTATCCCCCTAGGGGCATGCATAGTAGTACTTTTCTTCGAGGGCTAATAGACTTTTGCAATAAGTATGTGAGTTCTTTATGAATAATGTTGAGTCCATGGATTATACGCACTCTCACCCTTCCATCATTGCTAGCCTCTTCGGTACCGTGCATTGCCCTTTCTCACCTCGAGAGTTGGTGCAAACTTCGCTGGTGCATCCAAACCCCATGATATGATACGCTCTGTCACACATAAGCCTCCTTATATCTCCCTCAAAACAGCCACCATACCTACCTATCATGGCATTTCCATAGCCATTCCGAGATATATTGCCATGCAACTTCCATCATGATCATATACATGACTTGAGCACTGATTGTCATATTGCTTTGCATGATCGTAAGATAGATAGCATGATGTTTTCATGGCTTGTCCGTTTTTTGATGTCATTGCTACGCTAGATCATTGCACATCCCGGTACACCTCCGGAGGCATTCATATAGAGTCATATCTTTGTTCTAGATATCGAGTTGTAATATTGAGTTGTAAGTAAATAAAAGTGTGATGATCATCATTATTAGAGCATTGCCCCAGTGAGGAAAGGATGATGGAGACTATGATTCCCCCACAAGTCGGGATGAGACTCCGGACGAAAAAAATAAAAAAAGAGAAAGGCCAAAAAAGGAGAAGGCCCAAAAAAAGAGAAAACAAAAGAAAACAAAAAATGAGAGAAAAAGAGAGAAGGGGCAATGTTACTATCCTTTTTCCACACTTGTGCTTCAGAGTAGCACCATGTTCTTCATATAGAGAGTCTCTTGAGTTATCATTTTCATATACTAGTGGGAATTTTCATTATAGAACTTGGCTTGTATATTCCAACGATGGGCTTCCTCAAATGCCCTAGGTCTTCATGAGCAAGCAAGTTGGATGCACACCCACTTAGTTTCAATTTGAGCTTTCATATAATTATAGCTCTAGTGCATCCATTACATGGCAATCCCTACTCCTCACATTGACATCAATTGATGGGTATCTCCATAGCCCGTTGATTAGCCGCGTCGATGTGAGACTTTCTCCCCTTTTGTCTTCTCCACACAACCTCCACCATCATATTCTATTCCACCTATAGTGCTATGTCCATGGCTCACGCTCATGTATTACGCGAGGGTTGAAAAAGCTGAAGCACGTTAAAAAGTATGAACCAATTGCTCGGCTTGTCACCGGGGTTGTGCATGATGTGAATATTTTGTGTAAAGAAGATGGAGCATAACCAGACTATATGATTTTGTAGGGATAACTTTCTTTGGCCTTGTTATTTTGAAAAGACATGATTGCTTTATTAGTAGGCTTGAAGTATTATTGTTTTTATGTCAAATGATAGACTATTTCTTTGAATCACTCGTATCTTAATATTCATGCCATGATTAGATACAGGATCAAGATTATGCTAGGTAGCATTCCACATCAAAAATTATCTTTTTTTATCATTTACCTACTCGAGGACGAGCAGGAATTAAGCTTGGGGATGTTGATACGTCTCCATCGTATCTATAATTTTTTATTGTTCCATGCCAATATTCTACAACTTTCATATACTTTTGGCAACTTTTTATACTATTTTTGGGACTAACATATTGATCCAGTGCCCAGTGCCAGTTCCTGTTTGTTGCATGTTTTTTGTTTCGCAGAATGTCCATATCAAACGGAGTCCAAACAGAATAAAAACGGACGGAGATTTTTTTGGAATATATGTGATTTTTGGGAAGTGAAATCAACGCAAGACGATGCTCGAGGGGCCCACGAGGTAGGGGGGCGCCCCCCAGGGGGGGGGGGGGGCAGGCGCGCCCCTGACCCTCGTGGCCACCCTGTAAGGCGGTTGATGCCCTTCTTTAGCCGCAAGAAATCTAATATCCGGATAGAGATCGTGTTCAAATTTCAGCCCAATCGGAGATACGGATCTCCGGGAATATAAGAAACGGTGAAAGGGTAGAATCTGAGAACGTAGAAACAGAGAGAGACAGGGAGACAGATCCAATCTCGGAGGGGCTCTCGGCCCTCCCATGCCATGGAGGCCAAGGACCAGAGGGGAAACCCTTCTCCCATCTAGGTAGGAGGTCAAGGAAGAAGAATAAGGGGGGCCCTCTCCCCCTTGCTTCCGGTGGCGCCGGAGTGCCACCGGGGGCCATCATCATCACCGTCATCTTCACCAACAACTTCACCGCCTTCACCACCAACTCTCCCCCCTCTATGCAGCGGCGTAACCTCTCTCTTACCCTCTGTAATCTCTACTTAAACATGGTGCTCAACGCTATATATTATTTCCCTATGATGTATGGCTATCCTATGATGTTTGAGTAGATCCGTTTTGTCCTAATGGCTATTTGATGATCAAGATTGGTTTGAGTTGCATGTTTTATTATTGGTGCTGTCCTATGGTGCTCTCCGTGTCGCGCAAGCGTGAGGGATCCCCGCTGTAGGGTTTGTAATATGTTCATGATTTGCTTATGGTGGGTGGCGTGAGTGACAGAAGCACAGACCCGAGTAAGTAGGTACTTTGCGTATGGGATAAAGGGGACTTGATGCTTTAATGCTATGGTTGGGTTTTACCTTAATGAATCTTTAGTAGTTGCGGATGCTTGCTAGAGTTCCAATCATAAGTGCATATGATCCAAGTAGAGAAAGTATGTTAGCTTATGCCTCTCCCTCAAATAAAATTGTAATAATGATTACCAGTCTAGTTATCGATTGCCTAGGGACAAATAACTTTCTCTTGACAACAAGCTCTCTACTAAAACTAATTTAGTTGTGTCTTTACCTAAACAACCCCTACTTTTTATTTACGTGTTCTTTATTATCTTGCAAACCTATCCAACAACACCCACAAAGTACTTCTAGTTTCATACTTGATCTAGGTAAAGTGAACATCAAGCGTGCGTAGAGTTGTATCGGTGGTCGATAGAACTTGAGGGAATATTTGTTCTACCTTTAGCTCCTCGTTGGGTTCGACACTCTTACTTATCGAAAGAGGCTACAATTGATCCCCTATACTTGTGGGTTATCAGGGACAATTTCGCAATTCCTACCACCACTTTTCCACACTCGCTATACTAACTTTATCATGTCTTTATCTAAACATCCCCTGGTTTTTATTTACGTGCTCTTTATGTTCTTGCAAACCTATCCAACAACACCTACAAAGTACTTCTAGTTTCATACTTGTTTTAGGTAAAGCGAACGTTAAGCATGCGTAGAGTTGTATCAGTGGTTGATAGAACTTGAGGGAATATTTGTTCTACCTTTAGCTCCTCGTTGGGTTCGACACTCTTACTTATCTAAAGAGGCTACAATTGAGCCCCTATACTTGTGGGTTATCAACGGTCACTTAGGAGAGTGAGATCTGAAAGAGATAATAATAATAAGATAAATATTTTTGGTATTTTTATGATATAGATTGAAAGTAAAGATTGTAAAATAAAATAGATTGGAAACTTATATAATGGAAAATAGACCTAGGGGCCATAGGTTTCACTAGTGGCTTCTCTCAAGATAGCATAAGTATTACGGTGGGTGAACGAATTACTGTCGAGTAATTGATAGAAAAGTGCATAATTATGAGAGTATCTAGGCATGATCATGTATATAGGCATCATGTCCGTGACAAATAGACCGAAACGATTCTGCATCTACTACTATTACTCCACACATCGACCGACTCCTGCCTGCATCTAGAGTATTAAGTTCATAAGAACAGAGTAACACATTAAGCAAGATGACATGATGTAGAGGGATAAACTCAAGAAATATGATATAAACCCCATCTTGTTATCCTCGATGGCAACAATACAATATGTGTCGCTTCCCTTTCTATCACTGGGATCGAGCAGCGCAAGATTGAACCCAAAGCTAAGCACTTCTCCCATTGCAAGAAAGATCAATCTAGTAGGCCAAACCAAACTGATAATTCGAAGAGACTTGCAAAGATAACCAAACATACATAAAAGAATTCAGAAAAGATTCAAATATTGTTCATAGATAATCTTGATCATAAACCCACAATTCATCGGATCTCGACAAACACACCGCAAAAAGAGTTATATCGAATAGATCTCCAAGAAGATCGAGGAGAACTTTGTATTGAGATCCAAAGAGAGAGAAGAAGCCATCTAGCTAATAACTATGGACCCGAAGGTCTGAGGTAAACTACTCACACATCATCGGAGAGGCTATGGTGTTGATGTAGAAGCCCTCCGTGATCGATGCCCCCTCCGGCGGAGCTCCGGAACAGGCCCCAAGATGGGATCTCTCGGGTACAGAAGGGTGCGGCGGTGGAAATAGGTTTTCGTGGTGCTCCTGGATGTTTTCGGGTTACATAGGTATATATAGGAGGAAGAAGTAGGTCGGTGGAGCCACGAGGGTCCCACGAGGGTGGTGGGCGCGCCCAGGGGATTGGCGCGCCCCCCTGCCTCATGGCCTCCTCGTTCGTTCCTTGACGTCCACCCCAAGTCCTCTAGATCACGTTTGTTCCAAAAATCACGCTCCCGAAGGTTTCATTCCATTTGGAATCCGTTTGGTATTCCGTTTCTGTGAAACACTGAAATAGGCAAAAAAACAGCAATTTGCACTGGGCCTTGGGCTAATAGGTTAGTCCCAAAAATAATATAAAAGTGTATAATAAAGCCCATTAAACATTCAAAACAGAATATATAATAGCATGGAACAATCAAAAATTATAGATACGTTGGAGACGTATCACTTCCCCAGTCACAAAAGCTAGGAAGTGAAATGGCTCGGACGATGGTATGTGACCCATTGTGAAGTTGATGAGAACGACGCACACATATTATTCTCATGGTGACGCCCCATTTCTTGTGTTGCTACGTCTGGGAGGCCATGTGTTGCAGCTCTTGCCCCACAACCCTGAGCGACTTTATTGTGATGCTTGCGGCGCTTTTCAGTAGGAGGTGGTGCCACCTATGGTTTTTGTTCGCCACACTCACCTGAACCTTGTGTAATATCCATACTCCGCCATCCATATATATATATATATAGGGCCTAATACTCCTTCGTCCACATATTGACATATATAGGGTCTAATATGTATTTTGAGATATACTTTGACCATTGATAATAAGATCATTAATTTATAAGATGTATGATAATACAAAATTTGTACGATTGAAACCCCTTTCACATAAGAATTCGACGGTATCGTGCACATAATATATTATTGGCCATGATCAAAGTAAATCTCAAAATGTGCTTTAGGTCCTATATGAAATGGATAGAGGGAGCAACAAACTCGGGATTGCAGGTGAACATATGCGACATGATATAGACACGGTCCTTAAATTCATTGCCTTATTGCAGCAGTGGCAGTTACTAGCTAGATCCAAGGATTGAGGCTCTGCCGACTCTTTCATCGACAAGCTTTAGGGAGTGGCTCATCCTTTTACGCCAACTAGTTAGTGACTTTTGTCTCTTTTTCTTTTGTTTCTGTCGGGTTTTGTTGTGTTGTGAGTTGTGACCTAGCAGACTTTATGTGCGTAGAACATGTTATTGTTACCCATGCTGTATGTTTGGACCTTGTGGATGCACTTTATCTATAAACTGGGGCTACAATTTCTTGAAGTTCCAAATTTTAAAAACAAAATCTAAGAACAAATGAGGCCACCAACACACCACACGAGCAAACAACATAATTAATGAATACATGTTTATGTCAAGTGACACCAACAAATCACAATGATTTACAGACACTCCAAGAAACTCTCAAGCACTACGAATTTTGTTATGCCATGGAAAAAATTCCAACTCCATTCACTAGATACCCACTACTATCATGGAGCATAAATTCAGACTCCATTCACTTGACACCCAATGTCGTAGTGGAGTATAAATTCTCGACTCCATTCAATGGACATCCTATTGCCAAGAGAGTATCGAGTGCTTCTTCCTTCCATTATGTTGCTGCTTACACAAACAACACATGGCAAAAAGTTATATGAATACATTGATATAACATGCCATTATCATGCTCTAAAGTTTCATTCAAAACTCAATCCACGACTCAAGAAAAGAAAAGCAAATCGGTCTTATATTCGCACATTTTTAGTGGTACTATTTATAGTTAGATTTGTCCTTTTGCTTTCTCAAACCATAAATCAAATTTTGTCTTAAATTTTTTATATAAATTTTAGGCAATGTTTTAGTGTTTTTTTCAACACAATACAGACGCATGCACTCATACAAACAGAGATTGCCGAAGTCGCCACAGACGCCTTCGTAGTCATTGGGAACATCTCATTCATTGAATGCACATCGCCGAAAGACCTAAAATAAATTCAGAAGAATTTGAGCACCAATGCCAGGTCTAGGATTTGAACCTTAATGGGTTGGTTCCACCACAAGGAATCTAATCAGCTGAGCTAAGTTCACAACAACATTCTTAGTGTTAGATAGAATGCAAACACCGGATATGTCCTCTGCCTGTCCTCTAATGCATTGATTATGGCTGCAAAATATTGAAGGGCAATAAGTTAAACATGCAAATAATGAGGGAATCTCTTTTGAATGAGGGAAAAAATGGTCATTTTGATACTCAAACAGATCAACATGCCACACTACTGCCCAAGAAAATAAAGAACTTATATAGCTTCCCACCCGCGAGCCAATTCCCAAATAAATTGTTTAACTATGAGGTGGTTGCAGATTAAATGAAGTGCATGGATTATAAACGTGTTTAATTTCTAAGGAACTTGTTTAATATTCCCTCTTCCTCAGATTAAGTGCATTTAAATTTGGGACAATTGCATTTTTACCCCTAGTTGGTTCCTACCCACGGGTTTTGCCCTTACTTTTTGAGCTTGCTTAGTTTTGCCCTTACTTTTTCCATCGAGGTCCCTCGAATGCCCTTTGACCGTTTGACCAAAACTTTGAAAATTCATAACTAATTCATATGAACACAGAAAAATGCAAATAAGATATCAAAATATTCAGATAAACATTACCTTTATGTGCATATCATTTGCATTTAGGACAAAAGTACCCTTTAAACTACCTGAGGTAATTAATGTTATTAACATTATTAAAAATAAAAAGGTATAAAAATATATTTTTTCATGAATAAAAATTACATGCAAATGTAGGTGATGTTTTCTGAACATCCAGATATCTTATTTGCATTTTTCTGAGTTCGTATCAACTTGTTATGGAGTTTCCAAATAATGGTCAAAGTCGTTAGAACATTCTTCATAAGATGATACGAACTCAGAAAAATGTAAATAAGATATCTGGATGTTCAGAAAACATCACCTACATTTGCATGTCATTTTTATTCATGAAAAAAAATATTGTTTATACCTTTTTATTTTTAATAATGATAATGACATTAATTACCTTAGGTAGTTTAAAGGATGCTTTTGTCCTGAATGCTAATGATATGCACATAAAGGTAATGTTTATCTGAACATTTTGATATCTTATTTTCATTTTTCTGAGTTCATATGAATTAGTTATGAATTTTCAAAGTTTTGGTCAAACAGTTAAAGGGCATTCGAGAGACCACGACGGAAAAAGTAAGGGCAAAACTGAGCAAGCTTGAAAAGTAAGGGCAAAACCCGTGGGTAGGAACCAACTAGGGGTAAAAATGCAATTGTCCCTTTAAATTTTCCCTAGGAAAGTGCATATAAATTTTGTCAAGTCAAACTTGTAACTCTAGCCAAGTTTATATAGAGTTTTTTTGTATACTTGGTCATAGTTTACAAAGTTTAAGTTTAATTTAGTACAAACTAGGAAGTAGCTAGCTTGTAAGACTGCCATAGAATTAGGGCATCTTCAATGCTAGTCCTCCAATGGACATCAACAAAGAACGCTGCTATACACACGATAGATTGCGGCCGATGCATGCACGATCGCAGCGCCAACAGTGAGGCTGCATGCAGGATCAATTGGTTTTTTCCTAGATCATGCTATCGTTTGCAAGTCGTGTAAGTAGTGTCGTGTGTGAAGCAATTTCGATCAACAAATGTTCGTGGACAGCGGAAAGGGAGGTGATCGTCCAATCGGGATCGCCAAAAGACAAGCGGATACTGATTTTTCATTGATATTTTATTAGTCTTTACACAAAAAAAGATTCCTAAAAACAACTTTAAAAACAAAATCTACTCCTCTTCGTCTGATGTGAGTTCGACGACTATTGTGCCGGACGGTCCGGCCTCGTCGTTGGTGGTTGTCAGCGTGAATGAGTTGGAACTGGCGATGTCTGCTTCTTTGGCATCAATATTGTGCTGCTCCGGTGCCTCATCATGCGAGGCCTTGATCTCCTCAACGAACGAGGCACGACGCGTGTCTTTGAACCGAACCTCGCGGCTGATTGTGTGGTAGGTCTTAACGGACGCGAGCACCACTTGGTTCTCATGACGATGTCCGGGTTGACGGTGAAGAGCTTCACCGTGTATGCAGCATCTAAGCGCTCCGCCTCTAGTTGAGCGTCAGCCATGCGATGCTCCCCCGAGAGGCCCCGGGCGGTGTGGCGTCGACAACCATCGCCTCCTCCTTCGCGACCTCGACCATGGCAATGGGATCGTCGTACTCCTTCTCATCCTCCATCTCCTCGTCCTCCACCGTGCTTGGCTCCGGAGAGCTGAGAGGTTGGCTCGCCTCAATGTGGGCATGGCATCGGGCGTTCACGACGCTAATCTCCGCTGCTCTAATGTGATATGCTTGTACCACGTGGCCAACTTGCGCGCCATGGCAACATACGGATTGCAGACTAGGAGGCTTAGACAGTGGGAGGATAGGCCTAGAAATGTGATTTGGGGGGGGGGTGGCCACCCAGATTTATATAGCCGAGGCAAGCGAAGCGACAAAGGTTGAATGCGGATAGTCAGAGTAGGCTCGGTGTCAGGGGAATGACCCCGGGTAGACTCCGCAACACTTAGAAAATTTCAAAACATTAGGACGGCAAGCGCCCCTCGGTCTGGCTGGCCCTCCAGCCAGCCCTCCGGCTCCGGTCCAGCTGGGCACGACGCCATGGCCCTGGCCGACTGGCCGCAGCCAGTAAGCGGCGGGTCAGCGCCCGTCCAATCTGACCGTATGACAAGACAACTCCCCACGACGGGGAGAGCGTAGCAATAGTGCACCCCTCACCGCTGAACGGGGAAGGCATGGCTATAGTGCGCACGGCTCCGCTGACCGGGGCAGCTGGCGTCAGCGCGGCCCGACACTGTGCCAACTGCTCCATGACAAGGACAACGACGTGCCACAGTGGCGCGCAGCCGGCGGGCCCCACTAGAAGACAGAGACGGTGACACCAGGGCCCCGCCCTCCTTATTTTATCCCTTGTAACCTGGGAGTCCATGCTATAAGATCTCCCAGGAGCTCCCTTGAGAGGGGCCCGGCTCCACTAGTGCAGAACCGGGCAATAGCACCGGTTCGTAAGGCCCTTTAGTGCCGGTTTGGTAACCGGTGCTAAAATGTAGGCACTAAAGGTCCCCCCCTTTAGTACCGGTTCAGCACAAACCGGTGCTAAAGGGCAACCACGTGGCACGAGCCAGCTTCGGGGGTAGGGAGCCCTTTAGTACCGGTTGGTGTCACCAACCGGTATTAAAATGTTGGGGGGGGGGGTTGGGTTTATGATTTCTTTTTCATTTAATTTTGTGTTTTCCATTTAATTCTTTTTCGTTTGCTGGTATTTTACGATACTACATATTGTACACGTTATGCATATATATAAATAGAATTTCTAGTAGAACCGATCATAATATATATCATCGAATGTCTCACAACCACCATTAATTAATTCACACATATATACACACATGTATATATATACAATTTCTCCTAATTGGTGCCTTCGGAGCCAGTGGCATTAGCCTAGCTAATTGGTGCCTTCGGAGCACGATAACAATTGGAAGTGGTTCATGGGGGCGGTAGCGGGTAATAGTATTCTCCTTTGGGATCTATGACCTGATCGAGCAAAAATCCCGCTATTTCCTCTTGAATTGCTTCTATGCGGTCCTATGCTAGGAGCTTGTCCCGCACCTCTTTGAACTATTAAGAAGGAGATCAATATGCATGTGTATTAGTTGTGTGACTAGATATCGATAATGGTGTAAAAATTGTGAATAGTGTTCTGACAATCGATATCGTACCCACTCCTGTCTTTGAGATTTGCGCCTTTCGGACGCCATCATGCGAATGTTCTCGCAAACGTAGTATGCACATAGATCATTCCCCGGCGCCTGCTTCAGGGCCTTTACGAGAATGGAATTTTGAGCAGATAATAATTAATCAAGCATGATAATTAAAGAGATGGCAGCTAGCTAGTACTACTTAATTACTTACCTTGGGTCGATACCATTTCAGACTTTGTTTCCATGGGCCTGGAGTGACCCTGATGAACTTTGCCCAAGCCCTGCCCGCCGACAAAGAAAATGAATAAATGGGTTATTAAATAGTTGTTATCAGGAAATGACGAACTAATTAAATAGGCCGAGATATAGTTAATAATGATTGAAATTACCTGTTGACTATCCCCTTCACGATGCTGTAGTCACTTGCTTTCTTAAGTAGCGAGTCTAGTACTTCAACTGTTCCTTCATCAACTTTAATGATTAACAAGATCCAGTGAAATCTGCATGCACACACGTTTGCATGTCTTAATTAAGCGGGCATATGTAAGCAAAAACATGTAGCTATAGCTAGTAGGGAAAAACAGAATTTGTAGTACAAGACAGTGTGACTCACTGGAAGTTGTAAGGAAGTAGTATATCTTCATTGTATTTGAGTTCCTTGAAGAACTGTAGCATGCTTTCCTGTACACATTTTGCGTGATATGGATCTATTTTCCATGTGTATTCATTAATGGTATTTGGGTCAACGAACCCAATGCCATAGCGTCCACCTTTTTTCATTTCATAAATCTTCATCCTGCATAATACCACAGAAAAGAATATAGTGAGGATAATTACAGGTAATGATTGATCAAAATGATCAGCTAGCTTGAGACTTAAATTACAGAAAGAAATCACTTACAGACAATAGCAACTGACGATAGATTTGTCGAGTGCGTCTTTATTGTATAGCTGAAAAAGTTCTGAATACTCAACGGTCACAACTTTCTTATGGTAGTAATGCTCCTCGTTGACATTCACCATGAGGGACTCTCGATTGGAAATCTTGGTAATGTCCATGTACCATTGATGCAACGCATACATTCTCGTTGGGAGCTTATTGACCTCCTCTGGCTCGACCAAAGGTTGGCCCCGGGCATATTTCCGTTTTATTTCCTCCTCTCTAGTCGGAGACATGGGCTCGATATCGAGGAGTTGTCCAATAGTGATCCCGATCGATTCAGCCTGCGCAATATGCTCCTCAGTTTTACCACATCGCCCACCCTGGGAACGTTAACGGTTTGCCCACAATAATATTGGGCGCTCCTACTCTCATGTGTTGTTGGCACAACAAGCGGGGGGATTGATTGCGCCGCCTGTTCTCCCAGCTGGGGAACGGTTTTACCGCATTTTTTGCCAGCTGATTTGCTCGAGCTCGAGCTCGCCTCTTTCTATAGACGTGCTCGATTTAACTTCCTGAGGTGGCGCTCATAGTCTGTGTCAACAGGCTTGGGAGCTGGTGGTCTAGCCATACGAATGAAGTGGTCAATCTTTTCCACAGGCACTTTCTCCCTTGGTGGCGGTGGCGGTTTCGGTGCAAAATGGGCTTCCACCTCGGCGTTCGATATGGCTACGTTTTCCTCCTCGGACTTGTCGTAAGGCCTCTGCGGAAGAGGCGCGAGGCTTGGACCATATTGAAATCGCTTGCCTCCGCCTGTACCTGCAGTACTACCTCGACTTGTACCGCTACGCACCATAGCTGAGGCGACTCTCTTCCGTGATTGCTGAGGTGGCGAAGACGGCTGACGTGGCTGAGTTGGAGGAGGAGGAGTGGCCTGAAGCTGTGCCGGACTTGGAGGAGGAGTGGCCTGAAGCTGTGCCGGACTTGGAGGAGGAGTGGCCTGACGCTTTGCCGGACTTGGAGGAGGAGTGGCCTGAAGCTGTGCCGGACTTGGAGGAGGAGTGGCCCGACGCGTTGGTGGACTTGGAGGAGCGGGAGTCTGCTGACTCGGTGGCGGACTGCGACGAGGAGTCGGATGACGCGGTGTCGGTGGCCTTCGAAAGATGATGCAATCCTTTCTCCATAGGATGATACGATGGTTGGCCTCTCCTAGTGTGTGCTCATCGTCACCTCCAGGAATGTCAAGCTCTAGCCCCGAATATTGGTCCACCACCTCATCAACCAAGACACGAGCATAGCCCGCTGGAATCAGGTTGCAATGGAAGGTTGCCTCGGGGTGATTTGTAAAAGCAAGGGCGTCCGCCACCTTCATGGATATGTTCTTCATTTTGAAGTGTAGCTCGCAGTTAGTGTTCTCCATGATGTCATCCACTGGGTAGCTATCCAGCAATGCGTCGCCCGGGGCGGAACCCACGCTACTTCTCGGCATGGATGGGACAGTGCTATCCATTGGTGGATCATCCGCTAGCTGCTGAGACCCCCTTTGCTGGCTAAGTGAGTCGATCTGCTCCTGCTGCCGCTGGAATTTGATTGCCAAGTCCGCGTGCGCTGATTCTAGGTCTTGAAGGCGTTCATAGTCTAGCTTCCTCTGCTCCTCCTCCATCTTCCTCTTCTTCTCCTCCACAATCTTCTTTCTCGCACGGGTTCTGTAGTCGGTGTTCCAGTCCAAAAACCCCTCATACCATGGAATAGCGCCCATGCCTCGTGTTCTTCCCGGGTGTTCAGGATTTCCCAGGGCACGCGTAAGCTCGTCGTTCTCTCTGTTGGGCTCGAACAACCCGGATCAAGCCTCTTCTATTGCAACAAGTAGCTTATCTTCGGCTCCGTCCAGACATGCCTTCTTGGAAACTTTGCCTGTCTTCGGGTCCAACCCCCCCCATGCGCATAGAACCAAGTCCTGCACCTGGGGGGCCAGCTCAATGTTTCTGGAGTGACACCTGCATCCAGCATCTCTTTCTCAGACTTATCCCACTTAGGCATTCCCACCGCATAGCCACCTGGCCCCAGCTTATGGAACTTATCCTTTTTTGCGGCATTGGCCTTGTTTATTCTTGACCGTTCCTTAGATAATTCCGAATCCTTGAATTTCACGAAATCGTTCCAATGAGCACTTTGGTTCTCTAGTGTTCCCTCGAATACTGGAGTCTTCCTTCCTCCATTGACGTACTTGGCCCATTCACGAATCTTGTGGTTCTTGAATGCAACTGCCATCTTCCTAAGAGTAGCATCCTTGACTTTCTCCACATCTGCATTTGTGAAATGATCTGGTAGGGTGAAATGTTCCATGAGCGTTTCCCAAAGAAAATGTCCGCCATAGGTTTGCGTATGATATTGAATAGGGTCTCTTCTCCCTCTCTGTCGGTATTGTCCGCCATATGTTTTGTTTAACTAATCCAAAAGAAATATATTCAAATTACAATGCATGGATGCAATCAATTAATAAGGAAAAACTGAATCAATCATAGTACATAATAAGCATCATCGAATATAATCTCGAATACGTCGTCTTGAATAATAGATATAATCTCGAATACATCGTCTCGAATAATAGATATAATCTCGAATACATCGTCTCGAATAATAGATATAATCTCGAATACATCGTCTTGAATAATATATAATCTCGAATACATCGTCTCGAATATTATATATGGAGCACATCACTGGCTAGGTAGCTAATAAAGATCGAATACTACAGAAGAATCTAGGACACTCGCGGTTCCTGCAGCGCAGGCGGTGGACACCCAAAGAGAAGGAACCCTCACAGGATCATAGCTGAAGTGAGATCCCTGAAGAAACTGCCAGGTATTGGAGAACCTGCCGCCCTCTAACGCAACCATGTAGCGATGGACGTGCTCGTCCTCCTCCCTGACACAGCGACGTACCACCTCCGGCGGGGCCGGCTCCCTCCGCACCGAAACTGGCCCACGCGAACGCCACCAAACGAGATCAGGGTCGACGACGGGACCCGGGGCCGGGTTCCTCATCAAGCGGCGCGCCCCTCCAGGCATCACCTCCTAGTGCCAGCCCGGCGGAGCCCAGTCCCGGACATGGGTCAGCCGGACATCATCGCGGACGGGTCGACGACGAGGATGCGGGCCGGGCATCGTCGAGAACAAATACTAGCTATATGCCCGCAAAAAGTAACATTTTTTTAATGATTGGATTTTGATAACTAAAATTTCTAACATTTCTATATAACTAACATTCCTATAACATTTCTAACAATGCTATATAACTAACATTTCTATAACATTTCTAACAATGCTATATAACTAACATTTCTATAACATTTCTAATATTTCTATAACTAAAAAACAGAAAAAATTATAACATTTCTATACATATAACTAACATTTGTATAACATTTCTAATATTTCTATAACTAAAAAAAAGAAAAATTTCTAACTATTTTATAACTATTTCTATAACTAAAAAACAGAAAAATTTCTAACAATTTTATCATTTCTATAACATTTCTAACAATGCTATATAACTAACTATTTCTATAACTAAAAAAAGAAAAATTTCTAACATTTTTATAACTATTTCTCTAACTAAAAAACTAAAAAAATGTGTGTGTGTGTGTGTGCTCACCGGCGAGGCGAGAGGCGACGGGGGGCGTCGACGGGGACGGCGACGGGCGCGGTGACGACGGGGATGGCGGCGACGGGGACAGGGACAGGGCGGCGACGACGGGGACGGGCCGGGGCGGCGACGACGGGGACGGGGCGGCGATGACGGGGACGGGGACGACGCGGGACGGGCCGGGACGGCGCGGCGGTGACGACGGGGACGGGGACGACGGGGCGGCGACGACGGGGATGGGGCGGCGACGAGGGATATGGAGACGGGGGCGGCGGGCGACGGGGCAGAGGAGAAGAAGCAGATGAGAAACTTAAATTTTTGAAGTGTTTAGTTATATAGGATGGACCTTTAGTACTGGTTGGAGCCACCAACCGGTACTAAAGGCCTGTTTTGGCCAGGCCAAGCGGCGGGAACCGCACCCCTTTAGTACCGGCTGGTTGCTCCAACCGGTACTAAAGACCCCCCTTTAGTACCGGTTTGAGCCACCACCCGGTACTAAAGGGGGTGCGCTGGCGCAGGTGCGGTGCGAAATGTTTAGTCCCACCTCGCTAGCCGAGGGGCGTCCGCACTGGTTTATAAGCCCCAGTGCGGTAGCTCCCTCGAGCTCCTCTCCAAAGCAGGCCTACTGGGCCTAAATGTTCTGTGCTTCCCTGTGGGCCTACTGGGCCTTTGCGGGCCTGCATCCTGGCCCAACAACAGGTTGGGTTTCTAGTCGTATGCAGGCCGCTGTGGCGCAGTAGGTGGGTTTTTTTTCTTTTTTTGCTTTATTTATTTTTGTTTGAGTTGTTTTTTTGCTGTGTTTAGAGTTTCTCTGTGAATATTTTTGCTTTAGGTACAAAAAATTACAAACTTTCTGTTAGTACCGGTAGTTTACAAATTTGAATAGTTTAAATTTTGATTTATTTGAAATTTGTGTGAATCACTAGTTTGTGAATAACTTAACTTTGAGAATAGATTTTTCAGTGATTCTTTTTTCTTATGTTTAATATTAGTGTGTTTTATCATTATATTCAATTTGGTAATGCTTAGGTTATTTAAAAAATGAAATGCCTTTTGTAACGGATGAGTTTTCATCCGAAACCCTGATACTTCGAAAGAGATTGTCCATTTAGTACACGAAGTGCATCCACTTTTTGCGGTAACCCTCTCTATTGCACATGCTATGTGGGTGAAATTATGATACCATTCCAACTTTCAACCTTTTCTGAGTTCATTTGAAATGCTTTTCAATTTCAGGGTCATTTAGCTTAAAAAATCAGTAAAGGCATGAAAGAATTTGTTTGCACATAAAATTTCTTCG
The DNA here is from genome assembly GCF_003073215.2 of Triticum urartu. Classification (NCBI taxonomy): domain Eukaryota; kingdom Viridiplantae; phylum Streptophyta; class Magnoliopsida; order Poales; family Poaceae; genus Triticum; species Triticum urartu. Next base: position 613,421,132 of record NC_053024.1, read on the forward strand.
CGTTTCAAATGCCAAAACACATAACTACCCTAACTATTATAGAGATTCCCTCCTGGGTGTGAAACACAGAAGAAAGTGATGATAGTGAAGCCGATCACATCCCAGATCTTTGGGTGTGAAACTTTTTCTTCGCGTGTGTCCCTTTGCGCCATAACCATGAAAAATCTTCATCATTTAACGGGATGCTCGGGTCAATATTCACTGTGAATGGAGCAATTTCATCAAACTTTTCACAATCTTCTGACATGTCTGTCTTATCATCCACTCCCACGATGTTTCTCTTCCCAGAAAGAACTATGTGCCGCTTTGGCTCATCGTACGATGCATTCGCTTCCTTATCTTTTCTTTTTCTTGGCTTGGTAGACATGTCCTTCACATAGAAAACCTGTGCCACATCATTGGCTAGGACGAATGGTTCGTCTGCATACGCAAGATTGTTGAGATCCACTGTTGTCATTCCGTACTGCGGGTCTTCCGTTACCCCGCCTCATGTCATATTGACCCATTTGCACCGAAACAAAGGGACCTTCAAACCACGTCGATAGTCAAGTTCCCATATGTCCTGTATATAACCATAATATGTTTCCTTTCCTGTCTTGGTTTCTGCATCAAAGCGGACACCACTGTTTTGGTTGGTGCTCTTCTTATCTTAGGCGATCGTGTAAAATGTATTACCATTTATCTCGTACCCTTTGAAAGTCATTATATTCGAAGATGGTAACTGGGACAACAAGTACAGGTCATCTTCAATAGAGGTGTCATGCATGGTACGTGTCTGCAACCAGCTGGCGAAACTCCTGGTTTGTTCACGTGTAATCCAGTCATCAGACCGCTCCGGATGTTTGGAGCGTAGCAAATTCTTGTGTTCATCCATATACGGAGCCACCAAGGCGGAATTCTGTAGAACTGTGTAGTGTGCTTTAGTGAGAGAATGTCCGTCCATACATATTATTTGTTCCCCCCCTAGCGTGCCTTTTCCATCTAGTCTACCCTTATGCCGCGATTCAGGAACACCAATCGGCTTAAGGTCAGGAATAAAGTCAATACAAAACTCAATGACCTCCTCATTTTCATGGCCCTTGGAGATGCTTCCTTCTGGCCTAGCACGGTTATGAACATATTTCTTTAAGACTCCCATGAACCTCTCAAAGGGGAATATATTGTGTAGAAATACAGGACCCAAAACATTAATCTCTTCGCATAGGTGAACTAGGACGTGTGTCATGATGTTGAAGAAGGATGGTGGGAACACCAACTCGAAACTGACAAGACATTGCACCAAATCATTCTCTAACCTTGGTATGATTTCTGGATCGATTACCTTCTGAGAGATTGCATTGAGAAATGCACATAGCTTCACAATGGCTAATCGAACGTTTTCCGGTAGAAGCCCCCTCAATGCAACCGGAAGCAGTTGCGTCATAATCATGTGGCAGTCATGAGACTTTAGGTTCTGGAGCTTTTTCTCTGCCATGTTTATTATTCCCTTTATATTCGACGAGAAGCCAGACGGTACCTTAATACTAAGCAGGCATTCAAAGAAGATTTCTTTCTCTTCTTTGGTAAGAGCGTAGCTTGCATGACCCTGATGTATGCCGTCTTTTCCGTGCATACGTTGCTGGTCCTCCCGTGCCTCAGGTGTATCTTTTGTCTTCCCATACACGCCCAAGAAGCCAAGCAGGGTCACACAAAGATTCTTCTTCACGTCATCATGTCGATTGCGGAGCGGACCTCTAGGTCTTTCCAATAGGACAGGTCCCAAAATATAGATTTCTTCTTCCACATGGGTGCGCGTCCGTCAGCGTCATTCGGAACAGGTTGTCCACCAGGACCCTTTCCAAAGACCACCTTCAAATCCTTGACCATATCATGTACATCAGCACCAGTACGGTGGCGAGGCTTCGTCTGGTGATCCGCCTCACCTTTGAAATGCTTGCCTTTTTTTCTTACGGGATGCCTGCTCGGAAGAAATCGACGATGTCCCAGGTACACATCCTTCTTACAATTAGCCAAATATATACTGTCGGTATCGTCCAAACAGTGCGTGCATGCGTGGTATCCCTTATTTGTCTGTCCTGAAAGGTTACTGAGAGCAGGCCAATCATTGATGGTCACGAACAGCAACGCCTTTAGGTCAAATTCTTCCCCCATGTGCTCATCCCACGCACGTACACCTGTTCCATTCCACAGTTGTAAGAGTTCTTCAACTAATGGCCTTAGGTACACATCAATGTCATTGCCGGGTTGCTTAGGGCCTTGGATGAGCACTGGCATCATAATGAACTTCCGCTTCATGCACAACCAAGGAGGAAGGTTATACAAACATAGAGTCACAGGCCAGGTGCTATGGTTGCTGCTCTGCTCCCCAAAAGGATTAATGCCATCTGCGCTTAGACCAAACCATATGTTCCTTGCGTCATCTGCAAACTCCTTCCCGTACTTTCTTTCGATTTTTCTCCACTGCGACCCGTCAGCGGGTACTCTCAACTTTCCGTCTTTCTTACGGTCTTCTCTGTGCCATCGCATCGCCTTGGCATGCTCTTTGTTTTGGAACAAACGTTTCAACCGTGGTATTATAGGAGCATACCACATCACCTTGGCAGGAATCTTCTTCCTGGGGCGCTCGCCCTCGACATCACCAGGGTCATCGCGGCTGATCTTATAGCACAATGCACCGCATACCGGGCAGGCGTTCAAATCCTCGTACTCACCGCGGTAGAGGATGCAATCATTAGGGCATGCATGTATCTTCTGCACCTCTAACCCTAGAGGGCAGACAACCTTCTTTGCTTGGTACGTACTCTCGGGCAATTCGTTGTCCTTTGGAAGCATATCCTTTATCATTACCAGCAACTTTCCAAATCCCTTATCAGATACACCATTCTCTGCCTTCCATTGCAGCAATTCCAGTGTGGTGCCTAGCTTTTTCTTGTCACCTTCGCAATTCGGGTACAACAATTTTTTGTGATCCTCTAACATGCGCTGCAACTTCTTCTTCTCCAAATCACTTGCGCAGTTTCTCTTTGCATCGGCAATGGCACGACCTAGATCATCAACGGGCTCATCCGATGCCTCTTCTTCAGCTTCTTCCCGCATTGCCGGCTCAGCTTCTTCCCGCATTACCGGCTCAGCTTCTTCCCTCATTGTTGTATCATCGTATTCAGGGAACCCATGGCCAGGATAGCTGTCGTCGTCCTCTTCTTCTTCATTGTCTTCCATCATAACCCCTCTTTCTCCATGCTTGGTCCAAACATTATAGTGGGGCATGAAACCGGACTCAAACAGGTGGACGTGAATGGTTCTTGACGTAGAGTAATTGCGACCATTCTTACAGCCAGCACATGGACAATGCATAAAACCATCCGCTCGCTTGTTTGCCTCAGCCGCAAGAAGAAAAGTACGCACGCCATTAATGAACTCGGGAGAGCATCGGTCATCGTACATCCATTGCCGGCTCATCTTCAATACACAGCACCGAAAACATCAAATTAATACAATACATAAAGTTCATACATAAAGAGCATACAACACTTCAATGCAACAAACAAATAACTCTCTAGCTAAATAATTTAAATGCAACAACAAATGTGATCAAGATCGCAACTAAGGTAACAATTGATCCAACAGCATAATGATACCAAGCCTCACTATGAATGGCATATTTTCTAATCTTTCTAATCTTCAAGCGCATTTTCTCCATCTTAATCTTGTGATCATCGACGACATCGGCAACATGCAACTCCAATTCCATCTTCTCCCCCTCAATTCTTTTCAATTTTTCCTTCAAATCCTCGTTTTCTCTTTCAACTAAATTTAACCTCTCGACAATAGGGTCGGTTGGAATTTCGGGTTCAACTACCTCCTACATACAAATATCTATGTCAACTTGATGGGCATAATTTTTCATAAACACGAAATGCAATGAATAGTTTTAAAAGAGAATATACCACATCCGAATCATAACCTGGACGAGGGCCGACGGGACGGATATCAAAACCATGGCACTATGCATAACAAACAACGTATGGGTAAGATAATTATACGAGTAACTATATATCCAAATCACACAAACATCATTTTTTTATTTAAAACTTCATGAACAAGAGGCTCACCACAAGGTGGTGCCGGCGACGGGACGTTGCAAGTGATTGACGGTGGTTACGACGGAGATTTAGAAGGTACTAAGTAAACCACACCTACATATGCAAAACTAAGTGTTATTTTTGACCTCAGATTGCATATAAATCAAATACTAGCACATATATATAATTCCTCCCAAATTACTAAACTCAAAAATCAATCACTATATAAAGCATTGCACGAGCTAATCTAGCAATGAGAGATGAAAGGAAAGAGTTGCTAACCTTTGTGATCATTTGAATGGATGTGGGCCTTCAAATCTTGGGCAAAATGTGTGATGAGCTTGAGAGGAAGAGGGAAAAGAACAGAGAGGAGAGGGGAAAGGGGAAGAACAGAGCGAGCTCGGGTGGATGAAGGGTCTATGTAGGACGACCTTTAGTACCGGTTCGTGATACGACCCGGTACTAAAGGTGCTGGAGGGGCCCCGGACTAACAACATCCTGCCACCACTCACTTTAGTACCGGTTCGTGGCATGAATCGGTGCTAAAGGTTCGCCACGAACCAGTACTAATGACAGCGGCCCGGCTAGCCGTTGGAACCGGCACTAATGTACACATTAGTGCCGGCTCAAATTCAAACCGGCACTAATGTGCTTCACGTTTGACCCTTTTTCTACTAGTGCTCATTCAGTACACACACACCCACACATACATGCAAGGAGAAGAGGAGAGCTAGCTCCTTCTTCCTCCTCCATTCAAACAGCTCGAGGAGCACCATTGTAATTCTTGTGATCCTCATAGTCGATCCGGCAGGACTAGGGTGTTATCTCCCTCGGAGGGGACCGAAGCTGGGTACATAGTGTGTCTCGCACCACTTGTTCGCAATCTCGCTTTCGAAACTCACCGATGTCCTCTGGCCCCAACCACACTCGATTAGCCTATCCAAGACATCTGCCGTGAGCACAACATGACACTCGGACGATGCGCCAACGTGGATGCTGGTAGGAAAACGACCGATGATGTTCCATGTGAATGCGAAGGGGGGCCTAGAGCATGATAGCCAAACAGAGTTTTACGCCGGACTCTACCATATCTACTCCGATTTGAGGTTAGTCCATGTGATTTTGGAAGTCCGGACAGATCCGACCCAACTTGATAATCCGTATTGGGTCTAATCCAAACATTTATGGGCGTTTTGATTATTTGTGTTAGATTATCGAAGATATCTTTCCCTAATAATAAAGCACGGATTGACTTTGTCGGATTCACCGTCGTACACTTTTTGTCAAAAAAAAAACCCCTGAAATTTTTTAAAATCAACCCGCAATACATGTGGCCTTCCATGATGCGCTGATACCGGGGCGACCGGCGTCAGTGTGGCCCGGCACTGTGCCCACTGCTCCATGACAAGGACGACGACGTGCCATAGTGGCGTGCAGCCGGCGGGGCCCACTAGAAGACAGAGACGATGACACCAGGGCCCCGCCCTCCTTATTTTATCCCTTGTAACCTGGGAGGCCATGCTATAAGACCTCCCAGGAGCTCCCCTGAGAGGGGGTCGGCTCATTCAGTACACACATGCCCACACACACATGCAAGGAGAAGAGGAGAGCTAGCTCCGACTTCCTCCTCCATTCAAACAGCTCGAGGAGCACCATTGTAATTCTTGTGATCCTCATAGTCGATCCGGCAGGACTAGGGTGTTATCTCCCTCGGAGGGGACCGAAACTGGGTACATAGTGTGTCTCGCACCGCTTGTCCGCAATCTCGCTTTCGGAACTCACCGATGTCCTCTGGCCCCAACCACACTCGATTAGCCTATCCAAGACATCTGCCGTGAGCACAGCATGACACTCGACGGCGCGCCAACGTGAATGCTGGTAGGAAAACGACCGATGACGTTCCGTGTGAATGCGCAAGGGGGCCTAGAGCATGATAGCCGAACAGAGTTTTACGCTGGACTCTACCATATCTACTCCGATTTGAGGTTAGTCCATGTGATTTTGGAAGTCCGGACAGATCCGACCCAACTTGATAATCCATATTGGGTCTAATCCAAACATTTATGGGCGTTCTGATTATTTGTGTTAGATTATCGAAGATATCTTTCCCTAATAATAAAGCACGGATTGACTTTGTCGGATTCACCGTCGTACACTTTTTGTCAAAAAAAACCCCTGACATTTTTTAAAATCAACCCGCAATACATGTGGCCTTCCATGATGCGCTGATACCGGGGCGACCAGCATCAGTGCGGCCCGGCGCTGTGCCAACTGCTCCATGACAAGGACGACGACATGCCACAGTGGCGTGCAGCCGACGGGCCCCACTAGAAGACAGAGACGGTGACACCAAGGCCCCGCCCTCCTTATTTTATCCCTTGTAACCTAGGAGGCGATGCTATAAGACCTCCCAGGAGCTCCCCTGAGAGGGGGTCGGCTCATTCAGTACACACACGCCCACACACACATGCAAGGAGAAGAGGAGAGCTAGCTCCTTCTTCCTCCTCCATTCAAACATCTCGAGGAGCACCATTGTAATTCTTGTGATCCTCATAGTCGATCCGGCAGGACTAGGGTGTTATCTCCCTTGGAGGGGACCGAACCTGGGTACATAGTGTGTCTCGCACCGCTTGTCCGCAATCTCGCTTTCGGAACTCACCGATGTCCTCTGGCCCCAACCACACTCGATTAGCCTATCCAAGACATCTGTCGTGAGCACAACATGACACTCGGACGGCACGCCAATGTGAATGCTGATAGGAAAACGACCGATGATGTTCCGTGTGAATGCGCAGGGGGCCTAGATCATGATAGCCGAACAGAGTTTTACGCCGGACTCTACCATATCTACTCCGATTTGAGGTTAGTCCATGTGATTTTGGAAGTCCGGACAGATCCGACCCAACTTGATAATCCGTATTGGGTCTAATCCAAACATTTACGGACGTTTTGATCATTTGTGTTAGATTATCGAAGATATCTTTCCCTAATAATAAAGCACGGATTGACTTTGTCGGATTCACCGTCGTACACTTTTTGTCAAAAAAAATCTGACATTTTTTAAAATCAACCCGCAATACATGTGGCCTTCAATGATGTTATTTTATCCCTTGTAACCTAGGAGGCGATGCTATAAGACCTCCCAGGAGCTCCCCTGAGAGGGGGTCGGCTCATTCAGTACACACACGCCCACACACACATGCAAGGAGAAGAGGAGAGCTAGCTCCTTCTTCCTCCTCCATTCAAACATCTCGAGGAGCACCATTGTAATTCTTTTGATCCTCATAGTCGATCCGGCAGGACTAGGGTGTTATCTCCCTTGGAGGGGACCGAACCTGGGTACATAGTGTGTCTCGCACCGCTTGTCCGCAATCTCGCTTTCGGAACTCACCGATGTCCTCTGGCCCCAACCACACTCGATTAGCCTATCCAAGACATCTGTCGTGAGCACAACATGACACTCGGACGGCACGCCAACGTGAATGCTGATAGGAAAACGACCGACGATGTTCCGTGTGAATGCGCAGGGGGCCTAGATCATGATAGCGGAACAGAGTTTTACGCCGGACTCTACCATATCTACTCCGATTTGAGGTTAGTCCATGTGATTTTGGAAGTCCGGACAGATCCGACCCAACTTGATAATCCGTATTGGGTCTAATCCAAACATTTACGGACGTTTTGATCATTTGTGTTAGATTATCGAAGATATCTTTCCCTAATAATAAAGCACGGATTGACTTTGTCGGATTCACCGTCGTACACTTTTTGTCAAAAAAAACCTGACATTTTTTAAAATCAACCCGCAATACATGTGGCCTTCAATGATGCGCTGATGGGTTGCTGGACTTCGAACGCAAGACTCCTCGTTCCAAGAGCTAGACGTAAACCATCAGGACTCTCATCTGACTCATGCCTGTGTAGGAATCTTTACCTAATAATCTATATGCATACTGACCAGGTCTCTCTTACGTGGAGTCAAACTCTGATTTTCCTCTTGCCTTGCCTAGCCTCTTCATAAATAAGCTGTGGAGAAGCACCAGACCAAGCCATTGGATGAAGAGGCGTAAGACGAGGACGATCCCACGGAAGTCATCTGGGTACATGACCTCGCCGAGGCAACCGCGGAAGCCAAGCCAACGAGGCACATGTCGTCGGGATACCTTTTCCACCACTGCGCCCGTACCACAGGCACCATCATCAGCGTCCACGCGCGCCTTCTGTTGCTATATTGCCGATCGTCTGTAGGAGATAATTTCAGTTCCAGCGGCGCCGCGGTCGAGTCCACGAAATGTCGCCAAAGCGTAGCCGGTGGCGAACAACGCTCGCATAGCTTCTTCCCCACTTTCTTCCTTGATCACCACGCCTTGTCGCAATACCACAGGCGTCGACCATTGCCACTGACCATGCAAGTCACGCTCGACTGTGTTGCTTCAGCCAGGCCTCAGCATCTGAAACCGACCCCTGCTGTCTCATGAAACATGAACGCCTGCCGATTCCTCCTCCGTGCGTACAAGCCTGCAACACGCCGTTGAAGGGTAGTGCTATATGTGTTGATCTTGGGGAGGAGCGAGCTCTCCTCAAATTTCTCTGGATCACAATTGGGATTTCTCTGAAGAGGGCATTGTGTCGTCACCGGGCCGCACTCTGCAGCGCCAGGACATGACAACGCAGCGGCGCCTACTGAATCTACGGGAACGTAGCGGCATGGCGTTCTCCTCCATTCTACCATGCCCCGCCCCTGGGCTTGAAACACCAGCATCAAGTTTTTGTGTGCTCTGATGATTAATTAGATCGTAATTGCCATTGTCGGCTATGGCCGACGTAGTGGAAACAACCTCTGCTTATATGCATACTCCATGGTAAGCTCAAGTATTGTTTCTCTTGCATATTACTCCATATTGTATATTGCTAATCTCCCTCTTCCCTTCCGTAAGTTTATCACTTCATCTCATAGAAAATGTTCTTTATTATAACACCAATGGTTTATTATTTGATGGTGGCCATAATCATGTGGGTAATAAACTGACATCAAATTTATAGGTTTGTTCAGTACACCTGCCAATCACATGTTTGTTAAAATGACTACCTATACTGACATCAAAGTTACAGGTTTGTTCAGTACACCTGCCATTTTCGAAAACTATTAAAATAATTTGTATTTCGACTCCAGGTCAATAGAAGTCCCAGTGGGAACTTAAGTTAACATATGCACATGGTTAATCTGCCCATCTCATACAGAAGGCTTACATACCTGCATTCCATGTAGCTTTCCTGTTTAAGACAAGCAGATCAATTCACACTCAATGTTGAATTGTCCATATGATCATTTAGTCCACTATCGAGATCACACATGCATCATTTTTTATTGTTAATGATATTTCAACAGTATGATTTCAAGAGGCCTCATCTGAAAGAAATAAGCTATTTTTTGGGGGGAGCAATAAGCTATTTCTTAGTGAACAACAGCCCCTTGCTACTACTTGCACAGTAAGTGGAAAAGCAACAACTAAATATTGGTGGAGTTAGACCCGACTAGGGCCTGCATTAAAGCACAACATATGCCATTAACTAAAGCAGTTATTTTCTTGTACGTGCTACGGACTTATCACATTTCTTTAACATTTAGCTGTAGTTTCCCCATCTCTAGATAAAGTTGGTTCATATAACTTTTTCCAAAATGTAGATGAGTGCATTTTATCTACTCTGTTTGAAGGTCCAATGGTTTAGCTGTATTTTGTCACATGTCGTGTTTCATTTGTGTCAATTATCTAGCAACCATCATAGTGTAATGGCCTGTGGGCACCGTCAAGCCCTCAGCTATTTAGTACATCGGTTTTTCATTCAAATGGTTTAGATAATTCTTTAAATTCCACCACCGGACTGCAAGGTGTTGTCAATAACTTATTTGTCCTGGCACACTATTCCTTCTTGGTTTGGCTGAACTTTCACATGTTTATATTTGGTTTGGGTGTCGTGCCTTTAAAGTGAGATATAGAGAGCTGTAGAGCAGCAGCCACACACATGAATTTAACCTTCATGTGATATCAAGCTTTAGATCCTCCTCCTTATAAAGAAAAATTCATAAATTAAACAATCTCTTTCAAAGGTCTTGTGAACTGAATTCCCTTTGTTGTGCTTCGCTCTATTAGACAACCTATTTATTCATCTTGAGTGCTTGATCATGTTTATAGATGACAGAGAAGGTTCCTAGAATGATACAATTGTTGTATTTCTGTTCACTCACTCTGCTTGATCATGTTACTGATTATTTATTGTTCTCCTGTTGCAACGCACAGGCATGTTTTCTATTGCAACACATAGACATATTTGAGAAAGAATATTGCTCCACGGAGAAGAATGTGAGGCGAATTTTCCTTTGCAAAATTACTTTTGATGATAAAGATTTTTTTTCTGCCGTTGCAACACACGGGTCCTTTTGCTAGTACCTTTTAAATAATGTATAAGACATGGTATGTCTTACGCCACCGTGTACCAAGACAACAGTAGCAAGGAGCTGGTAGCTACCCAGTACCCACTGCACCATGCACTGTAATAGAAATAGAATCGTCAGTCTGTCTCTCGTCCGCTCGTCGTGAATACACAAATCGAGAAAATTCTGAATTTCTGCTGCATACCTCTCCATTGTAAATGTAGGCAGTCGTAGCCAGGACATGATGCAGGAGCAACACTTTTCAGGGTTTCCAACCAAACCGAGATTTATTGGTTGGCCAACTAGCTTGCGTTGGTAATTTTCATTGACAAAATCGGTGACAATCTTGTTCCACTGTAGTGTGTAGATAAGACTGTCGCGTAGTTTGAGAATAGGGTTTAGGATTTTCCGTGAAGCAAAGCCTCTCTACGTCTTTCTATATATAACCATCAACATATACAATTACATACGTACAAGGTACATGTACACGACACGCTAGACCTATCTTAACACTCCCCTTCAAACTGAACTTCTACTCTGTACAAGATTTAGATTGATACTAAAACGGTCTAGCATCTGCGGGTGGCTGGTTTAGTAAACACATCAGTCAGCTGATCGTTAGAAGAAATGAACCTGACCTCAAGAGCTCCAGAAGCAACACGCTCGCGCACAAAGTGGAAATCACTCTCAATGTTCTTGGTAAGCGCATGGAAAACTGGGTTGGCAGTCAGATATGTGGCCCCTAAGTTATCACACCATAGAACAGGAACTCGATGCTGAGACACTCCAAGCTCTTTGAGTAGTGACTCTACCCAGATGGCTTCAGCAGCTCCATTCGCCAAGGCTTTGTACTCGGCCTCTACACTGGATCTCGACACTTTCGGTTGTTTCTTCGAACTCCAGGAAATGAGGTTCGGTCCAACAAAGATGGCAAAACCTCCAGTGGATCGACGATCATCAGGACATCCTGCCCAATCAGCATCAGTGAAGCTACTAATTCTAGTAGAGACAGCCTTGCGAAACTCCATCCCTGTGTGCAACGTTCCTTACACATAGCGCAAAAACTGCTTAACAGCTTCCCAATGAACATCGGTGGGCTGTGAGAGAAACTGGCACACCTTGTTTACTGCGAATGAAATATCCGGACGAGTGAGTGTTAAATACTGCAGTCCACCAACAACACTGCGATACCAGAAAGAATCATTGGTACTGAGAGACTGTCCAGACACTCGTGCAAGCTGATTAGAAGTAGACAACGGTGTGGAAGTAGGCTTACAATTTTCCATGCTCACACGGTGCAAAAGATCCAAGGCATACTTCTGTGAGTCAATGTCATCCCCCCTGCATTGTATGACGCTTCCAGACCAAGAAAGTACTCCAACGGCCTGAGGTCCTTGATAGGAAAACTGGCCGCAAGGGAATGAACAAGACCATCAACAACACGTGGAGAAGATCCGGCAATGACAATATCATCCACATAGACAAGCATATAGATCTGAACATCACGGTAGAGGAAGAAAAATATAGATGTATCTGCTTTGGAGGAGACAAAACCCAGCTCGAGAAGACGGGCACTAAGCCGAGCATACCATGCACGAGGGGACTGTTTGAGTCCATAGAGAGCGCGATGTAGCTTGCGCACATGCGAGGGAAACCGAGCATCCTTAAAGCCAGGTGGTTGTTGCATATAGACGTCCTCTGAGAGATACCCATGAAGGAAAACGTTGCTGACATCAATCTGCCGAAGACTCCAACCGCGAGACACAACCAGAGCAAGAACCAGTCGAACGGTGGTCGGCTTGACAACTGGACTGAACGTATCACCATAGTCAATGCCAAGCTGCTGGGTGAAACCACGAGCGACCAGTCAAGCTTTGTACTTATCAACAGAGTGATCTGGACGGTGCTTGGTTTTGAAGATCCACTTGCTCCCAACAATATTGACTCCGCGCGGTCGAGGCACAAGAACCCAAGTCTTGTTGTGGTGAAGGGCAGCGAGCTCATCAATTATCGTTGTACGCCAGGAAGTCTCACGAAGAGCATCACGATGAGAGACAGGCACCGCATGAAATGTGCGGTGACGGGGATCATATCGGATGGTCCCAAGTTTGAGAATAGGGTTTAGGGTTTTCCGTGAGGCAAAGCAATTACATACGTACAAGGTACGTGTACACGACATGCTAGACCTATCTTAACACGCGTCGCTACTGTCCCTATTACTCAATCATCATCATATTTCTTTGCCATCACCTAAACAGAATACCAATAATTATCATCATCGCCATGGGGCTCATCCCCTTTCGTCTCGTGCACCTACTGAGTTTCAAAAATGTTCACGAGTTAAAAATGTGTTTGTGACATTTAAAAAAATGCACAGTGTGAAGAACTGTTTACATAGTTAAAAATTGTTTTTAGAATTCAAAACTATTCCAACATGTATTTGAAAAATGTTTAACAATTAATTGAAAAATATATCAAAAACATGTTTTTGTAAAAATGTAAAGCATGTATCTGAAAATGTTAAATGTGTATAAGAATGTTAATAGATGTATAAAAAAACATATAACGTGTATGAAAAAAGTAGACATGTGTTGAAAAAAGGAAAAATGGAGAAAAACCAAGAAAATCAAGAAAAAAACCACAAAGAGAAACCTGAAAGAAGGAAAAAGGAAATAAAAAGTGAAAGAAATAGAAAAAAATAAAAATTAATAAAAAACCAAATAAACCAGCAAGCCGTGGAAAACACAGCTACAACAACGGGCCCGCCCATAGCCGCAGCCTCCTGGCACACATGCAAGGCCCACAACAAACATAAATGGCCACATGCGTGTAAGGCCGAAAGCGAGTTGGTCCACACGACCAGGGACTTCTTGGTGAAGTGCGGCAGCCCGACAAGAGAAGAAAAACAAGGTCTTGATTGTTTAGTCCCACTTGGCCTGTCTAAGTAGAAGGAGGCAGCATGTCGGCTATGTAAGAGCGAAATCACTAATTGATGAGCGCTCCTCGCAACGATTAGTCGGGGAGCGCTCTGCCCACGCCAAGTGTCACGCGTGGAGTGGTCGGGAGACTTTTCCGATGCGCTCCGCGCACGACACTTGTCGCGCGCACGGCTTCTCCCTTGTTTTCCGGTTTCTGGTTTCCATTTGTGGTTTTTCCTTTTTTCACTTTAGTCCTTATACTTATAATGTTTTGTAAAACCTTTTGATCTGTTTTGAGATCTGTTTTCTTTCTGGTGTGGGCGAACCGTCGTGGGGCACCGTTCTTTCTTTGCCGTCGTCTTCGTCCGTCACGGCCGCCGCTCTTGTCGCGTGGTTACGGCGGCCCCTGTCCCGGCCGGCGCGCTTGTTGCCTGGTTTTACGGCGGTCCTTCTTTAGCGTCGACCGTGCTTCCCCGTTCGCGTGATCTCCGTTCCCTACCGGTTGCCTCCGTGGGTTCCCTGTTTCCCTTTCGGGTTTCTCTTTTTGTTCCCATTATATTTCCAGGATATGGAGATTTATGGGGTAGTTACGGGTGGGGACTACCAACACTATCAGATGTCAAGTTTCAACTGGGTTTTGTGTGATTAGTTCTTGATAATCATTATGTTTCTTGCAGTTATGGCTTGTCCTTTTTGCCGTATGCCTAGTGGCCCATGTTCTTCTGTTGATTCTTCTGTAGATGGGTTCAGTGTGGTCCTGGATCGGCGTTGTTGGAGGCGTGTTGTAAGCATATCATTTTATAATTGTTCAATTTTTGGCACACACTTTTATTTCTTTTGGTGCTGCTCATGCTGTTTAGGTTTTGATTATGATCCTTGTTTTGATTTGTTGTGCAGTATGTTCCGTGCAGTGTTAGAGCTCATCTTGCTCGTTACATCGAGGAGTGCAGGGCTTTAGCCATAAGAAGGGGTGACGAAGATACTGATCTTGCTTTTCAGTGCAATGAGGGTTATTTGTATGGTGTTTTGTTTAGTCATGGTCGGTTGAGGAGTAAATTCCATGGTCCTTCCTAGGAACGATTGGTCAGTGATTATGGTGTTCGTCCTCATGATATAATGACCATTAGGCTTGAACACTATGGAACATGGATTGGTATTGATTTTTATCGTGTTGGTCTTGGAGATGCGTTGTCTCCTTTACCTTCTGTTGGTAAGGTTTATTTTTAAGGAAGTTTTTAGCTTGTTTTATTGCACATGATGATTTTTCTGTTCCCTTGAGCCTGTGTAATTATATTTTGTAGCTCTTGATGCTTTGAGCGACTCCGAGATGAAGCTTGTTGGGAGTTGTTATTACACCCGTGGTGTTTTTCTTAATTACCAGCAGATGTATTTCATGAGGTGTCAACTATTTGATGATGTCTACATACCGTGTTGTCCTTTTGTTCATAGGATTGATTCAATGAATGTTAATTGTCATCATATGGTCAGATTTTTTTCCACTGTTTTTCTTTGTTTCTGTTTATTTATTTATTTATATTATCTCTTCTGTTTATAGTTTTTAATTTTTGTTCTATTTCTGATAGCTTGTTGTTTTTGTCAGGTTATTCCTGGTATTGTTGTGAGGAGTTTGAAGGAGTTTGTGACTTTTCCTGCGACTGGCGTTTTAACCCTTGAAGTTACTTTGGAATCTGGTGATGATGATATATATGTGAGCACTCCTTGCTCCTACTTCATTGGCTTGGGTAGTAGAATGGTGTTCAAACAGGAAGGTTTCAGTGATTTTCTCCAGGCATCGTCTATTGAAGTAAACAGCTTGGTGCTGATAACTTTCAAAGAGCGTGATGGGAGGCTTGTTGTTATCTTCAATCTTCTGCCGCAGTGATGTTAGTTATAGCCTTTGAACATAAATGGTTTTTGTTTAAAAATCTATGCTACGGTTAATGTTGTATTTTTATACGAATTGATATGGACCTAAGAACCTAAGTGTTCATTGCTGTTATATGTTTGTAGAAGAGGTATGGCTGTGCATCTCTTTTAAAGATGTTCTTTTGGACGGATGTTATTTAATCGGGGTTATAGTTTTGAATACAGTTGATGCACGTGTGTTGTTTACTCTGAGGCACGGCTGTGTATCTCTTTTATGTGAGGCACGTGGTTTAAGCAAATGAAGGCACAAAATTGAAGTCAGTGTAGGCATGGTTGTGAGGAGGCACGGGTATACTAAGAGCTACATGTGTGCAGTGCCAAAGTTGTACGGGCGAGATACTATGGGTTTCATGCGAGAGGCTTCTGTGTGTGTAGGAGGTAGAGTTACTGTTGGTTTTATGTGAGGCACGTGGACTGAGCAAAACGGAGGCATGGAATTATAGTCAGTACAAGCACGGTTGTGGAGGTACGGGTATACTAAGAGACGCATCTATGTAGCACCAAAGTTGCATTGGCAATCACGCGTGCGGAGCACGTAGAGTTACTTTGGGTTTCAAGTGAGGCACGTTGATCAAGCAAACAGAGGCACTGCAGTCAGTACAAGCACGGTTGTCTGGAGGCACGGTTTGAACCCACTTGCTGGTGTCAAGATTCTAGAGGCACGGGTGCACGACAGTAGAGGCGTCGGTCCCAATATCTGGTTAGAGGGGTTCGGTTAATGATGCACAGGTGTGTAGTTTCTAGGGTCACGGGTGCGTGGCACCACAGGCATGGATTTAGTAGATACTTAGTGAGTCACGCTTGTAAATAGGTCAGTTGCACGCAGTAGTGTAGTTTTGTGGCATTGTGCAGAACTGGTGTACGGAGAGGAACCTGTGCAGAATAGCAAGGATGTTCTGAATCGACGGAGCAGTGTTTGATGTGAAATGGAGGCAAGGATTTTTTCCCAATGTGGTTAAGGTAACAAAGTTATCGTCGCTTGTGACTATGTACCGGATGATCTTCTGCAATATTTATGAATTGCTCATGCCAATGTTTAATAAGCATTGTACTGAGAGTTTACAACGATATCATCACATATTCTTGTAAATGCACGATGCATCTTGTAAAGGTTGAGTATGAAAATTATAATACAATATCTGCGAGATATCTCTCGTTCTATAATCATGGATACAATATATGCTTGCTCAGTACTGGGACATAAGTTACTAATTGCATTTAGACATAACTTACTAATTGCATTTAGACATGCAAAACGTAGTATGCATTTGTACGTGAGCACACCACTGTGTTCAAAGTTCAAACGTAAAATAGTAATACAATACACACAACATCTTTGAGCAACAACAAACATATTTACAACATAGGTTCATACAATCCAAATTAGTACATGAGCACACCACTGTGTTCAAAGTTCAAATGTAAAATAGTAATACAATACACACAACATCTTTGAGCAACAACAAACATATTTACAACATAGGTAGACATCCATTTTCTCGCAATTTACCAACCACTGTTTCCCTTCCGGCGCTTCCAGCCGCTGGAAGATCCCTCGTCATTGTTCTTACATGGGCGGAGTCTTTCTTTCATTAGTTGTTGGTGGAGGTGACGTAGCCCATTCTTGATGATTAGGATTCTACGGTACAACTCGTAGCTAACATACCTGTCCTTTGCCGCATACTCAAGGTGTATTGGGGAAAGTGGCTTCCACTCCCAGAACTGGTGCTTCTCCTTTGGGAATGATTTCTTCATGTTCTTGTATGAGGGGTCGATGATGACCGCTGCAAGGTCAGCCATGGAGTCCCTTTCTCCACCACCCTTGATGCGGAATAGCCTCTGGATGTCGACGTGGTGCTCATCTGGAATTCTGATGCATGCATGGGCAAGCATGGTCTTGTCGTTCCTGGTGTCGACGCTAGTGAAAGTTACTGCTTTCCGTTGCAGGAAGTCAACTAACGCCTGGGAGCGCTCGGACCTGCAGTAGTGGTATACAAGGACATGCTGGCACATGGAAAGTTGGACGACGGCGATCCCTTGTCGTATGTAACTGCTCTTACGTGTGTGCTCGAGGTCGAGGCCGACGAACTTGTTCTTCTCCTCCTTTAGCCATTCTTCGTACTTGTTGATGATCCGCTCCACGGTCCTTGGGTCATTGGTGTACACCACCTCGAGCATGGTTGTACCGTGGGTAGTGATGTGTTCGGTGAATGTTGTTAGTTTCCCGTCGTCCATGGCTGGAGGTGTGCGGTGGTGAACTGCGGCCGGCGAGAAACTTTCGAGGAAGAGGATGAAATGGAGTCGGAAAAGTGAAAGGGTTGTTTTGTCGTGCAAAAAAGGGAACCGCCAAAGAGCAGTTGCTAGTCACGCGGCGGTTCCAGGCGTAGAATTTTGAAATTGAATTTTTTTATTCGTTGCGTGCTGCCTGCGTGATGCATCTTTGGCTGTGATAGTAAACATTCAGCAGATGCATGGTCGTGCCTTTGTTGTAAAACATTTTTTTTTCAGTTAATAATCTTTCTTGGTTAGGGAGGCACGGTTTTTATGTTATTCGGTGTACAAGTGTGTTTAGGAAAAGTTGAATTGAATATAGTTTGGATTTGAAAACGTAGTCCTGTTTGGTTTTTAATTGAGATATGTTTCACTAGATGGTTTGAATAAGTTTGATAACATCGTATTGCTAGAGGTTTTGAATCACGAACTGATTCTTGTTTCATTTCATTTTTTGAAAATGAATCTTTTTGTTTTTTGGTTTTTGGAATTGTGAACTTTTCAAAGGATTAGAACTACATTTTTTCGATTGAATCATTTGGATGGTTCAAACAACATTTGTTTTAAAGGATCATTCTGATGGTTGAAACAGCTAGTTGATTGTGTAAGAGCTACATAAGTTACAAAAGAATATTCCGATAGTTCAAGCAAGCACATGGTCCATACTAGTTAAATTATTCTACCATCCAATGTAGCAAACTTATAGTAATCAGTGTTTTGCTCCTGGAGGCATCATGATGAAATGAGCGTTGAACATTCTAGGAGATGCACTGTTTGCTTCCATTTTACGTGCTAGTTCCGATGGAATCTACATGATGCGCTGAATGATGATGGACACAGAATGGTCATTTCGCTCTTTGAAAGTGATTAGAACAACGTTCTTTTCAACGAAGGATGCAGCTGATATGAAGTCTCTGAAAGAAGACTTTTGTATTACCATCCTGCCGTCGTTTTTGGAGATGTAGTATGATGAAGGAGTGGTGACATGTGTATGTTCACCAAGAGCTTCAAGGGTTACCCTGCCATTTGTTGGCATGCCCACCCATCTCTTCAGTGTTGAGACAACGCTCCTCGGAATTTTCTAGAATAAAATCGAAATTAAATAGAAATTAAAACCGTTGATTTGTCACTTGGACAATAAATAAAAGGATGTCTGAATATGGTGAGTGCACAAACATTAAGAAATTCCATATTTGAAGTAACATAGTTCTTGGCATGTTCAGGTTTGTGTGTAAACAGATAAAACAACATATTAAGAGAACAACAGATGTTTTGTTGTTTTAGTTTTGAATAAATAGGTTTTTTTATAATTTTACATATAAGCAATATTACCTCAATATTGTTTATATTACATATGAGCAAAATATTTTTGGTATTTTAACAAGGACAGTTGTAACGAACCATGATTTAGTCTTTGGTGTTAGTGTGAGTCAGGACATGGACAAACGGAGGGCAACCGATGAAAGTATCTCCGAAAATGCGTTGTAGAAAGAATCGTGTCTGGTCGTAGGTGAGCTCAATATCCTTAGAGTAGACACATCAGTGAACATGGTCGAAATCTTCAGAAGAAAGATCATCCAGAGCTAGAAAAAGAAAAAGCTTTTAAAGTTAGATAAAGTTACATCCAACACGGGGTTAATATTATTCAGTTCGATTCATGCATATAAAATTACAGCGAAAGAAGATAAGTCTGTAATGTTTGTAATATTAAATACCTACCAACGTGGGGTAATGGAAGCAGCCTTTTGTTATCTCGATATGTTTGTATTTCGAGATTGAGACCCTCGTCTGGTAGTTCAAATTCTATGCGGTCTCCAGCACGAAGTTCATAATTAGCCGCAAAGATGTTCCACTCACCACCGCAGAACTTTGTGTAGTTCGCCCTATGCTTAAACAAAGCATTGTAAGACCTTCCTTCATGTGTAAGAAGGGCTGGTTCTACTTGCTGTTTACGCAATCTTCTTGCTTCTTTCTTCTCCTCTTCGATGTATTCAGCGAGAAAAGCTCTGACATTACAAGGTACATACTGGAAAAAATAGTGCAAATAACAACCTGTTAGTATAAATTTGAACTTGCGTACTATTAATTTTAAAAGTTTTCTTAAATTTGATATGAATTTTTGATAAGAATTACAGATAACAACATAATTGTATTATAAATTAATGGACTATATTAACCAGGGTGTAGGCAAGCAAACTAATGGAAATTGAAAACACAAGGCAGGTGCGAATAAGTGGCAGCAGGGGGACCTAGTGTAGGTGTAAGGGGGTATGAGTGACAGTGACGATTTTTACTGTGTTGTAAGCAACTAATTTGTTAGTGATGCTTACTAACCATGCGGCTCCAGCAATTTTCATCAAGAATAACCTCAAACTCCTGGATAACTTCAGGGTGTGGCTCGCAAGGGCCGCCTGGTTGGCGGCAGGCAGGGCAAATCATACCTAAATATTTCAGAAAAGCTATGTTAGGAAAACAAGAATATCATAACAATTTAAAAACAAGCTTCAACGTGGAAGGTAGACAATGGCTAGCTACAAATATGGTAGCTATATTGAAGGCAGGCAACAACTACAAATTTACCATAAATCTTCTCATCTACTCCTTCGAGAAAAGCAGTATGACAGAGTTTATAACACTTGTTTAGATTTTCAAATGGTTTTTATATTCCGTTAGAGAATGAAGTCATTGTACCGAATCTGATACTTCAATAACTATCAAATGAAAAACCTAAACGTAAAACGTAAATACGGATTGGAGCATGCTGCTTACGCATATGCTTTTTACCTGTGACAGAAGAAGAGCGAGGGTTGACGAACGGAGATTTGGGTAGGGGAAGCTTAGGGCAAGCGCACACGGCTAGCAAAATCTACGAGAGAAGGACAGCTGGGAAGTTAATCAAGAGACCCAATAAAAACTCTTCAATAACTTGTTTGAAATGAGACTGTGTGCGGGGAAGAAGCACGAACCTTAGAAGTAGGTGGACGAATAATGCAGAAGGCTTGTGATGGGAAGCTTAGGGAAAGCACCCACGGCCAGCAATCTACGAGAGAAGTATGGGTTAGAAATTAATCGATTGTGTGCGGGTTAGAAGCACGAACCCTAGAAACAGGAGACAGAGAAGAAGCACGAACCCTAGAAGCAAGCGTCGGAGAAGGCAAATGAGTTGTGTTGTGGCTGAGGGAGTCGGAGCTTATTGAAATATAAAGGAGATGGGAGAGAGCAAGAGTAGTACTGAGTGCTTCTTGTTTTATTTTTTATTCGGCGAAATGGAATGAATGTTGGTTATAGATGGTGTACGTGTATCCCGAGGTGTTATGGGGACACGAGATGTTTGACTCGTGCAGCTGACTCCCATTATAGTTGTCCAGCTGTGCTGCGTCAGAGTGGAGTCTTTTACGTGCCTATGCTGCCTCACATACTTTTTGCGAGGCACCGTTATACATGCTAAAAAGCATACTCCTGCTTCTGTGTTTTAATTTTTTTAATCACATGTTTAATCAGATATGGTTGGGTGTGTCTTTAGGAGAGGAACAGTGATGATGTTATTAGATGCACGGTTGTTGTAGCAGGAGAGGCATGGTCGATACGTCGGGTGAGGCAAATTGAGGGGAGGCATGATGGTTCCTAATGAGAGGCACTTTCATATCTGAAATGGAGTCACAGTTCATGACTCTGTTATTGTAATTTTTTCAAGCAGTTGTTGACCCAGGGAGCCACTGTTTTTATGTACGTTGGGTTCAGGCGGGAATATATATGATATCCCACAGTTATTTGTATGTGAGAAGCATCGACAGGCATAGAGATGCATGTCTGTTGATATCACTGAGGTTTGTCTTTAAAGCAAAGTGGAGGCACGTGTGTGGCTTTTGTGTTGGCCGAACCGTGCTTCTATTTTTGTTCAGTCCCCGTGTAGTATTTGTACGACAGGGTCATCTTGTTTGCTTCTTCTCATTGTTCTCTCGGTTAAAAGATGTGCTGGTGACCTATGGGATGGCTATTTATTGTTAGTGTTCATTGTGCCAGATACCGTGGTAGAGTCAATCTAGGTGCTCCTCGATTACAGCGTGGCAGTCGTGACTTTTGAAGTGCATGGTTTCACGAGCTGCAGAAACACAATCGTCCATTCAGCGTTACCTTAGCAATTAAATGGGCGCTTTGGTAACTGAGTCGGCTCTCCCCAAAGGTTAAGTAGTGGTCTATTCCTGGAGGTTATTGCGTCTTATTCCCTCTAGTGAAGGGTAGGTATCTCTCGTCATCCTCGACTCGTACGAGAAGCATAGTCAAACTCCATTGTCATCTCAGCCTCGGTTCCATGGATGACTTCAGGAACACTACTAAGCGTATCTTTGTAGATGCTGATGGTAATACCAAGCTCGATGTGTTGTACACCAATGAGCCCCACAAGGTGGAGGAGATTCTTACTGTCTATGAGGAATGGCTGCGTGAGGACATGTACAAGTTTGTTGGTCTTGATCTGGAGTACACACGAGAGGATTATTTTGATCGTACTAGAAAAGTTGCCGTTATGCAACTGGCGATGCGCAAGCATGTTCTTGTTTATCACTTGTGCAAGGCCAGGACTGAGTGCGTTGCTCTGAAAGATTTCCTTCGGAACAAAGGTATAATTTTCGCTAGTGTCGTCGTCAGGAACGATAGGGATGTTCTCGCAAATAGTTACCTCAAAATCCCAAGAGAGTGTCACATCGATCTTCAAGAGGAGCTCATGATCAAAGGAGGCAACCTAAGGGATTCAATGGCAGATTTGGCAGGAGCCGTCATAAACAAATCTTACTTGAGTATGAAGACGTCTTTTCCACAAGGTCTGCATGACTACTGGGATTGGAAGCCGCTTTCCCTTGAACACCTGAAATATGCGGCAATTGTAAGTGAAAATTTCGTCTTTATATCTTTGTTTTATTGCAACAACAATACCTTTTCCCCTTGACGTATATCTTCATTCTCATCCGCCTTTTATTTTAGGATGGGTATGTCAGCTACGAGCTCTACTGCCGAGTTTTGTCTATGAAGGACATGATGTATCCTCGTTGTCTTCCCGACCCCGGACGCCGTTGATGCTTTTGAGTAGAACTGCTATTGAGTATAGTCATCCAGGTGGTGTGAGCAGAATGGATTCCTGGAAGACTTTCATTTATTTTTTTGTATAATTAATTAGTACTTTTAGTTCAATCCTATGGAGTACCGTCTCATGTTATGTGAATATAATTTCTTATGTTTTTTCATGTTACAAGTTCATTGTTGACGTTTGCGCGAGTTCATGTATATTTAGAGAACCTGTTGAAGTTGCGCATATGTATTGTTTGGGAGAAGTGCGTTTTGTGTTTGGCTTTTATTCAGTGCCGTTTGATAGTGTTTGTATTGTTGTCTTTTACACGTTTGCACAAGAGAGACACGTCTGCTAACGTACAAGGCAACATTTTAGTTTCGTTTCTTTGTGTGCTTTAGGACCGTGCCTTGAGAATCCATTCATCCGTGTATGTTCAGGCTTCACTTCCATGGCTTCTTTCCATCTATGCATGTACATCCGTGAGACACGCCATGTCTGTAACGTGCTTGTTTCATACGGCGGTTCCTCTTGACACTACGCATCCGTGCCTTTGCCACCACTCTTTTGTGCGTCCAGGTTGTTTGTACCCATGCTTCGATAACTATGAGAAGCCGCAATTCCATGTCTGTACATGCTGTAATTCGGTGTCTCCTGTACGTGCATTTGTGTGTCTCAGGCGTCATGCTCGTTGTGACTCTACGTGCCTCTGGTGCCAGTCCATGAGGGGACGCATATGTATTGTCTGGTAGAAGCATGTTTTTTTGTTTGGCTTATATTCACCGCTGTTTGTTTGTGTTTGTATTGTTGTGTTTTACACATTCGCACAAGAGATGCACGTCTGGTAACGTACGAGGCAATATTTTTTAGTTTCCCGTCTTTGTGTTATTCGGGACCGCACCTCATGTGACACACGTGATGTCTCTATGTGGTGGTGTCACACGACAGTTTCTCTTCAGACTACACAGTCGTGCCTCTGCCATCACTCTTTTATGCGTTTAGGTGGTTTGTATCCATGCCTCGAGAACGCCAATTTGAAAGCCGTACCTCTATGACAAAAGTCGTAATTCCATGCCTGTATACGCTGTAGTTCTACGCGTCCTATACCTGCATTCGCTTGTCTCAGGAGACACGCTGGCTGTGACTCTACGTGCCTGTGGTGGTAGATGCCTGTCCGTGAGGGGATGCGGTGGCTATGACTCGTCGTGCCCGTGCTTCTACACGTCCGTGCCTCTGGTCACTTTAAAAATGTGGCTCTTTCACTTCTACCGTTGATTCGCTGATTGTATTTGATGTATCCTCATGTGATACACTTCACATGTCTATGTGTCTGCGGTGTCACATGGCCGCCCCTTTTGAGAGTTTGCAACCATGCCTCTCGAACAGAGTGTTCTTACCGATGCCTCTGCCACCTCTCTTTTTTGCATCCAGATGATTTGTATGTAGAGGATTTGTATATGTGCGTCGATAATGCCAATTCGAAAACCGTGCTTGTGCGTCGGAAAAGCTGCAATTCCATGTCTATACGCACAGGGTGTCTAGTCGTGGCTCGAGGATGTTAATTGCAAGGTTGTATTCGTGCCTTGCCAAGACAAAGCACGTGCATGTAGAGGTTACGTTTCTGTGCCTTTGTTGCCTGCATTCACGTGTTTACGGTGAGTTGCTGCCTGTATCTCTACGTGCCTGTGGAATAGACACGTATGTGCGTCGTGCGCCTGCACACTCGTGCCTGATAGACTCATATGTGCGTGTTGTGCCGGCATACCCGGGCCTCACCTGAAACCAGCCTTGACTATCGAGGGACAAATGTTGTGAATCTAGCTAGATGAGGCACAGATGAGTTTTGGCCTTCGGATCTAAGGCGTTCGGCTGGCTGTTTTTTTGCTTCATTGGATTTTTTCGTTGGTGGTTTTTTTTCAAAGGAGGAATTGATGACCGATGTGCCGGCTGTTCGATGTGACTATTCTGTGTGTCAGTTACCGTAAAATAAAGTTAGAGGCTCCTCGATGTCTGCACGGCATCAATTATTTGTGCACAGTCGTGACTTTATGAAGTGCATGGTTTTATGAGCTTCGGAAGCACAACGTCTATTCGCTGTTCCTAGTTCGCACGTTAATGTGTATTGTAACTCAAAGGTCCCTCGCCAAGGTTAAATTCTGGCCGTGTTTGTGAGGTTTTCACGTCGTATTGTAGCCACAGAACATCAGACAGTTCCCAGCCTCCTCGCCACTCCCCAACCTTGTCGCAGGGTCTTAGGAATCTCCATTGGCACCTTGCTGCTTGTTGCCATGGCGACTTTTTGAACACCACCGAGTACCATTCTATAGTTGCCGATGGTAACACGAAGCTCGACGTGTGGTATACCAACGAGCCTGGTAAGGTGGAGGAGATCATTCGCTTGTATGAGGACTGGTTGCGCGAGGAGAAGCACAAGTTTGTTGGTCTCGGCATGGAGTTCACGCGAAAGGATTTTTACGGGCGTAGAAAAGTCGCTGTCATGCAACTGGCTATGCGGAATCATGTTTTGCTCTATCACTTCTGCAGGGCCAGGATGGAGTGCCCTGCCTTGAAGGATTTCCTTGAGAATAGAGGTATAACTTTCTCTAGTGTGGGCGTCAGGAATATTAGAGATGCTCTTTTTCAAGATTTCATCAGAATTCCAGAAGGGTACCATATCGGCATCCAAGAGAAGTTTATGATCAAAGGCGGCAAAGAAAGGGACTCCATGGAGGACTTAGCAGGAGCCATCATTGACGAATCTTATTCGAAGCTGGAGTCATCTTTTCCAGAACTTCTTCGTCACTATTGGGATTGGAAGCCACTTAGATTTGATCACCTAAAATATGGAGCTACTGTAAGTGAAGGTTTCATTTTCGTTAGTTTCTGCCTTTGTTGCTAGAACAGTACTTGTTTTTTTGTATATTCATGTTTTAATTTGATTTTCCTTTAGGAAGGGTATGTGAGCTATGAGCTATACCGCCGGTTTCTGTCGATGAGGGACATCCTGCATCGTCGATGTCTTCCTGATCTCAGATGGCGAGGACGTTTCTGAGGAGTAGTCCAGTTGGAAGTGCTGGCATGATGGATTGTGTGATTAATTGGTTATTTCGTAGTTATTGTATGGGGTAGTATTACATAGACTGATGAATTTTTAATTGTGGTTGTTTTCTTTTGAACCGGATGGAGTTGACCAGTTTGGAAATTTAAGTTTATTTTCGTTCCATTTTGTTTTCCTTGATTGGGTGCGTTCAAGAATATTTTTCTCCATGATTTGTTGCTATGAGTTGGTATAAGATGAGATGTATTAAGAGGAGCACTCAGATGTGCACTTTCGTGATTCTAGGCAGCACACAGTCGTTTGTTCAGGGAGGCATTGTTTTTGTTTTAGGCAAGGCACGGTTTGGTCTTATTAGTTTGCTAGCTTCTTCACTAACAGGTAGGGGCTTTACTTTCCCTTTGTGTTTGTACTGTGTTTGGCACGGTTATTTTTATATTGAATATATGGTTGTGGTTGTGTGTTTGAAATGGTTTTATGCAGAGCTTGAGTGTGTTTAAGATTCTTCAGATTTTCTCACTTTGCTGTTTGTTTCAATATATGTTGTCTGTTTTAGTATATGTTCTCCGTTTTAGGCACGGTAATCCAGTGTGATACTTGCTGTGGGAGTATTGTGTTATCGACGGTTGCGTTTCTGTCTTTCTATTACTGTGGTGGTACTTTGTTTTTGAAAGGCATGGCCGTGAAGGCGGCCATGGTTTTTCTTCAGATTTTCTCACTTTGCTGTCTGTTTCAATATATGTTGTCTGTTTCAGTATATGTTCTCTGTTTTAGGCACGGTAATCCAGTGTGATACTTGCTCTGGGAGTATTGTGTTATCGACGGTTGCGTTTCTGTCTTTCTATTACTGTGGTGGTACTTTGTTTTTGAAAGGCATGGCCGTGAAGGCGGCCATGGTTTTTCTTCAGATTTTCTCACTTTGCTGTCTGTTTCAATATATGTTGTCTGTTTCAGTATATGTTCTCTGTTTTAGGCACGGTAATCCAGTGTGATACTTGCTCTGGGAGTATTGTGTTATCGACGGTTGCGTTTCTGTCTTTCTATTACTGTGGTGGTACTTTGTTTTTGAAAGGCATGGCCGTGAAGGCGGCCATGGTTTTTCTTCAGATTTTCTCACTTTGCTGTCTGTTTCAATATATGTTGTCTGTTTCAGTATATGTTCTCTGTTTTAGGCACGGTAATCCAGTGTGATACTTGCTCTGGGAGTATTGTGTTATCGACGGTTGCGTTTCTGTCTTTCTATTACTGTGGTGGTACTTTGTTTTTGAAAGGCATGGCCGTGAAGGCGACCATGGTTTTTCTTTAATTAACCGAGCAATTTTCTTCCTCTGAATGAATGTAGGATAACTACCATTTCTAAACAAAATTCGAGAGGGGAAGTGGCGGGAGGTAAGCTCCAGCTTCTTTCAACCCATGGTTTAACGACGCAGACCACGCCACACGCACGGTAAGTGCACCCGATGCCACTTGCATCACTGCTCCTCGCACCTTCTCGTCTCTTCTTCCCTCTTGTTCTTGTTGGAGCGCGTCATCCTCATCTCCGCGACACTTATAGTTACGCACACAATTCCGATGACTACGTCAGCTAAAGTTCTAGAGGCGTTATCTTTCCTTTCGGTATTAAATTCGGAGAGGCACTGCGTTATGTTAGTATGAGTCATTGTCATGGTTGTATGTTCTGTAATATTTGTAGTTATTCTGCTATTGAAGTCACGTCTGTTTAGTTAGTGGAGGCATGTGCTATGTTATGTTGAGTCAGAGTTCTGTCTGTTGTTCGCAAATGCTTTCTCTTACACGTTCGCTCGGAAAGGCACGTCTACGATGTTACTCAAAGGCATGGTCGTGCCTTTCCTTCGAAACGTCTGCTTTCACTTATTTGCTGAGAGAGACTCGTCGTTGAAACTTGTGAGGTCACGGACATTTTACAGTTGAAGGCACGGTCGTTCTTCTGTTTTGGTATTTTTTCAGTTTAGTCGTCTATCACAGAGGATGGTTCTTCTTTCGTTAACTTGAGTTACGGTCGTGCTTCCATGACTCATTTGGCTTGGGGAGGGACCGGTGTTAAGCTGTAGAGAGGGGACAGTCCTGTGTTAGCTGGTGGCGCACTTGTGTGTGTCAGCTTAGTTGTCCGTGGTTAGAGAGGCACGTTCTACATGGATAAGAGGCACGACAGTGCCTCTATGATCCGGATTACTAGAGGTGAGTCATTTAGCTCCTTCGTCAGATGCTTATGAATTGATAGTTTTTTTCTTCTGTGTTTCAATTGTTTCTTTTATTATGTCTTATTGAAGTGAGTGGTGTTCTAGTGCAAAGGAAGTGATGTGTTGAATATCATGTTTAGAACTTTTGGAAAAAAATACGATTATTATTTGTAAATGTTTGCTGTTCAGGAATTTAAGACTTGACCATTTGAACGCACAACTGTGTTTAACGGGATCCATAGCAGATATCTTGGACGGACACAAAAATAGGTGAAACATTGTTGTGATTACATATGAGTCGATATGGCTGGCTGAAACAATGTTCGGATGGCTCCAGTTAAATTTAGGCAAATTTAAGCAGTAGTCATCTTCTTTCAACTCTTCTTCTTTTGCGCCGGATATTGTACTTTTTGAGGACGATGCTCAGTGCCTCAAATACATGTCTTGTGTTGTAGTTGGATGTTATCATTTTGTAAGTTAGTTGTTCTCTCATCGTTTCACATGGATCTGCAAACACATAACCGTGCAAATTAATAAAATTTATTGCAAAAATTAATGTTCAGCTGGCTTGGATGAACGTATGTTGATGTGTTGTCAATGAGAGTGAACTTACATTATTGATAAAAAATGAATTGTTATTCATGTTAATGAGCGGCATCAAATGCATGGTGTAAATAGCACTGTCATCCCTGAAAATTGAGAGCATTAATGTTTGTGATTAGAAGGTGAACAGTAGTTATGGGATGTGTAGTGGAACAAAAAGATGCATGGTTTAAATGAGGTAGAGCTACAGTTAAAATAAACTTACTCTTTGTCTGAGTTACATACACTCTACACAGGTTTGACATGAAAGGAGGCCATGGTGTGAGGATAGTTGTTGTAAGCAGAATGGTAAGCTCTCTTGAAGTTTTCGATGACAATGTCCGAGTGTTCCTTTATACCGTCGCAATTGATGTAAGGACACAAAATTTCGAAGCAACGCATTACAAGATTCACGATGACGAGGTAGATAAAATGTGGATCCTTTCTCACAGGTATTAAGACCTAAAACAATTGACAGGGAATAATATCATTGTAACAAGAAAAACTTGTAGAATCAAAGACGAACACTGGCCAGATAGAGTGAGTAGGGTGAACTCATGATGTTACATTTGTTGGGCAGTCTGTACCCAATAGTTTTTTCCACAATCTATTCCTTGAGTAGTTCTGTGCTTGCTCCTAGAACTTTAAATTTGTCCTGCAGAAAATTGTAGCTGTGTCACTCAGTGTGGTAGTAGTAGTAACTGTGGTTTGTTATTATTATTTATGAGAAGCAAGAACTTACAGAAGCGTCCATGTACATTATATGCTTGTGCACAAATGCTGGCGTTGCGTAGAATTGTTCTTTCATCAGCAACGCTGAGTAAGCATCGACCATGAATGAGTGGATATATCCGTATACCTTCATTGACAAACCTAAAGTTCGATGATCGGCCCAACGTCGATCGACGGAGAATATCCTCTTGCTGTAAAAAAAATGAATTTTAAATCATAAGATTTTCTTTTTAAAGATAAGATGAAACTATTTGCATTATTAAACGAAGGGACCAAAACTTTACTGTAAAGGAACAACGAATTCATTACCTATCATTTTGCTTGATACCTGGCGTATTGTCGATGATTATTTCATACACTTCTTTCTCCTCGTTTGTGGAATCTCTTATTTCCAAAAGTTGGCAGTGATCTTGATGGTCATTTCCTTGGTCAATGAATTGAGTCTGTTCTAGCTCAGAATGATGTTGGTGAGGCTGGAAGACATGACCACTGGAGTTCAATTGACCATTACTAATTTGCAGACGACCCTCATTATAATTGTTGTTTCTTTGGAACATTAGGCGTTGTGGTTGGTGCTGCATGTGCAGTTCTAATGTTCTGACAGTTGGATTACCGGTTGAGCTTGAAGGAATATCTGTTGGAAAATGCTGGAGAGGATGGCAAGAACACTGCATGCTGTTGAACTGTTGTTGCAAGGCATTGTAACTTTGGCCATTAGACCTGCCTCTGTGTGGTTGCTGATTGTTCTGCTCTTGAGGTTGGCGTTGTTGGCACCGTGTAGTGCTGTTATTCTGAGCATCATTGGGTTGGGGGTAGTGGGGATCACGGACATTGGTTTGTTGCTGGTACTGCTTGTGACTTTGGTTGTTCATCGCATATGGTGAGCGCAGGCTTTTGTTTGAACCGTCGTTATTCTGAGCACCTGGATGTCGGTAGAAGTGGTTTTTGATACTAGGAGCTGGTTGGTTGTAGTGCTGGGACAAGGGAGTTGCTGGTAAACTTTGGGACAAGACAGATTGAGTTAAACCTGTAGAGTATGACGTATCAAAGGCCTGTGTGGGGGTGGCTACCGCCTGACATTGATCCTGATCTGCTGGGTATAAGTGGCTCCGGATAGTTAGAAAGGGAAGATCTAGCTGAGGAGCTTGAATTATTGGCCAAGTGTGAGACAGTATCAGGTTGGCATTCTTGTGATGCTACTTGGTTATGAAAGGGTTGTTTCTTTTTTTGTTCAATGACTCTGTCAAGTTGTTCATAGATAGATGGGTCAGACCATATTTGATCATCATCAATGAATCCACAACTAATGAGGCCTTTGTGGTTGTCAGCTTGTAGAGATTGGTTGTTTGCAGTTTCTGTTGAATTATGTGGAGGCTCCAGTATCCTAACTCTTTTCATAGGAGGCGTTGTACTCTTGTTACCTGGATCTTCTGACTGCTTTAAGGACCTCTTGTAAGGTGCCATTTGTTTTTCTAGTTTTGGCGGATGTGCGCTTGTGGTAATAGGGACGTTGTCTGTGGGATCAATAGGTGGTTGCTTCGTACACTGTTCATGTTCTTCTGCAATGTTATTGTCTTCTGCATTGACAGATGGTGCAGCAACCAGTGGAGCCTCACTAGTGGATGGAATTGTTTTTCCTGTTTCCAGTACTGAGCCAGAACCGCTGGCAGAATCAGTGGGGACTTCTACTGTAGGAGGAAGAGAGGAAGTAGCTCTTGTGCATTCTGTTTCAGCAATGTTCTTCTCGTCACTCAAAGTTGAAACAAGATGGACCTTATCCTCCTGTAGCAAAGAAGAACGTTGTCCAGTGACATTGTTTGATTTTTGTGCAGGCTGGGATACAGTGAGGCTTTTTGTGTTGGTTGAAGAGTTGTTGTGAGCGCTGTCAGATCTGCTGGACCATGCAGTAGCTGGTGACGTTTTCCCAACGTGATAAATAGGTGCTCCAAGTGTATCTGCTGAGATTGGATCAGTCAGTAACTGTTTGTCAATCGCTGAGTGCGAGGCTGATGTTTCTGTTGCAGTATGTTTTGCTGTTTCCTCCAAGAGTTTTTCCAGTGGGCTTGTCAGAGAGTTGTGGTCTGCGGATCCTCCAGTAGAATTTTGGGTTTCAATCGGTACAGAACACTCAGATGAATTTTCACCTGTCATTATAATTGCCCCGCTCTCCAGCATCTCGGATGTTGACACAAATGGCTCATGGACCGGCAAGCCATCAAGGCAGTTGTGCAGATGGTTATGTACTTTGTCCAGATGAATCTTGGCTTGTTCATCAATGTCCACTTTGTTGTGGTCGATCCTATTCACTTCCAGTAGCAACTTAATTTGGGTTGATGATTTTAGGTGTGAAGATAGACAAATTTGGGACTGCTCTTTGTCGTACGGATTCTGGGATTCTGGGTCAGGGGTATCGCAACAACCCTTTAAATTTTCCAGGGAGTATGATGTGGCGTGAAGGACACTGGTTGAGCCACTGCTGGAAGAACTTTGACTGTTTGTCGTGCTAGAACTTGGAAGCGTAGAATATGTTGAAGGGAGTGATGAAAAAGTTTCTTTTTCATTTGAGTTGTCCTGTTGCAAGTTACAATAAACGCCCTAGTCTCTGGTCTTGGTTTCTTTAGCACTAAGATCCCTACCAAGTGAAAGGAGCTTCTCCAATTTCTGCTCGAGAACTGGTTGAAACCGCGAGAAAAGTTCTGTGTACATTTCATTGATAACTTTGTCAATTTTCATCTTGGCCTGGAACTGAAAGAAAAACCATCAGATATTATTAACACCGATAATGAAAATAAGTTATTAATATCGAAAATTAAAAATATCTTGTGAACTACTGTACATTGTGTCAATAATTGCAGAAAGGGCATGGAATAATGTGCGCAGAAGGACACATGGTGTGCTGCGGGAAGCGCAGCTAACAAAGTCCATGAATCATGGTGAACACATTCCTTGAAAGAGCGCAGTCGACCTACCTTACGAAGCATGGTTGATCTCCCGTCGTAGGAAGCAGTGTTAGAATTAACACAAAGGCACAGCTGACGTACTATAGGAAGCACTTCTTTGTTTAACACAAAGGCACAGTTAACGTACTATAGGAAGCACTTGTAGTTTTAACACAAAAAGCATGGATGACGTACTATAGGGAGCACTTCTATATTTAATACAAAGGCACAGTTAACGTTCTATAGGAAGTACCTGTATTTTTAACAGAAAAGCACAGGTAACGTACTACAGGGATCACTTCTATATTTAACGCAAAGGCACAACTAACGTATTATAGGAAGCACTGTTAGTTTTAACGCAAAAGCACGGGTAACGTATTATATGAAAGCACTTCTTGTTTTAACACAAAAGCACAACTAACGTACTATACGAAGCACTATTAGTTTTAACGCAAAGGCACGACTGACGTATTATAGGAAGCACTTCTAGTTTTAACACCAAAACACAGCTAGCGTACTATAGGAGGCACTTGTATATCTAACACAAATGCGCAGTTAACGTAGTATAGGAAGCACTTTTATATTTAACACAAAAGCACGACTAACGTATTATAGGAAGCAGTTCTGGATTTAACACAAAAGCACAGATAATGTCCTATGGTAAGCACTTCTGATTTTAACATAAAGGCACAACTAAGGTACTATAGGAAGCACTTTTACATTTAACACAAAAGCACAGCTAACGTACTATAGGAAGCACTTCTGTTTTTAACACAAAGGCACAACTAACCTCCTATAGGAAGCACTTCTGGTTTTAACAGAAAAGCACAACTGACGTAGTATAGGAAGCACTTCTATATTTAACACAAAAGTATGGCTAACGTCCTATATGAAGCACTTCTGGTTTTAACATAAAGGCATGGCTAAGGTACTACAGGAAGCACTTTTATATTGAACACAAAAGCACAGCTAATGTACTATAGGAAGCACTTCTATTTTTAATACAAAAGCACAGCTAACGTCCTATAGGAAGCACTTCTGGTTTTAACACAAAATCACAGCTAACGTAGTATAGGAAACTGTCTGGATGAACATAATAGGATATGTATCTGTTTCGTAAAAACTTAGGGAACATCATTTCAAACATAAAATCATGTGCAGAAGCTGGAAATCACTTATGGAACAAAGTTTTTCTTGAGGCACAAATTCTTCTATGTAGGCTTCTAGTCTGGGACTCATTTGGAAAAATGGTGCCTGAAAGCCAGGCGGTGGCTGGAAAGGTGTGCGCCTAATGTCTTTCAGCTGTCATGTGGAAGGAAAAAATTACAGTCAAGTTAAGTTAATATATGGCAGGTAAGTCATTATGTTGAGTCGAAAAGTTCGCCAAAGGAAAATGATGAAAAGTTGACTTACCGTGTGTTTCCCAAAAATTCCGTCCTCCGTTGATAGGCTGTCTATGTTAGCATAATTCTTAACGGCCTCTGTGTCCCATATGACAAGTCTTGCAGGAGTGTCAGGTTCCAGGTCCATAATCTTCATATCCAGGTACTCAAAATACGTTATCTGCAAGTGAGGAAGAGGTACAATTTAATCATGTTCTTGTATCTGCTTGTGGGTATAAAGAAGTGTACAAGTTAGTGAACGAACCACTGGTATCAGGAGGCAGCCACACAGGGCGCCTATGAATCCTTTGTCCTTGAAGGTCTGGAGTGATGTCACCAGTTTCTCTGTGACAACATTGGACCAATCATATGATGATATGTTACTTGCTGGTCCTTCTAGAGCGGCTAAATAGTCGGGGCTAACGCAGTCATATGTCATTGGGCATAGAAATACCGCTGTTGCAAACATCACGAAAACCCGTTGAAACACTTCTCCTGTCAGCTCTGGGGTTATTAGATCAGTTAACTCTCTGATGTTTGGAGCATGCCCAGCACACCGAGTTTCAGACTTAACCTGACATCTGAAAGCTTCTAAGTATTTTCTAGGGATACTGTGCCCGCCCAGTGGAATTCCTAAGTCCGGTGCATGGTGTACAAGTTGATAAGGAATATGTATCCACTAGGCAGTATGAAACACCTGGAAGGGCAATCAAAATAGTGGACAAGCCAGCGAACGAAACACCATGGAAGCTCGCGACAGCACAGATCTAGTAGGTACCCAAAACCAATATCTCTGACTAGATGTTTTTGTGGCTCTGTTAGCTTTTCACAGATAGAAATGAATTTCTAGAAGCAAAGTTTTGTGCTGAACTCTTCTTCGTATTCACCCATTGCAGTAGCTCTGCGGACAGATATAAGAAATGACCTTTAGCAAATTTATTGTTTAACCACATGCTTTTTCTGGCAGAAGCTTAGATATAAACGCCGAGTCGGCAAAATAGAGATAAATATTTAAGCCGTGATTAAAAATGCAGCTAGAATGAGAGGCATTGATTTCCAAAGAAATTTCAATGACACACGCGAGATGCATGATAAAAAACACCTACTTCGAGGCAGCAAGCTGCTTCTTTGTCCTGTACTCTTCAACAAGCTTTTTGTGCGCTGCATGTTTTAACTCGATCCTTAGTCTCTCTGTCTCTAGTTGGTCATGAACCATGAAATCTTGGGTGACAATCTCCGTGCCATCGACAGACTGAGACTGAGTCTCCGACAACTGTGGGGTGGAATCCATCTCATCGAACTCTACATAAGAGGTCATGAGACGCCATCGTAACTAGGTCAACTATGTAAGACAGTTGTTAGCAGTCCATGTGAGACTATCATCAACGGGCTGGTTAGCTAAGACGGGTTCTAACTCTGAGTTAGTAACTGCTTTGCAAAAATGGACGTAAATCCTTTGGATATCTGCTATAGATTGAGGATCTATACAAATTATTTGACCTGTCTCTAGTTGGTTAGCTAAGACGAGTGCTTAAGTTTTGCATGGCTGGAGATATAACTCAAGTTAGCAAAACCACGGCGCAAGCATGCAGTTTGCATGGTTAAAGTGAGGTTAGCTGAGTCCTAATTTTAAATCCGCAACCCCTCTGCTGTTAAGACGGCGCAACAGTTTGAGCACGGACCAGCTAAAGATAATTGGATGCGGAACCGATATTCAAATCGCGCCCCACCTGTTGTGTTGCGCACATGCGGTGTGTACGCAGCCCGCGGAATTGCTAGCACTGGTACTTTTTTTGTTCAAACGTTGAATCAGTGGCATAATCATGGCGAGAATGCAATGGATTACCTGAACAGGAGATCCACGGCGATTGAGATGAAGGAGACCGATAATTTTTCAGTGACGAGCGAACTCTGCGGAGGGATCAGGATTGGCTTTCCTTTGGAGAGCTCGCTTGTCGCCACCTATGCTAGATGGAGAGAGATCTGGAACTCATCTGCGGACGACCCCACAAGTTAGTCAAATATTTGGAGGAACTATTTGAGATCCCACATGTTAGTATGAGCTTGAAGTCCACCTACCACATTTTCACACCTCAGATGGAGGTACTCCTCGTAGGACTCATATAAGGCCGACCCCACAAGTTAGTGAGAGACTTAGAGGAATTAGTGACTGAGAGCCCACTTGTCAGTGTCGTGGATGGTCAAGTGAAGTCGACCTACCACATCTCCTCACGCCCAAAAAACATGCCCATCTTTCATGCGTCGCAAAACTCACCCCACCTATCAGGTTATTCTTCTCCTGCACGCAAAAAACGAAGTAGCCTCTCTATCTCTCCCTCTCTCTTTCTCTTTTCTCTCTCTCCGAGATTCAAAATCATTGAAGGGGGTCGCTGACAAACTGCAGTGAAGCAGATCCCCCCAAAATTTAGAAAGGTGTGACTTCCGAACAGTCAGCGCATAAGATTCGGCAATCAAAGGTTAGTAAAGAATTTATCAACGCACCTTTTGTGTGGCGATTCCTGATACACGAGATTCAATTCGTTAATGAATTTGTTGTGGTCGGGATTCATAGAATAAGACTGTTTAGTTTTACACTGTAGCTTTGATTTGAATTTGTTTTTTGTTTTGTATCCTCTCGTCCTTGTAATATGAGGTTGTTACTTTTGTTAGGTTTCATGGTTATCTTTGTGTTAAGTGTTACACAAGAAAATTAGCATGAGAGGATCTCACTTTGGTTGAGGTTGTAGTTTAATGAAAAATATATCTCTGTTGATAACGACTTTGAAAAGTTTCAACACTGATACTGCAGGTTTATAACCTTTATATTTTTTACGTCTCTTTTTCGGGGCAGATGTTCAGGAGTGCGTCATCTGGTCAGGACAACAGGGACGGTCGGTCTTTGAATGACATCGGCAAGGATTATGGGAGGCAGGTAATAGTAAGGCAGTTGAACATTAGTGTTTGGTCTTTTATTCCTAGGACGTTTGCTATCAAGGTGTCACCACTGAGAACACCAAATAGTAGATCATTAACAAAAACAAAAATGATTTATATATCCTGGATGAATCT
This sequence comes from Triticum urartu, assembly GCF_003073215.2. Classification (NCBI taxonomy): domain Eukaryota; kingdom Viridiplantae; phylum Streptophyta; class Magnoliopsida; order Poales; family Poaceae; genus Triticum; species Triticum urartu. Next base: position 613,457,784 of record NC_053024.1, read on the forward strand.
GTAATATCTGTTTATCATGTGCATCTACTTTGCAGTTGAGTATCGAGAGGTGGAAGAAAAAAAATTACTACAAAACGAGAAGAAGATCAAGGATGCAGATGCTGTCAAACACGCACATGCCATGCGGGCTGGAATAATTGGAGTCAAGAGTGAGATACAAGTTCTTGGCAAACGCCCCAACCAGGAGCATGGTGTGCAAGAGACACCTGCCAAGAGGAGCATTCTAAGCAGCAGAGACTCCTCTAAGCAGATTGTCCAGGTAACGACGAAAATACCAAACGCTGGTTTTAACCTATGTGGAAGCTTTGGTCGCACGTGCATCTCATTATTTTTTGGTTTGAAGGCACAGATGCCCACAAAGGCGTAGAGAGGGCGTTGTGACGGCCCAGCGTTTGTAAACGGTCATAATGAAGAGGTGCAGGGTAACAAAATTTCCTTTGATGCAAGCAGAAGGATCATTGGCAACAAAAGCATTGGTGTTCAAGGATTCGGTACGGTTTGCACAAGCAAGAAGAGCCTAACGACAAAATAAAACATAGCAGCAATAAGCTCTACCATACAGCAGAATCAGAAAGCAATACAGGTGACAGCATATACGAACGTGCAACAACATTTATAGCAAATGTATATTTTTTTGTGAGCAATTTTTTCTTTGTTTTCGTCTGGTATATTTAAATTGCAGTATCTTCCACACATAGGTGTACGAGGAAGGAAGAAAGTATCGTGGTAGTCCACAAATTGATGAAAACATAAGGCAAGGTCCTTTGAAAAGATCACCTGTGGCGTTCAACATGAGGGGTCCTTCCAAAGGATCTTCGATGGCATTCAAAATCGTCAGCAAAATCACCAATGCACGGAGGTTGTCGCCAAGATTTGCTGGACAAGAGAGGCATGGTAAAACAAAGGTGACGTCGGAACTATGCTTTTTCAATTCAACACACAAACAGTTTTATGGGAGAACAGGGTAAAGTGGAGAACAGGAGGACGGCTGTCCGTCTTGTACGGCTGTATGTGCAGTTGTTCTTTTATATAGGATGTTGTTGTGCGTCTCCGGTTGTATGGTGTAAACAGAAGCACATCTGTGCCTCTTTGTGCAGATGTGTGTCTAGCATGGTCGCATTCGTGATGTGAACAGTGCCTCTGGTGTACTGCTTATACTCGTTGAAGAGGCACGGGTCTGGTTTTGGTATACCAGATGAGCCCTGATGAGTCATATAAATCTTTTGTTTAGAAATTAAAAAAAATCCATATTCTGCTCTGGATATCTAATTCTGTTTCTTGCCATGTGTTCAGGATTTGGCGGAGGGGATAACAGACGAGGGAATGAAATGTCATAGTTCTCCATCCATTTCGAAGGAAACGCAACGTTCATAGCAGCAATTAGTGTACAGTGCCAGCACGGATTGCATGGTAGAAGTAGCACAGTCCCTTGGTTGCTCGAGTGCCGGAGAAACAGGGAGCAACATTGCACAATCCAACATTGGATAGGCAGACTCATTTATGGATTTGGTTGTGGCATGCAGAAACGATTCTGCTGCGCGTGACAAACAACAGAGCAGCAGCAGCTCTGCTGTAAGTGGACCTGTGGCTGGTGATGAGACTGATGTCGTCAGAAGTGAATGCGATTAGAAGAACGAAGACACGGTGGACAGAATCATCATGGCGCCGCCGACCATTGTAGAGAAAGAAATGGATGACATGTTTAAAGATTTCATATACCCAACGATTCAGGAGGTCACCGAAGCGGTCGAACCAGAAGGTGGTATGGTATTCAGATCATTGGATGAGTGCTTTTTCTTTTTCTGTAGATATGCTAGAAAGGTTGGCTTTGCTGCCAAACGATCAACGAGCAGAAGATCGACATATGATCAGCAGCTTGACAAGCAGGTTTTTCAGTGCACCAAGGAAGGGCAAAATAAAACAACTGAGAGACATGTTAAGGAGAGAAGGAGCAACTGCTTGATCCGAACAAGCTGCCGAGTCCAAATAACAGCCAAGAGGGATACAGATAGGAGGAAATGGTATCTGAAGAACGTGCGTCTAGAGCACAACCACGAGCTTCACCCATCTGATTGGATGCTGAAATTCATGAGATGCTATAAGAAGATGACACCTCAGGAGAAATTCTTTATACAAGTGCTGCAGAAGGCGAGGTTAGAACCAAGGAAGGTTATGCAGATTTTTGCTGCCATGGGGAAATCAAGGCGAGAAATTATGTTCGACACGATTGACATAAGCAACATTGCATGCCGGGAGAGGGCTGGAGAGCGCGGCACTGATATCACAGACACCATGAAACTGTTTGCTGATATGCAGAGGCAGAGGCCGGGATTCCACCATGTGGAAGAGACAAAGAACAATGTAGTGCGCAGCCTGTTCTGGACAGACTCCCTGTGTAAGATGAATTATGATCTGTATGGAGATTTCGTGTCTTTTGACACCACATTCTCTACGAATATATATGGCTTGCCATTTGCACCAATTATAGGTGTCGACAACCACGGGTCGACCGTCCTATTTGGGGTAGGCCTTTTGAAGGATGAGAAAATAGGGTCGTTCAAGTGGCTCCTAAGCATGTTTGTCGAGGCAATGGGAGGTAAAGAGCCGAAATACATAATAACAGACCAGGACCAGGCGATGAAGACTGCAATAAAGGAAGCTCTTCAGAGGACGAGGCACAGGTTCTGCTGGTGGCATATTAGGAAGAACCTGAAGGAAAATAACGCAGTAGTGTTTGCGCAGCACCCAGGGATGTCTGATGATATATTTTGAATCGTCAAAAACTCACTAGATCAAGACGAGTTTGAGCGTGCCTGGAAAGCAGCAATTTCTCTGCACAAGGCGGAAGGCAACAAACATCTGAACACGCTATGGGAACTCCAAACTTTTTCGGTGTCGGCCTACTTCAAGGACTGTTTCTATCCTTTCTCGTCAACAACCACTCGCAGTGAGAGCACGAATTCTATGTGGAAGAATTACGTCGACCACTCGGACACTATAAAAAGGTTTGTTGAAGCGTATCACACGATTCAGTAAAATTGCCTCGCCACGCTTGATAAGAAAAGATACCGAACAGAAGAGAAGGCGCCATCACTAGAGACGGGTTTTCCGATTGAAAGACAAGCAAGTCAAGTATACACGAATGAAATTTTCAGGAAATTCCAGCTGGAGCTAGGGAACCGAACTTACTTCAAGTACTCTGATCTGACAAAGGGGAGGCAGTATTTTAAAAAAAGATTATTGATCCTGGAGATAAAGTGTGGAGACCTTATCCCGGTGAGGAATTTGATAGGTCTGAGTTCGGGGTAGATGTGGATGAGCAAAAATAAATATACAGTTGCAGCTGCAAGAAAATGAGTAGGGATGGCATTCAGTGCTGCCATGTGCTTAAGGTGATGGACCAAACAGGCATGGTTGATCAACTTCCAAAATCCTTTGTCATCCCCAGATGGACCAAGAATCTATCAGAGAGTCTGAAAGTTCTGTCTACAAGTGAAGGTGATAGCATGAGCATACAAGACGATGAAACTATGAGATTCGGCCTCGCTTACACTGAGTTGACGGATATCTGTTCAAATGCATGCAGAAAAGAGAAGGCATACCTTGTGCTGCGTGAGTGTACGGTAGACATGAAAATAAAAGTCATGGCGGCACTTGCCGAGGAACCAGACACAGGCATTCTTGTTGAAACTCTCAAGAACCCTCCCATGAGTGGCTCAAAGGTTACTAAAAAAGGAGATCGAATCAAAGCTGGTTCTGAGAAGAAAGGAAAAGGCTTCAAAGCCGCAACCAAGTGCGGCCGTTGTCGAGAAAAGGGTCACAGGAAAACAGACTGTCCGGATAACCCAGAAGTGCAAGAGAGGATGAGGATTGAAGAGGAAAAGAGGAAATCGCAGCTAGAGAAGAGGGCAAGGTCAATGAAATGGCCGACAACACCAACAACACCATCGAGGACATCAAACGGCTCAGGACAATGCACTCCAAGCCCAGGAGGAAGACGTCAGACGCCGGCAATTCCAACGACCCCACTGACAGCAGGGAGCATTTACCAAAGTCTTGCATCTACGCCAGAATCAAACATGACACAAGCCAGGCACACAGAATGCGTGCAGGGAAGCCCGGGACAAGGCACGGAATCTGCGCAGTCCATTTCCAGAAAGGAAAGGTCTGAGTGGAGACTTTTTGGTACCGAAGAACAATATGAATAGAAAAATTAAAAGGTAATAATGCAGCTTAAACAAGACGTGAGGAAAAAATAGTGATGACTGCAATCTTTCACTCTGTTTTTATGTATGAATATTAATTTTACAGGTAAATAGGTTGAATAGCAACGCAGAAGGGTCGGTTTGCACAAGGGTCGGGAAGGAAGTCTGGATCATTGAACATTCAAAAACAAGGCCGCACGTGGAGCGATGCAATAGCAAGAAATTGGTTGGGATTGTTTATTTTCTTGTGCTGTGGTTATAAGAACGGGTTGTAAGTTAATTTGCTACAGTTATAGAAACAAAACAAATTTAAATAAGAACGCCTTTTGCTTCTTTATGTTTTTTTACTCTGCGGACGAAAATATCAGAGACACAGGTTTCCTTGTTATTTTCCGCAGCCGCCTCAGTTTTTGCACGTGGATGTCGTAAGCATACAAGCATGCTTCTCTGCTGCGTGACAGAGAGATAAAATTAACCTAAGGGCACAGGCAGCCACAGCCATGCCACCGGTGAGTGTTCAACCGTGACTCTCACAGTTGCATGATCACGCCCGCCGTTATGGAACGAATACGTTTTTAAGCATATAATCTGGGTTGTGCTTCTGGGCTGCATAACCGCGGCTTTCGTGGTAACTGTGCCTCGCCTGTTCTAACGCATGTTCTTCTATTATGAATGCATGACTGTAAGTAGTTCAAATAACCGTGCTTGTGATGCGTGTCCAACCGTGCCTCATGTGCCTTCACGCGGTGCTTCTGTGATGCAAAGATTTCAAACACAATGGGTCATAGTTGTGGTTGCGTTTCTGTTTTTACAAATGGATATAGTGCCTGACAGTAGGTTCACGACGTTTGCTGTTACTACTAAGGCACGTGGAATCATGGCCGTGCCTGTGTGTGGCATGTAGAACAGTGCTTTACAATGCCGAAGGCAGGACTGTGTGTCTCGTTCTTGAAAAGCCGTGGTTCTGCCATCACTTCATTCACTTGGTTTTGTCCGCGTTTTAGCAGAATCATCTACAAAGCAGAGGCACAGCCTTGAATCTTCTAGTGACTTAATTGTAACACGCACGTTTGCTTTCCGCAATTAACGCACGAATGTGACTCCACATAAAACACAAGCATGCCTCCCTGAGCAGCTTTACCTTGCCACTCCTGGTTATAGATCAATGGATGCATTTGAGCACAAAGAGACACGAAGGTGACCTCTGACTTGAAACACTGACAAACTTGACGGTTCGTGCATTTGAGTTAAAATCTTACAACGAAAACAATTGTAACACGGACAGTTGTCCATTTCTATTAGGTTTCCATAATAATTGCACAATCGTGACTCCGGGTAAGAATAAACCATGCCTCTTCACCGACTCATTGTGAATACAATTAGAAAACCTCTGTGCGTGACTCTATGTAATTAGAAGACCTTTGAGGGCTATATGCCCGTGCTTGTGACCCTTGAAACTAAAACACAGAGTAAACGCCCGTGCCTCCATGCTGTATGTACGTGCTTATGCCTGTACAAGGAAATACGCTTTTAAAAACAGGGTCTCTCGTATAGGCCATTCTGTGCCTCACAGAGTAAACGCCCGTGGCTGTGCGTAAGACTAAGATTAGCGTGACTCTATGTAATTCCACAGACCATGCCTCTAGGCGCTTCATTCCCGTGCCTGTGATAATTGTGATCCCGCGTAAAACGCAAGCATTCCTCTCTGGGCCTCCATACCGTGCCTCTCCTGGTTTTAGAGTCAATGGAGTTATCTGGAACACAAAGAGACACGAATGTAGACACGAACTGTTGTACATGCCTGTGTGGCATGTAGAATAGTGCGTCACAATGCCAAAGGCAGCACCGTGTGTCTGGTACGTGACAATGCCAAGCCGTACCGTGTGTCTGGTATGTGACAAGCCGTGACAGGAGCGTTTCAGCAGAATCATTTGCAAAGCAGGCACGGCCTTGAATCTTCTATTGACTTAAATGTGAACGTGTCCGTGGGAAATTTTGCTTCTCGTAGAGGCAAGATGACTGTAGAACCATGCTTCCGGCGTCAAACAGATTCTTCTATTGAATGTGTGCTGTAAATAATTAATACACGGATGGGCACGCCCCATGCCTGGTCTGTGTGTGCAATAGTGCATCTCCTACCTTGAAAGCCGTGGTTCTATTTAATGTTTGAAGCAGTCACCTACCATTGAGTTGCTACGAGTAGTACCTAACCCGGGCCCCTCTGTCAGAAAGAAAAATAGAAGAAGTAAATAATCTGGACCCCCCCGCTCCCCGTCGTGGGTATTTAAGGCGTCTCGTGGATTGACAAGCTGTAATCCATTTCTCCAAATCCACCTCGGTGAGCACTAGTCGTTGGCGGCTCCACCCTAGCATCAAGAGGTCGAGAGTGGCGCCACCGGCGATGCCCCTTTATGGTGGTGTGCTGGTCGTTGGAGGGGATGGAAGCGGCAACCGTGCTCCCTCCCGATCCGATGAGGAAGAAGAGGGATGTCGTGCGGACCGCATCAGCGATCTCGCCGACGGTGTCCTAGGTGAGATCATTTCTCGTCTTGCCATCAAGGATGGCATCCGTACTCGAATCCTCGTTCGTCGCTGGCGTCCTTTGTGGCCCATCGCTCCTCTGAATCTCGACTGCCGCGAGATCTCTGACACTCGTCTTTTTCACGATGGTGAAAAAGTTCATATCGAGACCATATCTCATCTGTGCGCCTTCACCAATCATCCCGTTCGTAAATGCTATTACGGAACGCGGCTCTGTGGAAATCCTGTTGTCAGTCTTCCGGAATCCATTCTGTCCGGCCAAGCTGGCTTGGTTAGACGCCTCTCTATTCTGGCGTGCTACCTACAGTGCAGGCCCTCCACCATTGATGCGTGGCTCCGATCCTGGAATTTGAACAATATCCAGGTTCTTGAGTTCTATTATCTCTTCCCAGAATTTCTGACGCAAGAGGTAACTCTAATGGATCTATGCACTTCAACTACGCCCTCGGCACCGGAGTTCGTGTTTCGGGTTTCCACCTCTCTCCACACCCTCGGCTGTGCTCTTTGCCAAATAGCAGACAATTACATAGGGACGCTTAAGCTACCACTGGTGAAAAGACTCTTGCTTGTGGAGGTTGATATATCAGACGCGTCGCTGCAAAGCATAATCCACTCTAGTTGCCATGCACTTGAGTCTCTCCTGCTTGTTTGCAATAGAGGAGGTCGTCATGTCACAATAAACTCATCTAACCTTGTAAGCATTGGCATTTGTTGTCCACACGGGGAACTCATTGTTGAGGATGCCCATTCGCTTCGACGGTTGATTGTTGATTGTCTGGTTGACGACTGTTCGATAACCATTGTCTCTGCACCTAAACTAGAGACGTTGGGTGAATTCGTGTTTGTGTCTCCCTCGAAGCGTCTTGAGGTACTGACTTTCCTTAATACTAGAACAGAGCTGTACTTGTTCCGATGTTTGTTCTATTAATTTGATGGTCTTTGTTGTATTCTTCATGCAGAGTCAGGACTTGGAGGTAACCACTGTCTCTGCGTCTGAACCGTATCCATGTCGTCTGACGTGTCTTGAGGTATTGAGTTTTTATGATACTTCCAGCTTAACTTTATTTGCGAGGAAACAAGTTTTATTTCATCCAACCTTTATGCTATTAGTTTTGTGATCCATCTTCTGTTATTTTTCATCAAGGGTGTTAAGGCAGTCAGTCTGACAACAATGCGTCAATCTGTCAAGACCTTGCTTATCTACATTGATTATAAGGTGGACATTGTCGTTGATTTGCTGCAATGCTTTCCTAAACTGGAGAACTTGTTTGTTGAGGTGATGATCTTCAGAAATTTGCATTCTGTAGTACTCGTTCCTTTTTGAAATGCTAGTCTCAATTTTGACTGAAATTGGTGCTCCCGTACCTACACATGATTTATTGTTGGATACATCCACATATAGACAAGTCTATGTCTAACTTCTTGTTACGGAGGTGGTAGTACTAATTGTTGCATTTGGTTTTTTGATGGTCTGTATCTCTTTTTATAGACGCTATGTATTTTCAACCTATCATTTATATTTTAGGGATCATTGATTTCTCATGGTGAAAAAAACAAATGGCGTCGTAAGTACCAGTAGTTTCTCAAACATCATGACTTTTGTCTGAAGACAGTATCGCTGGAAGATTATGTTCGCTCTGGGAGTTATGCTGAATTTGCGATGTTTTTTGTTTTTAGTGCAAAGGAACTGGAGACCATGACCATTAAGTTTACCTCCCCTCCTGCAGAGTTCACGGGAGTATTTTACGAAAAGCAACAAAGGGTTCTGGAGTGGGATAGAAGGGCTTCTAAATGTGCACGTCTTAGATTATCATCAAGTTGCAGCCACGTGCGTCCGCATTTAAGAAAGAGGAGTCTTGAATACCTGGATTTGATGGTTCCGTTTAGGTGTGGATGCTGAAATCAGGCCTTGTGTTAGTTGACCAGGTGTATGGAGTTATTTGTTGTTGCGTTCTTTTGAGCTTGGGTTTTATGTAAACTTTATAAGACTATCGTTGTAGTCTTTGCACCGTGTGTAGGCTTGTCTGTTTTTGTGTTGCGTACAGTCATGAAGGAAATGTTTGGTTTTGCGGCTTTGTAAGGCCGAAGGACCGTAAAATGCTGTGGCACCAAGGTTAAGAGACATAAAGTAGATTTAATGTTTCAGTGGAAAGATGCGCGCTGCATGTGTAAGCGTGCTGTCTTGTATGTACGACGGTGCCTGTCTTATATATGTACCTGTATCACTGTCCATGCTTTTGACCTTGTGCTGGCATTCTGATTAAAATTATCTGCTTGAATAACGTGCCTTTCACAGCCAGCCTACTGTGCGTGTAGAAAAGGAGCAACGCCAGCTGATAAAGTGCTTTTTCTACTACTAGATGTGTGGCCCTCGTTGCATGACTTTCATGCGTTTGACAGTGGCTCTTTGGTACAGAACCGTGGTTGCAGAGAGTTCTTGCCCGTGCTTTTAAGGACAGTGTCTCTTGGATCGGTCATTGATTGCCTCACAAAGTAAACAGTGAGGGTTCACATCTGAATCCAATTTTGTTATGTTTCTGTAGTAAGCGCATGAACGTGACTCTACCAAATACTCAAGTATGCCTCCATGGGCTTCTCGTTCGTGCCTCTCCTACTAAACAAGTCGACGGAATCATTCGGAAAACTGACACAATCGTACATGACTCTATATAATACCACGTGATGCCTTTGTGGATTTGATGCCCGTGTCTATGACCCTTATCACTAAAATACAAAAAGTCACAAATTCACATAACCGTGGCTGCAGAGACTTTATCAGGAAAGAAGCGTGACGCAATTCAGTACGGAACCGTGTCTGTATCGACTTCACGTCTGTGCTTTTAAATACAAGGAAATAAGCTTTTAAAATGAGTGTCTCTCATATAGGCATTTCTGTGCTTCATAGAGTAAACGCGCGTGGCTGTGCGTAAGACAAAGGTTCAGTTCCGTGGGCTAGATGCCCGTGCATCTTCGTCTGATCGAGTCTCGCAGGCGAGCATGAACCTGTGTAATACCATCGACCATGCGCAATAAACGCCTGATTGTGACCCTGCCTAATATTAAAGTATGCCTTCATGGGCTGCTCGTTCGTGCTTCTCCGTCTGGACGAGTCTACTGAATCATTCAGAACACAAACACAAGTGAACATGACTCTATTCAATAGCACATGATGCCTTTATGGATTCGACGCCCGTGGCTATGACCCTAATTACTGAAACACTGAAACAGAAAGATTGCAAGACCGTGCTTTTAAAAAACGCGCAACAGCGATGACATCTACAATTTTGTCCCTGCACTGTGCCAAACCGTACCTCATGTGCATAATCGTGCTTGCGATGCGTGTCCAACTGTACTTCATGTGCCTTCACGCGGTGCTTCTGTTAAGCAAAGATTTCAAACACAACAGGTCACAATTGTGTTTGCGTTTCTGTTTTACAAATGCATATAGTGCTAGTGCTTGGCAGTAGGTTTCCGCCGTTTCCTGTGAAAGAATTACATCTTTACGTGCTACTGAAGCACGTGGAATCACGGGCGTGCCTGTGTGGCATGTAGAATAGTGCTCGTCGTATCACTTCACGGTCGTTGTGTGGTTCGTGTCAAACCGTGCGTTTGCCGTGGTCGTGCCTGTGTCACAGGTAGAACAATGCGTCTCGAATCACTTTTCTACGAAATCATTATCGTCTGTGTGTTTGCTGACAAACCGTGGTTCACTGAATCATTCGGAACACAAACGCTAGCACAAGCGAGCATGACTCTATATAATACCACACAATGCCTTTGCGGATTTGACGCCCTTTCCTGTGACCCTTATCACTGAAACACAGAAAGTCACAAATGTACATAGCCATGGATGCAGAGACTTGAAGCCCTTTTAGTTAATGAAATGTACGGCATGAGAAAAAAGACCGTTTAGCCATCTACCGAAATACCGAGTTCGTTGTTGGTAAGGTTACAGATTGAGCAAAAAAGGTACGGGCATTGTTTCAGCACACCTACGTAAATTCCAAACCGGAAAGTGGCGGAAACATCTAATTCCAGCACTATTTTCAGCACTTACAAATGAATGGATCCTTTAAATCCAGGTGCTCAACACATGTGTGCCTTAGATCCAAGTTCCTGTGGTTGCAACTTGGCGACAACCTAAGGCAAGCATGTTTAGAAGCCTTTTTGTCCCACTGAAGCACGTCTTGTTGCTGTTTGTAGAATTCCTCCGTGAAGTGTTCCTGAAGAAGAAACTTGATCCTCATAGTCTGCAGCTGTGCTGCGTTGAGAATAAAGAATGTTGCAAATCGAATGCTTTTGTCGCGTTGAACATAGCTTTCCAGTGTCAGTGACTTCAAACGAACGTCATGATGGTGCTTGCAAGAACAGTCGTTCGCAAGAGTTTCTTCATTAGAGGTTATTTCCTGAATAAACATGAATATTCGAAATGGTTAAGCTCGATAAAGAGTGATTCTGCTGGAATGAATAAGTCTGTAACCTCTATTGTAATAAAAGCTTTCTTTTTAGTTTTGTCCTAATACTCGTCCATGATTATATACACCTTTGTACATTACATACAAGTTTTCCTTTTGTTGAATGGAGTTCTGCACCATGCATGGTATGTGTTTTACAATTTGTGTGAGAAGCATCACCTCGGTATACAAGTTTTCCAAGATTCGGAAGTGTTCCACCAAGGAAAAGACTATGTGCAGGTCATAATCCATGCTGATAGACAACCTCTTGATGGAATGAACCGCTGTAGATGTGCTGACTGTCGGCAAACACTTCATGTAGAGTAAAACATAATATTAGTAGAGTAAAGGTTGAATTGCGTGGAACTTGTTCGTACCAAATGAATGGAGGTGAAAGTATTGTTGAAAGTCAGTACCTGAATAATTATACGGTCATTTGTGATGCCGGATTCACAGAAAATATTTGATAATTTGCCCATGACCTGTAGTTTAGGAGCAGAGGTGATAACTACCCGCAACTTTTTGCAATCACCATCATAAAGCAATCGTTGAAGTGGCGAGGCATCTTCTATAACAATTTTACCATAGTAACCAGAAATGCCGATGCTTATAAGGTTAGGTGAGTTTATTCTGATGGAATGGTGCCTGACTGTCCAAACAAGCAGCAGAGACTCAAGTGTAGGAGAAGTAGAGCTGATGATGCTTTGTAATGATACGTCTGATACATCAACATCTACTAGCGAGAGTCTCCTGAGTAGTGGTAGTTTAAGCACCCGTACATAATTGTCTGGTAACTTGCAAAGAGCAAAGGCGATGGTTTGGAGAGAGGAGGAAATCTGAGGGTTTAATGCTGGTGGTGATGGCATGAGTGAAGGGCATGAGAATGGCCCTATGTCATGTTGTCTCAAGCATGGTAGGAACATGTAGTAAAACTCGAGCACCTGTAGATTGTTCAGTCATGGGGATCGAAGCCAGTCGTCGACCGTGGAGTGCCTGCAGTCGAGGTAGGACGCCGGAATGCACAGGCGGCGAACTGCACTCTGACGCCTGGAGAGGATGGCCTCTGGAAGGTATGAATCATCATAGGAATTATCTTCACCGACATGTTCTCCTCTAAAAAAAGTTCCAGTGTAGGTTACGCGGATGAGTTCCTCCGGTGTGGCGGAGTTTGCGGTGACCAACTCGAAATGTACTTGATCTTGAGGGTTAAAAAGACGTGGGACAGGGATCTCACGGCAGTCCAGATTCAGAGGAGTGGCGCCCCAAACAGGGCGCCGCCGACGTGCGAGGATTTGAGTGCGAGCGCCTTCCTTAGTGGACAGGCGGGATATGACCTCACCAAGGATGGCGTCCGGGAGGTCGCTGATGCGGTCGGGACCAGACTGATCTTCTTGATCCTCGGATCCGGTAGGCGCACCCTCGCCGCTTCCAGCCGCTACCGCCAAACCACCAGATGAAGGGGTCGCCGGTCGCGCGAGCCTTGCCCTCTTGGTGCTCGGGGCACCGGAGTAGACCTCCAGCTCCGTCTCCATTGCTGGGATCGCGCCGCCTGCGAGCGCCGCTATCTTTGGCGTGGATCTGGACAGTCCAAGAGAGAGGGTGTGGCTAGGGTTTCAAGACGCCATCCGTCCGCTTTAAATAACCACGAGCCAGACCGGGGTCACCGGAGGAGACGTCCGTCGGACCCTTGGGCTTCCGTGGCGGCGCCATGTGGTGTTCACACCCGAAAACGTGGAGACGCCCGCCGAAACTTTGTGTTTCCGCAATCAACGGACGAACGTGGCTCCTCACGGAACATAAGCATTCCTCCATCGCCATCCCGACCGTGCCTGTCCTGGTAATATAGTCAATGGATGTATTTGGAACACAAAGAGACACCAAGGTGACTCTGGATAATAACAGGTCATGCGTTTGTTTGTTTGACAACCGTGCCTGTGACCTAAAACATTGACACACAAAAAGTCGTCTTCGTGCGTAAAGGATCGTGAATCAAGGATGAGGCGGCTGCTGCGGGTTTCCGCTATAAACGCACGAACGTGATCCCATGTAAATACAAGGAAATAAGCTTTTAAAAACAGTGTCTCTTTTATAGGCTAACCCGTGCCTCGCAGAGTAAACGTCCGTGGCTGTGCGCCATAGGTTCATCTCCGTGGGCTAAACGCACGTGCATCTTCCTCTGATAGAGTCGCAGTCTAGCGTGACTCATTGTAATACCACCGACCATGCCTTTGAGCGCTTCATGCCCGTGCCTGTGACCGGAACACTGAATCAAGGATGAGGCGGCTGCTGCGGGTTTTCGCTATAAACGCACGAACGAGATCCCATGTAAAGCATAACCATGCCTGTCTGGGCTTGATGGCGGCGCCTGTGCTCGTGGACAGTTCAACGGATTCATTTGGCACACATAGACAAACTAACGTGATTCTACACAATGGCAAGCCATGACTTTCTGGGACTCACGACCTTGCGAGCAATATACCAGACCAGCGTCTCTCGAATAAGCCATTCCGTGCCTCACAAAGTAAACAGTGGGTGTCCTCATCTGAACCAATTCCGCTGGTTCTGCGCAATTAGAAAACGAACGTGGTTGTGCGTAAGACAAAGCTTTGGCTCTGTGGGCTTAACGACCGTGCTTCTTCATCTGATCGAGTGGACGGAATCATTCGGAACAAAAAGACAGGCGAGCGTGACTCTATATAATACAATACCATGACTTTGAGGACTGTACTCCCGTGCCTTTGAACCTTAACAGTTTGACACATACATCGACAAACCTCCACGCTTCTATCGAATAATATACATAACATCAAGAAAAAAGTGTGACCCAACTGAGTACACAATTGTGTTCGTAGAGAGTTCATATATTTTGAACTTTTATTAACAAGAGTTCGTGTCCGTAATACAACCGACCATGCCTTTGAGCGTTTTATGCTCGTGCCCGTGACCCTTAACACTAAACGCCCGTGCGTGTCCGTCAGTCGCTGGCTAGCGTGACTCTATGTAATACCACCGACTATGCCTTCCTGTAACCCGAAACACTGATCAAAGAAAGGAAGGAATGTCCGCGCCTTCATGTGTGCACAAGACATGACTCTAGTTGGTTCAAAAACGTTGGCCGCAGAGACTTCACGTCTGTGCTTTTAAAAACAACGTCTCTAGAATTGGCCATTACGTTAATGTTCATCTGTAGCCATAAACTTGGAATGAACGTGACCCAGGAAAGTAAAACACACTTGTTATCAAAGTTACTGACGGCACGAGGTAACGGAAGACAAAATAAGAAACTTTTAGTGCACTGCTTAACAGCTTCAGATACGAGGATCAGGGTCGCTGCTGTCTACTTAGTCCGGCGAGACTTCTTTTTTGGTTGCTCGGCGCGAAGTTCCTCGATCTGTTTCTTCATAACGTATGATTGCAGCTTTAGCTCGTCGCGCTGAAGTTCGAGCTGCGCCTTCTCACGCATCAGAAGTGCAATGATGGCATTGTTCTCTTCGTCCAACTTCGTTGATATCTTCAGGAAGTCTTCCACAACATTGAACATGTTCTTCATCTGGTCAAAGGAGAAGATGTCAGATTGATGGCAGGACGCACCCTCATGAACATCAGGACGAAGCTCACCACAATGATACATGTTTCATAACTAAATCAAGTAGCCGAAAGAAAGAAAAAACGAATGAAGCCGAAGCAGAGCGAACTCACAGATGAGGAACCCTCGCCAGCCGAGATCTTTTTCTGCGACTGGACATGGCGCTCTAGAGGAGTCTCCTTCTGCACAGCCGTGGCTGAGAGTGTCAGGATAGAGAACTGCAAGAGGGGTGGATGGCCTGGAGGCGCACAAAAGGACGAAGGGGATGTGGCTAGGGTTTTGAGACTCTGTCTGGCTTATTCACGTTTCACAACTCAACCAAGTAGCCGAAGGAAATAAAAAAGAATGAAGCGGAAGCAGAGTGAACTTACATATGAGGATCCCTTGTCAGCCTGGATCTCCTGCAGTGTCTGGACACTGGGTTCCACAGTAGTCTCCTCCTGACCAGCCATGACGGAGAGGGCGAGGATAGAGAGCACCAACAGGAATGAATGGCCCGGCGGCGGGCAGAGGATGGAAGAGTATGTGGCTAGGGTTTTGAAACTCCGTCCGCCCGCCATAAATAGCCGGAGCCTGGCCTCGGGCGACGAGCCAGAGCGACGTCACCGGAGGAGACGTCCGTCGGACCCTTGGGTTTCCGTGGCGGCGCCACATGGAGTTCACACCCGAGTAGGTGGAGACGCCCGTCGAAACGTTGTGTTTCCGCAATCAACGCACGAACGTGGCTCTGCATAAAACACACGCATGCCTCCCTCGACATCCCAACTGTGCCTGTCCTAGTAATATAGTCAACGGATGCATTTGGAACACAAGACACGAAGGTGACTCTGGATAATTACATGACATGCGATTTGTGGGCCCGGGTTAAGTACTACATGTAGCAAGTCAGCAGGGCC
This sequence comes from Triticum urartu, assembly GCF_003073215.2. Classification (NCBI taxonomy): domain Eukaryota; kingdom Viridiplantae; phylum Streptophyta; class Magnoliopsida; order Poales; family Poaceae; genus Triticum; species Triticum urartu. Next base: position 613,473,466 of record NC_053024.1, read on the forward strand.
CGGGTTAAATACTTAACTCCTGACTTAATCTGGACCTGTATTTAAGTCGTTTCCTAGATGGACAGGCTAGTCCATTTCTCCAGATCTACCGTCTGTCCAGATCCACGCCACAGATAGCGGCGCTCGCAGGCAGCGTGATCCCAGCAATGGAGACGGAGATGGAGGTCTAATCCGGTGCCCCGAGCGCCAAGAGGGCGAGGCTCGCGGGACCGGCGACCCCTTCCTCTGGTGGTTTGGCGGTAGCGGCTGGAAGCGGCGAGGGTGCGCCTACCGGATCCGAGGATCAAGAAGAGCAGTCTGGTCCCGACCGCATCAGGGATCTCCCGGACGCCATCCTCGGTGAGGTGATCTCCCGTCTATCCACTAAGGAAGGCGTTCGCACTCAAATGCTCGCACGTCGATGGCGTCCTTTATGGCGCGCCGCTCCTCTGAATCTCGACTGCAGTGAGATCCCTGTCCCATGTCTTTTTAAGCCCCTAGAAACAGTTCATATCAACGTATTGTCCATGCTCCCCAGTAAGGATGTCATTCGCATTAGATATTTTGGAACTCGGTGTAGTTTTCAACCTGACGTTGATGGTTCGTGCTTTCCGGAAGCCATCCTCTCCAGTCATGGTGGCACATTTCATCGTCTCTGCATTCCGGCGTGCTACCTCCACTGCAGACCCTCTACAGTTGACGCCTGGCTTCGATCCCCAAGACTGAAGAATCTCCAGGTTCTCGAGTTCTATTACATGTTCCCAGGTTTTGTTGGAAAAACCATCACACTACCACATGAAATCTTTTCGTCTGCGCCCTCACCGCCGACTTCCACGCTGTTGTTTTCCTCCTCACTGCACACTGTCACATTTGCTCTTTGCTAGATACCTGACAAGTATGCACGATCATTTAAACTTCCACTCCTCAAGAGGCTTTCGTTTTTGGAAGTTGATATATCAGACGTCTCACTGCAAAGCATAGTCAGCCATGGTTGCCCTGCCCTCGAGTGGCTCCTGCTTGTTTGCAATAACTTGGACCACTGCATCATAATAAACTCAGGCAAAGTTGAAGTCATCTGTATCCTTTGTGAGAATGGTGAACTCGTTGTTGAGGATGTGCCCTCACTTAAACGATTGATTCACGATATTCAGAGCCGGCACTTGCAGATAACTGTCTTTCATGCACCTAAGCTTGAGTGTTTGGGTAATTTTTATGAAGGATTTCCTGAATCCAAGATTGTTTTTGGCTCTACAGTTATCGAGGTGCTCACCTTTTGCACTATACTCTTTACTTGCATTCCTTGCAGTGTCGAAGTTTCATGTCACGCGACCTTTTATCCAGCTAATTTTATGATGTGTGCTTGTCGCAGGCTTTGTCTGTAGTCAGCCTATCAATGGCGGTTCAATTTGTGAAGACCCTGCTTATCCACATGTCATTAAATCTGAACAAGGTTGTTGCCTTGATGCCATTCTTTCCTAGCCTAGAGAACCTGCTTATCGAGGTAACGATTTCCTGAGACATTGAAAGCACATACAATGCACAACGTACTACATTTGAGGCCTCTACCTCCTTTTGTACTCCTCGAGTATTCTCACTCTTCATGCATTTTCAGGGAGGAGTATACCGCGAGGAAGGTGTAACAAATAAGTGGCGCCACAAGCACCGGGTGTTTCTGAAACAGCATGACATTCGCCCGAAGACAGTAACGCTGGAAAAATATGTACACTGCAACAAAAACATTGAATTTGCAAAGTTCTTTGTTCGGAACGTAAAGGAGTTAGAGAATATGAGGCTCAAGTTTCTCTCCCCCCCAGAGAACATCACTGGAGGATTTTATGAACATCAAGAAGAGGTGCTTCAATGGTGCAACAAGGCTTCTAGACGTGCTCGTCTTATATTGTCAGGGTATTGTAGGCATATGAACTTGGATTTAAAAGTACACATCTGGACAAACCAGTGTCCAATCATGGATTTGCCGGATACATTGACCTGTGGATGTTGAACACGGTTATCCGGCTGTCAGAGACAGGTGTTGTTGCGTGCTTTCCAGTTTGGACTTCGAGCTTGTACTTTATCCATTGTCTGTAAGGTTGTCAGGAACTTGTTTTTGTGATCTTCAGCCGTGAAGCAACTTACAAGCTCAAAAAACTATCAAGTTTTCATGTTTTTGTGCACCGTCTGTATGTTTGGATTTCCTTTTGTGAATAGAGCGAGCGACTAAAATCATCTGGAATACGCAGTCACGTGTGATGTTACGGCCCTGCCTCTCCAAATAACTCGTTGGGTAAGGTATTTTGCAATACAGAGGCGGGCGTGCCTCTTGTACCTGTAAGACTGTGCGTTTGTTATCACTGCACGACACTTTCTTTGTGCATGTCCGTGACTCTGTGGTGAACGTTTTGGGTGGAAACACGCTTCCCACTCTAGAACATAGTGTCTTGTAGAAACATGACAGTGCTGTTTCTGCGAATCGAGACGTGCTTGTCGTGGAACCGCTGTGCTTGTGCTTTGCTTAAAAGCGTCACCATCCATCTTCTTCTACTCCGATCCAAGTATCTGGCCATCAGAGCAAGAGCGAGACGGTGAGAGATCGGCGATGGAGGCGATTCAGGTGACCACCGTACATCTTATCGAGGTGTTCAGGGAGAGCAACCCGCAGCCCAACGCGCTGCAGCCCCTCCAGGGTTTGCTGATGACCGCCACGGCGTGTTCCTTCTTCGACGCCAGCTTCGCCGCCTGGCTCAAGGGTGCACTGGAAGACTTCATTCACAAGTTCAGCTTCGCCAATAGCAAGGTGAAGGACCGGACTGCTCGCCTCCATTCCATGCGTTGCCTCCGTAAAGACCGAGCCTTCGCCTCAGCTTCCGTGACCCGGCTCGCCGGCCTCCATGGGAACGATCTCTTTCGCGCACTGATGGCCCTGCAGCTCCCGGTCCGGACGCAGCCGGAGGATCACCTGGAGGTCGCTCTCGCCGCGTAGCGCCTCAACATGCATGATGACATCGACAAGTTGAGCCAGATCTACGGACAGATTGTTCACGAGGATAGCTGCAGCGCCGTCCATGAGTCGAGCATGGCGGCCTACTTCGACCACAGGCAAACTTTGGCGAAGCTTGTTCAGGAGCACATCCACCTCGCCGACGCCGCCCCCATTTCTCGTCCAACCTCTGGACAATCAAGGGCACAAGCCCGGGCGCCTTGATTAGGTCGTTGCCTTGGCTCTCTGTTCATTTGCTGCAAGCCACATCCCACATGCTTGTAGGCAAGTTCTATATACTTATGCTAGCTACTACTACTTTTGAGTTTCCAGTGACCCAGTCAATCTATCATGATCATGACTTCTATTTATTGTGTGTGCTCTACTATGAATTTGACTCTAATATCGTATGCCTGTCATTAATTTCCATTGTTAATTAATACCATCGGTCGTTTAGTATTACCAACTTAGTTTATCTCTTGTAGTCCACTTTTTATGCATCTCTCTGTATGCGTGCGCATGTATAGCCTGTTTCATTTGTGGTGATGTTAATCTACATGCCTCCTCGTGCCTCTTGTACCTGTAAGACCGTGCGTCTGTTGTCACAGCACGACACTTCCTCTGTGTATGTCCATGAGCCTGTGGTGAACGTTTGGGTGGAAACATGGTGCACAGCCTAGAACATAGCGTCCCGTAGAATCACGACAGTGCCGTTTATGCAAATTGAGATGTGCTTGTCATGGAACCACTGTGCTTGTGCTTTGTTTAAAAGCGTGTCATTGCTATCTTTTAAATACAAGGAAATATAGATAGCCACGAACGTGTACGCCTTTTATATCGAATAATATATGTAACATCAAGAAAGAAGCATGATGCAACTTAATACGGAAGCGTGTCCGTAGGGAGTTCACGTCCGTGCTTTACATACAAGGAAGATAAGATTTTAAAAACAGTGCCCATCGCATAGGCCATTCCGTGCCTCACAGAGAAAACGTCTCTGGTTGTGTGTAAGACAAAGGTTCAAAAATAGCGTCTCCCTAATCTGCCACTCATTGCCTCACAAAGTAAACAGCGAGTGTTCATATCAGAACCCAGTTCTATTCGGTTTGCGCAACAAACGCATGAATGTGACTCTCTCTAATACTAAAGTATGCCTCGATGGGCTTCTCACCCGTGCCTCTCTGTCTAAACGAGTCGACAGAATAATTTGGAAAACAGACAAAAGCGAACATGACTCTATGTTATACCACACGATGCCTTTGCATAAGACAGAGGTTCGGCTCTGTGGGCCAAACGCCTGTGCATCTCCGTCTGATAGAGTCACGGGCTAGCGTGAGTCTATGTAATAATACTACCGACCATGCCTTTGAGCACTTCATGCCCTGCCTGTGCCCAGCTTGAGCTTGTCATAACGTATGTGTCGTATTGAAGGGCGAGCTTCGCCTTCGCCTTCTCATCAATAGGATTGATGGAAGTCTCAAACAAAGCAACAACACCAAGCATCCAACAACAAGTCAAGACAGTTTCAAGTTGAAGGAAGTCTCAAATAACCGCTGGGGCAACAGCAAAACAAGCCCGAAACATAACAAGTTCATTTCAATAGGTATGGTAATACACGGCAAGTACTTGGAAACAAGAGCTAACATACCAAGTTCATTTCACATCGAAACATGGCCCAGCCAGTTCTAAATGAGGTTGATGGTGATCATCATCCTCAAGTCACAGTGACGGGTGTTCGCAATAATGAGTAGGATGCCCTGACCTACCCGAAGATTCTTGCCATGAAGGAACTTCTTCCACCCCGCCCGGTTGAAGATAGTGCGACCGTCCGTGTCCACTGCGTAGGCACAGGTGGTGATGGAGTCCGTTCTGGTAAGGCGTAGTCCAGCAGCCATGCCTTCTTCATGCGTCTCGATGCCACAACTAACAGATAACCTCTTAGGTAATTTCTGAAAACAGTTGGTATGACATATGAGCATGTCACGTGCAATTATCACCAAATCATACACTTAAAGGCACATATATCATTGGATTCAACATTGAGCATATATATCATCGCATCACTACACTAGACGCTAATCATCAAATTACTACAGTAATTAAGCATACCATTAGTTTACTACGTACACTAACCACATCATCGCATATTACTACACTACATAAGGATATATCACAGTACTACAACATGCATATCATATCAAATAGTACACTTATTAAGCATGCATATCGTGTAATTACCATAGTAAGTAACATACCATGATAGGCTGTTTAACATTCGTCCTTGTGAGGCGTGTCATGAATGGCATCTCGACGTAGTCTTCACGTAGCGGAAGCATGTCCTAGAGGTTGCATGTTTCATCACCGCTCAGCTTCAGTCTTTGGGCATAGAGTGCTTCATCAAGTGGGTTCTCATCATCATTTGAATCCTCACCATCGTCCTCCTCATGAACTTCATCCTCACTATCGGAAATCAAATTCAGATAGATAATAGAAATCTTGGGCCTTTCTGCTTTGAAGGAGAAGCTGATCAATTCACCCCCACTAAGACGCAAGCGGGCGATGAAGTGATCCCATTCATCTCCTCCAATCTGGGTTATCGTTCGCCCCTTATTGACCTGCATAGTGTACGGCCCCCCAAGAGCGTCGAAGGTCATGGTGTCTCCGACGAGCTCATTGAATGCCAATCTCACATTGCAAGGGATGATCTGTGCAAGATAAAAACAAATAACAAACACAATGCATTAGTGGAAATAGCAATAAAAAACAAAATTAATGAACTGTCGGAAGGTTCATATAAATTGTTACCGCTGCAAAAACAAAAGTAGGCTGGAAGTAGATGCCGAACAGCGTGGCAGTACAAGGCTGGTCCGGCACTGTGACTTGCCCAGTCGACACGGTGCTTCCTCCATTCTACAAAGAACATATTGAACTCTAAGTTGAATTGTACGCTACCATAGTACAATACACGGTGCTTCCTCCCTTTTCCCTGGTACGGCTCAGATCCTACACTACGACATCCATCAATCTAACAAAGAACCATCATATCTATCAACAAATCATCTACCGCATGTATCAAATAAAATTTCTGGATTAGATCTGCACTCGGAGGGATACGCATGTGGTTTGGGAAGGGAAGAAGATTCGCGAGGGGGTGAGGGGAGATCTCACCTACTTGCCGTAGTTGGTGGCGGCCGCGCAGATCGGGAGATGAAGAGATGCGTGGTCGGGAGCTGGCGGCGGCGGCGCTAGTCGAGAAGGGGAGGAAGAAGTTGAAAATGATGTGGAGTACTAGGTGCACTTAGCCAAATGTGGTACATGTGGTGGCGCATTTGTGTGGATGACGAGGGGACCCTAGGTGTCGGTACCCATAGAAAAAAATTGCATTTCCAACTGCCTCACGGGTATTCGAACCAATTCGGCTGATGAAGTGTGTTCGGCCGAACCAATTTGAATTTCCTTAAGACATTTATCCAGACACAGACACACGAAAAAAAGCATGCACCGATGCTGTCCTCCATGTGTGGCATAAGTGGTCTTGTGAAGCTACAACTAGGACCAATGTTGATATATGTTGTTATTAGCTAGGGTACCAACACTATTTATTGAGGAGATGCCCGTCGGACGAATGGGTTTACTGAGCAACGGCATGTGGCGTTCACAACCAAATCTGAGGAGACGCCCATCGAAGCGTTGGGTTTCCCCAATAAAGGCACGAATGTCATGCAACGAAAACAATTCTAACACGGACAGTCGCCCGAACCTATTAGGTTTCTGCAATAAACGCATAAACGTGACTCCGAGTAAGAACAAACTATGCCTCCGAGGGCTGGATGTCCATCCCTCTCCTTTTAACCGAGCCCACCGACTCATTCGGATTACAATCAGAAAACCCTTGTGCGTGACTCTATATAATAGCACGCCATGCCTTTGAGGGTTGTATGTCTGTGCTTGTGACCCTTGACACTGAAACACAGACAGCCACGAACATCGATGCCTTTATCAAGAAAGATGCGTGACACAATTTAGTTCGGAACCGTGTCTGTATGGACTGCACGTCCTTGCTCTTAAATACAAGGAAAGCGTCTCTTTTATAGGCTAATCCATGCCTCGCAGAGTAAACGTCCATGGCTGTGCATCATAGGTTCATCTCCGTGGGCTAAACGCACATGCATCTTCCTCTGATTGAGTCGCAGTCTAGCGTGACTCATTTTAATACCGCTGACCATGCCTTTGAGCGCTTCATACCCGTGCCTGTGTCCGGAACACTGAATCAAGGATGAGGCGGCTGTTGCAGGTTTCCGCTATAAACGCACGAACATGATCCCATGTAAAGCATAACCATGCATGTTTGGGCTTCATGGCGGTGCCTGTGCTCGCGGACAGTTCAACGGATTCATTTGGAACACGTAGACAAACTAACGTGATTCTACACAATGGCAAGCCGTGACTTTCTGGGACTCACGACCGTGCGAGCAATATACCAGACCAGCGTCTCTCGAATAAGCCATTCCGTGCCTCACAAAGTAAACAGTGGGTGTCCTCATCTGAACCAATTCTGCTGGTTCTGCGCAATTAGAAAACGAACGTGCTGTGCGTAAGACAAAGCTTTGCCTCTGTGGGTTTAACGACCAGGCTTCTTCATCTGATCGAGTGGACGGAATCATTCGGAACACAAAGACAGGCGAGTGTGACTCTATATAATTCAATACCATGACTTTGAGGACTGTACTCCCGTGCCTGTGAACCTTAACACTATGACACATACATCGACAAACCTCCACGCTTTTATCGAATAATATACGTAACATCAAGAAAAAAGCGTGACCCAACTGAGTACGCAATTGTGTTCGTAGAGAGTCCATATCTTGTGAACTTTTATTTACAAGAGTTTGTGTCCGTAATACAACCGACCATGCCTTTGAGCGTTTTATGCTCCTGCCTGTGAAACTTAACACTAAACGTCCGTGTGTCTCCGTCAGTCACAGGCTAGCGTGATTCTATGTAATACCACCGACTATGCCTTCTTGTAACCCGAAACACTAATCAAAGAAAGGCAGGAATGTCGGTGCCTTCATGTGTGCACAAGACATGACTCTAGTTGGTTCAAAAACATTGGCTGCAGAGACTTCACGTCCGTGCTTTTAAAAATAATGTCTCTAGAACTGACCATTACGTTAATGTTCATCTGTAGCCATAAACTTGGAATGAACGTGACCCAGGAAAGTAAAACACACTTGTTATCAAAGTTACTGACGGCACGAGGTAACGGAAGACAAAATAAGAAACTTGTAGTGCACTGCTTAACAGCTTCAGATACGAGGATCAGGGTCGCTGCTGTCTACTTAGTCCGGCGAGACTTCTTTTTTGGTTGCTCGGCACGAAGTTCCTCGATCTGTTTCTTCATAACGTATGATTCCAGCTTTAGCTTATCGCGCTGATGTTCGAGCTGCGCCTTCTCATGCATCAGAAGTGTAATGACGGCTTTGTTCTCTTCGTCCAACTTCGTTGATATCTTCAAGAAGTCTTCCACAGCATTGAACAGGTTCTTCATCTGGTCAAAGGAGAAGATGTAAGATTGATGGCAGGACGCACCCTCATGAACATCAGGATGAAACTCACCACAATGATACATGTTTCATAACTAAATCAAGTAGCCGAAAGAAATAAAAAAATGAATGAAGCCAAAGCAAAGCGAACTCACAGATGAGGAACCCTCGCCAGCCGAGATCTTTTCCTGCGACTGGACATGGCGCTCTAGAGGAGTCTCCTTCTGCACAGCCGTGGCTGAAAGTGTCAGGATAGAGAACAGCAAGAGGAGTGGATGGCCTGGAGGCGCACAAAAGGACGAAGGGGATGTGGCTAGGGTTTCGAGACTCCGTCTGGCTTATTCACGTTTCACAACTAAACCAAGTAGCCGAAGGAACGAAAAAACGAATGAAGCGGAAGTAGAGTGAACTTACAGATGAGGAGCCCTTGTCAGCCTGGATCTCCTACAGTGTCTGGACACTGGGTTCCGCAGTAGTCTCCTCCTGACCAGCCATGGCGGAGAGGGCGAGGATAGAGAGCACCAAGAGGAATGAATGGCCTGGCGGCGGGCAGAGGATGGAAGAGTATGTGGCTAGGGTTTTGAAACTCCATCCGTCTGCCATAAATAGTCGGAGCCTGGCCTCGGGCGACGAGCCAGAGCGACATCACTGGAGGAGACGTCCATCGGACCCTTGGGTTTCCACGGTAGAGCCACGTGGAGTTCACACCCGAGTAGGTGGAGATGCCCGTCGAAACGTTGTGTTTCCACAATCAACGCACGAACATGGCTCCGCATAAAACACACGCATGCCTCCCTCGACATCCCGACCGTGCCTGTCCTGGTAATATAGTCAACGGATGCATTTGGAACACAAAGATACACCAAGGTGACTCTGGATAACGACAGGTCATGCGTTTGTGGGCTTGACAAACGTGCATGTGCCTCATCCTCGTTCTGTTTTCTGAGATCTTCTCCTCCTCCTCTCTTAAGCCCTTGTGTTTTTTGTACGTGTGCAGTGAAGACCTAAGCTAAGTGTCTATCTCGTGTTCGATTTGTGCAGTAAATGCTCGAACGTGACTCTGCCAAATACTAAAGTATGCCTCCATGGGCTTCTTGTCCGTGCCTCTCCGTCTAAACGACTCGACGGAATCATCTGGAAAACAGACACAAGCGAACATGACTCTATATGATACCACACGATGCCTTTGTGTATTTGACGCCCGTGTCTACGACCCTTATCACTGAAATACAGAAAGTCACAAACGCACATAACCGTGGCTGCATAGACTTCAAGCCCGTCTAGCTAATGAAATGTACGGTTTGCGCAATAAACACATGAACGTGACTCTGCCTAATACTAAAGTATGCCTCCATGGGCTTCTCCTCGTGCCTCTTCCAGATCCACCTCACCGAACACTAGTCGTAGGCGGCGCCACCGTAGCAATGGATGTGGAGATGGAATGCGCTGCTCGTAGTACCAAGAGGTCCAGAGTGGCTCCGTCGGCGACGCTGCCTTCTAGTGGTGTGCTTGTCGTCGGAGCGGAAGGAAGCGACGACCATGCTCCCTCTCAATCCGTGATCATGACTCCATGTAATACCATCGGCCATGCCTTTGAGTGTTTTATGCCCATTCCTCTGACCCCTAACACTGAAGCACAGACAGCCACGATGTCCATGCCTTTATCGAACAATATATGTAACATCAAGAAAGAAGCGTGACGCAACTTAATACAGAACCGTGTCCGTAGGGAGTTCACGTCCGTGCTTTTAAATCGAAGGAAATAAACTTTTAAAAACAGGCTATCTCACATAGGTCATTCCGTGCCTCACAGATTAAACGCCACCGACCATGCCTTTGAGCGTTTAATGCCCGTGCCTGTGACCGAAACACCGAAACAAAGAAATGCATGAACGTCCACGCCTTCATGAGTGCACAAGGCATGACTGTATCAGGAGCGTGCAAGCACTGGTTCTTTTATTTAAAACTCACGCGTGTTGAATACCTGGATTTGACGGACCCATTCAGATGTGACTGCTGAACACAGAGCTGGAGTAAGTTGTCCAAGCTTGCAGGGTAACATGTTGTTGCCCCTTTTTGAACGTGCGTTTCGTCTGAACATGAACAGACAACCCTTGTAATATTTTGTACCGTCTGTAAGCTTGCCATAACAATCCTTGATTATAAAGTGTTGTAACTGTGCAAACGAAAGTGTTGTAACTGTGCAAACGTCACTGTTTCAGTGGAAAGATTCTGAGTATTTTAGCATCACGACACTGACTCTTTCTTAGTATAGTATGATGTTCCCACTGATAATGAAATCGTCAGTGAGAACATTTCCAATACCGAAGCAAGTCCGTGATTGGTAGGCCAATAAAACCGTGTGTCTCGTGACATGACGGCTATTCTTTGTGTTAAGGTCGGACTTTGTCTAGAAACTTCACAACCGTGGTTTTCTAACTGAGTATTAAGAAGGTTGGTACACGTGCATGTAGAGCCCTTACTTCCACACTTTTCTGCACCCAGATAGGGTTTATACTGAGTCAGGGACTTTTCTGCGTCTACGTGCCTCCATAGCTGACAAAATCCGTGGCTGTTAGGTGCCCGTGGAGCCAGACGCCCGCGGGTCCAGAGAGCTCACAACGGTGCCTCTCCAGTAGAGCATTCTCACCCATGCCTCTGCCACCACACTTTTGTGCATCCATTGGGCTAACACTCGTGCCTAAGAGGCTTCATTTCCGCGCCTCTGGTGTTTCAATACACGTGCCTAAGAGGCTTCATTTCGGTGGCAGAGGCAAACACTTGCCGTGACCCTTGTGATTACAGAGAATACACAACCGTGCCTCCATAGCTGAGTATTCTGATCCATGCCTCTGCCACCGAAATTTTGTGTATTCAGAGGGTTGCCGATCGTACGTGTCTGTAGAGGCTAGACTTCGGTGCCTCCAGAGCCTGCACCCTTGTGCCCCACGTGCCACGAGCCGTGGCTTTTACGTTCCGCTGGAGACACACCGCCGTGGATCCAGAGACTTCACAAATGTGTCTTTTCACCTGAGTGTTCACAGGCATGCCTCTGGCACCACACTTTTGTGCATCCAAGGAGTTGATAGCTGGCTCTGTGGAGGCTTCAACGAGGTTCGTGCTTGTACAGACTGCAATTAGATGCCTCCACCGCCTGCACGCACGTGCCTCAGATGAGATTTGCCCCCGTGTGGTGGCGCCACACCCCCGTGTCTCTACAGACCGCGCAACCATGCGTTTCTAACTGAGTATTTGGACACATTCCTCCCCCATGAAACTTATCTGTATCTGGACAGTTGATACCCGTGCCTCGTGAAGACGCACGTCTGTCTACGCCGTGACTATTCCACCACGTCTGTCGAAATCTTCTAGATTAGGTACGTATATATATTGTCGTCTTTATGGATCGTAAAACCCTAACCCTTTTCCCAAATCCACCGCACAGAGACCTGCAACGGAGGCGGAACGAGCTTGGCAATGGAGATGAAGAAGCGTGCCTCAAGCAACAAGACGAGGTTCGCCGCTGTACCCGTGCCCTCTAAGCTCGTTAAGAGGAGCGGCTATGGCTCGCCCACTGGATCCGAGAACCATGTTGAGTCTAGTCCGGACCGCATCAGCGATCTTCCCGACGCCATCCGAGATCATCTCTCGTCTGCCCATAAAGGAAGGCATGCGCACACAAGTGCTCGCATCTCGGTGGTGCCTCATATGGCGCACCACACCACTCGATCTCGACTTTTGTGTGATCCTTGATACTCGTTCTACCAGATCTCTGGAAAAAAATTATTGCCAAATCATCCGCGTTCTCCCGAGCAAGCAAATCGTCCAGTAAATATACGTCGAAACTCACTGCCGACATCTTAGTTGCAACTGCCGCGGAGAATCTGTCGCAGATGGCTTCAGTCTTCCTGTATCTATCCTCTCCAATCACAAGGGCCCGATTTGCCACCTCTGCATCCCGATAAGCTACCTCTAGTGTGAACCTTGTGGCGTCGATGAGTTGTTCCTGACTGGGAATCTGGACCAACTCCAGGTTTTAGAGTTCTATCATATATTCCCAAAGTTCTTCTACCTAGTGACCAGGCAAGCACGCAGAATCCCTTCTTCTATGAAGTCGCCACCGGCATCCATCTCGAGATTTCGCTCGTCTCTCCACACCATCACCTTCGCCATGTGCAAACTAGAAGACAATCTTGTGGAAATGCTTTGCCTCCCACTGCTCAGGAGACTTTCACTGGTGGAGGTTTATATATCGGATGTCTCCTTGGAGAAGTTCATCCACCACGGTTGCCCTGCCCTGCAGTGCCCGCTGCTTGTTTGCAACAAGAAATTCTGCTATCTACGAATAAAGTCAGCTAGGCTTGTAAGAATTGGCATTCGTTCCGACGGAGGAAAACTTACCATTGAGGATGCGCCTTCCCTCCGGAGACTGCTACATGATTCTGTAGATGCACAACTACAGATAACAGTTTTTTCCGCACCTGTGCTGGACACACTGGGAAAAATTTCTGAATTACCCAGTGAAACAAATATCGTCATTGGGACTACAGTTGCTCAGGTACTTCCTCTGCACGTTACTTTGACCTGCGTTATTCAAAAGCACTTGAGATTCGCATCCACAAGCTAATAATATAACGTTAGGAGCTCAATGAAGGGTCTCTGCATAAGTAGCCTACACGCGGTGCTGTATTCCGTCAAGACCTTGTTTATCTCATAGACATGCTTTAACCTGGATCAGATTGTTGACTTGCTGTGATGCTTCCAATGCTTGCAAAACTTGTTTATCGAGGTGATGATTTCACACAAGTTGAAAGCCCACGCAAAATATGCATAATATACTGGCACTAACTCTTAACTTTACTCTTCTCGTGTGTTTAGGGGGGAGGATGGGATCAAAGAGGTATAACAAATGAATGGCGCCAAAAGCAGCGGGTGTTTCTCAATAATCACGACATTTGTTTGAGGACATTAATGCTGGAAGACTATGATGTCACAGATGCAAACACTGAATTTGTGACATTCTTTATTCTCAATGCTACGATGCTACTGACCATCAGGCTTAAGTTTGGCCTGCGCAGAAATTTCACTCGTGAATTTTACAAACGGCAAGAAGAGGTACTGCAGATGGACAAAAGGGCTTCTAATTGCGTAGAGCTTAAATTAACAACAACTTGCGAGCACATGCACATGGACTTAAAAACACAGGTGTTGAATATCTGGATTTGCCAGATCCATTCAACTGTGGATGCTGAAAAATAGGTCTGAAGATATGTACATGCTATATTGAATGAGTGCATTGTGTAAACATGGTCAAGCAATTATGTACATGCTTTTTGTTTTCAATACCGATCATATGTTTCTGGACCCTATGATAAAAGAAATCAGCTCACACATATGCTCAAAAATCAAACTAGTATCCTCTTGTTTATCTCAGTTGCTTGGCATGAAATTCTGTCTTTTAAAAGCAACATGCGTCCACTGCAAACCTGCAACTGCTCCAACTGCGCCTCTCCGAAGGACGTCCGTGCACCCCACGGGAAACGAACGTGCATCAAGAGGTTGTGAAAATCATACGTCCGTGTGAACACATCTCTGAAAACATTTGGAATGCTGTGATAATGACTTAAGGTCAGCAACGAACCTTCAATCACTTTTTTAGATGCTGGGTTCCCGTTTCTCATTATCATATTGAACAAAATTGATGCCCTTTTTAATTGTAGACATCGTGTCCCTCCGAGAGACCGTGTCAGAAATGAACATTTCAAAAAATAGTAGCACGGTCTTTTGCGTCATTTAAACATACACCCGTGCCTCTCTCAATGAACAAGCAACTTAAAGTGTTACGAAAACTGAGGCACTTCACTGCATTTTCTCCTTGGATAACCGTGCGCACCGTGGCTTCACTCCACTGTCCCTCGGAGTGGCCGTGTCATGCAAAAACAACTAGGAGAACACAACTAGGAATGGTCATGTCATGTGAAAACAACTAGGAGAACACAACTAGCAATGGCCGTGTCATGCGAAATCAACTAGGAGAACACAACTAGGAATGGCCATGTCATTCCAAAACAACTAGGAGAACACAAAAGACGTTTGTACGTCGTCCGCACGTACATTTAGAATACAGAGGCCTTTCCGTGCGTCTCATTCTTATCCTTACACGACGATGCGCACCGTGGCTTCACGTCCTTGTCTCTCAGAGAGACCGTACTAGGGAAAAATACTTCGGAAAATAGAAGCATGGTCGTGCGTCATGGACGTGCACAACCTGCCTCAGTGAACGCCCCACTGAGAAAATTTCAAAAACAGAAACAAAACTGTGCCTTATATGCATGTACGTCTGTGCGTGTTGGGGCCGTCCGTGCGTGCCTCTATGCTCCTATAATAAGCCTATAGCCCCATGCCAGTGAGTAGGCGCGTATTATAACTGTCTGCTCTGCTTTGTGCCAACCTAGAACACCCACTCCCACTCACCCGCTGTAGCATTCATCGTCTCTTCTCTCTCGATTCTCCCTCTAGATCCAGGGTTAGTCCATTTTCTCTTAATTTCTATGTGAATTTTTCGCTCCGATCAGTTTTCCTCCCTGTTGGTTTCGTCTCTCCGTGATTGAAAGCGACGCATCTGCGCTGTTATGCTAGGAATTGCCTGGAAATTCGTTGTGATCCAGACCAAATCAACGCATTACGAGGCCGAACCTGTACAGGACCCGTGCCTCTTAGGGGTGGGGTTGATTTGAAGTCAGCGTTTGTGCTTGAGAATGCTACGAGCTGCAGCGACCTGCGGCGTCCAAGTCACAGGTGAGCGATGAACTTCGTCGAGGGAGGTTGGTAGTTTAAATTGCCGGAAGTCCAAGTCACAGGTGAGCGATTAACGTTGATAGATCACCCGTTTCAAATACCACCTAGCCACACATGTTCCGGTGGTTGGCGTCGGCGACGGTGGCGTATGGTCGCGGATGACGTTGTTGCTGGGTGCAGCTCCGACCAATTTACATATAATTTTAATGTTACAAACACTCCGTTGAGACGCCTGATGATAGACTGTTGTTTCTCCTTTTTGTCTGTCTTGTCTTGAAATATACATTTGCTAAAGCTGCTTTTAAAACCAAGTAGTAGAAATCCTTTTTAGGAAATTGCTTGTGAACGACTATTTATGTAAAAATGTTGGTTTAGCCGAATAGTTTTTCAAGATAATGAAATTCTCCTTGTGTTGAGAATTTCATATAAACATTTTTTTGCAATGTATTACAGGGGAAACCATGCGCTGTGATATATGTACCAACTTCGGTTGCTCCGGACTAGAGTCAGGCGTTCTTCACAGCGCGACAACAGTGCATCTTCCTTGATGCTTCAAGACATGCATGGTAAGGAGAAATGTTTGCCACCCCATGCTGCCCATCAGTTACTACCAACTAGTGTATCTTTCTAATGAAGGAAATAAAAGTTTCTACCATATTGTTTGAATGGAATGCCTACATTTAAGCATTTAATGATATGTTTTCAATTTTTGATGTACCTTGTTTTATCAAATAGCAACCTGTTGAAAATAATTGGTACATATATGATAAGCGCTATCTGTCTTGGTTATACATGCCTGGTAAGATTTTTTTTTCTTGCGCAGTATGTGCCATGCTACTGCAGGCAGCAA
Source organism: Triticum urartu (assembly GCF_003073215.2). NCBI lineage: Eukaryota > Viridiplantae > Streptophyta > Magnoliopsida > Poales > Poaceae > Triticum > Triticum urartu. Next base: position 613,489,616 of record NC_053024.1, read on the forward strand.
GTCACTTCTTCAATCTATCGGTGGAATGAGGAAGCATTCCAAGAAGAAGGAAAACAAAGAAATCCAGTATTGATCACGAATGAGGATGTGTCATATGAGATCTACATCACCGATGAACCTAACCGGTCTAAAATTCATGGACCTGGCTGGGAAAAGTTAATTAGTGACTACGATCTTCATTATCGAGATCTAATCATCATAAACCTGGATACTGGGAGTCTGTCCATTGACATAGATCTGAGACTCAGTGATTCCCGAGGAGGTCACAGGCCCCTCCCCAAACCATCACTAGGTAAGTGCACAAACTTCCATCTTGTTTGGTGACATACTTACAGTCAAAGTTATTTTGAAAACATTTTTTGCAATTCTGTTGATTATCATCCCAACTTGATCACATGCATTGAATTTAACCATTCATTTTAAACTTAAATACCGAGTTCATCTATTTAAACAATTTTTTTTGAAATTGAGTTATTTTGTTCCATGCAGCTCTTGATTTTCTAAATGACTCGGAGAGGGAGTACATTGGGAAAACAGTGTTCGGTCGAGGCGTTAACCTCTCATACAGACAATTAGGACAGATGATATACCATGTGTTTGAGTCTGACGACTTCCCCACCATACCCTTTGTGCAGCGTCTAAACGTCACCAATGTCATAAATGGCCGTCTGGTTAGTCATTTAATATTTGTTTTGATCCACTGCCATTGTTTTGTTTGCTATTTTCGATGTTTTATGTCCTTGTACATTAATTTTATCTACTAATATCGGTACAATCTGCAGAGAATCCCGTCTGCCGTTGTGAGGCTTCTAAAGGTGAACCTGGGATATCTACCTCAAAACGGTGGTATCAGCCTAACAGAGATGTATGATGCAATAGACATGAGCACAACGTACTCCATACGAGCTGACAGCAGAATGGAGGTGACCGGTTTTTCAGATTTTGCCCGGGAAGCTCAGCTAAAGGCTGGTTCAATTGTCCTTGTCACAATTGAAAAGCGGTGGCCAACATTGGGAAACATGAAGCTGCTGCGGATGATAATCAGTGACCTTTCCTGATAGAGCGTTGCCGGTGGCTATACTTCCTAGTTCAGTAGTTTATGTCTGTCTTTTGAACAGCCTGTATAGATCAGTTTTGTTATTTAGTTATGTCATGGTATGTAACTGGGCATATAATTACGTCCAAGAGGACGGTGGTGAAAGTTCCCTGTCAAAGAAGGTGAAACACTTGCGTGGGTTAGTTTATTTATCTCTGATAATAATAAAGGGATTCGCTGAATAATAATGGAGGATGAATGGTTGTGGTGAAGTATGTTTCAGAATAGTTTAGTGACGTTGCTAGCTCCGCACGTCAGTAGTATACATATTTTTCACTATGGTGCTCCGCAGAATAGCGTCATGCCAAGTAATTTGTTGCGATGAGCTCAAGCATACACCTCTGTCAACCGCACAACACTATGCCTCAGTCACCTTAAACATCCATGCCTTCACATAGATTCATGTCCGTGCCTCACGTAGCATCGTACCTGTGCCTCTAGCTGTGCTACTCGATGTATGAGTGCGTTTCGCAGCTGCATGCCTATGCCCCTCGTTTCTTCTCGTTGTTTCTGCCCATCTCGTACTTGCAACTATTTCAGGCATGACTGTGCCTGTTGAGTCGACACATTCATGACTCTCACGTCCGTGCCTCTGCAAAAATAATGACGGTGCTTGTAAGAGTGCAGCATTACAGGTGATACATTCAGGACACATTAGGGACCACCTTGCCACTATTTCAGACATGACCATGCCTGTTCCGTCGTCACATTCATGCCTCTCAAAGTTAATTGAAAAACATTCCGGGAAAATAGTAAACGGACGCCTATTGTCAATCCTCACGTCACGTACATTCGACGTTCATTCTTTCGTCACAAGAGTAATTGCCGTGCCTCTGCCACAGAACATATAAGTGTAAAACGATTATTCCTACACTTGTAAAACCCGGAATGCCCTGGATAAATGTCGAATCACACATTGCGGCAAAACCATGCAAGGCCGGTGCTTCTCAGGAACACATCTGTGGTTTTTTGCGCATGTAGTTGAGTGCACGGCTATTTGTTCGTGCACGTGCCTCACGTTGTAGCATAGCACGAATTGACGTCTGTGAACCACGTAACTTCATTTCCGTGCCTGACGTAGCATCGTATCTATGCCTCTACTTAAAACTCTTGTTGTATAAGTGCTTCTTGCAGCTGCATATCTGCGCCTGTCGTTGCTTCTGGTTCTTTCTGTCCATCTCGTAGCGTCAGCTGCAACAGTACCTCTGAAGAAACACATCACTGCTCCTACCAGCGAAAGTATCACTAAAAACAGTTGCCATTCCCAATGAATGTACCACGCCCGTGTGTCTGATAGTTAAACCAGCCACTTCAAGCATGCTTCTCTTGGTCAGAGACTTGTGCCTCTACATACTGTCCCGGCATGCCTCACGAGATAATTTGTAAAAGTTAACATTTGACAGCAAACTACGCAAGACAACGAACATCTCCCCGACTTGCTGGATATACGACGGTTGCTAAAAATATAACTGCTGATTTTATTTTTAATTTTTATAAAGAAAAACCATGATCAAAAACTCGGGATGTGCACAACCGCACCACCAGGGAGATGAAACCACGATCTAGAAGCCACGATGTGCACAACCGCATCGACAGTGAGATCGTGCACTCCTTTGCCGCCTCCCCGCCCTTAAATTTAGATTTTTGCCGCGGCCTTCTTACACACAAACAACAGAAATCGCCATTGCGCTCCCACTCATTGTTCCCCACGAAAAACTAGGTTGCAGAAGGACCAACTGCTCCAGGCCATGGGATTCATCAAGGAATTCATGGAGGTGCAGGCCCATAGCAACACCAAGTTGCACGTGATCCACACCAATGACTTACACAAGGCGGCGACCACCATCGAGCAGTACGAGCGTCACCTCGAATTCGAGCGCCACAAGATCATCGGTGTTGATGTGGAGTACACCAACGACATTGGCGAAGATCAGAAACCAGCCCTCGTCCAGCTCTCCGTCGGCAAGGATCATCCGGTGTTGCTCTTCCAACTGAGCGCCGCCGACAAGAACTGCACCAGGTTCGACAACTTCCTCGCCGACCCCAGATACACGTTTGCTGGCTTCTCCACCGACGGCGACATAGAGATTCTCGGGCGCGTCAGACTAGAGATCGCCCACTTCGTCGACATCCATAAGGAATGGAGGGTGCCTACAGCTACCAAGCGCCTGGACTCCCTTGGGGATGTCTCAGGCATCATTGTCCACGACTACTACAACAGCATGAAGAAGAAGCTCACCAACGCAGAGCACCAGTGCTGGGCGCGCATGCCCCTGTCCATGAGGCACATCGAGTACGCAGCAAAAGATGCTTACGCTGCATATGAGATATGGAGCCGTCTCACCATCATCCAGGAAGGCCTCCACCAGGCAAAACTCGAGAAGGAGCAGACCAGGAAGCGCGCAAGGTGCTGGGGCGACTACGACTACTGAAGCAGGTGGTCCCGGCCAAGAAAAGTAACTAGAAGATTGCTCATGCCATTGTAGATTTCCCGTTAGATTTGCTTTCTCTCAAGACTGTCGTTTGCTTCTTCTAAATTTAGATTTGCTTGTGTCGCAGTTAACCTTGCAGTTTGCTTACAGTTTACATATCTACTGAACAAGTTTATTTCCAGTGCAATGTTGCAGTTTTCTATTATTAGAATATATTGGCGTGAACTGAAAAATATAAACACAGTACAGATAACCTTGTAATTGTGCTTCTAGTTTACATATCTTCTGAACAAGTTCATTTCCAGTGTAATGTTGCAGTTTCCTATTATTAGAATATATTGGCGTGAACTAAAAAATATAAACACAATACAGATACTATACGATTAGCGTAACGCATAGAGCAGGTACACATAGCAATCCACAAAAATGACGAGCATGCAATGCACTAGTACCTTTGTGGATGCAGCGTCGAAATGCAAGGACAACAATTACAGAATGCTCCTAAAAGCAGTGCACAATGTTCTAACAAACCAGTGCACACACAAATATTAATAGTCGTTCGTATGGAACACTTTGGAAAAACATTTTGAATACAGAGGTAGTTAGGTGTTTATTCTCCTTCGAAAACACTGCTTACGCCTGTGATCCTCAGAGAAGAACACTATAGAGGCACGGTTGTCCGTCAATAACACCAACTAGCTACTTAAAAAACCCACGAAGGCTCTTCGGTGCCTCCACTCCTATAGAGTCCGTGCGTTACGTCAAGCCGCTGGCACTAAACGTGATGTCACCGAAAACGCAGAGGCAGAAGCGTGCCTTACGGCCAGCTTCCGACGTATCGGGTCTATGAAGATTTACTTCCTTCTTGACATTGCAGGTGACTATCGCAAAGGCATAGGCTCCATCATTCACCTCCGTGCCTCGGCAAGCACGGCGACCATGCTTGAAACTGTAAAGCGTATAGGACACCTTAGGGACGACCTTGCGTGGGTACTTCAGTGCACGACTATTTGTTTGTGCCCGTGCCTCACATAGCACCATAGCACGAATAGACGTCCGTGAAATCACATAGCTTCAACTCCGTGCATCACGTAGCATCGTATCCGTGCCTCTTGTTTTGCCTCCAGCTATATGAGTGCTTCTTGTAGCTGCATGACGCCGCCTCTCGTTGCTTCTCGTTCTTCCTGACCGTCTCGTAGCGTCAACTGCAACACGGACACATAACAGTGCCTCTGAAGAAACACAGCACTGCTCCTACCAGCGATTGTATCACTGAAAACAATTGCCACTCCGAATAAATGTACCACGCCCCCATGTCTGACAATTAAAGCTTCCATTTGAAGCATGCTTCTCTTGGTCAGAGACTTGTGCCTCTACAATACATACTGCCCCTGCATGCCTCACGAGATTGTAAAAGTTAACATTTGACAGCAAACTACGAAAGACAACGATCATCTCCACGACTTGCTGGAGATATGACATTTTTATAAATGCAACTACTGATTTTCTTTTTATTTTTTATAAAGAAAACCCACGATCCAGAACCCACGATGTGCACAACCGCGTCGATAGTGAGATCGTGCACTCCTTTGCCACTTCCCCGCCCTTAAATTTAGACTCCCGCTGCGGCCTTCTCACACACAAAGAACAGAAATCGCCATTGCTCTCCCACTCATTGTTCTCCACAAAAAATCTGATTACAGGAGGACCAACTGCTCCAACCGATGGGATTCACCAAGGAATTCATGGAGGTGCAGGCCCACAGCAACACAAAGTTGCACGTGATCCACACCAACGACTTGCACAAGGCGGCGACCACCATTGAGCAGTTCGAGCGACACCTCCAGTTCGAGCGCCACAAGATCGTCGGAGTTGATGTGAAGTACACCAACGACCATGGCGAAGATCAGAAACCTGCCCTAGTCCAGCTCTCCATCGGCAAGGATCATCCGGTGCTGCTCTTCCAACTGAGCGCGGCCGACAAGAACTGCACCAAGTTCGACAACTTCCTCGCGGACCCCAGGTACACGTTTGTTGGCTTCTCCATCGACGGCGACATAGAGATGCTCGGCCGCGTCGGACTGGAGATCGCCCACTACGTCGACATCCAGAAGGAATGGAGGGTGCCTACAGCTACCAAGCCTATGAACTCCCTTGGGGACGTCTCAGGCATCCTTGTCCATGACGTAGAGCTCACCAGCGCTGGGCGTCCATGCCCCTGTCCATGAGGCACATCGAGTACGCGGCAAAGGACGCTTACGCTGCGTACGAGATATGGAACCGCCTCAGCATCATCCAGGAAGGGCTTCGCCGGGCAAAACTCGACAAGGAGCAAACCAGGAAGCGCGCTAGGTCCTGTGGCGACTACGACTACTGAAGCAGATGGTCCCGGCAAACAAAATTATCTAGAACATTCTAGATTTCTCATTAGATTTGCTTTCGCTCAAGACTGCCTTTTGCTTGTTATAAATTTAGGTTTGCTAGTGTCGCAGTTAACCTTGTAGTTTGCTTGCAGTTTACATGTCTTTTGCACAAGTTTATTTCCAGTGCACCACAATAGGCACTTACGTGCCTACGTGCCTCTGATACCAAGGGGACCATGCGTAACTTGGATTCACGTCATTTTACGCAACATTCTAGACGTCAACCAAAAGATTCACCTTCTTTCTGATATGTTCATTAATGAGGTCTAATGCCTTCGAAAACACATGGAGCTCATAGTCCATGCCCCCCACAATGAAAATGTGCCAGTGAAAGCTTCTTTAAAGCAGAGGCACACCTTCACGTCCTTGCATAACGATCATTTTCGCGTCCGTACCTCCCTTGAAATCACGTCTCCGTGCCTCCAGTTAGTTACGTGCATGCCTCTACGCCGGGTAACACCGTACCTCTCTCGGGCATAACATGTTAACAAGGTTGCTCAGAACAAAAACGTGACGTCAACGAAAACGTAGAGGCAGGAGCGTGCCTTACAACCAGCTTCCGACATATCGCAGTTGTGAAGATTTGCTTCCTCCTTAATATAGGACGTGACTATCGCTGACGCAAATACTCCATCCTTCACCTCCGTGCCTCAACAAGAACGACGATCGTGCTTGTAACAGTAAAGTGTATAGATGATACCTTAAGGAGACATTAGGGATCACCTTGCACCTATTTGATACGTGACCGTGCCCGTTCCGTCGGCACATTCATGCCTCTCACAAAAGTAATTGCCATGCCTCTGCCACACAACATATAAGTGAAAAAAAAATTCTTTCTACACTTATAAAACCCCGAATGTCCTGGATAAATGTCGAAGAAGCACATCTGTGGCTTTTTTGTGCATGTTGTTGAGTGCCTCTCTAGAATCTAACCATGTTGAAACCATAATCAAATCTAACCACACTGAAATCTCTAGAATCAAATATGTGCCCTAGTTGAGACGTTTATTTTGTACTTGAAACTGCAATCTATAATAAAACAATATAGTTTAATAAAACATATGCCTTACGAGACAAATATGGTACTTAAAACTGCAATTTGAAATAAAACATACACCTTCCATCACAAATTAATTCGCTCAACACTGTACTAACCAGTACAATGTGAATTGTACTGCAAAGTTGACACATTTATTTTGGACGGTGTAGTACTACTACTTAGGAACAAAACACGATTGTTTGACACTAAGACGAAACTGTCTCCGTTCTGACAACGACGATTGCTTGACATTGTTCAACCTTTACAGACACATAAAACATGAAAATCATAAAAAGCATGGAAAAGCAAACATCGACCAACAAAACTACACTACTCCCCGTCGTCGGAGATGTCCACTATCTCCATTGTGACATCGACGTCGTTGGCCTCCGCCTCCTGCTCCGCATCTAGCTCGTCAAAGAGCACATCGATCTTCGCCTGCTCTTCCCGGAGGAAGCGTCGGTTGGACTCCACATACGCATCATCTTGGATGGACTCCAGGATAGCGGTCTGCTCCGCCATCAAGGCCGATTCACCGAGATAGAACTCCGCCTCGTCTTCCTCGTCCACGCGTTCCTCGTCGTCCTCGTCATCCTCGTCCAAGCCTTCCTCGACGTCCTCGTCATCTCGCTCCTCGTCGTCCTCGTCCACGCCTTCCTCGTCGTCCTCGTCATCCTCGCCCAAGCCTTCTTCGACGTCCTCGTCATCCTCATCCACGTCTTCCTCATCGTCCTCGTCCACACCTTCCTCGTCGTCCTCCTCATCCTTGTCCATGCCTTCCTCGTCGTCCTCGTCCACATCTTCCTCGTCGTCCTCCTCATCCTCGTCCATGCCTTCCTCGTCGTCCTCGTCATCCTCCTCCACGCCTTCCTCGTCATCCTCGTCCACGACTTCCACATCGTCTTCCTCATCCTTGTCACCCCCTCCTCTTCCTCCATCACATCTCCCCCAACTAAATCAACTCCCTGCATGAGCTTCGACGGATCCCCCTCCACTTCCTCCACCTCCCCAATCTCCTCCAGCCCCGGCGAGTCTGGAGACATGCCTGCTGCGACCCGAGTCGCGCGCCTCGAACGGATGTCCTCCTGCAACTGAAAGCGACGCTCGGGAGTAAGCATCGCATAAGTAGTTATCTTGTGACGAACCATGGCGGGGAACGTCACAAGCGAAAAGAGGAAGATGGGTGATTTCCTAAGATTGCCGGTGAAAGAGGGAGAAGCAGGATGATGTCTAGTGGTGGCGGACGCCGCTCGGCTTAAATAACTGCTTGTTGACCCTGGGAGACGGAAGGGTGACACGCGGCGTTCGCTTCACCGACGGATGAGACGGCCGTCGGTCCTTTTGGATTCCGCAGCACGGACACGTGGCGTTCACTCTATTAAATACCTCCACCTCCTTCAGAACGGCGTCACCGGAGGAAACGCATGTCAGACCCTTAGGTTTCCGGAGAGGCGTTCACACCGAATACGAGTGAACGCCACGAATGTGACTCCGTGTAACGCATATAGTTGTGTATTTCAGTGTGAATGGTTCAACGGAGTCATTTAGAACACCAAGACAAACTAACGTCACTCTACACAATGCGACGCTGTGCCTTCCTGGGACCCATAGCCGTGCGAAGAATATACCACGCCAGCGTCTCTCGAATAAGCCATTCCCTGCTTCACAGAGTAAATAGTGGGTATTCACAACTGAACCAATTCCGCAGGGTCTCCCCAATTAAAGAACCTTTGTGCGCTGAACGGTGGTGCCTCTCCGTTTGATCGAGTCGACAGAACAATTCGGAACACAAACGCATGCGACCGTGACTCTATATTATAGGGCAGCATGCCTTTTACCGCTTCACGCCCGTGCCTGTGACCCTTAACACTGCCACAAACGTCCACGCCATCATCCGTGCACAAGTCATGTCGATACCTGATACAGAACCGTAGCTGTAGTCACTTAACGCCCGTCCTCCTAATAAAAGAAGAGCCACAAAACTCAGCACAGAGACGTGGCTTTTAAAAACAAGGATATTACGCTTTTAAACACCTCGACTCTGGAACCGGTCACTTGCAAAGTAAACATTTAGCATTAACACCTAAACCCATTTCGCTTTGTTTCAACAATAAACTTACGAAATATGACTCTCCGACAGACCCAACCATGCCCTGATGGCATTCATGTCCGTGCCTCTTGTACTAAACTAGTCAACGGAATCATTTCGAACACAAATACAGGCGAACGAGACTCTACACAAAACCACGCCATTTGGAACACCAAGACAAACTAACGTCACTCTACACAATAAAACGCCGTGCCTTCCTGAGACCCATGACCGTGCGAAGAATATACCACACCAGCGTCTCTCGAATAGGCTATTCGGTGCCTCACAGAGTAAACAGTGGGTGTTCACATCTGAACCAATTCCGGTGGGTATCCCCATTTAAAGAAAGAACCTGACGGTGCCTTTGTGCACTGAACGCCCGTGCCTCTCCATCTGATCGAGTCATCGGAATGATTCGGAACTCAAACATACGGGAAAGTGACTCTATATTATACGGTAGCATGCTTTTAGCGCTTCACGCCCGTGCCTGTGATCCTTAACACTGCCGCGAACGTCCACGCCATCAACAGTGCACAAGTCATCATCCGCAGCTATATTCACTTCACGTCCGTGCTTCTAATAAACGAAGCGCGACGTAACTCAGTACATAACCGTGGCTTTTAAAAACAAGGAACTTATGCTTTTAAACAACTCGACTCTCAAATCTCACAAAGAAAACAGCTAGCGTTAACATCTAAACCAATTCTGCCTTCTTTCCATGATAAATGTACGAACGTGACTATGCAAAAGACGAAACCATGCCCCCATGGGATTCACCTGCGTACGTGCCTATTTTTCTGAACGAGTCAACGGAATCATATCAAACACAAATACAGGCGAACGTAACTCTATATGAAACCACACCATGAATTTGTGGGGTGCAAGTCCATGACCCGAAACACTGCAAGACACAAAAGCCACGAACGTACACGCCTACATCAGTACGCAAGTCATTACAATACTAGGTTCACAACCGTGGCTGCAGACACTTCACGTCCCGTGCATCATAAGTAACGGCACCTAATTACAATGATACTCGAAACCAAAATACATTTTGTTAGCAAGGTAGCTGACACCGAAATTTCACAAGACAAGGTAACAAACTCCACTCCACTGCTTAACAATGACAGACGCACACAACAGCCAGGGACGCTGTTGTATACCTAGTCCCCACCAACCTTCTTGTTGCTTTGCTCCCGGCGCAGTTCATCAATCTCCTCCTTCAGCGCCTTCATATTCTCGTCATGTCGCTTCACAGCTGCTGCCGATTCCTGCAATGACCGGATGTGCTCTCTAAGGAGATTTTTTGTCTCAGCCGTAATTTCTACGATCCTGGCATTCGCCCTGTCCAAATCTTCTCTTGTTTCCTCGCAAAGCTTCTTCCACGCGTAGGTGATCTCCAGCACTTGCTCGTACGTCTTGTCAGCCTTTGGAAGTGAAACCAAAGTATTCATCTCATCGACCAGGTTATTGAGAGTAACTAACAAGGACCTCACAACACTTGCCGTTGCTGCCCCGCTCACCATTCCCTTCTCTTTCGAGCCACAGCTGCTCCCCAATTCTACAGAAGGGGACTTCTGTTCAAGACCATGACGCAGACTAACCCTACCTCCAACTGACTGTAAATCAGTATCAGCAAAACACACCCACATCAAATTAGGAGTCAGCGGAAACACACCCACATCAAATTAGGACTTCTGATCGAGTTGACAGAAGCACTTGGAACAGAAACACAGGGGAACGTAACTCTATATCATACAGCACCATGCCTCTTTGAGCTTCACGCCGTGCCTCTGACCCTTAACACTGCCACGAACGTTCACGCCATCGTCACTGCACAGGTCATGTCGCTACCTGGAATAGAACCATGGCAGTAGTCACTTAACGCCCGTGCTTCTAATAAAAGAAGCGCCCCGCAACTCAGTACAGATCCGTGGCTTCTAAAAACAAGGAACTTACGCTTTTAAACAACTCGACTCTTGAGTCGGCCACTCACAAAGTAAACAGCTACCGTTAACATTTAAACCCATTCCGCTTTATTTCCAAGATAAACGTACGAACGTGACTATGCGAAAGACGAAACCATGCCCCCACGGGATTCACTTGCGTACGTGCCTATTCGAATAGGCCAATCCGTGCCTCACAGAGTGAACACTGAGAGCTCACATCTGAACCAATTCCGGTGGTTCCCTAGAATTAAAAATCCTTTCTGGACTGAACGCCCGTGCATCTCCGTCTGATGGAGTTGACGGAACAATTCGAAACACAAACGGACGAGACCGTGACTCTATATTATAGGGATGTATGCCTTTTAGCGCTTCACGCCCGTGCCTGTGACCCTGAACACTGCCACGAACGTCCACGCCATCGACAGTGCACAAGTCATCATCCGCGGCTATATTCACTTCATGTCCGTGCTTCTAATAAACGAAGCACGACGTAACTCAGTAAAGAACCGTGGCTTTTAAAAACAAGGAACTTACGCTTTTAAACAACTCAACTCTCGAATCTCACAAAGCAAACAACTAGCGTTAAAATCTAAACCCATTCTGCTTTCTTTCCATCATAAACGTATGAACGTGACTATGCAAAAGACCTGAACACTGCCACGAACGTCCACGCCATCGACAGTGCACAAGTCATCATCCGCGGCTATATTCACTTCACGTCCGTGCTTCTAATAAACGAAGCGCGACGTAACTCAGTAAAGAACCGTGGCTTTTAAAAACAAGGAACTTACGCTTTTAAACAACTCAACTCTCGAATCTCACAAAGCAAACAGCTAGCGTTAAAATCTAAACCCATTCTGCTTTCTTTCCATCATAAACGTATGAAGATGACTATGCAAAAGACGAAACCATTCCCCTGTGGGATTCACCAGAGTACGTGCCTATTTTTCTCAACGAGTCGACGGAAACATTTCGAACACAAATACAGGCGAACGTGACTCTATATAAAACCACACCATGAATCTGTGGGATGCAAGGCCATGTCTGTGACCCGAAACACAACAACACAGTAATGTCACAAACATACACGCCTTCATCAGTACACAAGTCATTACAATAATAGGTTAACAACCGTAGATGCAGAGACTTCACGTCCCGTGCATCATAAGTAATGGCGCCTAATTACAACGATACTCGAAACCAAAATACATTTTGTTTGCAAGGTAGCTGACAGAATTTCACAAGTAAAGGTAAGAAACTACACTCCACTGCTTAAGAACACCATACGCACACAACAGCCAGGGATGCCCCTGTATACCTAGTCTCCAATGATCTTGTTGCAGGTTTGCTCCCAGCGCAGTTCATAAATCTCCTTCTTCAGCGCCTTCACATCCTCGTCATGTCGCTTCGCAGCTGCAACCGATTCCTGCAACGACCGGACGTGCTTTTCAAGGAGATTGTTCTTCTCAACCGTAATTTCTACGATCCCGGCATTCGCCTTCTTCAAATCTTCCCTTGCTTCCTGGAAGAGCTCCTGCCACCGGTGGATGATCTCCACAAGCTCGTCACATGTTTTGTTAGCCTCTGCAAATGAAACAACGCGCACCATTCCCGTCGCCGCTCCGCTCACCACTCCCATCTCTTTCGAGCCACAGCTGCTCCCCAATTCTACAGCAAGGGACTTCTGTTCAAGACCATGACGCAGACTAACCCTACCTCCAACTAACTGTAAATCAGTATCAGCAAGACAGACCCACATCAAATTAGGAGTCAACTGACCATAATAATTCATGTTTCACAAACTAAATCAAAGCAGCCAAAAGAAACAAAAAACGAATAAAGGAGAAGTAGAAATAGGGTGAACTTACAGACGAGGAGCCCTCACAAGCCTGGATCTCCTCCCGCGATAGGGCACGGCGGTCCGGAATAGTCTCCTTCTGCCCAGCCATGGCGGAGATGGTCAGTGAATAATGATGAGCAACAGGAGTGGAAGGCCTAGCGGCGAACGAAGCGAGGAGTAGAATGTGGCTAGGGTTTCGACACTCCGTCCGTCTGCCTTAAATAGCTGGAACCTAGTCTCGGGCGACGAGCTAGAACGTTCACCGGAGGAGACGCCCGTCGCACCGTTAGGTTTCTGGAGCGGAGCCACATGGTGTTCACTCCCGTACGAAGAGACGGCCGTTGAACCGTTGGGTTTCCGCCATAAACGCACGAATGTGACTATTGGTAAATCATAACCATGCCTCTTCGCGATGCACGGATGTGCCTGCCGTTGCGAACGGTTCAACGGAATCATTTGGAACACGAAAACAACATAACATGACTCCTCACAATACCACTGTGATAGCCTGGCTTATTAGGGATGATAGACTACGCATATCAATAAGGAATTCCTTCTTTTCTGGGAGCCCATTCGGAAAGAACTCCAAAGTTAAGCGTGCTCAACTTGGAGTAGTTTCAGGATGGGTGACCGACCGGGAAGTTGCTCCCGGGTGCGCACGAGTGAGGACAAAGTGCGCAGAAAAGACTAGTATTGATCTGTGGGGCCAATCTAGATCCTGCCAGGAGTAACGACCACCGGCGGGTGTGTCCAGTGCATTACAAGTTGGTATCAGAGCCGACCCTCGCGGTTACACGCATGGTTGCAGACAGGTGCGTTGTCATGTTGTGCATGACGTTTGTGACCCGTCGTGGCACACGGCATGGCACATGTACCGGACTGGATGCACAGACGTATGTGCCAAGAGGGAATGTTCCTGTGGCCCGACGAGGACGTCGGTTCCTTTGAGTGGGGGTGTATGTGATAGCCTGGCTTATTAGGGATGATAGACTACGCATATCAATAAGGAATTCCTTCTTTTTTGGGAGCCCATTCGGAAAGAACTCCAAAGTTAAGCGTGCTCAGCTTGGAGTAGTTTCAGGATGGGTGACCGACCGGGAAGTTGCTCCCGGGTGCGCACGAGTGAGGACAAAGTGCGCAGAAAAGAATAGTATTGATCTGTCGGGCCAGTCTAGATCCCGCCAGGAGTAACGACCACCGGCGGGTGCGTTCGGGGCGTTACAACCACGCCGTCACTTCCTCGGACCCACCACCGTGCAAAGAATACACCACAACAGCTTCACTTGAACAAGCCATTCCGTGCCTCACTGAGTAAACAGTGAGTGTTCACACCTGAACCCTTTCCGCTGGGTTTCCATCTGATCGAGTCAGCGGAATTATTCGGAACGCAATCACAGACGAGCGTGACTCTATATAACACCACACCATGCCCGTGCCTCTCCATCTAATCGAGTCCACGCCTTTATCGAGTAATATACGAAACATCAAGAAAGAAGCGTGACTATGCTTTTGAAAACAAGGAAACAAGCTTTTAACAACAGAGTCAATAGTAAGTGTTGGCGTCTCAACCCATTCCGCTGGGTTAAAGAAATGAACGTGACTGTGCATAATGCAAAGCTATGGCTCCGTGAGCTCACCTGCCGTGCATCTCCTTCGGATCGAGTCGACAGAAGCACTTGGAACAGAAACACAGGGGAACGTGACTCTATATCATACGGCACCATGGCTCGTAGAGTTTCACGCCCGTGCCTGTGACCCTTAAAACTGCCACGAACGTCCACGCAATCGTCAGTGCACAGGTGATGCCGCTACCTGGAATAGAACCATGGCTGTAGTCACTTCACGCCCGTGCTTCTTATAAAAGAAGCGCGATGCAACTCAGTACAGAACTATGGCTTTTAAAAACATGGAACTTACGCTTTTAAACAACTCTAATCTCGAATCGTCCACTCACAAAGTAAACAGCTAGTGTTAACATCTAAACCCATTCTGCTTTCTTTCCATGATAAACGAATGAACGTGACTATGCGAAAGACGAAACCATGCCCCCATGGGATTCACTTGCATACGTGCCTATTCGAATAGGCCAGTCCGTGCTTCACAGAGTAAACAGTGGGTACTCACATCTGAACCAATTCCGCTGGGTCTCCCCAATTAAAGAACCTTTGTGTGCTGAACGCCCGTGCATCTCCGTCTGATGGAGTTGACAGAACAATTCGGAACACAAACACACGAGAGCGTGACTATATTGTAGGGCAGCATGCCTTTTAGAGCTTCACGCCCGTGCCTGTGACCCTTACACTGCCACAAACATCCACGCCATCGTCAGTGCACATGTCATGTTGCTACCTGGAACAGAACCGTGGTTGTAGTCACTTCACGCCCGTGCTTCTAATAAAAGAAGCGCCATGCAACTCAGCACATAGCCGTGGCTTATAAAAACAAGGAACTCTTACCCTTTTCAGTGGGTTTCCGCAATTAAAGAAACAAACGTGACTGTGAGTAAGACCAAACGATGCCTTTCCGCTGGGTTTACATATGATCGAGTCAATGGAATTATTCAGAACGCAAACATAGACGAGCGTGACTCTATATAAGAAAATACCATGCCCGTGCCTCTCCATCTAATCGAGTCCACGCCTTTATCGAATAATATACGAAACATCAAGAAAGAAGCGTGACTGTGCTTTTGAAAATGAGCAAACAAACTTTTAACAGCAGAGTCAATAGTTAGTGTTGGCATCTCAACCCATTCCCTACGCTAAAGAAACGAACGTGACTATGTGTAATGCAAAGCTATGCCTCTGTAGGATCACCGGCCGTGCATCTCCTTCTGATCGAGTCAACGGAAGCACTTGGAACAGAAACACAGGGGAGCGTGACTCTATATCATACGGCACCATGCCTCTTTGAGCTTCACGCCCGTGCCTCTGACCCTTAACACTGCCACGAACGTCCACACCATCGTCAGTGCACAAGTCATGTCACTACCTCGAACAGAACCGTGGCTGTAGTCACTTCACGCCCGTGACTCTATATCATACGGCACCATTCCTCTTTGAGCTTCACGCCCGTGCCTCTGACCCTTAACATTGCCACAAACGTCCACGCCATCGTCAGTGCACAGGTCATGTCGCTACCTGGAATAGAACCGTGGTTGTAGTCACTTCACGCCCGTGCTTCTAATAAAAGAAGCGCGATGCAACTCAGTACAGAGCCGTGGCTTCTAAAAACAAGGAACTTACGCTTTTAAACAACTCTACTCTCGAATCGGCCACTCATAAAGTAAACAGCTAGCGTTAACATCTAAACCCATTATGCTTTCTTTCCATGATAAACGTACGAACGTGACTATGCGAAAGACGAAACCATGCCCCCATGGGATTCACCTGCGTACGTGCCTATTCGAATTTGCTAGTCCGTGCTTCACAGAGTAAACAGTGGGTATTCACATCTGAACCAATTCCGCTGGGTCTCCCCAATTAAAGAACCTTTGTGTGCTAAACGCCCGTGCATCTCCGTCTGATGGAGTTGACGGAACAATTCGGAACACAAACACTTGAGAGCGTGACTCTATTTTGTAGGGCAGCATGCCTTTTAGCGCTTCACGCCCGTGCCTGTGACCCTTAACACTGCCACGAACGTCCACGCCATCGTCAGTGCACAGGTCATGTTGCTACCTGGAACAGAACCGTGGCTGTAGTCACTTCATGCCCGTGCTTCTAATAAAAGAAGCGCCACGCAACTCAGCACAGAGCCGTGGCTTCTAAAAACAAGGATTGTGCCTGTGACCCTTAACAGAACCACGCCCGTGCCTGTGACCCTTCACAGAACCACGAACGTCCATGCCATTGCTAGTACACAACTCATGTCACTAACTGGTACAGAACCGACGCTGTATTCACTTCACGACCGACGCTAACTAGCGACATCCATGCCCAGAGCCTACTCATCTACATGTACCAAAGAACGAAACAACACGAAGACAATGCAACGCATAAATGCTTTACAGGTTCATGTAAGTACAAAAGGCCACATGCCCCAACGCAACAGAAAAACATACGCTTCAAGCTCTCTGCCTACACTCCAGCAGCGTTCTTGATCGGCTGGTGGGCGAGCGCATCCTCAATCTGCTTCTTCGTCGCCTCATGACCTTCCTTCACAGCAGCATACGAATCCTCAACCAGGCTCTTGTACTTGACGAGAACCTCAGCATTCTCATCCATAAGCTGCTCCACTTCGCCCGACAGATTCTGCACCAACGCAGGGCTCTGCTCATACAGATTCTTCCAGCGGGCGGCCTCCTGATCCTTCTGGTGGAGCTCTTTGAGAAGCTTCTCATTCTTATACAAAGATCGAAATATGAGACCAGTGGACTTCTCCATAGAGGCATTGCTCTGCTGCACCAATTTCTCCAGCCGAGCGATGAACTGTTGCTGCTTAATTAGCTCATCGAGCACGCCGTCGCTGGCTAAGGAATTCGATACTGCCATCTTGCCGAGATCGTCTCCATGGCGAATGTGCTTGTGGGAGGATTCGCCTCCATGCGAGAGATCGTTCGACACCTGGGCAACGGGGCAAGATATCCCTACCTCCGCTACATCGTAGCGGCGGGACCTCTCCCTTCTTTCCGCGGCCTTGGTCCTCGCTGCGTGGTTGCTTGAACATCCAGAACCCCTCTTACCTGCCATGGCGCAAGCAAGGAGCTACAAGCTAGGAAGAGGGGCCTGACTCTGGAGAATTGTGGACGCGGAATGTTCCATGAGTAGGTACCTTTTTATAACACATGCACACCGGTCAGACGGTCAAACAGAGTAACCAACGCCTCGAATTCTCACAATCTCTCTTAAATACCTCAAACTCTGGACGCTTGGGAAAGACAAGTACTATCATTTCATCTCCCCGTGCGTTCGTCCACACTACAACCACCCAACTTCTTTCAAATGGTCCATACATATTCAATAAAAAAACATCTCAAACACAGTTAACTTAATGTATACGTCTGACTGTATTCCAGAGAAATTACTGTCGAATTCATACTATTATACATTGCCATTTTTTGAAATGATATTTATATCAAAATCTTACTATATCCGCGAATTAACTTGCACGCTTCTCGAGGCGACACCTTAGTGAAAACGTCCGTAACACACGCAGGCACGAACGTGACGCTCTTTAATAACAAACAGTGCCTCCCGGCAATGCACAACCGCGACTCTCCCTAAAAAAAGGAACGAGTCGACAAGGAAAATATTTCCATAGAAAGCGTCAGTAGTCTGCCTGTGGCATTAGCAACACAGTGCCAACTAGGCTTCACTTCCATGCACCTCACAGTGACTCGCCAGAGAAAATGCATGTAACACACGCGTGGACAAACGTGACTCTCGCTAATAACAATACTTGCCCCCTCCGTTTTCACATCTAAGAGAACGAGCGAGCGGAATCATTCGGAAATACCTAAAGCATACAACCGTGGTAACTTGACTCTGACCAATGCGTTAACATGCTTCCCATGAGTTCATGTCCATGCCTCTCCAAATGAATTGGCGAGCGGAATCGTTTGGAACACAAAGAACCATGCAACGTGACTCTCTCTAATAACAAACAGTGCCTCCCTAGAACGCACCACCGCAACTCTCCACAAAAAAGGAAGGAAAACATTTCCATACACAGCGCAAGTAATGTGCCTGTTGCATTGGCAACACAGTGCCAACTCGGATTCACTTCCACGGACCTCACAGTGACTCGCCAGAGAAAATAAATGTAACACACACGTGGACAAACGTGACTCTGGCTAATAACAATACTTGCCCCCGCCGTTTTCACATCCATTCCTCTCCAAGAGAATGAGCGAGCGAAATCATTTGGAAATACCAAAAGCATACAACCGTGGTATCTTGGCTCTGACCAATGCGTTAAAATGCTTCCCATGAGTTCATGGCCATGCCTCTCCAAATGAACTGGCGAGCAGAATTGTTTGGAACACAAAAACCCATGAACGTAACTCTGAGTAACGCCAAACCATGCCCGTGTGGATCACACAAAAACACTAAAATCAAAAAAATGCTAACATCCCACCGACTAACAGCTAAGATGGCAAGCAAAAAACAAGTTCATGGATGAACACAGAAAGTTTCACCAATCTTGATGTCCAAACAGACGCAGGCACGTCATAGAAAACGTCTGCAACACGCGCAGGCACGAATGTGACTCTGGGTGACACCAAACCATGCCCATGTCAATGTCACCACACTAAAATAAAAAACGCACCCGCATCGAAGCCAACAGAAAGTTACACCAATCTTGATGTGAAATCGGACGGTCGAAGATTCGCGACGGTTGGACCATTCCCCTCTCTCCCTCCACTCCTTTCTTCCTTTTGCTTTCGCACCGAAAATCTCGAACACTTCACCAGTTCCCCTCTCTCGAACACCCTGCTCTCTCCTTCTGCCCACATTGTCCAATCCAGCAGACCAACCAAAAATCCAAATCGCGTCCGCCTCACACACCAGCCGCCATCCACTTCAAGATACACACAGTCGGTGGGTGCCCATGAAAGCATAAAAAACCTCTCCCGGCGGTGGCGGCGACTGACGGCGACGACCCCTGCTCACGGCGGAGGTACCAACAGAGAGCAAGGAGAAAAAGCAGCAGATGGATGCGACGAATCCCTCACAAGCAATCGAAGGTAAAAAAATACTAATCCATTACATTCCATTACCACAGTTCGATCAAAATGGTTTTCCCCCTTTTTGACGGACATGAACCCTAACCGCCACACAAAACCGCGTTTCCAAAAATTCTGTTTAGACTCTTGTAGAAAATTAAAATAAGGTAGACACGCGTGCAATAGGATGCTACCACTATCCGCCAAAGAAATCTACTCACAAGATATTTGACTAAAACGTATTGTGCATGCCAGAACTATCTAGGACACCGCACTAGATTCAAACCATGAGAGCATCCTTAAATTCAAAACCTTCTATTTACAGAAGATTCTATATATCTGTTGATTGTATCTGTTTCAAATTATGTGCCTCTCTCATATCAACATCCGTGCTCCAATAATAGATCTAGATGTGTGCTTATAGCGTGAAACAATCTGTGCCTCTCCGGCAGTGCCTTTTTTGTGTCCACGGGATGTATCTCCTCTTTTTGCTGTGAAGTTAAATTTTGCTTCTACTGCTGCTAACGCCTGGGCATTTTTACGCAGTAAGGAATGGTAATAAGGAAAACAGGGTACCTGCAGAACATCCTGCCATGCAGCAAGGTACTATAAACTATGTAGCAGCAGTAAGTTAACCACTTACGCCCACACAATCTTGGGAACTACACTTTCATGAAATTTTTCACACACTACGTGTATCATTATTCATTCAAGAACATTTTATCTTACCCTCTAAACCTTACAATTATATTTACAGAATATCATTTGTAGTGTTTTTTCAATATAGAAAAAGACCTCCCTTCACTGATATGGAATTAACAGCAGCCATACTGCTCACCACATGGCCCTAATTTCCATCACTCATTGGCTAAACCAAGAGTTAGAAGAAAAACTTGATATAACAAGAAAACAATGGATTGATCGCCTTTTTAGCTCAAGAAATGAAAGAAAAGGGCTATCTTATCAATCTATGTAGATTAAGTTTTAGATTTTTTTCGTGTAGTCGTGGAAGACATGGTTTGAAAACTATATCCCATTTATTTCGATTTTGCTACATAATCCTTTTGTTACATAATCATCGTGCAGGTGACGGATGTGCAGGAGAAGATATTGAAACGATTTTGTCTGAACTTAACAGTGCATATCCAGAAAAACCACTCATCTCTCCTGACCCGTCAGAAAAAAGAACGAAGCGGAACATGGACAACGAAGCACCGGAGCAAGTGCCAGCACCAACTTCGAGCAGGGAGCTACAAAAAGATAGGCCATCAGAAACCAAGACTGTAGTTCCTCCTATAACAAAAAGACAAAAGACAAAGGACAAAACTCAACTCATCAGCGACAGTGCTACCTTGCAGCAGCAGCAGCAGCAGCCAAGACCTCTAATGGTGCTCCCGCCAGCAGTTACAAGGGTCGAAAATGAACTAACTAAAACCAAAAAGAAAAACAGAAGACAACGGTTGGAAGAAGGCGAGGATGATGCCAGCAAAGAGTCAGAGCATGATGCTGCCGACGACGACGATGGCACAAAACATGATGATGACCACTTTCGTGCAGAGGGCGATGACGCCGCAGGGGACAACGGTGGCGCCGCAGAGGACAACAACAATGATGTAAAACACATTTTCTCTCTAGATTTTTCCTACCGCTTTACACCCATGAAAACCAAACCATCCTCTATAACAAAACACTCTTTTTCTACACAGGGAAAACCAAGACAGAAGTGGACAAAGAGGATAAAGACAAGTGGCAAAGAATTGGCAGCACCAACGGATAATGAACATGAGGCAACAACAAATAAGGACAAATGCGAAATCAAGGCAGGAGCAGCATTTGATCAGGTCAATAGAGCATGGAAATTACTAAAAGAACATCACCAACAAGATGTTAGGACGGCCGGGTTTGGAAGCATAGAGGAATGCCAAATAAAGCGCTCCATCTGCAAACCGCTTGCAGCACACATCTACGACAACCTGGACACAGAAAGCATGACAATAACATTCGATGACGCTGATCAGCTGAAAGTAATCAAGATTACCAGGGAAGCTATACACAAAGTGTTTGGATACCCAAACGACACGGAAAAGTCAGCACCAAGGCCAGAGAAGAGCCCAGCTTCAGTGAAAGAACTGATCAAAGAACTTGGCCTCAAGAAAATGGATTTCCATCACGACGATCTGTTTAGTGAACTACAAAACTTGGTGAAAGTAGATGACGAACAATCAAACAGGAAATCAGTTAAAATATTTTTCCTTATTTTTTTCCACAACGTTGTCTGTGGAACAACCTCCCCTACCTTCAGCAAACAAGCCATTATGGTCAAGGACTTGGAATATCCAAAAATGGCAAAGATGGATTTCTGCGAGGTAATCGTCGAAAGTATTAAGGAAGGAGCCAAGACATGGTAGAAGCACAGGTTGTTGCCTCAGGAAGAAAAGAACAAAAAGCATCTCGATGGTTTGGCACAGGGACCAGTAATAATGTACCTCGACTCCCAGCTGCTGCCGACCAACACAATAGAAATGCGCAAGATTGCAAAGACAATGGACAAGACATCATTACTGCGAGCAAACCACCTAATAGAGTGTGACCTAAAGAAAATAGCTATAGCATACATGAAAAATGACGGAAAAGCACGACCAGATGACTATGAATTTGGCAAGATAAAGGTATATCCCTATTGAATAATATGCATTATACCTTATAAAAACGGTTTCCAGTCTAACCAACTCCATTCTGCCGAAACAATGCAGACATGGAAAGGAACAGAAGAGAGGATCTTCTGTGCCAGCACAGCAACACCTTCGCATACATTGCAGATAATACCAGCACAACAACAGGAGCACCAGCAGACGACCAAGCTACTACCACCACCAACCAAGCGTCGGGACAAAGCACATGTCAGCACGAGTGGAAGCAAGGAATCAGTCAGAGGCACCAGCACAGGATCATATGAAATATTCGCAAGGATAGAAGAAACGTTGAAACAAGCACTCGACGAAACAAAACAAATACCAGGAATAAAGACCTGGGCTGGACACCAATGCAGCGAACAAGAGGAGGAATTAGATGAAAACATGAAGAACTCAGTGGTGCAACAAACAATGGCCCTGATTGATTCTCTCGAACAACTTAGAAAATTTCAGGACATTGTTTGCACAATGAGCTTACCAGAAGAGCCGTCGCTGAAGTTGCAGGATGGAGCAGAGGCAGGAGCCACAACTGCACTTGTACATGGCAACCACACGAAAGAACTCGCAGCCACAGCAGAACCAGGAGCGAGGAGAAAAAGGAAGAAGGAAGAAGAAGACCAACAAAACAAGTATGAAAGGAAGAAAAGAATAACAAAATCAAGAACACAGACCTTGAGAATTAGCCAGAGGGAGACAAAAGAACATAACAAGGTGCAAAAAGAGCAAAGAAAAGAGCATGTATCAACCAATACAGAAAGTGCTGAAGGACATCAAAAACAAGGTAGAAAAGTAGCTGCAGAAGCCGAGAATCAAGATGAAAAACAGGTAAATGAGAACAAATACATCATCCATGTAACTCGAAAGCGATGCTTTCAAACTTGAACCTAAAAAATATGTCTTCAGTTCTGTCAGGGACACGAC
Organism: Triticum urartu; assembly: GCF_003073215.2. NCBI lineage: Eukaryota > Viridiplantae > Streptophyta > Magnoliopsida > Poales > Poaceae > Triticum > Triticum urartu. The sequence goes on from NC_053024.1 coordinate 613,512,765, forward strand.
AAGAGAATGCCACCGAAACATAAAGGCCAATAGTATCATGTCGTCAAGAACATCGAGCAAGAGGATGGAAGCAATAGAACAAGCAACCCAACAACAGATGATGCTCCCTCAAAAGCATCAACAGGAGCAGTACAAGAGACGAACAGGATCGGAGGCAGCAAAGAAGTGAGTATAAAAAATCAGTCTCTTCTTTCTAAAAAGTCTCTTCTCTCTAAACTAGAAACGGTCTTGAGTTAGCTGACAAATCTGCAACAAAATATAAACCCAGCCGGACAAGTATCATATCAACGCTCCCGCAAACGAGGCACAGGCTGATCTAGCATGGACCGTTAACAGCACGGCACAAAAATAAGAAGAAAACAACAAAGAAGAGGTAAAACTTCCAAACCCATCTCGCCCAAATGCCATCAACTCATATTGTTTCATCTATCAGCTATTACAAGCACAGCAAAGAGAAGAGGATGCCCATGCAAAATAGAAAGTTGATATAGAATAGCTCTCCAGCACAAGAGCATTTCAGATGACCGATACAGGGGAGAAAGCCTCAGAGACTGCACCTGGTGACACACACAAGGCTGGTATACAAAGCAAAGAAAAAGTGGACGCAGAAACGGATATCCCAACCACCAGCGCAAAGGTAAAATTCAATAAGAACCATTTCTCCAAAATTTATAAGAAATGTACTACCCAGCACAACCTGTCGCAGTAACACAAGAATTACAAGCAATGAATGAACCATGCTTTTGCTTTTTTCATGAAACGCTGGAAACAAATGAGGACGGTCATCCCGAAGAAGAGCAAGTGGTACAAACAGAACAAACCAAAAAACAAGGGCAAATGGCGACTAAAATGGTACCCAATACGCCGACCAAACAGAAGTCGTCACATGACAAATACAACGGAGAAGACATGCCACCAGCATCGAAGACCAATGAGGTAAAGCTACACGCACCTGCTCCTACAACATTAAAAAAAAGTTATGCATGCACAAATGAAGTCCAAACTTTATTTACATTTTTTGACTGAACAGAAGAAAGAAACAAATGAAGCAGAAGATGTGCCTCAAGAAGCGATAGAAATTGCTGCTACCGCTCAGCAATGTACAAAAAGTACAGAAGACAGAGAAGAAGCGACAGGAACGACAAAAGAGAGATTGAATGTAGAGGTCAAGCTACAAAACCTCTTTCTATAGCATATAAAAAAACAGACACATTTTAATTACTTTTTTGCGTTCCGAGAGATGCAAGAAACAAAGGAGAGCACCAATATTCAAGACCAACAAACACAACAACACAAGGGAATAGAACAATCAGAAGATGTTGTTCGAACAACGGACAGCGTAACCGCCGTAGACCAAGCCAGAAAACCTCCGCTGTCTGAGCAAGAAATAACAGGGATGTCAATGTCGATGCAAAAGACTGAAAAGGTGAAGTGAGATAACCTGCTTTTAAGGAAATTAGATATTTAAGTGAACAAAAACACAAATGCAATCTCATTTACCTACCTCTATGTCTCAACAGCCACAAGAAAAAAACGACGACACCATGGGAGAACAAAACGAAAAAGATCCAGAGGAGCTCCAAAAACCTCCACTCAAAGAAGAAAAGCTCCAAAAACCTCCACTCAAAGAAGAAAAGCTCGAAGAGGCAGCACCGGCGGAAATGGCTGAAAAGGTGAAGCTACAAAAAAACGTTCAAAGACACACTTAAACATTTGAGTATTTTTCTTAGGGAACGGACACTAAACTACAATGAAAATAACGAGCATATTTAATTATTTTTTAACCATGCTTTTACACGACAACGCAGAAACCTCAACAAGACACGCACGCAGAAACAAGCAAAGAAGCAAAGGGCCACGGTGCATTGGAAGACCATGCAGCAAACATTCCAGAGAGAGAGTCAGACAACAACAAGAAAAAGGCCGCACCATCAGACAAGAAACATTGTTCTGTAAAAGATGTTGCCGCCACAAACATGACGGTAAGCCAGGATGGCACTCAAACAGAACGTGAACCATTGATCATACAAAACCTGTCCATCGAAGAAGACACAAAAGATGAAGGGATCGAACGCCTGTACAACAATGTCATGACAGCGAATGAGGACAAAGGGTAAGTTCATGTTACCACCAACGAATTATATTCCTCCAATGATTTTCTCCCTTAAAGATTTTACATGTATACCTGTAAATATATATACAGAGATTTTTATAAATACATTATATGTGTGTGTGTTGCAGGCATGAGATTTTTATAAATACAGAGACATCAACAGTAACGGTGAGCCTCATGGTGGAAAGCTTCAAGTCTGGAAAGCCAGTGCGCAGCGAAACCATGGCAGTCATGCTACAGATGTTGAAAAAGCAATTCAGGGGCACAAAGAGAAAGATTCTATAAACGTACAACACCGTAAGTAAACCTCAAGTTTCAACAAATGAATATCACTATATCGATCAATCAACCTTTCTGTACAATTGAATTTACAAACCTCTTTTACGCACATGTGATAAAAAAAGCAGGCATCAATACGCATGGCCAACCACGAAGATCCATTGGAGCTGAAAAATAAAGACGAAGCACACGTCAGAGACAAGACAATGCCTAAAAGGATTAAAAGATTCCTTGATCTGGAAGAAGGAGAGAAACTACAAGATTTCGACATAGTAAGCACATCTCATGTTGTAGATAAGAAATACAATCTTGGCACTACAATTCCGACTAACGATCAACAAATCATGACTAAATTCAAGAAGGATCCCTTACTTATTTATTTTCCGTTTTGCAGTTCTTTCTACCAGTTTGCATAGGCGGGCCTGTTCAAGAAGGAGCTGTGAGTATGGGCCACTACTTCGTTGTTACAATAAACATGAAAAAAGAGCACTTCGAACTCCTTGACTCTTTACAGTTGAACATGAAGGAACAATGGATTACTTCAACACAGTAACAAACAGAGTAAAGAGGATATGGAAGCAAGTAAGCAAATTGCTCCAGCTGTCTCCAAGTAGTATTGACCATTTCGAAAAGGTTAAAATGCAGGTGCCACTTCAGGGAGCAACGTAAGCACTACAAACCTTTATCCTTTTCCTTACTCACTGTAACAATTTAACTATTAATTCAATACATAAAAAACATAGGACATTAGGACAACTTCACCTAAACTGCCCAACCATCTTTGGACAACGACAATAACCAATCATCCTTCTACCTGCAGACTCAACTGTGCGTTCTACATGTTCATGAACGCAAAGCACTACACCGATGGTGGAGAAACAGTGTACCTAACAAAAGAACAAGTCCCGGGGTTGAGGAAGAAAATTCTATATCAAATAATCAGCCAATACAGAGATACGGCCGCACTGTCATTAATCAACTACACCAAAGGTTTCTCTTTCTCAAGACAACAAAGTAAAATTCTACTTATATAATTTTCAGAGACACACCAACAATTTTTTATTTTTTATTTTAACAGATATGCTAAACTCTGAGGTCGATATGGAAGACAGTGAAATGGAACGAATACATTGTGACATAATTCAAGAAGAGATTCCTCCAACTCCCGAGCAAATTGGGACGAGCGCTCAAGAGATACAAGTTATTGACATTAATGACACAAACAGCAATGAGGAGAAAGAAGATTATCATGTGAGCAGCAAGGATACCACCAAAGCGTCTGAAGAAACACTCACGGAAGAACAAGCTCAGACAGATGCTGGTTTATAGAGGGAACAACACACGCAGCCAGACACTGATTTACAAAAGGAAGACGAAAGGAAAGATCCACCGATAGAACCAGGTAGGACCACCCCCAGATAAAAAGACAGAACACATAACAGGCTCTCCTTTAGAAGGTGATAACAGGACAAAGAGCGTACCAACTCACCAACAAGAGCTTTCCAAACAGAACAAGAACCCTGTTGACGAAGATCACAAACCAGGAACATCACCCGAGGTGAAACATGCACGGGAAGAAAAAAAGCAGATAAAGAAGGATTTAACAGAAAAGATACTTGAACAGAGGAAACGCGATGCTGCAATCTCAGTACAACCGAGCATCAAAAACAACAGCACACAAAAGGAATCACCAACACCTAGGCAGCCTAACGAGCAAGTGTAGTTAGGTCATGACAAGAAAAAGGCAAGGCATCTTCCAAGAGTACAGACAAGATCCCCAAAACCCTCAACGATTCAATCATCAGAGATCAACTCAGCAAACATAATCTCAATTAAGAGGCCATTCAAACGACCAAGCAAGGAACCTGGGAAAGTCAAGGTTGCATCACTTGTTCCAGGAGATTTCATTTACAGAGAAAAGGCCATGTAACTCTATAGATATCTGATGAGCCGACAAGGACAGAGAGAATGCGCAGGGTAAGCAGATTCTCCTAGTTCCATGGAAACAACTACAGAGAGCTACAGATTCTCTAACATCCAACTAACAATTCACTCACCTACTTCCAAACCCTCCTTGCACACAAGTGCTATATAAATATAAAAGCTCAAACCGAGAAGACTGCATTTCAGCAAAATCCTTCATGGAACAAGTAGGAAAAGGAGAAACACGGATGGAGGGCTCCATGCTAAACGCATTACTGGAGGAATGGGCAGAACAAGAACAGTTCAACCCAGACGACACAACTGTACTCCCTGCAGGTTTCGCAAATGTATGCATACCTCACACACAAAAATACCACCGCCATTACTACGATAGAATATTTAACTAAAATCACACACTCTCTTTCTTGAAGCTGGTGCTCGGTCTCAATTATGATAACGGAGAGCTATCAGAATTCAACGAGGATGAAGCACTAAAAGGATTTGAACTCCTCGTGGGAGGTAAAGACATCCTCCATTCGAAGATGGTAAGCTCAGTATTATTACTTAGCACATGACCTATTCTCTTTGAGCTTTCAACAATGAAATGAAATTCAATTTTTACATCAACAATGATCTCCGCTCTCAACGTAGATCATGATACCTCACCACACAAACAAACACTACACGCTCTATGTTGTGAACAAGTTCAGAGATAGCATCGACATCCTTGACTCACTGAACTACGTAAACTACGCCGATTTGTCTTGGAGTCAACACCACGTGCATCGAGAAGAACTGGTACGTACTTTGTGTACATTGATTTCATGTTTTCCTCATGATAGTATGATACTCTTACTTTCCTCAATGCCGCACCCAAACAACAAAACCATAATCCAATAACAAATGAGAAGGATGTCCGTGCTGATGAACAAGCACCACGGACTAAAACACAAGAACGAACCAGACTGGGAAAGGATAGCAGAAAGGCCTCACAGGGTCTGCACACCAAAGCAAGAAGGAACACAATGCAGTCACTTCACAGCCCAATTTGCGAAATACTATAATGGGAAAGAACTGGTCAAGGACAGAGAGGATTTTCATGTAAGTTACCACTACATACACGTCAAATGACTTGATTTCTTTATTACCGTAATTAGTTTATTAACAATTGTGAACAACACGTAACTATAAACCATACAATTTCACATGCCTGCAGCCCAGCAAGGTCAATGCCGAATGGAAACCGGAGTACGTATACACACTCATATTCGGTAAAACCAACCAAATAAGGGACCATCAACTTCCTGGAAAACTCAAAGATTACAAACCAGAGACTGCAAACCTTTTTTCACCCATGAAAGGTAATATAACTATTTTCATTTTTACCATCAGTCAACATTACTGGAGCTTCAAATATTTCTCTTAGAAACAACAGCCATAATTTTTTATCTGCTTTGACAGAGCGAGACGTAAAAAAACCAGCATCAGTCAGAGAGCAGCAAGAAATACCCGCAACACCGGCATTCGTTTCTACACGTGGATAAGGAAAACGAGCTCTACAACATAGTCATGAGTGACACATGGCAGGATGAATTTAAAAGGTAACTGCAAAGAACCTTAAATTCCTGTTTATCAAAAGGAAGTACTTGGTTAATGACTTTCTCAACAAAAATTTCCCTGAATTTAAGCAGAAAAGTAGTATTCTCGAGAGATCATCCAAAGACAACTTTTACTGGATCAAAGCTAAAGGAAATATTTGGGCCTGCAAACAAGAAAAATCTTCAAGGAATGGAAAAGAAGGTGCTCGATGAGTTAGCAGAAGCATGGGAAAGCAGCAACCAAACTATACACAAAAGACATAGACTATTATTAGGCCCAAGCTTTGCGGAGGTAAATTTCAAAAAAAAAATCACAGTGATCATATGAACTCATCATTTTCGAACTATTGTTTAATCTCTTGGTACCAATCTATTTTTTCTAACTCGTTTTTATCATTTTTTATTTGTTGCATGTAGCATATTCTGGGTTTAAAGGATAAAAGAAAATCTATGAAGGATTTCATAGTTGATTTCACACGAGAAAAGGATGCCTTGGTTCCTTTGTTCCTTAAGAAATGTCAATCAGAGAAGCTCAAAACAGCAAAAATGGTAATAGTGTTTTCCATACAACAAAATAAAAATAAGCATTTCAAAACAGAATACTATATTCTAAACTCTCCTCTAACAATAAAACTTTTGTACCACAGGTATTCATGCCATTTGAAAAGGAAGACCGTTACACACTATTAGTGCTCGACAGATATAAAAGGAAGCTTCAAATCATCGAACCTGAAGAAACCTCTCTTGAAGAATTGAGAAGACAAGAATACCTGAAAAATCAATGTGGTCGACACATGCATGATGGCAAACTAATGAAGCAGATTGCTATAATGGAAAACAACGAAGCCATCAAAGAAAAGGACCATCGCACATACCACAACCATAAAGACAAAGTGGTAAGAATTGTAAATAACGCCATCTTTCAGTTTTACAAATTACACTACATGTATCTCTAAAAACAAAAAAAAATGCAATTCCCAGGTTCCCAGGTTTAAAGAAGTATACGAAATATTACTGGGTGAAAAATTCGAAAAGGAAAATACAAAATGGGGTGTTGAAGTTTTACAGGGCATTCCAAAGGTGAACAAAGGTGAAACCCCGTTTGTTGTTCTAAGGTTCGCGCATCTCTTTGATGGCAACCACTTCGTCGAAGAGATTGATAATTTCGACGTAAGTTTTCGCTTAAAACTCGCAATAAATCTTCTAGGTATCATAAAAATGCATGACCTAATACTGATGTGTTTTTTCTCCTTTTTTTTCACTTGCCTTTTTGTAGGATGGCACGGAACAATGGAAAGCACAACAACTGTGCAAGCTAGTATTTAGCGATCAGAATACAATCGAACCCAGCAAAATGGGCGATGAGATTAGAAAGATCTACGATGACATCACGCAATAAAAAGTTGTTGATAAGCGAACGAGGCTAGCTCCATCGAAACACCAGAAGACGGTTTAACCGCACATCATACTGTAATAATGAAGCAACCGACTATTTTTATTGATGTACCTCCTTGATTCTTCAGTAATCAAGCATTCGAACACAAGCCAGTGTCAATGCCAACTATCAATCCAGACAGTTGATGACCAAGCCCCATAAACCACCCAAGTCCGTCCCTAGACATACGTACATCACGTCGACATGCCGTGACTCTACATACTACTCACGCGTGACCACCGGTGACTTTGATGTTTCACAAACATTCCCCCTTTCTGAAACCGTGTGCTGCCGAATGCCACCAACCTACAGAATGAGTCTGGCGGGAGTACAAACATGACTCTCTAAATGAGTATTCAAACAAATGCATGTGGTCCCACCGACTAGCGCCGTTAGAGAGCTCACACCTGTGCATCCACAATGGTGCCTTCCTACCTCAGTACAAGCAAGCAAGCCTCTCCGACCACACCACCATGCATCCAGAGGGTCAAGAGCCAGTAATGCCTCTCAAAGGCCCACAACACTCCATGCCCGTGATGCCAGACACGTGTGACTTTCTAGAGGATTCACAACCATGACTCCTTAACTTCTTATTCGGAAGCATGCCTCTGGTATCACACTTCCGTGCCTCTTGGGTCTTCACCTCCGTGCCTTCCGTGACTGCATCTACGTGCCTAACGTGTCACACCATGAGAATCTTACATGGACACGGTACCACGCCCATGTCTCTTCACAAACGTCAGAACAGTGCATCTCTAACCGAGCATTCCAACACATACCTCTCAGACCAAACTATTGTGCACCCACAACATTGATACCCGTGCATCGAGAAGTCGCAATCCCATGCCTTGCATACCTGGATATAGGTGCCTCTCTCACATGACACTTGCCATGACTCTTACATGCCCCATGACGTCGCACAACCTTGACTCACTTCCAAACCGTGACCCTGTAACTATGTATTCGGAGCTCAACTCTGCTACCCCGTCCACGTGCCTCCGATCCCTGTAGTAACACACGCCGGTGACTCTAGAGACTGCAAACATGTGCCTCTCTAACTACGTATTCCGACCCATACCACTCCTACCACTCCTCAACAAGCCGCGCATGTGTAAACAACTAAAGTGTACTCAGCGCAAAAAGACTGCTTTGCATTTTGTTGTTTTAGAGTAAAAAGCAACATTACTACTTCAAAATCACATGATTGCTGAACAAACATAGTACTTAGCAAGCTAAATAACTTACTCAATCACATAAACAAACTACAACTTGACATAAGGAAACTTATTTAACCTGATACAGATGACATTACAAACTCCTTCGTTCTAACAGAATTAAACTACGAACCTGATACAATAGAAAGGACAAGCATAAACACAAGCAACTCCATGACCAGTTTTCTATGTTTTCATCGTCACTAGTACCCGTAGTAAGGATCTTCATAATTCTTCTCTGCCTCTTTTGCACTCTCCAGAACTTCTCTGATGTTTTCAATTCTCTTCCACGACTCGTAGATTGCGTACGCATCTATCGCTGCATACTCAATGAGGTAATTTGACAATGGGTTGATCCCCCACAGTTTATGGTCTTCAACTCTATCAATCTTATCCTTCATCTGTTTGTAGAATGGGTGGATCACGCTACTTGCAACATCAGCCAAAGAGTGGTACCTCTTTCTTCCCTTGAAAGGAACTCTCCATTTGCGCTGGATGTCAATGTACTTGTCGGGGTTGATCTCCAAACCAGAACTTCGCAGCATCTCTTTGTCACCTTCAATACTGAAGCCGGCAAAGGTGTAGAACCTGTCCTCCTTCAGGAACGGGCACAGGCTCTTGGGCCTGCAGGGGGATGGCACATTTAAGGTGGATTCATCAAGTATCGATCAAGTACATGCTTATTTTTATTTTTGGAATTTACACTTGAACCAATTACCTATCTACTTCTTAGCCACGTTAACAGATCAATTCAAGAAACTGAATACACTAGAAGAGAAAGTACGCTAGAACATCAAGTTCAGAAAATAATCTCATACATCAAACCCATAAATTAATCTAGTGCATCAAATACATAAACTGATCTGGTGAGTCAAGTTCAAAATCTATTGTGCTGCATCTACTTCAGAAACTTCACTGATACATCAAGTCAATAAACCAATCTAATCAAATTTCCGAATGAAAAGATAATTAAACAGAAGCATGGAGAGGTTGAAACTGTAGGATGGTTCACCATTTTGTTGCCGTTGTGATGTGATATACCAAGCAGAGTTCCTCCACGCATAACTGTAGAACCGCTGCCCTCTGCGGAGGTTGGTCCTCCCTGGTATACTCGACATCAACGCCAATGTACTGAGGGTACAAGCCGCAGACCCTCTTCAGGATCCTGCTGATCATCTTGTCAGCTTCCTCAGGATTGCTGGTGCATACGACATCCAGCTTTTCCTTGCCGTGGATGTCAACCTCCTTGAGGTGCACTTTGTAGTCGTGCTTCTGACCGGGGACCTGAACGTCGTCGACCTCCGTGCTCTGGTCGGACATCTCACCACGGGGACGCTTGGCAGATGGTTCCTCCGCCATTACGCTCCTCCAGCGATGGCCGTCGTCACACAGAGATTGTGAGGAGATGCTAGTTGAGATGGAACGGCAAAAATGTTTTCAGAATTGAGTGGCTATGGAAGCGCAGTTACCCTTTTCTACCAAGGTCTGGGTCATGGAGGAGGCGGTTGGACGCGGCCTCGTCGTGGTAGAGAGGGCCGAAGACATGCGCTCGTCGTTGCTGTGCATCAAGGCAACCGCCGAGTGGCAACCCTCGCGGTTGGCGGGAAAAAGCAACCGTTAAATCATCCGATTAAGCACGTAACAAATGTTATTGCTCGCACCTTTCCCGGCGCACACCGCTACTACCACACGACCAATGCTGCACAGACTTCACACATGCGGACCCACAACAGATACTCTCTGAGTACTATTCGCACCGATGCCTCTACTACCAAACTACCCGTGGCGACACACGCTCGTAACTCTAAAGACTTCACAACCGTGACTTTCTGAGTAAGTCTTCAGATGCATGCCCCTGCCACCACATATTTGTGCATCCACAGAGTTGATACCAGTGCCTCTAAAATAACAACGTCGGTGCCTGTAGAACCTGGTGTTCCGTGCCTCACACGTCTACTAAGATGCTATAGCGAAAAAAACCAGGCGACACGAATCTTGATACTAAAATTAGACCGTCGAAGATTACATACGGTTCCATCATTTCCATTTATCCCACCTCCACTATTCTCTTCCTTCCTCTCTTCCACGGCAAAATCTCGAAACATTCCACACTGACACAAGATCTCGTCATAGGTTCATTACACCAAATTCCAAGTAGAGTTCCCCTCGCAAAACAACCGCCACCACGCTTCGACAACCACCCTCCCACTTCAAGATACACACCATCAAACGATGCGCCCAACAACACAAAGTACCCACCAGGCGACGACGAAGCAAGGACTTCAACACTGCCGGCGGAGATCACAAAAAAAACGAACAGACAGAATCGACCGATGGAAGCGAGAAGCCGAACACAAGCAATCGAATGTAAATAACAATCTATCCCATTACATTCCATTCTACAGGGACAACAACCCTATCCACAAAAAACAGAGTTTTGCACTAACCAAAATCAACTTGTCTCAAAAATTGAAGTACCGTACACACGACAATTAATAGAAACGCTACTGCTCCCGGCTACAAAATTTTCACCACATGAAATGTGCTTAAAAGTACTACATCTGCCACTTCACTAACTATAATACCTCAAACGATCCAAATACTTCGAGCATACTGAGAACTCAAACTTGGTAATTACACCAGATTTTCTCTGCCTATTGTCCCTTGATTGTAACTATTTTCAAGTTAAGTGTCTCGTGTCCGTCACAGCAGTGTTTTTACTTCAGTGCCCCCTGTACCAGAATCCGTGCCTCCTATACACTCTAAGCCCTGCCTCATGTGCGTACAACCACGTGCCTCGCATGACACTTGCCGTGACTCCTACGGGGCCTGTCGTGCCACACCCACCTCACATTCACAACCTTGGTTCTGTAACCAAGTAGTCGGACCCATGCCTCTACCGCCACACGTTTGTGCATCCAGAGGGTGAACACCCGTGACTTAAGAAAACACACGTACGTGCCTGTTATGGATTCACCTTTTCTGCCTTCCAAGCCTGTTCCGATGTGCCTTTGTCGCTCCCAAGACTTCACAACCATGCCTCTTTGACCAAGCATTCTAACACTTGGACCCATGCCTCTGCAGCCACACGTTTGTGCATCCATAGAGTGCACACCTGTGACTTGAGAAAACACACGTACATGCCTTTGTCGCTCCCGAGACTTCACAATCATGCCTCTTTAACTGAGCATTCTAACGCTCGGACCCATGCCTCTGCAGCCACACGTTTGTGCATCCATAGAGTGCACACCTGTGACTTGAGAAAACACACGTACGTGCCTTTGTCACTCCCGAGACTTCACAACCATGCCTCTTTAACAGAGCATTCTAACACATGCCTCTCAAACCACACTCTTGTACTACATCCACAGGATTGATACCCGTGCCTTGAGAAGCAGCATGTCTGTGGCTGCGTTGGCTTCATTTCCGTGCATCCACTGCTTAAATCCACGCGCCTCACACAACACTGGCCTCCTGTGCCTGCGTCAACATGCCTGTAGAACCTGCACTTCAGTGCCTCGTGTGCCTGCATCCACATGCCTGTAGAAAGGCTCCACTTCAGCACTACCACGTGACTTCACAAACGTGGTGCCTTCACTTCTTTGCCTACACGTACATGCACCCACGTGCCTCACGTGGCACTCGCCCAGACTCTTACGTGCCCCGTAATGCCACACCCACGTGACTTCACGAACGTTGTTCTGTAACCAAGTAGTCGGACCCATGCCTCTCCCGCCACACATTTGTGCATCCAGAGAGTACACACCTGATGGAGTCCTGGATTAGGGGGTGTTCGGATAGCCGAATTATACCTTCAGCCGGACTCCTGGACTATGAAGATACAAGATTGAAGACTCCGTCCCATGTCCGGAAGGGACTTTCCTTGGCATGGAAGGCAAGCTTGGCGATACGGATATGAAGATCTCCTACCATTGTAACCGACTTTGTGTAACCCTAACCCTCTCCGGTGTCTATATAAACCGGAGGGTTTTAGTCCGTAGGACAACATACATCTCAACAATCATACCATAGGCTAGCTTCTAGGGTTTAGCCTCTCCGATCTCGTGGTAGATCTACTCTTATACTACCCATATCATCAATATTAATCAAGCAGGGCGTAGGGTTTTACCTCCATCGAGAGGGCCCGAACCTGGGTAAAACTTCGTGTCCCTTGCCTCCTGTTACCATCCGGCCTAGACGCACAGTTCGGGACCCCCTACCCGAGATCCGCCGGTTTTGACACCGACATTAGTGCTTTCAATGAGAGTTCCTCTGTGTCGTCGCCGTCAGGCTCGATGGCTCCTACGATCATCAATAGCAATGCAGTCCAGGGTGAGACGTTCCTCCCCGGATAGATCTTCGTCTTCGGCGGCTTTGCACTGCGGGCCAATTCGCTTGGCCGTTTGGAGCAGGTCGAAAGCTACGCCCCTGGCCGTCAGGTCAGATTTGGAAGTTTAAACTACACGGCTGACATCCGCGGGGACTTGATCTTCGACGGATTCGAGCCACTACCAAGCGCACCACACTGTCACGACGAGCATGATCTAGCTCTGCCGCCGAACAATGCCCTGGAGGCCGCACCCGCGTCAGCTCCGACCCTTAATTCAGAGCCAACTGCGCCGATCGAGGATGGGCGGTTGGACGCCACCTCGGGGGCTGTGACCCCAACGGCGATTGAGCCAAACACCAGACCCGTACTCTGCGAGACTCGTGACTCCAAGGATCCGGACTCCGAACCCTTCGCGCCCCTGCCGATTGAATCCGATTGGGCGCCGATTATGGAGTTCACTGCCGCGGACATCTTTCAGCACTCGCCTTTAGGCAATATCCTGAAGTCACTGAAGTCTCTCTCTTTATCAGGAGAGCCCTGGCCGAATTACGGTCAGCAAGGTTGGGGTACGGACGATGAAGAAATTCAAAGCCCACCCACCACCCACTTTGTAGCCACTGTCGACGACTTAACCGAATTGCTCGACTTCGACTCTAAAGACATCGACGGTATGGACGCCGATGAAGGAGATGATGAAGAACCAGCGCCTACTAGGCCCTGGAAAGCCACCTCGTTGTATGACATATACATGGTGGACACCCCAAAAGAGGGAGATGGCGATGGAACAGCGAAGGATGACCTCTCCAAGAAACAGCCTAAGCGCCGGCGTCAGCGGCGCCGCTCAAAATCCCGCCAAAACAAACACGGTGATTCCAGCACGGGAGATAATAATACTCTGGAAAGCGCCGAAGAAAACCCCCTCCAGCAAGATTTAGCACAGGAGGATGAAGAAACCAGCCCTCATGAGAGAGCGACAGATAGAGAGGTTGAGGACGATAATTATATGCCTCCCTAGGAAGACGAGGCAAGCCTCGACGACGACGAATTCGTCGTGCCAGAGGATCCCGTCGAGCAAGAGCGTTTTCAACGCAGGCTTATGGCCATGGCAAGAAGCCTCAAGAAAAAACAGCAACAGCTTAGAGCTGATCAAGATTTGTTAGTCGACAGATGGACTGAAGTCCTTGCGGCCGAAGAGCATAAACTCGAACGCCCCTCCAAGAGCTACCCAAAGTGCAGGTTGCTACCCCGATTCAAGGAGGAAGCACTTGATGCGGCCGACCGGCCACCTCGTGGCCGCGACAGAGAGGCCTCTCGGCCCTCCACTCAAGCCGCACCCCGTACCAAGGCACGGGAATATGCGCCGGACTTACGAGACATGTTGGAGGACAAGGCAAGGCAAACAAGATCGATCTACGGATCGCGTGGGCGCCCCACGGCTCGAGACAGTAACCGTCATGCCGGCCAACAAATCCGGCCGGGCCGAACACAACAGACATAGCTCTTCCGAGCTGCGTCGTGATATAGCCCAGTACAGAGGCGCCGCACACCCGCTATGCTTCACGAATGAAGTAATGGATCATAAAATCCCAGAGGGTTTCAAACCCGTAAACATCGAATCATATGATGGCACAACAGATCCTGCGGTATGGATCGAGGATTATCTCCTTCATATCCACATGGCCCGCGGCGATGATTTCCACGCCATCAAATACCTCCCACTCAAGCTTAAAGGACCAGCTCGGCATTGGCTTAACAGCTTGCCAACAGGATCAATCAGTTGTTGGGAGGACCTGGAAGCCGCATTCCTCGACAATTTCCAGGGCACTTATGTGCGACCCCCAGACGCCGATGACCTAAGTCACGTAATTCAGCAGCCAGAGGAATCGGCCAAGCAATTCTGGACACGGTTCCTAACAAAGTAAAATCAAATAGTCGACTGTCCGGACGCTGAGGCCCTAGCAGCCTTCAAGCACAATATCCGTGACGAGTGGCTGGCCCGGCACCTTGGACAGGAAAAGCCGAAATCTATGGTAGCACTCACGACACTCATGACCCGCTTTTCGCAGGAGAAGACAGCTGGCTGGCTCGTACCAACAACATGACCAAGAACCCTGGTAATTCGGACACCAGCGACAGTAGTGGCAGGTCGCGTCGCAACAAGCAGAAGCACCGCATTAACGGCGACAATGCTGAGGATACGGCAGTTAATGCCGGATTCAGAGGCTCTAAATCCGGTCAGCGGAAAAAGCCATTCAAAAGGAATCCTAGGGGCCCATCCAGTTTGGACCGAATACTCGACCGCTTGTGCCAGATACATGGCACCCCCGAAAAGCTGGCCAATCACACCAACAGGGATTGTTGGGTGTTCAAGCAGGCAGGCAAGTTAAACGCCGAAAATAAAGACAAGGGGCTGCATAGCGATGACGACGAGGAGCCCCGGCCGCCGAACAACAGTGGACAGAAGGGTTTTACCCCACAAGTGCGGACGGTGAACATGATATACGCAACCCATGTCCCCAAAAGGGAGCGGAATCACGCGTTAAGGGACGTATACGCGGTAGAGCCAGTCGCCCCAAAGTTCAACCCATGGTCCTCCTGCCCGATCACCTTTGATCGAAGGGTACATCCCACTAGCATCCGTCATGGCGGATTCGCCGCATTGGTTCTAGACCCAATTATTGACGGATTTCATCTCACTAGAGTCCTTATGGACGGCGGCAGCAGCCTGGACCTGCTTTACCAGGATACAGTGCGGAAAATGGGCATAGATCCCTCGAGGATTAAGCCCACCAAAACGACCTTTAAAGGCGTAATACCAGGTGTAGAGGCCAACTGTACAGGCTCAGTCACACTTGAAGTGGTCTTCGGATCTCCGGATAATTTCTGAAGCGAGGAGTTAATCTTCGACATAGCCCCGTTTCACAGTGGTTATCACACACTGCTCGGGCGAACCGCATTCGCTAAGTTCAATGCGGTACCGCACTACGCATACCTTAAGCTCAAGATGTCAGGCCCTCGAGGAGTAATTACGGTCAATGGAAACACCGAACGCTCCCTCCGAACGGAGGAGCACACGGTAGCCCTTGCAGCGGAAGTACAAAGCAGCCTCTCCAGGCAGTTCTCCTGTCTGGCCACTAAACGACCGGACACCGTCAAGCACGCCCGGAGTAACCAACAACAAGACCGCCTGGCACGATCCGAGCAGGCATAGCAATGCGGCCCCAACCCCAACCCTCGCAAAAAGGCGACGCCAGTACTTCGCGTACATAACTATGCTCTAGAGATACCATGGGTACAGGGGGAGGGGCGCCATCACAGCACACCCAAAACATGGCTTAAACCGTACCAGGGGCTGCCGATTTTTTAATTTTCTCTTACTTTCAGGACTCCATCCTTCGGAAGGCCTGTTCGATAGTTTAATTGCCGCACAAACGATGCAAGAACCAGGGAAGCAAACAAGCCACGCGGCATTACGGAACTCCCAGGTGGTCTCTATCACGAGCAGTATACCTGTTCCGTATACTATTCCGCAGCTTGCCCCTGGAACGGACATGTTAACTAGTCCAACCTTCCACTTATCGCATTATTTGTATCATTCTGCTTTGATCACAGCCCTTTTTAATAAACAATGCATAGCTTTCGTCTATTTTTGCATTACCTTTTTTCTTTTTATATATGTTCCTTAACGACATGTTGCCCCCGTACACGTTGGTACGGCCAAAATACGCCAGGGGCTTTAGTACCCCTCAATATGGTGTGAGAAGTCCGAACACTTTAACAAGTGCGGCACCCCAAACTTATAGCATTATATGCATCGGCTCCGAATCATGTGTTGGGTCAATAGTTGGGTTTGCCCGGCTCCTATGTTTTGGTTCCTTACGTTCTGCTATATTGGCTAAGGTAGCACTAGGAGAACCACTGCGATTGTGCCCCAGTTGAGCTGGGTCGAGCACCTCAGTGGAGAAAGCTAAAACTGACTGTCATGATGAAGCGAGAGCTGGTCGCTGTTCGAGAGGTTTTTCGAGTCCCTAAAGACTTATGCCGCTTAGGGCGAGGAGCCGGCTCTGTCTGGCCAAGGCGTGGATAGCGCCCCGAACTCGGTCTTCCGAATACCAGGGGCTTCGCCGAAATTTAAAATTATAGAATTCTATGGCTAAGTGAGAGTGTTCATGCATTATAGTCCGATTGCCTTGTTCGTTGGGCTGAGCGCCTCCCTCGAAGGACCCAAACATGGGAAAAAGAGCGCTCAAGTTTATCCCCGAACACCCCAGCACTAGCGGCACGGAGGCAGAAGCCGACGACTCGCCATCTCTCAGAATTGATAAACAGCCGCACAGAAGGTAATATTTTAAATTCCAACAACATTGCTTAGCGCATATAAACAAGTTTTCAGCGCACAGGACAAAACGAGCAAGTTTCACTCAAAAATTACATCCCTAGAACATTCATCCGCCACAAGGTAGGCACCCTTCAGAACATCCTTATAATAATTTTCGGGCTTGCGATGCTCTTTCCCTGGCGGTGGCCCGTCCTTCACAAGCTTCTCAGCATCCAGCTTGCCCTAGTGCACCTTAGCACGGGCAAGGGCCCTATGGGCACCTTCAATGCAGACGGAGCGCTTGATGACTTCGAGCCTTGGACAGGCCTCCACCAGCCGCCGCACCAGCCCGAAATAGCTCCCAGGCAGAGCCCCTCCAGGCCACAGCAGAACAATGAGGCCCTTCATGGCCTGTTCGGCCGCCTTGTGGAGCTCGACCAGTTGCTTCAGCTGGTCGCTCAGGGGCACGGGGTGTCCGGCCTCAGCATATTGAGACCAGAACACCTTCTCTGCCGAGCTGCCCTCCTCGGCTCGGTAGAATGCGGCGGCATCGGACACACTCCGGGGAAGACCTGCGAACGCTCCTGGAGAGCTCCGGATTCGGGTAAGTAACAAGTAACTCAAGTTTATGTGTTTGCTTTGCATAAAGAATGCCTTACCCGCCGCTATATTCTTCACCTCATCCAACTCCTGGAGGGTCTTCTGGGATTCGGCCTTGGCAGACTTGGCATTTTCAATAGCCACTGCGAGCTCGGACGCTCGCGTCTTTGAGTCAAGCTCCAAACTCTCATGTTTTTCCATGAGAGCCTGGAGCTCTTGCCGCACCTTGCCAACCTCGGCCTCATACTTCTCCCGCTTGGTGCACTCCGAGGCCGCCCTCTTCTCGGCCTCGACCAGCGCTTGCTTAAGGGTCGCCACTTCAGACGTGGCCCCTACAATAGCCACGATAATCCTGTCATTCTTTGCAATTGCACCTTTTTATATATATTTAAAAACAAGGTATTTCTTACCTTCATTGTCCTCGAGCAGCTTCTTGGCATGCCCGAGCTCTTGCTCGGACCGCTCGAGGTTCTGCTTTAGCGTGTCCACTTCCGCAGTCAGTGCGGCGGACGCAAGTAGAGAAGCCTGCATATGCATATTGACTCATTTTTGTTAGACTCCTGCGAATTTTATTTGATCCTCTATTCGGCTTTTCTTCCCGAACGCCAAACAGAGCATCAGGGGCTACTGTCTATGCGGTAATATTATTTACACATTCTTTACTTACCTCAAAGCCTGTTAAAAGGCTAGTACAAGCTTCAGTCAGTCCGCTCTTGGCGGACTGAACCTTCCGGACCACCGCACTCATAATAGTGCGGTGCTCCTCGTCGATGGAGGCGCCTTGGAGCGCCTCCAACATATTGTCCGGCGCCTCCGGTTGGACGGGGGCCACCGCCACGGTGGACTTGCTCCTCTTGGAAGGAGGTCCCCCGCCGGACTCTGGAACCTTTGAAGGTTCCAGAGCGGTGTTCGGCCTAGAGCCGGACTTGGAGCCCTGGGGGGGTTTCATCCCCTTTACTCCTGGAGTCCGAGAGGTCGCCTTGTGGCGCCTCCAGGACCACCTCCTCTCGTCTTGGAACCTGTTGGGACAACACTTCGGTGTCGTCCATAGGGCGGGGGGAGGAAGCCGTCGAAAGCGAGTTCACATCCGACGAGTCCAGTGAGCCGCTCGACGACGCATCAAGACGGTCTTTGGGTGGGCTACATAAACATATTCGACGTAAGGGAAAGTTGTGCAATAAACGAATACTATGAATTACTTTGGTATCCAGATACTTACGATTTTGCCAGGGCCTTGGCCCTGGGCTGCCACCCCCTCCGCCGTCGTCAGCGTCGGTGGAGTAGTCCGGAGGAAGGGTTTTCCCCTTCTTGGACCCTCCGGCCTCCCCAGAGAGGGCGGCCTTCCTTTTCTTCTCTCCCCCCGCTGGAGGGGGAGAGGTCTCTTCTTCTTCCTCCTCGTCTTCACGGGAGGAATGCGCCTCGGAACCGTCGGATGATGGATCCGACACCTCCTGGCGCCGGGCACTCTTTCGAGTCCCCGCGGCCTTTTTCGCGGCCTTCTTCTCCGGCACCACATAGGGTGCCGGAACCAGCAGCTTCGCCAAGCGAGCGTCCGCTGGGCCTTCGGGCAAAGGAGCCGGATAGTTGATCTATCCGGATGTCACCTGCCAATCCTGTCAAAGGTAAGGGAGTTTAGATCTCGCATGGAGTCAAACTATGAAAAATTGATACCCTGTAAAAGGAAAAAACAGCTTACCGCGAGAGCGTGACGCTGCGCACTGAATCAGCGATCCTCGGTAGCGGATGCGGGAGCCTCGGTGCCCTTGAAAAGCACCTTCCAGGCATCTTCGTACGTCGTGTTGAAGAGCCTGCTCAGAGTTTGGTGCCGCGCCGGGTCGAACTCCCACAGGTTGAAGGCCCATTGTTGACATGGGAGGATCAAGCAGATGAGCATAACCTGGACTACGTTGACAAGTTTGAGATTCTTGTCCACCAGGGTTTGGACGCAGGTTTGGAGTCTGGTCAGCTCTCCCTTCTTACCCCACGACAGGCCCGTCTCCTTCCAGGAGGTGAGCCGCGTAGGGGGTCCGGACCGAAACTCAGGGGGTGCGACCCATTCGGCGTCGCGCGGCTCGGTGATGTAAAACCACCCCGATTGCCACCCCTTCAGGGTCTCCACAAAGGAGCCCTCGAGCCATAGGACGTTGGCCATCTTGCCCACCATGGCGCCTCCGCACTCCGCCTGGTTGCCGCGCACCACCTTCGGCTTGACGTTGAAAGTCTTGAGCCATAGGCCGAAATGGGGGCGGATGCGGAGGAAGGCCTCGCACACGACGATAAATGCCGAGATGTTGAGGACGAAGTTCGGGGCCAGATCATGGAAATCCAGGCCGTAGTAGAACATGAGCCCCCGGACAAATGGGTGGAGAGGGAAGCCCAGTCCGTGGAGGAAATGGGGGAGGAACACCACCCTCTCATGGGGCATAGGGGTGGGGATGAGCTGCCTGTTTTCGGGAAGCCGGTACGCGATGTCGTTAGACAGGTATCCGGCCTTCCTCAGCTTTTTGATGTGTCCCTCCGTGACGAAGGAGACCATCCACTTGCCTCCCGCTCCGGACATGGCTGGAGAAGGTTGAGGTGGGGAGTGCGGACTTGGGCGCTGGAGCTCGAGTGCGCAAGAATGGATAGGCGAAGGAGGAAGAAGGCGTAGGTGAAAAGGTGGATCCTTATCCCCTTATATGGGTGGACGCAACTACATGTCCCCACCAGCCTGGTAAAACTTGCTTATCTCCAAGCGCCGTAATCAATGGCGCGGTTGGGTTACCCACGCCCGTATTGATGAGAATCCCGGGATAAGGGGACATGATCTCTGCTTTAACAAGACATGCCAAGGAAATCGCCTCGCATGACGCGCTGAGGTGGGATAATGAAACGACTTGGATAAAGGCTTGGCCGTGGTGTGTCACGCTACGGAATACGTTAGTAGATTAGATTGGTGTAAATATTATTCTCTCTATGGAAATATGTGGAAACTTATTTTACAGAGCCGGACATTATCTTTGTGTTCAAAATCTTCTATGAAGTACTTGGAAGAGGAACCCGCCTTGCAATGCCGAAGACAATCTGCGCGCCGGACTCGTCGTCATTGAAGCCTGGTTCAGGGGCTACTGAGGGAGTCCTGGATTAGGGGGTGTTCGGATAGCCGGATTATACCTTCAGCCGGACTCCTGGACTATGAAGATACAAGATTGAAGACTCCGTCCCGTGTCTGGAAGGGACTTTCCTTGGCGTGGAAGGCAAGCTTGGCGATACGGATATGAAGATCTCCTACCATTGTAACTGACTTTGTGTAACCCTAACCCTCTTCGGTGTCTATATAAACCGGAGGGTTTTAGTCCGTAGGACAACATACATCTCAACAATCATACCATAGGCTAGCTTCTAGGGTTTAGCCTCTCCGATCTCGTGGTAGATCTACTCTTGTACTACCCATATCATCAATATTAATCAAGCAGGACGTAGGGTTTTACCTCCATCGAGAGGGCCCGAACCTGGGTAAAACTTCGTGTCCCTTGCCTCCTGTTACCATCCGGCCTAGACGCACAGTTCGGGACCCCCTACCGAAGATCCACCGGTTTTGACACCGACAACACCCATGATTTGAGAAAACACACGTACGTGCCAGTTGTCGATTCACCTTTTCTACATTCCGTGCCTGAACCAACGTGCCTCACATGCCTAACGAAACATGCGCCGTGACTCTTACATGGTCCCACTGCCACGCCCGCGTCGCTCCCAAGACTTCACAACCATGCCTCTTTAACCGAGCATTCTAACACATGCCTCTGCCACCGCACTCTTGTACTACATCCACAGGGTTGGTACCCGTGCCTCGAGAAGCAGCTTGTCCGTGCCTGTATTAGTTGCATTTCTGTGCCTCCGCTGCTTACATCCACGTGCCTCATACGACACTGGCCTGACCCGTGGTAATCTAACTGCCTGTAGAACCCACACTTCCATGTCTCCTGTGCTTCCCTCTGTAAGTGCCTGTAGAACCCACACTTCCGTGCCTCCTGTGCCTGCATCCATGTGCCTGTAGAACCTGCACTTATGTGCCTCGTGTGCCTGCATCCAAATGCCTGTTGAGAGGCTCCACTTCAGAACTAACAGTCTCAACACTAAAAAAGATACTGTAGCACAAAAAAAACCAAGCCAAGCATAACGAATCTTGATGCCCAAACTGACGGCTGAAGATTAGAGAAGGTTCGATGGTTTCCATCTCTCCCTCCCTCTTCTATTACCTTGCTTCCCCTTCCGCGAAGTAAATCTCGAAACCTTCATCACTCCCGCACGCTCTCCACCTTCCTTCCGCACACAAACACAAACTCGAAATCAAGTTCGCGTCACCGGACAACCGCCACCATGTTCGCCAACCACACTCAAATCCGACAAACAAATAGCCACACTCTGCCCGCGACAACACCAATAACCCCGCCGCCTGCGGCGACCGACGGCGAGGACTTTAACAGCAGCGGCGGAAATCGCAACAAAAAAGAAGCAACGACACAATAAGCGGATGAAAGCGAAGAACACAGCACAAGCAACTGAAGGTAATTATCATTCTATCCCACTCCATTCCATTGGGTATATCATAGTGATTTTTTAACTTCCAGGAACAGCAACCCTAGCCACCGCTACCAAGGAGTTTTCTAATAACCTAAATGAATTTGCCTATCAAATTGAACTAGCGCAGAGACGAGATTTAATAGAAATGTTACTGCTCTCCGCCCTGGGATTTTCGCCATACGATTTGTGCTCAAAAGTAAAAAAACTGAAACATCGGTAACTAGAATACGTCCATAGATCCAAACCCCGCAAGCATCCTGAGAGGCCTAAACTGATAACCGTACGAGATTTTCTACATCCCTTGTCCGGTCAATGTAACCATTTTTCAAATTAAGTGCCTCTACTGTGAAATACCGTGAACAAAGAATAGATGTACCCTGTGCTTCAATGGTAAAACAACCCGTGCCTCTCTATCCATGCAAAATTGCTTTCACACCACGCAGGGTTTTTTTCCTGTGACACTCGACTCTGCTTCTAACATCTGCCCATTTTTTATGCAGCAATGACAAATCCACACGAAGAATCTGAAACGAGGCAAAATATTGACGAAGACCCTGCTGAAGAGCATGCAAATCAGCAAGCTCCTGTCAAAGGTTTGAGCAAAAAGTCTCCACTGTCCATCTACAAAAAATTATATTGAGAGTTATTAATAACTTAACTACTATCCTTGACAACAATAACTTAACTATGTCTACAAATAAAACTACCTGCCACTTTTTATATATAACTTTATAGAAAACATAAAAAATGTTCACACACTATCTTATTTTTAATTCAAAAACAGTTTAACTTACCCAATAAATCTTTAACTATCATTGATGATATTCCTCCAATTATGAAATATCACCTGCAGAGTGCATTTTTGTCTCAGAAAATGCTTCACCCTAACTTCACTACCCCTGCTGCACTCATAACCTTAATTAATATTTTCTTCCATCCCCTGATTAGCTCAATCGGTAACAATAGTAATAACCTATCTTAACCCAAGAAAATAAAACTAAAAATCCCCTTTGGGAGTTTCACATTTCTTATGCATAATCATGAAAGACATATATTTTAAATGTGTATCAACTATTTTCGAACAAAAAGAACATCATTTTTTGTTACCTAGTCATTATACAGGACACGAATACGGTGATATTCACAGCGCAGAAACAGGCAGCATGACTCCTCATTCATCAGAAAAAGGCCACAGAACAAAACATGAGGAACAAACCACCTGCAGAAGAAATGATAAATTACACCAGGCTCAACAAGAATAAACATCCAGCAACGTGCAAAAAAGAGGAAATCAGATACAAGCACTATTTTTACTCCTGGAGCAAAAAGGCAAAAGCAAAACGACAATGCTGAAACCAACATCGACACTAGTACCTTGCAGAATCATCCATTACCTCTAATGGTACTCCCGCCAATAGCACCAACCGCCACGAAGAAACAAGTTGAACACAAGAAGAAAAACAAACGACGAAGGGTAGAAAAATAACAAGACGATACCAACATGAAAGGTTCAGATACCAATGATGACGACGATGACAGGGAACATGAAGCAGATTTCATTCCTACAAACGGCGATGATGCCGACGAGCATGACACCGACGCAGAACATGACGACGATGTAAAAACACACTTATGTACTAATTTTGAATACCACTATTAAGGACTCAGGATCTAAGGTTCCTTTCTAACAAAAACCTTTCATTTTCTCTTCTGAAACAGAACAAATCAGGACAAAAGGACAGAAAAAGAACAAAGACAAGCGGAAAAGAATTGGCAGCACCAACAGTTGACGAAGAACAGCAAGAAACAGACGAAGAGAAATACCAAATCAAGGCAGGGGCAGCATTCGCTCATGTCAAGAAAGCATGGAATTTACTTAAAGACCGTCACAAGGAAGATATTAGGATGGCAGGATTTGGCAGCATAGAGAGCTGCAAAATAACGGGCTCCATCTGCAGACCACTTGCAGCACACATCTACGACAACCTGGACATAGAAAGCATGACAATAACCTTCGGTGATGGTACCGAAGACAAGAAACTCAAGATTACCAAGGAAGCTATACACAAGGTGTTTGGTTACCCAAATGACACAGAAAAGTCAGCACCAAGGCCAGCGAAGAACCCAATTTTAATGAAAAAACTGATGTCAGACCTTGGCTTCAAACATACAGATTTCAGGCCAAAAGAACTGTTCACGGAGCTAAATAAATTGGTGGAACTAGATGACGAACAGTCAAACAGGAAATTAGTTAAAATATTTTTCCTTATTTTTTTCCACAACGTTGTCTGCGGGTCAAGCGTCGCTATCTTCGCCCGACAAGCTATAATGGTTGAGGACATGGACTATCCAGAGATGGAAAAGAT
This sequence comes from Triticum urartu, assembly GCF_003073215.2. Taxonomy (NCBI): domain Eukaryota; kingdom Viridiplantae; phylum Streptophyta; class Magnoliopsida; order Poales; family Poaceae; genus Triticum; species Triticum urartu. The sequence goes on from NC_053024.1 coordinate 613,537,507, forward strand.
GGATTTCTGTGAGGTAATCGTCGAATGTATTAAGGAAGGAGCCAAGACATGGCAGAAACGCAGAGATTTGCCTCAGGAAGAAAAGAACAAAAAGCATGTCAATGGTTTGTCACAGGGGCCAGTAATCATGTACCTCGACTCCCTGCTGCTGCCAACCGACACAAAAGAAATGCGGAAGATTGCAAAGACAATGGACAAGACCTCATTACCACGAGCAAACCATCTCAAAGAGAGTGACCTAGAGAAAATAGCTAGAGCAGACATGAAAAGGAACGGAAAAGCATGACTAGATGACTATGAATTTGGCAAAATACAGGTATAGCTATATTCTACATAAATCAGTCCTTCCCTGTTTCAAAATGGTTTCCATTCTAATTAACTACATTCCACCAAAATGATGCAGACATGGAAAGGAACAGTAGAGAGGATCTTCTATGCCAACACAGCATCAACTTCGTCTTCAATTCGGCAGATAGCAGGAGAACATCGCAAACAACAGCAACACCAGAACACGACCAAACTGCTACCACCTCCACCCAAACGCCAGCGCGAACCACGTGTCGGCACCAGTGGAAGCAGGGAACCAAACAAAAGCATCAGCACAGGAGCAGAAGAAAAATTCCAAAGGATAAACAAATTGTTGCAAAAAGTACTCCATGAAGGAGGTCAGATACCCTCAGTAACCACCAGGGCTGAAAACCAATGCAACAAAAAGGAAAAAATACTGGATGAAAAGAACAAGAACCTAGTCGGGCAACAAACAATTGCCCTGATGGATTCATTGGAACAACTCAGACAGTTTCAGGACATAGTTTGCACAAGGTACCTCACAGACAACACGACCCTGCAGACACTAGAGCAAGCAGATCCAGCAACCTCAAGTAGACTAGCCGATGCCAACCGCACGAACGAAATCGTAGCCACAACAGAACCAAGAGAAAGGAGAAAAAAAGACGAAGAGAGGAAGAGAAGAGCAAAATCAAGGGACATAGGCATTGACAAGAACAAGATAAAGCGGCAAAAATAGGTAAGTAAATACTAATGCATGGTGCCATGCACACACTAAAGCAAACCCCTGTTTTCATACCTAAACTGAAAAGAACTGCCTCAATGCTTTCAGGAACGTACCAATAGCACGCCAGGCCAAGATGAACTCCAACGGCAGGATGGTGTCAACAACCCCAAAAACACGAATGAACACAACAAACAAAGCAAACTCACAGCAGACAATGCTACAACAACAACTACCCCAACACAAGAACAAGATACGATTGACGTCAGAACCTGTGAAGAGGTCATTATGAACATCCATTTTTCCTTTCAAAACCGGATAGAGTTATAAGTGAACTAACAAACCTCCAACAAAATTTAGGCTCAGCTGAAGAACAATCAAGTCAGAAGCCCAGCCAAACAAATGCAAGAGCCTAACCCACAATCAACCGTTAGCATAACAAACGACAAAGAAGAAGAAAACAACAAAGAGGAGGTAAACTTCCATACCCCACTATTACCAACACCGAAAACTCATAAATGACAGGAAAGAAAGTGAACCGCAAACTCATATTGTTTGATCTCCAGGTATCACAAACACTGCAAGACCAAGAGACAACCCGTGCTGAAATTGAACCCCATAGTGAACCTCAAACAGACGAAGGGGGCACACAACAGGAACCTTGTGTACAAGAGATTTCCAGCACCACAACATTGCAGATCACCATCACGAGTACAAAGGAGAAACCACAAGACATCCCAACAGATGAGAAACAAGAGACTGTTATACCTGATAAAGAAACAGTAGATGCATGCACAAATAACCCAGTCATCAACACGGAGGTAAAAATTAAACAACAACAACCACTTTTCAAAATATTTTTATGATGCCTCAACTACCTAATACACCCCGCCACGTCAACACAAACATTATAAGGGATGTCTCACCATTTTCTTTGAACAAATGCAGGAAACAAACGAGTACGCTGATCTCGAAGAACAACCACTTCAAACAACAACATCTGAAGAGGTTGAAGAGGTGAGGTTACAAAGCTCAGACACAAATGAAGTTCAATCTATAATTTCAATTTTTATTAAACAGGAAGAGGAAGCAAGCAAAAGCACTGCCATAGACATTCAACAGGAAAAACTAGAGGACAACACGAGACAAGGAGAAGCCGTAATACAAGGAGTAGACAGTCCTGCAACTCCAAAGATAGAGGTCTTATAAAAAATTGTAACTGAAACAGTCAGAAATGCACCCATTTCTTAAAAAAAATTGTGATGGTGCAGACACAAGAAGCTCAAGAAACCATCAACAATCAAGACCCTCAAACACAACCAGGGGAGCCCAATGAAGAACCCAAACATGGTCTTCAAACGATAGACAATAATGCCACTGAAGACCAAGCCACAAAAAAAATCACTGACCGAACAACAGCTACAAGAGACAGCGGCAGCGTCAACAACTGAAAAGTTAAACTTACGAAACCTGCAACTATGAAATTATAAAACTGCTGCGTGCAGAATAAAATAAACTTCAACCTAACACATTTGTACTCACTCCAATGGACTCTCACTTTCCTGCCTCTATGTTTGAACAGCTACAAGAAAAAAACAAGGTCAGTGACGATGAACAGCAAAATAAAGAGCAAGAAAAGGACCCAAAACCACCACTGAACGAAGAATCAGCAGTAACAACAACAAATACAGAGGTGAAAACACATAACACCTCTTCATGAACTTATAGTTGAAAAACACGCATTTGACATTTCACTACTTTCCTGCATAGCAGAGAGAGGAGACCAATGAGCAAAAGGAGGACACTGAAGAAGGGCAATATGTTCTTCAAAAGGCAGCCATCAACGTAACAGAAGACCAAGCCCAAAAATATTCACTCACCGAAAAACACATAGCAGAGACGGCAGCAGCAACAACGACTGAAAAGGTAAAGTTACAAACGTTGGTCCTATCAAAGTATAAAATAGCTATGTGAAATCTCAAATGCACTGCCACTTAGCCACCTCTGTGTTTCAAAAGCTACAAGAAAAAAACGAAGGCACCAGCGATGAACTACAAAAGAAAGAAGAAGAAGATGCCCAAAGACCTCCACTCAACGAAGAACAAGCACAACATTCAGCAGCAACGATTGAGGAGGTAAAGTTACATAAGCTGATTCTACGAAAATATAAAGTAGTTCCATGAGAACTAAAATGCACTCAAACTTAGCAACCTTTATGACTGAACAGCTGCAAGACAAAAAACATGACAGTGATGATGAACACCAAAACAAAGAACAGGAGGATACCCAAGAAACTACACTCGACGAAGAACGGGTGGAACAGTCAGCATCACCAACGACAGCTCAACAGGTGAAGTTACACAAAAATATTTCCACAACACTACATGACTTAATCACAATCAAAAAAGCTCAAACAAGGCACCAAACAATTCGTTGTTTTCCCATAACATCTGCTATAATTGAAATAAAGTAGCAAGTTAAATTTTTTCAATGCTTTTTCAATGATAACGCAGAAACACGAAGAAGGCGGCCACGGACATACAAGCAATGAAGCAGACACACACATTGTTCCAGAGAAAGAAAAAGAAACCATCGAAGAAAACCCTACACCGTCAAACGATGCCAATTCCCCTAGCAGAGAGGTCAGTGCCAACCAGGTCGAGACTAAAAAACAAGACGGAAAAGACCAACAGCAAGACACGACGGTTGACAAGGAAAAATATGATACTAAGAAAGACACAGACGACTCATATGAAGATGCAGAAAAAACTAAACAAAAGGGTACAATGGAAAAGGAAGAACAAAATATGCCGCAACAAGCAGAAGGAGAACAAGAAAAGAACAACACTGGACAGCACATATCTTCTAGCATCGAAGCAGGCAAGACAATATAAACTTAATTGCTATCTTGTCATCTTGTGACTTGGAGCTATTTATATTAAATTCAAAATCATCGCAGGCACAGTGGAGAAAGGGGACAAAGATAGTGATTCCGTCAACAAAGCCATCGAAGACCTGTACAACGCTGTATGCAAGCCGTGGACACAGAGAGAAATGTAAGTTCATGAAACTAACACAAAACACATTATTACACACGATCATTTTGACTGTATCATGTGTAAACTAAAACATTTTTATAAATATACTTTGCAGGGATGAGCTTTTCATTACAACGAACAAGTTTGATGTCAATCTAGGCCATGTCGCCGAAAGTTTCAAGGTCAGTAATTCAGTATGCACCGAAGCAATCGAGCCCATGCTAACAATCTTGAGAAAACAACTAAATGGCACAGGGAGAAAGATTCTGTCGTTAAGCAACACTGTAAGTAAAGATCACGGCAAAAGAATCACGTTTAAAACAATATATATGACTTTATAACTGAACTTACAAATTCCCTTTGTCTACCCGTGACAAAACAAGCAGCACTCGATAAAGGAAGCCGACGACGAAGATCCAATGTGCTACAGAAATAATGATCAAGAACACATTAGAAAAAAATTACTACCTGCCAGGCTTACATCATTTTTCAACATGCAACAAGAAGAAAAACTGCAAGATTATAACATGGTAAGCATATCAGCTTGCATATATGTTATGAAAGGTTATCTTTTTTATTTTATGTTTCTAAATATAAGAAGATTTCCAAATATTTTATTTTTATTTTTTGTTTTGCAGTTCCTTCTACCATGTTCGTTGCGCGGATTTAAGCAAGACGAAAATACAAGTCATTACTTCACCATTACAGTTAACATGCAAAAACAGTGCTTTGAACTCCTTGACTCTTCAACTGCATATCCAGGCACAATAGAATTCTTCAACAATGTAACAAGCAAGTTAATGAAAATATGGAAGCACGCAAGCACAGAGCTACAGCTTTCACAAAAAAGCATCGACCATTTCAAGAGGGTCAAACTGCAGGTGCCACTTTCAGGAGAAGACACGTAAGCACTTGCAACATTTCACTTCTTTCTTTTTTTCAACGAAAGATTCAATACTGAAATTACTGAAATGAAGCTGTTCTTTCGTGTTTTCGATGCAACAATTACCACTACCATTGCTCCAACACTTCTCTTCTTTCCGTTTCTTGAATGCAACAATCTTACTAGTACCATTCCTCTACATGCAGAATGGATTGCGCATTCTATATGTACATGAACCTGAAGCACTACTCCAATGATGGAACAGCAGCAAACTTAGAGCCAGAACAAGTACCAGAGTTGAGGAAAAAAATTCTATATCAACTAATCAGTCAACACAGAGGGAATACCAAACTGTCATTAATCAGGTGTACAACAGGTTAGTCTTTTCAGAAACTAATCCTTACAATTTGGTCACACTAGAAGAAGTAATATTCTTTTTTTTAATTTTTTTTATTCTAACAGATATGCTGAAGTATGAAGTTCATATGGGAGACAAAGAAATGCAACAGACAGAATGTTGCGTACTAGAAGAGTTTCCACCAAATCCCAAGCCAAAAGAACATGAAGTTATTGATATATCCAGTAAACACAAAGAGGTTATGGATGTCAGCAAACACGCCGTCGCCCAAGAATCTTGCATAGACCACGAAGAAAAGGATCCACCAATAGAACCAGATCAACCACCACCAGACGACAAGATACCACACCACTGTGAAGAGCAAACAGACGAGCAAAATATCAACAGCAATACCCCGAGCACAGATCAACTTGAACAAACAGGCACTGATTTAAAAGAGGATCACACAAGCAACGACGCACCACATACACAAGAACAGGTTTCCGAGCAGAAGAAACAACATGTTCTTCTTCCAGAAGAAATAGGCTCGACAAGCAATCAGCAAGGCATCTACAGCACCATCTCTCTAGATTTCCTAAAACCCAAAACAATGGAAAAGCAGGACAAAGTTGCTGAATTTCTTTCAAGCCTTAACCCGCTCCAACTAGAGGTATACAACGAGCATGTAAAGATGGGCATTGAATTCGATGTAATCAAAACATGGATGAATCAATATGAAAGCTATGAATTCGACAAAAATCCCACGCCGTATCTAACAATCTTGCAGCAAGAATCAGGAGAGCATTCAATGCCTCAATCATCTGAGAACAGCTCAGACAAGAAAATCTCGGTCAAGAAGAGACCGGTAAAGCCTTCAACAAGGCTGTATGGGAAAATTCCTACTTTTGTCCCAGGAGATTTCAAATTTATGGACAAAGCCAGAGCACTTCATGAATACCTATTCAGCAAAGAAGGACAGGACGAATGCGGAGAGTAAGTACTTTCTCTTGTCACAACAAAAAAACAAAGAAATGTTGCCCCTTTTTAAACCAACCTAACCAATGTATAAACTTTTTCTGCTTGCAGTCTAAACCTATATATTAGCTCGAAGCGACCCGATTGGATTACAGGAAAACAAATGATGGAACAGCTACGGAAAGGAGATCAAGGCAGATGGGGGGATCCATAGCAAACGCATTATTCGAAGAATGGACACTGCAGCAACAATACAACACAACTGATAAAGCAATACTTCCCGTAGAATTTGCAAACGTATAAAGTCCAATTTGACAAAAACAATTGCATCATTTCAGTGATTACAAAAGACTGTGCTAAAAACTAGAAAAAAATTGGTCGCAGATCGTGCTCGGTGTTAAAATTGGAGAAGAAGGAGGACTAGTAGAATTCAATGAGGACGAAGCATTGAAACAGTTTGCACCCCTTGTAACAGGGAAGGAACTTTTAAAGAAAAAGCTGGTAAGTTAATAGAAATATACAAACATAATTCATTTTTCCTACAGATTGCACATTTACATGTCATTTAATTCTCCTGACAAGAATGAACTTTAACTCACTCTGACTCCAAACACCGCAGATTATGATACCTCACAACACAAATAAACACTACACACTGTACGTGCTCAACAAGTACACGAGCTCCATCGACATACTTGACTCACTGAATTACAGAGTCGGAGGCGGAAAAAAACATGGAAACACACCATAAGGATCACCCAGAACTGGTACGTCAATTCAACCTTGTTTTCTAATTGGTTTTACAGTTCCTACATTCCCTTGTTTAATGCCAAAACCCAACAATAACACCAAACCGTAATCACAGATTAAAAGGATGCACGCACTCATGAAGAAGCATTACGTCGAAGCGGAGCTACGAGCCAACGGCGAACCGAACTGGTCGAGGATAGCAGAAACACCCCACAGAGTTTACGTGCCAAAACAGCAGGGTACCCAATGCGGACACTTCATGGTTCAATTTGCAAAATACTGGCATGGCATTGATCTCATAAAAGAAGAGGAGGATTTCGATGTAAGTGAATAGTTCGAGAGCATCAATTTTAATTTTTACAAGCAGCACTACTTGAATACTTCAATTATCTCATGAAAGAACAAATAAAAGAATACCCAATGACCTCCATGCAGCAAAGCAACATTGATGCCGAGTGGAAACCAGAGTTCCTTTTTACAACCATATTTGGTGAAACAAACCAAGTAAAGTGCGAGGAACTACCTGGAAGAATCAAAAAAATTCAAACCAGAAACTTCAAAGTTCTTTTCCACCAACAAAGGTAAGAAAATAATTTCTACTTATCTTTTTTTCGTAATAACCAACCCATCCCACGGTTCACCAATGTCTTTCGTATCAGTAGAGCTTACATATCACATACCTGCTTCCGGTGACAGAAACAGATGAAACTAAAAGGGACAAAAGACAAAGCACCAGACTATACCCAAAACATTCTCATTGCTTCCAACACACAACGGAGGCGTCCAACCTCTTCCATCTAGTCATGAGCGACAGCTGGCAGGAGGAATACAAAAAGTGAGTTGTTTTCTATTGCACCTCAAAATAGTTGCACAGAGGGCAAAAATAATGTAAAAATATGTTTCTCATTGACTGTGACCTCCAAAATTATTTAATCTCCCTGTCGCAGCAAAACTATATTTAGACGCATCCGCAGGGACAGTGAAAGCACGCAACTAACTGGAGCCCAACTGAAGGCAGTATTTGGTCCAAGACCAGCACAAACGAACATACCACATCATATGGAAAAGAGGGTCCTCGATGACATAGCAGAAATCTGGGAAAGCAGACAAGATTCAAAACAGAGTGACAGAGTAATATTAGGCCCAAACTTTGCAGAGGTAAAATTTTAAAAAGCAAAATCTTGTCTATATTGCAACAACTACTCTTTTTATATTGTTACACAGCTTTTTTTCTAACAGTTTTTTTCATCGTAATTATTGTTTGCAGCATATGTTGGATTTAAAGCATCACAAAACTAGTATTAAAAAATTTAAGACTGAATTGCTAAAAAGAAAGAATCAGCTGGTTCCCATGTATCTCAAGAAAAATCAACAGAAAAAGCTCTCAACAGCAAACATGGTAACAACCCTTTCCTCCCTGACAAAATCTCAAAATATGCATTCTATTAAATTACTTTATATTAAACTGTCATCTAAGCAATAAGTATTTTGTATGCAGATATTCATTCCAATGGAGAAGCATGACCGCTATGTACTATATGTGCTGGACAAATACAAAAACAGAGTTCACATTATTGATCCTCGAGAAATGACTCCAGAGGAATTTGAGAAAGAAAATATAGACGTAGATGAATTGGAGGAAAATGAAGCAAATCGAGTTCTTCAGGAAAATGAAGATGTTGTAGAAGAAAGAGAAAGACAATTTGAGGAATATCATGTTCATAAGTTGGCAATCGTAAGCATTTATACATAACAATTTTTTCAGTTTTACAAGTTGCAATATAAAAACAATTAATTACAAAATGCAATATTCCCAGGTACCTAGGTTTAAAGAAGTCTTCAACACCATACTAGGACAAACAATGACTCCCATGCGTACAAGATGGCAGATTCATACCGTACAAGATGTTCCAGTGGTAGAAAAGGGAGAATCAACATTTGCTATTTTAAAACTTGCATTCATCTACAATGGTGAAAAGTTTGTCCAAGACCTAGAAGATTTGACAGTAAGTTTATATAGATTCACTTATAAACAACTTATATGCACAAACTCTAATAATATACTTATCTTCTTGGCAAAATTTCACAGGATGAGGTCGAAGATTGGAGGGCAGAGGCAATGTACATTCTCTTAAGTAGCGAGATGAATCAAGTCAAAGCTAGTGAAATGGATGACGAGATTAGCAAGATCTTGAGCAAAAATGAAGACTAAAACTTTTTGATTTAGCCCGTGAGGCTAATTCTATCTAGACGTGACAAAAAAATTGTCAATAACTCACATTTCTATGTAATGTAGTTAGAAATTGCGTGTTCATGTTGAAAAGAGAAGCATTTCGACAACAATGCCTCTTACATCACCAGAGAATGCCAGTAAACTATAAACAACAATGCCTCTTTTTATTTATACGACAACACTGACTCCCAAAACGAACCATTACGCATGACTCTGGGGACCACCCTCCCGTGCATCCAGAGGTGACAAGGCCTTTGTGCCACCAAACTCCGGGTCACCATGCACCCGGGCAATGTCCACACACACACATACCATTACGCGTGACTCTGAAAACCACCCTCCAGTACCTCCAGAGCTGGAGACCACCCTCCCGTGGCTCCAGAGAAGACAATGCCTTTGTGCCACCAAACCCTGGGTCACCATGCCTCCGGGCAATATCCACACACACACACATACCATTACGCGTGACTCTGAAAACCACCCTCCCGTGCCTCCAAAGCTGGAGACCACCCTCCCATGGCTCCAGAGAAGACAAGGCCTTTGTGCCACCAAACCCTGGGTCACCATGCCTCTGGGCAATATCCACACAGACACACACATACCATTACGCGTGACTCTGAAAATCACCCTCCCGTGCCTCCAGAGCTGGAGACCACCCTCCAATGGCTCCAGAGATGAAATGGCCTTTGTGCCACCAAACCCTGGGTCACCATGCCTCCGGGCAATATACACACACACTCATAGCCTTACGTGTGACTTTGGAGACCACCCTCCCGTGGCTCCAGAGATGAAATGGCCTTTGTGCCACCAAACCCTGGTCACCATGCCTCCGGGCAATATCCACACACAAACATACCAAGAACGCCTCAACCGTAGCTAGCTCTTACACACACGTGACTTCACATGCTTCAAACCCATGCCTCCGCAGGCAACATACCAATGCCTTCGTAGTATACACACATGTGAATGCACGCACAAACCTAGCTCGTAAACAGACGTGACTGCAATTACTTCAAACCCGTGCCTTCAGCACAACGTTCAGCACAAACTTCAGCACATGCTTCAAACACATGATTCAAACCCGTGCCTTCAGCACAACCTGCTATATAAAAATTAAACAAGCAGGTTCCCTTGCGCCGGAGGCGCCGTGCCACACTTCGACCTACACACACTTCGACCTATGCCCCCCTTCAAGATGTTTATGAAAATTAAACGAGCCGAAGGCGAGCCGGAGGTTCCCTCGCGCCGGAGGCGCCGTGTCACATGCCGCACGACCAACGCGCCGCACGACCAACACACACTTCGACCTATGCCCCCCTTCAAGATGTTTATGAAAATTAAACGAGCCGAAGGCGAGCCGGAGGTTCCCTTGCGCCGGAGGCGCCGTGTCACACGCCGCACGACCAACGCGCCGCACGACCAACACACACTTCGACCAACACACACTTCGACCTATGCCCCCCCCCCTTCAAGATGTTTATGAAAATTAAACTAGCCGAAGGCGAGCCGGAGGTTCCCTCGCGCCAGAGGCGCTGTGTCACACGCCGCACGACCAACGCGTCGCACAACCAACACACACTTCGACCAACACACACTTCGACCTATGCCCCCCTTCAAGATGTTTATGAAAATTAAACGAGCCGAAGGCGAGCCGGAGGTTCCGTGGCGCCGTGTCACACGCCGCACGACTAACGCGCCACACGACCAACACACACTTCGACCTATGCCCCCCTTCAAGATGTTTATGAAAAATAAATGATTATCAAATGTCACATGACGACGTACAACGTGATTGAATGATTCTGCAGACTCCTTTTTTTCATTAAAAAGTTGCTTTTTTTTTTCTTTACTTGAAAGGTGACATCTGATAGTGTTGGTAGTCCCCGCCCGTAACTACCCCATAAATCTCCATTACCCGGAAATATAATGGGAACAAAAAGGGAAACAAGAAAGGGAAAAAGGGAACCAACCGCGCGAACCGGTATTTTTTTTGTGTTTTCGTGCAGAAAGGGAAAACAGAAAATTCAGGTAGTTCGAGGGTCAAACTGTAAAATGCAGCAAACCACAAACCGGAAAGGGAAAACCGGGAACCAACCGCGCAAGTGGTTTTCCTTTGCGGGAGCGCTCCGCACGCGACACTTGTCACGCGCGGAGCGCTCTCGAACCGCTCGTTAACTAGTTGCTCCCATGTAAGAGGCGGGGTGTGAGCGGTGAAAGGCACGGGCGCAAAGCGAAGTATTCATCTTTCGATATGTCGGTATGCACCTAAAACCATACCGAAATCATTGGTTAACCAAATGCCGGTTAGCTATTTGGGTTGCCAATTTTGGTTTGTAATTTTGCTAAGATTTTTTTAAAGAACAATTGTTAAAAAAAAATAAGGTTTCTACCAAACACCCAGACTGAGTGGTGCCTTGACAACATATTGCAATTCTCGTGGAGACTTCAACTAAGCATAGCCTCTTCAAGCCTAGGCGGCACATCGGTGTTGCGAACCTCGGCTATGCTCTATCCTCCGTCTGGTCGACAACACAACATTGTTGTCACTCGGTCTCGATTGTCTGATGTCTTTTGACTGTCATTGTCGGTCCCCAACTGTGGCTCATGGTCTCGCATAATTCTACGTTCTGGTGTCGCATAATTCGGTTCGCCTATCACTAACCTCCCCGGCCTCTTTCGTTTCCCCCTATTACTTTGTCTGTTTGCTTGGACTTTGCACTTGTTTTCTTTCTAAACAACGTGTGTGTGTGTGTGTGTGTGTGTGTGTGTGCGCGCGTGTGTGGTGATGGTGTTGGGGGGGGGGGGGGGGGGGGGGGGGCACCAGAATTATTTCTCAAAGCTCATTTACGAAAGTTTATAGAAAAGCAATAGTGCGCGAGGCAAGGTATCGACGCCAAGACATGGCAGCCACCTTTAGTGAAGGAGTTTTACAACGGTAACACCAAAGAGTGAATACACTAACAATGTTCCAAATTGTTACATCTGCGTGATGCGTCTCATCGCGGAAGACACAAGCCCAAGAGGCATATGCACCCGGATGAAAAAAACCGTAAACAATTCAAAGAAAATAAAAAAAAATCAAAAAAATTATGCGGCAGACAATTTGATGCATGAGACCCGCTTCAAATTTCAAGTCATTTGGACATTTTAGCAGCTCTCAGCAAAATAGACAAATTAGGCTAAAATAGTACATGAACGGTAAACATTTTTATAGACCCTCAATTTGTCTTTTTTGCTGAGAACTCCTTAGATATCCAGATGATATGAAAATTGAAGTGCACCTCACAATTTTTTTTGGGATTTTTCTAATATTTGTTTTGATTTTTTTAGTCGATACAGGTTCAGGTGAGCTCGGATGCAGGGGCGGATTTTCGGTCAAAGAGTGAAATCACTAACAATGTTCCAAACTGTTACATCCGCGTGATGCGTCTCATTGCTGAAGACACAAGCATTGCGCGAGTCCCGTGGCATGCAACCCCGTGTAAAAATGATGTTTTTGCCATTTCGCTAGATGAAATGTTCACGTGGGCTGTTTGGCCCCGGCGACCTTTCAAAAAAATATAATCATTCATTTGTGCAGACAAGATTCTGAAAATCGTCCATATAATTACTCATCCTTTTGGCGAAGAAACAATTATTGGTACAAGACAATTGTGACCTCAAGCTAATACACGACGACACGGTCCTTTTAGTTTCCTGGAAACGGTGAGTGATCTGACAAATAACAAACAATTAATCATAGTAAACTGTAAACAACAACAACCACGATCAACCACTGTAGCCGGCGCGACGCGAGGCAGTCCAGCCCGAGAGATCCGCTAGTTCTTCTCCTTGTCCTTGTTCTTGGACGGGACGCGCCCGTCGGTGCCGGCCAGTATGCCGTACTTCTCCTTGCGGGTGATGGTGGTGCACTCGAAGCCGAGCTGGTCGCTGAGCGTCTTCTGGATGTAGTTGGCGACCTCGATGGGCGACTTGCCCCCGCCGCAGGTGAGCTCCTTGGGCAGCATGTTGAGGAAGGTGACCTCGTAGACCGGCCGCGGGTTCATGAAGAAGAAGTAGGGGTCCATGAGCTTGAACCCGCGCACGGTGGAGCCGTGGAACATGTGCTCCCTGGTGTTGATCGCCACCGGCACGATGCGGTCCGTGAGCTCGGCGAAGAGCGCGCTGAAGCGCAGCAGGTAGGGCTCCCGGCAGGTGGTGCCCTCGGGGCAGATCACCAGGTCGCCCTCCTCCAGCAGCCGCCGGATGTTCTCGGCGTCCTTGTCGCGCTCCCGCGTTAGCGCCACCGCCTTGATCGGCGAGATGAGCTCCGAGAACTTGGAGATGCTGTAGGTCACGCAGCTCACCTTGCGGCCGAGCGCGACGGCGACCTCGATGGGGTCCAGCACGGTGCGGTGGTTGCACACGAAGAGCACGCCCGGGCTCCCCTTCTTGGGCGGCGGCGGCGGGGTCCCCTTCACGATGAGCCGGATGCCCATCATGTGGTAGATGTAGAAGACGATGCGCTCCGGGAGGGGCAGGTTGATGTACACGCGGAGGAGGGCGAGGGCGAAGCCGAACGGCATCCAGAGGAAGGTGACGAGCGCCACCAGCGGCGTCGGGCGCTGCACGAGGCGGCCGTCGTGGAGGATGAGGGGCGTCAGCAGCTGGTTCTTGGGCACCGGGCTGTACTTCCTCGACGTGACAAGGTAGGCTTCCTGCATGCACAGCCACAGTGAGTGCTCAGCGTCCGGCACTGTGTATACTGTTTATCTTGATCAGCATGCCCAATTAATTTTGTCATGTGCAGCATCTCAGTACGGGTGTACTGTTTATTTTGATCCGCATACCCAATTAATTTGGCCAAGTACCATTATCTTGGTACAATTGTACAAGTACTTGCTCAAATGAATTACATTTGAAATCGTTGTGCACTTGTGCTAGCTATTGAATCGGTACTGCTTAGTGCAATTTGAGTGCAAGTCATCTCCCTAGTGAAAAGCGCCGTAAATTAATTAAGCAGCCAACGATTAAGGCCAATTGAACTACTCTATCTTGGACTGAATACTCGCATGGTGCTCGTTTAGCCATTCTAAGCGTGCATCCCAAGTGCAAAAATTTCAAAAGAGTGCAAGTACTGTGTACTGTTTATTTTGATCAGGATACTCAATCAATTTCGCCATGTGTGCCACCTCAGTACAGTCGTACTTTACCATAATGAATTATAGTAGGTTTGAATCGCTGTGCTTTCGATTCAGTACTGCTAGCTTAGTGCAATTTCAGAATAAGCTCTACTCCCTCCGTCTCATAATGTAAGACTTTTTTGACATTACATTAATGTTAAAAAACATCTTACATTATAGGACGAGGAGTACTTAAATAGTTTAAATCTGAACAAAACCACATACTTATTTTAGGACGGAGGTAGTAAGAGTTTCTTAGGGAAGAGCAAGTAAATTTTATTTCTAGTACTCGCTAAAAAAACTTCAGTAGTACTCACTATAGACTACATATTGAGCAAAATGAGTGAACCTATACTTTAAAAAAATCTATATACATGCGAATGTAGTCTTTATAATGGAATTTCTAAAAAAACTTATATTTAGGAAAGGAGGAAGTAATAAGCATGAATTAAGATCCAATTGAATTATACTTCCTTTGTTCGAAAATATTTGTTTTTAAAATGGTTGTATCTAGATTTATTTTAATTATAGATACATCTATTTTATTCATTTCTAAGACAAGTATTTTCAAACGGAGGAAGTACTACTTTGGAGTAATGAAGATCACAGGCAGCAGTGAGCTGTGAGGCAGCGAGGCCAAAATACAGTACTAGGCCTGCTCGTACCAGAACAGATGTGCAAATTAACTCCAAATCTGGCGCCATAAATACGTGGCCAGCCTAGCCACCCCACCAAGAGAGAAATTAGTTATTCTCTCTCTCTCTCTCTCTCTCAGCACTGGACGTCTGGACTCTGCCAGCAGCAAGGTCCCAGAAGAAATTTATGTCTCTGCGGACCCGGTCAGGACGGTAGCAAGAAGCCATTAAAAAGAAACGAAGCAGATTATCTAGGGGTGTTTGTTTGCAGGGATTTTTTTTGTGTAGGGACTATTAGAAAAAATTCCTTTTAGAAATTTTTTTATTAAATGGGAGAGATTTTTTAAGACTAAAATAGACATTTGGGATTAAATGAAGAAGACTTTTAAGGAGAGTCTTTTTGGGACTTTTCTAACAATGTCCCTCCATACATCCATTGACCCGCCACCCTATTGTGTTGTTTGATTGATATTTTTATATACGGAATTGCTTTGCACACGATCTTCGATGATGTGATGTGTCAACACGATATAGCATGCTTCATTCCTTTTCTTATTCCTTTTCTTTTCTCGATGGAGCTGGTTGATTATGGAGCTGGTTGATTGGATGAAAGCACAAGCAACATCAATGGTATGTGTTTCCGACGTGAAAATGCCGTATGTATAGCAGAACTGTTTTCTATATACTAAGGACAACATGATCATTTAATAACCTTTAGAAACGGATTAGGAACTTTTTAGTGTTTAGAAATAAACAGGGATGAACTTTTTAAGGACTAGGAACTTTTTAGTTGAGACTAGAAAAATCGTAAAGCTAGCCATAGTGGGGTAACTTAAGTAGTAACTTAACACACCCAAGATAATTTTGTTTATGTGGCATGTATTTAATGAGGAAAGGGGTGTTTGGAGTAACATAATATGTTACTGTAACATAGCGCTTTCCGAGGTAAAATGAGTCTATAAGGCAATAAATGAAACAATCTATGACACTACTACTAAGATATTTTGCACTATAAAGGTAGTAACTTAGACTAGTATCATACGCATGACACTAGTATAAGTTAATCCCTACTATGACCAGCCTAAAACTAGAGAACCAAACAACACCTTATAAAAGGAGATCCGGGCGACACGCCCACGCCAGCCTTCATGTCCGGCACTGTCACGCAGAAACGGCAAGCGGCGCGATCCGTCTCCTTGAATGCGCCCTGGACAGAGCTTAATTCCCACCAAACCGCCGTAAATGGAGGTCGCTCACTCATTGAGCCCCCCAGCCGCATTCACTCCGCCAGCCAGACCGGCAGCTTTTCCCGTGGCCCGTGCTGGCCGTGGGAGCGGGAGGCGCAATGGAATGGAAGCCGTGATTATAATTGCCGGTCGCCATCGCGACGCCGATGAGCTGCTGACGGTGGCAGCGGACTGTCGCCGTCGCGCTCGAACGGCTCGTGCCTACCGGCCACCAACTTGCCAAATCTGTCTGAGGTCGTCGCCGCATAGTTGGTTGGTTGCCAACCCTAGCGAATTTGCACCGGGCAGCGACTGATTAAACATTCGACAACACGGGGCAGTGTACTGCTCCTACCTACGTTGTGACAGGCGCAAGACTGGCTGACGATGCTACTGCTTACTTCTACTAGTAGCCAAGTTTCCTTTAATATTCAGATTCAACTATTTGAAAAAAGGAACAAGGCATTCAGAAAAATATGTCTAGACGAGGCCTAAGCAATTTATAGCAGTTCATGGCAATGCTAGCAGCTGCACAAAAACAGAGGGCTGCTGCTACTACTACTACTAACTGTATCGAGGAATCCGCATGAGTTCACGGTGCAAGTAAAACTACGAACAACAATTTTATTATACAAGTAATAAGGGAAGAGAAGAGAGAGTTGGAGGAATAATCGAACCTTGCATATGGACATGAAGTTGAAATCGGTGGCCCTGTCGCCCATGCCGACGTCGGGCACCGCGTCGCCCAGCTCCTTCACCACGGCCTGCTTCTTGTGCTCCCCGACGAGCACCCCGGGCTTCACCATGAACCCCGTGGCCTTGCCGGACTTGCCCACCTCCAGCTCCGTGCCCACCACCCGGTCGGCGCCGAGGAACTCCCTGGCGAAGGGCTCCACCATGACCCTGGGGCTGGCCGTGATGATGTACCGCTTGCCGAAGGACCGGAACACCCGCCAGCTCTCCGGGTGCACGTCCTGCGCGTAGAACTTGGGCAGCACCGACCGCGCCGCCATCTCGATGCTCCGCACCTTGAGCCCGGCCACGGAGATGTACACCAGGGTGCTGATGGCCAGCGACTCGGAGAAGAAGATGTAGGTCACGTACACGAAGGGCACCGACAGGAGCAGCGCCACGGCGCGGAGGACGCTGCCGGCCTCAAGCGCCACCAGGAGGTAGTAGGGGAAGGCGTTGGAGGAGCGGAGCAGCGTGCCGTCGAAGTCGGCGGCCACCGTCTGCCCCGACCTCCCCTCGGAGCTGCACTCCTCCACGGGCTTGAATCTCGGAGACGCCATTGCCTCGTCCCGATCTCAGTCAAGGTGATGGCAGTGGAGCGTGGGGGAGGGAGTGGTTATATAAGCCTGGTTGGTGGTGGTGGGAGGCCGGTACGGCCGGTGTTTAATTTCGAGCAAGGTCGCAGCTAACTTCAGAGGCCATTACTTCTAGAGAGCGATTGGTAGTACACGGCGCCATCGATAGTGAAGCACCTGCGACCCGCGAGGCGTGGATTCCTCGCGGAAAGACAAAGGAGCGCTTAGGAAAAGGTTAGCTAGTGATTTGCCTGAGTAATCCATTTCGCCGTCAGGTAGGTGGTATACTACTAGCCGGCTTGCTCATGTTCTCACTAATACTCCCTGTGTCCGGTGAATAGTACACGTTTGATTTTAAAATTTATTAAGAAAAAAAGTGTATTTCTATCTTTCTGATGCATTTTAAAGTAGAAAAAAATGTTTCCCTCTCATCACACGGTAATCAAGATCAATAATATTCTACATATGGTCTCTTTAATTTCTACCTGCATTTAGCTCATTGGGGTCGGGTAATTAAAGAGGTAAAAGACGGTGTCTTGCACCTTTGCAATGCATTTTTTACTCCACTCGGTGGCGCCGGATGGATCAAATCGGTAGGGCCGAGTTTGACTTTTTGATTTGGGACATATGTGTATATGAGAAAGTGGTTGATGATTTTTGGAGCATATCACTAAGCATTTTGAGCAAGTAAGCCATTAAGCAACACATTATCCTCTTTTAATAGTGTTGACTTTTCCTATGAACTCAATGTGATCTTGGATCACTAAAATGAAAAAAGTAGAGTCTTGAGGTTGAGCCAATATGTGTCCTTAGCATTTTAAAGGGGTTCCACATCCTCTTGTCCACGCCACTTCATCTGTTGAACTTATCTGAAATATACTAGATAAATACATTAGTCCAACAAGAGATATGTTGACATTAATTACCAAAACCATTCAGGGAGCACTTGTGCTTTCAATCTACCTATTTTTGATAATTGATGACAACATACATCAAAGCTTTAGATAAAGATATAAGGAATAGTAGGTAAAGTTTTAAAAAGACATGTAACATGCATAGGCTCTCCCTACAAGTATGCAATCTTGTAAATGCAGAGTATAAGAGCATGTGAATGCATAATCATGATAGAGCAAGCAATGAATTACATGTATCTTGGCTATATGCATCAGAGCAAATGATGTGGATATAGGAATTGTACCTTCATGTTCATGAGTCCTTGCAAACAATATGTACATCAGCAAGAGATCATCATGCACATGGATGAGATGCATATACTTACCTTGTGGTCTTAAGTTGGCTTAGGAAGAGATGAATCTGAGTAAACAAGGTTAGATAACACAGATATATCTACTAAACATAGCAAACGGCAAACCACAAGAGTACCAAGACTATGATGACATGTAGGAAATGAGTACTAGGTACTCCTATTGGATATAGACATGTCCCCAAGGATAAAGATATGCAATGAATTCAAGATTTTCTTCCCTTAAATGTTTTTCTCCCCCTGAATCTTATATTTGATAATGGGAGAATACAGGGAACAGAAAATCAGAAAATCAGAGCAAAACAGATCAGAGCACAGAAACATAAGACAAACTAACATGTCTTTCCCCTCTTAAAGACATGTGACTTCTCTCCTCTTGAATACCAAGCATATGTGGTCTCTCTCTCTCTCTCTCCGTTTGATACGATTAAGCATTCTCCCTCCTTTGAAGTACTCTCCCCCTTTTTAAGTGAGTAAGCTTTGATGTGATCTCTCTCTCTTCCTCTTTGACATCAATTTCCAAGAAGTGATCTTCTGGATTGTGAGTCAAAATAGATTTGGTCCTTGAGTCACAAAGCAAAGGAGCATTTAGAGTGTGATGCTGGTAAAGGACAAGAATCATTGAGTGGAGCTGCAACAAAAGTGCAGGAACAAGTGGCAATTGTCTTCTCTGCAGTGAAATCGGTGACACCGAGTTGTATTTTTCGGTTGCACCGAAATGGTTCGGTTTGACCGAGAGTGACAGACCGCTGTGACCGAGTTTAACACAGAGGAAGGGCAATTTTTCACCTCAACTCACTTAGGCAAATAAGATCTCACAAAGATTTGCAAGGAATTAACAGAAGGATTTGCAATGAATTTGATGCAGGGAATGCAGAACAAAACAAAGAAAAAGAAAAAAATCTAGATAAAGTTTTTTTTGAAAAGAGAAGGGAAACAAACATGCAAGAGACAAATGCAAGAATTAAGAGAAACACTTGAGAACTTCATCTAGAATTGGTTGGCGACGAAGTCATCTATGTTAGAGTATATTGACTGAGGAGTCAAGTGAGAACACTTGATCGTAGGTCATACTCGTCGTTTAAGCTCAAAATGGGGTTACCATTTTCGTTTCCGCATTGATGTATTCATATCTTGTTGAGTTGCTTTGACCCATGACTTGGGGTAAAGCTTCTCTAAGATGGAATAACATATCTTGAGTGGTGGTGTTGAACTTGATCATGTAGTTGAACTTGTGTGGGATGCTCAAGATTAATGTAGCTCATCAAAGATTGGGAGCACCACTTGTAGTTTGAGATCATCTACCTACATTGGTTAGTCTTGCAAGAAAGAGCACTTGTGTATCCAAATTGACAATCGTGAATTTGATACCAAATGAAATTTGATATATAGAAATGATCAAAGGATATGTTGAAAGGTCAAGACGTGCATTTAGATTATCCTTTGATCTTTTGCTAACATTCAAAAGGGTATGGGCAATATTCTCAAACACATTGTTCTCTATGTGCATAGGATCCAGATTATGACGCAATAGAAGTGTTTCCCAGTATGGCAGCTGAAAGAAGCAACTTCTCTTTCTGAATATTGAAGTGTCTTGCTGCACGCTTGTATCATTATCATCTACCTGATTACGGTGTCGCTTCTGTTGGGAACGCAGTAATTTCAAAAAATTTCCTACGCACACGCAAGATCATGGTGATGCATAGCAACGAGAGGGGAGAGTGTTGTCTACGTACCTATGCAGACCGACTGCGGAAGCATTGACGCAACGTAGAGGAAGTAGTCGTACGTCTTCCCGATCCGACCGATCCAAGCACCGTTACTCCGGCACCTCCGAGTTCTTAGCACACGTACAGCTCGATGACGATCCCCGGGCTCCGATCCAGCAAAGCGTCGGGGAGGAGTTCCGTCAGCACGACGGCGTGGTGACGATCTTGATGTTCTACTGTCGCAGGGCTTCGCCTAAGCACCGCTACAATATGATCGAGGTGGAATATGGTGGCAGGGGGCACCGCACACGGCTAAGGAACGATCTCAAGGATCAACTTGTGTGTCCTAGGGTGCCCCCCTGCCTCCGTATATAAAGGAGCCAAGGAGGAGGGGGCGGCTGGCCAAGGAGGGCGCGCCAAGGGAGTCCTACTCCCTTTGGGAGTAGGATTCCCCCCAATCCTAGTTGGAATAGGATTCCTCGAGGGGGGGAAAGAGAGAGAGGGGGCCGGCCACCTCTCCTTGTCCTAATAGGACTAGGGGAGGGGGGAGGCACGCGGCCACCTTGAGCTGCCCCTTTCTCCTTTCCACTAAAGCCCACTAAGGCCCATATTGTTCCCGGGGGGTTCGGTAACCCTCCGGTACTCCGGTAAAATCCCGATTTCACCCGGAACACTTCCGATATCCAAACATAGGCTTCCAATATATCAATCTTCATGTCTCGACCATTTTGAGACTCCTCGTCATGTCCGTGATCACATCCGGAACTCCAAACAACCTTTGGTACATCAAAACATATAAACTCATAATATAAATGTCATCGAAATGTTAAGCGTGCGGACCCTACGGGTTCAAGAACTATGTAGACATGACCGAGACACGTCTCCGGTCAATAACTAATAGCGGAACCTGGATGCTCATATTGGCTCCCACATATTCTACGAAGATCTTTATCGGTCAGACTGCATAACAACATACGTTGTTCCCTTTGTCATCGGTATGTTACTTGCCCGAGATTCGATCATCGGTATCTCAATACCTAGTTCAATCTCGTTACCGGCAAGTCTCTTTACTCGTTCCATAATACATCATCCCGCAACTAACTCATTAGTTGCAATGCTTGCAAGGATTAAGTGATGTGCATTCCCGAGAGGGCCCAGAGAATACCTCTCCGACAATCGGAGTGACAAATCCTAATCTCGAAATACGCCAACCCAACATCTACCTTTGGAGACACCTGTAGAGCTCCTTTATAATCACCCAGTTAACGTTGTGACGTTTGGTAGCACACAAAGTGTTCCTCCGGCAAACGGGAGTTGCATAATCTCATAGTCATAGGAACATGTATAAGTCATGAAGAAAGCAATAGCAACATACTAAACGATCGGGTGCTAAGCTAATGAAATGGGTCATGTCAATCAGATCATTCAACTAATGATGTGACCTCGTTAATCAAATAACAACACCTTGTTCATGGTTAGGAAACATAACCATCTTTGATTAACGAGTTAGTCAAGTAGAGGCATACTAGTGACACTCTGTTTGTCTATGTATTCACACATGTATTATGTTTCCGGTTAATACAATTCTAGCATGAATAATAAACATTTATCATGAAATAAGGAAATAAATAATAACTTTATTATTGCCTCCAGGGCATATTTCCTTCAGTCTCCCACTTGCACTAGAGTCAATAATCTAGATTACACAGTAATGATTCTAACACCCATGGAGCCTTGGTGCTGATCATGTTTTTCTCGTGGAAGAGGCTTAGTCAACGGGTCTGCAACATTCAGATCCGTATGTATCTTGCAAATCTCTATGTCTCCCACCTGGACTAGATCCCGGATGGAATTGAAGCGTCTCTTGATGTGCTTGGTCCTCTTGTGAAATCTGGATTCCTTTGCCAAGGCAATTGCACCAGTATTGTCACAAAAGATTTTCATTGGACCCGATGCACTAGGTATGACACCTAGATCGGATATGAACTCCTTCATCCAGACTCCTTCGTTCGCTGCTTCCAAAGCAGCTATGTACTCCGCTTCACATGTAGATCCCGCTACGACGCTTTGTTTAGAACTGCACCAACTGATAGCTCCACCGTTTAATGTAAACATGTATCCGGTTTGCGATTTAGAATCGTCCGGATCAGTGTCAAAGATCGCATCAACGTAACCTTTTACGATGAGCTCTTTGTCACCTCCATATACGAGAAACATATCCTTAGTCCTTTTCAGGTATTTCAGGATGTTCTTGACCGCTGTCCAGTGATCCACTCCTGGATTACTTTGGAACCTCCCTGCTAAACTTATAGCAAGGCACACATCAGGTCTGGTACACAGCATTGCATACATGATAGAGCCTATGGCTGAAGCATAGGGAACATCTTTCATTTTCTCTCTATCTTCTGCAGTGGTCGGGCATTGAGTCTTACTCAACTTCACACCTTGTAACACAGGCAAGAACCATTTCTTTGCTTGATCCATTTTGAACTTCTTCAAAACTTTGTCAAGGTATGTGCTTTGTGAAAGTCCAATTAAGCGTCTTGATCTATCTCTATAGATCTTAATGCCTAATATGTAAGCAGCTTCACCGAGGTCTTTCATTGAAAAACTTTTATTCAAGTATCCCTTTATGCTATCCAGAAATTCTATATCATTTCCAATCAGTAATATGTCATCTACATATAATATCAGAAATGCTACAGAGCTCCCACTCACTTTCTTGTAAATACAGGCTTCTCCAAAAGTCTGTATAAAACCAAATGCTTTGATCACACTATAAAAACGTTTATTCCAACTCCGAGAGGCTTGCACCAGTCCATAAATGGATCGCTTGAGCTTGCATACTTTGTTAGCTCCCTTTGGATCGACAAAACCTTCTGGTTGCATCATATACAACTCTTCTTCCAGAAATCCATTCAGGAATGCAGTTTTGACATCCATCTGCCAAATTTCATAATCATAAAATGCGGCAATTGCTAACATGATTCGAACAGACTTAAGCATCGCTACGGGTGAGAAGGTCTCATCGTAGTCAACCCCTTGAACTTGTCGAAAACCTTTTGCGACAAGTCGAGCTTTGTAGACAGTAACATTACCATCAGCGTCAGTCTTCTTCTTGAAGATCCATTTATTCTCAATTGCTTGCCGATCATCGGGCAAGTCAACCAAAGTCCATACTTTGTTCTCATACATGGATCCCATCTCAGATTTCATGGCTTCAAGCCACTTTGCGGAATCTGGGCTCACCATCGCTTCTTCATAGTTCGTAGGTTCATCATGATCTAGCAGCATGATTTCCAGAACAGGATTACCGTACCACTCTGGTGCGGATCTCGCTCTGGTTGATCTACGAGGTTCAGTAGTATCTTGTCCTGAAGTTTCATGATCATCATCATTAGCTTCCTCACTAATTGGTATAGGTGTCGAAGAAACAGTTTTCTGTGATGTACTACTTTCCAATAAGGGAGCAGGTACAGTTACCTCGTCAAGTTCTACTTTCCTCCCACTCACTTCTTTCGAGAGAAACTCCTTCTCTAGAAAGGATCCATTCTTAGCAATGAATGTCTTGCCTTCGGATCTGTGATAGAAGGTGTACCCAACAGTCTCCTTTGGGTATCCTATGAAGACACATTTCTCCGATTTGGGTTCGAGCTTATCAGGTTGAAGCTTTTTCACATAAGCATCGCAGCCCCAAACTTTAAGAAATGACAACTTTGGTTTCTTGCCAAACCACAGTTCATAAGGCGTCGTCTCAACGGATTTTGATGGTGCCCTATTTAACGTGAATGCGGCCGTCTCTAAAGCATAACAACAAAATGATAGCGATAAATCAGTAAGAGACATCATAGATCACACCATATCTAGTAAAGTACGATTACGACGTTCAGAAACACCATTACGCTGTGGTGTTCCGGGTGGCGTGAGTTGCGAAACTATTCCACAATTTTTCAAATGTACACCAAACTCGTAACTCAAATATTCTCCTCCACGATCAGATCGTAGAAACTTTATTTTCTTGTTACGACGATTTTCAACTTCACTCTGAAATTCTTCGAACTTTTCAAATGTTTCAGACTTATGTTTCATTAAGTAGATATACCCATATCTGCTTAAATCATCTGTGAAGGTGAGAAAATAACGATATCCTCCACGAGCCTCAATATTCATCGGACCACATACATTTGTATGTATGATTTCCAAAAAATCTGTTGCTCTCTCAATAGTACCGGAGAACGGTGTTTTAGTCATCTTACCCATGAGGCACGGTTCGCAAGTACCAAGTGATTCATAATCAAGTGGTTCTAAAAACCCATCAGTATGGAGTTTCTTCATGCGTTTTACACCGATATGACCTAAACGGCAGTGCCACAAATAAGTTGCACTATCATTATCAACTCTGCATCTTTTGGCTTCAACATTATGAATATGTGTATCACTACTATCGAGATTCATCAAAAATAGACCACTCTTCAAAGGTGCATGACCATAAAAGATATTACTCATATAAATAGAACAACCATTATTCTCTGATTTAAATGAATAACCGTCTCGCATCAAACAAGATCCAGATATAATGTTCATGCTCAACGCAGGCACCAAATAACAATTATTTAGGTCTAATACTAATCCCAAAGGTAGATGTAGAGGTAGCGTGCCGACCGCGATCACATCGACTTTGGAACCATTTCCCACGCGCATCGTCACCTCGTCCTTTGCCAGTGTTCGCTTAATCCGTAGTCCCTGTTTCGAGTTGCAAATATTAGCAACAGAACCAGTATCAAATACCCAGGTGCTACTGCGAGCTCTAGTAAGGTACACATCAATAACATGTATATCACATATACCTTTGTTCACCTTGCCATCCTTCTTATCCGCCAAATACTTGGGGCAGTTCCGCTTCCAGTGACTAGTCTGCTTGCAGTAGAAGCACTCAGTTTCAGGCTTAGGTCCAGACTTGGGTTTCTTCTCCTGAGCAGCAACTTGCTTGCCGTTCTTCTTGAAGTTCCCCTTCTTCTTCCCTTTGCCCTTTTTCTTGAAACTAGTGGTCTTGTTAACCATCAACACTTGATGCTCCTTCTTGATTTCTACCTCCGCGGCTTTCAGCATTGCGAAGAGCTCGGGAATAGTCTTATTCATCCCTTGCATATTATAGTTCATCACGAAGCTCTTGTAGCTTGGTGGCAGTGATTGGAGAATTCTGTCAATGACGCAATCATCTGGAAGATTAACTCCCATCTGAATCAAGTGATTATTATACCCAGACATTTTGAGTATATGCTCACTGACAGAACTGTTCTCCTCCATCTTGCAGCTATAGAACTTATTGGAGACTTCATATCTCTCAATCCGGGCATTTGCTTGAAATATTAACTTCAACTCCTGGAACATCTCACATGCTCCATGACGTTCAAAACGTCGTTGAAGTCCCGATTCTAAGATGTAAAGCATGGCACACTGAACTATCGAGTAGTCATCAGCTTTGCTCTGCCAGACGTTCATAACATCTGGTGTTGCTCCAGCAGCAGGCCTGGCACCTAGCGGTGCTTCCAGGACGTAATTCTTCTGAGCAGCAATGAGGATAATCCTCAAGTTACGGACCCAGTCCGTGTAATTGCTACCATCATCTTTCAACTTTGCTTTCTCAAGGAACGCATTAAAATTCAAGGGAACAACAACACGAGCCATCTATCTACAATTAACATAAACAAGCAAGATACTATCAGGTACTAAGTTCATGATAAGTTTAAGTTCAATTAATCAAATTACTTAAGAACTCCCACTTAGATAGACATCCCTCTAATCCTCTAAGTGATCACGTGATCCAAATCAACTAAACCATAACCGATCATCACGTGAGATGGAGTAGTTTTCAATGGTGAACATCGTTATGTTGATCATATCTACTATATGATTCACGCTCGACCTTTCGGTCTCCGTGTTCCGAGGCCATATCTGCATATGCTAGGCTCGTCAAGTTTAACCTGAGTATTCTGCGTGTGCAAAACTGGCTTGCACCCATTGTAGATGGACGTAGAGCTTATCACACCCGATCATCACGTGGTGTCTGGGCACGACGAACTTTGGCAACGGTGCATACTCAGGGAGAACACTTCTTGATAATTTAGTGAGAGGTCATCTTATAATGCTACCGTCAATCAAAGCAAGATAAGATGCATAAAAGATAAACATCACATGCAATCAATATAAGTGATATGATATGGCCATCATCATCTTGTGCCTGTGATCTCCATCTCCGAAGCACCGTCATGATCACCATCGTCACCGGCGTGACATGTTGATCTCCATCGTAGCATCGTTGTTGTCTCGCCAATCTTATGCTACCACGACTATCGCTACCACTTAGTGATAAAGTAAAGCATTACATCGCGATTGCATTGCATACAATAAAGCGACAACCATATGGCTCCTGCCAGTTGCCGATAACTCGGTTACAAAACATGATCATCTCATACAATAAAATTCATCATCATGCCTTGACCATATCACATCACAACATGCCCTGCAAAAACAAGTTAGACGTCCTCTACTTTGTTGTTGCAAGTTTTACGTGGCTGCTACGGGCTTAAGCAAGAACCAATCTCACCTACGCATCAAAACCACAACGATAGTTTGTCAAATAGACTCCGTTTTAACCTTCGCAAGGACCGGGCGTAGCCACACTCGGTTCAACTAAAGTTGGAGAGACTGTCTCCCGCAAGCCACCTATGTGCAAAGCACATCGGGGAAACCGTTCTCGCGTAAGCGTACGCGTAATGTTGGTCCGGGTCGTCTCGTCCAACAATACCGCTGAACCAAAGTATGACATGCTGGTAGGCAGTATGACTTATATCGCCCACAACTCACTTGTGTTCTACTCGTGCATATAACATCAACATATAAAACCTAGTCTCTGATACCACTGTTGGGGAACGCGGTAATTTCAAAAAAATTCCTACGCACATGCAAGATCATGGTGATGCATAGCAACAAGAGGGGAGAGTGTTGTCTACGTACCTACGCAGAACGACTGCGGAAGCGTTGACGCAACGTAGAGGAAGTAGTCGTACGTCTTCCCGATCCGACCGATCCAAGCACCGTTACTCCGGCACCTCCGAGTTCTTAGCACACGTACAACTCGATGACGATCCCCGGGCTCCGATCCAGCAAAGCGTCGGGGAGGAGTTCCGTCAGCACGACGGCATGGTGACGATCTTGATGTTCTACGGTCGCAGGGCTTCGCCTAAGCACCGCTACAATATGATCGAGGTGGAATATGGTGGCAGGGGGCACCGCACACGGCTAAGGAACGATCTCAAGGATCAACTTGTGTGTCCTAGGGTGCCCCCTGCCTCCGTATATAAAGGAGCCAAGGGGGAGGGGCCGGCCGGCCAAGGAGGGCGCGCCAAGGGAGTCCTACTCCCTTTGGGAGTAGGATTCCCCCCCCCCAATCCTAGTTGGAATAGGATCCCTCGAGGGGGGCAAAGAGAGAGAGGGGGCCGGCCACCTCTCCTTGTCCTAATAGGACTAGGGGAGGGGGGAGGCGCGCGGCCACCTTGGGCTGCCCCTTTCTCCTTTCCACTAAAGCCCACTAAGGCCCATATAGTTCCCGGGGGGTTCCGGTAACCTCCCGGTACTCCGGTAAAATCCCGATTTCACCCGGAACACTTCCGATATCCAAACATAGGCTTCCAATATATCAATCTTTATGTCTCGACCATTTCGAGACTCCTCATCATGTCCATGATCACATCCGGGACTCCGA
The DNA here is from genome assembly GCF_003073215.2 of Triticum urartu. NCBI lineage: Eukaryota > Viridiplantae > Streptophyta > Magnoliopsida > Poales > Poaceae > Triticum > Triticum urartu. The sequence goes on from NC_053024.1 coordinate 613,565,803, forward strand.
ACAATCTTCGGTACATCAAAATGCATAAACTCATAATAACTGTCATCGTAACGTTAAGCGTGCGGACCCTACGGTTCGAGAACAATGTAGACATGACCGAGACACGTCTCCGGTCAATAACCAATAGCGGGACCTGGATGCCCATATTGGCTCCTATATATTCTACGAAGATCTTTATCGGTCAGACCGCATAACAACATACGTTGTTCCCTTTGTCATCGGTATGTTATTTGCCCGAGATTCGATCGTCGGTATCCAATACCTAGTTCAATCTCGTTACTGGCAAGTCTCTTTACTCGTTCCGTAATACATCATCCCGCAACTAACTCATTAGTTGCAATGCTTGCAAGGCTTATGTGATGTGCATTACCGAGAGGGCCCAGAGATACCTCTCCGACAATCGGAGTGACAAATCCTATTCTCGAAATACGCCAACCCAACATCTACCATTGGAGACACCTGTAGAGCTCCTTTATAATCACCCAGTTACGTTGTGACGTTTGGTAGCACACAAAGTGTTCCTCCGGCAAACGGGAGTTGCATAATCTCATAGTCATAGGAACATGTATAAGTCATGAAGAAAGCAATAGCAACATACTAAACGATCGGGTGCTAAGCTAATGAAATGGGTCATGTCAATCAGATCATTCAACTAATGATGTGACCTCGTTAATCAAATAACAACACCTTGTTCATGGTTAGGAAACATAACCATCTTTGATTAACGAGCTAGTCAAGTAGAGGCATACTAGTGACACTAAGTTTGTCTATGTATTCACACATGTATTATGTTTCCGGTTAATACAATTCTAGCATGAATAATAAACATTTATCATGATATAAGGAAATAAATAATAACTTTATTATTGCCTCTAGGGCATATTTCCTTCAGCTTCCTGCTGCTCTTCTACTGTAGTTTCCCATACGTAGTTTTCATGTCCTTTGTCAATATTGAAATGTCATGTGATGAAAGGGGAACGGGAGGCTCTCGATGTTCCTCAAAACCATCAAATGACTCAGTATCAAATCAAAACTCGTGATTAGGTTCCAAGAATCTACGATGTCGCATAAAGCATTTCTTGTGTCCATTCTTTAGCCAAAGAGAGCATGTCTCTGATAGACAATGGGAGAAAACTGCTATATTTTCTCCAGACAAAGATCCACACCCAGGTCAATCACTTATTGTCCATAGTAGTGCGGCACGTAAGAGAAACTTCTTAGATCGAGAGGCATCATAAGTCCAGACTCCATCATTCCAAAGCTCTAGAAGATCATCTATGGTTAGCTGCATGTAAACATCCATGTCTTTACCTAGAGATTTTTTACCAGGAATGATGACAGAGAGGATAAAGTTTGATTGCTTCATACAAATCCATGGAGGAAGGTTGTAGGGGATCAAGACAATAGGCCATATGCTATATGACAGATTCATATTTCCAAAAGGGTTGAAACCATCAGCTCCCAATCCAAATCTAACGTTGCAAACTTCTGAACTGAAGTCTTTGTGAATAGCATCAAAGTGTTTCCATGCAGGTGAATCAGCTGGGTGTCATATCAAGCCGTCCTTTGTGCAGCCTTCGCTGTGCCACCTCATATCCGATGCCGTCTTTGTAGAAGCGAACAACCTTTGGAGTCTCTTCTTTAGCGAGAAATGACGAACCACCTTTTGAGGCACCTTGTGGACACGCCTTCCATCAACTCCAGTATTTACACTCTTCCATCTACTGGTGCCACACACTGGACATGATATGGCATCAGCATGTTCCTTCCTAAATAGAATGCAATCGTTTTTGCATGCATCTATATTATCATATCCAACACCAATGGCTCTCACAAACTTTTTGCCCCCATGAAATTTTTTGGGCAACGCTTGACCTTTTGGAAGTGCCTCCTTAATTAGCGTCAATACCTCATCAAAGTAGACATTGCTCATTCCCCTCATATTCTTGATATGAAGCAACCTCACCAAAAATTGCAGCTTCAACAATCTTTTGCAACCTGGGTACAAATCTTGGCGTCCATCATTAAATAATCTATAGTATGCCTCAGCGTCATCATCCAAATCATCTTCAGACTCTTACTCCTCTCCTAAAGTACGAGTATCGTACATCCCAAATCCTTCTAGTAGCATCTCATCCATCTCATCACTATCAGCATATTCTTCAAATTGTGAACTAGGACCAGTAGTTGCTTTGGAGGGCCGCGTACTTTCTCCATGGTGAATCCATGTGGTATATTCGGACATGAATCCATCGCAAATCAAATGATCATAGACTTCATGTTCACCTAACCAACGCGAGTTCACACATATCTTGCAAGGGCAGAGAATCCTACTATTTTTTGCTTACTCACGAAAAGCAAATTGTATGAAGTTGATAGTTCCTTCAGAATACTCAGCGGAAGACCTTGCTGCTCGCATCCAACTCTTATCCATTCTCAACTGAACAGACCCAAGTTCTACGACACGTTAAAGCAGAGACCACATAAAATTCTACAACAAATATTTGAATGCATCAAAGAGAAATTTATAAAAGCAATATCAGTTTACTATTAGCGGAATCAAAGGGATGTTCTATATAGAAGACCTCACGTGTAGCAAGAAAACAGTTTAGCTGAAACCTGATGCAACAAGATTAGAAGTAACACAATACACTAGATAACATGTAGGGATGTTCTATATAGAAATGCCAAATGCACCTGTAGTTTGATTATCAGTCTATCTATATAGCTTACTCCTTGTGTGCAGTTTTCTAACATGAACAGAAGGCCACCATGCACACAAGGCAACAACAAACAAGCTCCAATTTCAACAGGACAAGTTGCCACACTCCTAGTATAATTACAAAAAGAACATGACACACAGTACAAGTTGATCCTAGATGTCATAGCATAATGATTCTTCATCCATAAGTCTAGCACCAACAAAAACTGGAAGAAAAATGAACTCCAAAAATGAAGAGGCATTACCTCGAACACCTTGTGCGCAGCAGAGCGTCGGATCAACAACAACCTGACATGGGCTTCTCTGGCGTGGGTTGGGGCGGGGGGGGGGGGGGGGGGTCACCGCTGATGAGTTCGTGGCTTGGACCACTTGATCTTCCTCCTCCTCTCCGAGCCTGGATCTCCCCTTCTTCTTCACCATGCACTACGAATCCCACCTTGAGATTGGGGACGAGAGAGGGAAGGCACGGAGTGGGGATGGCGGATGCAGAGGCTTTGGCGTGGAGCACCGGTGGCGGAGCAGGCGCCAGCGGCGAAAACGACGAGGCGCCCAACACGGAGAAGCTGCGGTGGCCGTGGTGTTCCTCTGTTTTTTGTTTTTGGAGGACCTCTGTTTTTTACCTTGGAACACAGTGGGGAGGGCTGTTTCACACCAAAACGCTGGCTACACTCCGCGGCAGTTTTGTAGAACGCCTTGTTTTCCCCTGTTTAGAAGGCATTTTCTGAAACTGCCCTTGAAGGCTGTGAGCTTCGTAGGCACTTTTAAAAGTGCCATCAATACCATGATTTTGAGGCGTTTAGCAAAAATGCCTCCTAATGACATACGTGTTGAACTCTCGCGGCCCCTGACGTCGCTGCTGAGAGGCGCCGGCGAAGCGGCCGGTTGAGGTAGGACAGCGGGGGAGCAGGGCAACTCAGAGTCCGGGTCGAGGCCATTTTCCTTTCCCGGATCGGAATTGATCTTCTTTGGAGCATTGGTTTACTTGATTGCTTTGCCCAAGAGTTGCCCAAAAAACAACCAGAATGCATAAGTTGCATTGCAGCTTGTCGTTAGTACTAAAACTCCAATTTGATGCTTGACACGAGTAGTACTAGCGGCGCCTGCTTCGGGACTTGTTGACGTATCCGTAGAACAACAGTCAAACTCAGCGGTTCGCGTGACCTGTGTGTACGGCGGCTGAAGCAGAATTCCTGTTGAACTCGGCGACACGTGATAGCAATGTAGTGTGGGTGGTGCACAAAGCACCGAACCCTAATTTTCTTCATACTGCAGGATTCATAATTGACCACAATTTTGACCACCAAACTATGGATTTGCTAGATCCGCTCAAGGTTGTTCCATGGCGGGTTATCCTTCACGATTGTTCCATGCCGAATCTTTTTCATCTGATTAATTGTCAGCTTCTCGATCCCTTTGAGAGATCCCTACAAGAACTCAACACCACCGTGCGCAGGCTCCACGGTGGGCGCCAACTGCCGTGGAATTTTCACGGCAGATGTCCTTAATGTGAGGACTTAGTCGTGAGGCCAACGCATCTATGTGGTAGCTTGAGAGGGGTTGAGTGGGACGAGAGACGCGAGGTTTTACCTAGGTTCGGCCCCTCATGGTGGAGGTAAAAGCCTACATCCTGCTTCATTGATATTGACGATGACGAACATGATTACAAGGGTGCTCTATCTCGAGAGCTATAGACTTGTTTGTCTAACCCTAATCTGTCCAACTCATGGAACTTGTCCCTCTTGGGGCGCCCTGCCCCTCCTTATATAAGTTGAATGGGCGGGTTACATGACTAGTCCTAGTAGGATTAGGATTACTCTATTACAAGTGGAGTCCTAGTCTTGCTTCCTTTGTAAGGGAATATTCCTTATGCTTTTCTCTTAAGTCGGCCCACCATAACAAGAGCTGGCCTTCCATGAACCGCCTGTTGGGCCACCGAGTCTTGTCGCTCCTCTGACCCGCCGGCCAGGTCACCAATGAGTCACTTGGCTCGGCCGGGTCATCCGTGAGTGGAGAGATCTGGGCGGGTCACTTAGTGAGTCGCCAAGTCAGGGCGGGTCACCAGTGAGTCGCCAAGTCCGGCCGGGTCATACATCCGACCGGGTCATACCGCAGGGTATATCCCCGACAACAAGAGTTTTTTCAGGAACATGAGCTAGTCTAGACACAAGTGTCTACCTCGGTAAATCAAATACTTATACTGTAAGCATGCTGCCAAGGTCTTGCAAGTCACTCGAGCGATGATGTAAATGGAATCTGACAACCACATGAGTATTGTTAAAAGGAAGCCAGTTATACACCTCAGTGTGACAAAGGACTATGAAGATTGACGACAACAGTAAGCTCTGTACAAGTACATGTGAACCTGGTATATGATCCTGATGAGCCCTTGTCTACTTTTCTCTGGTGAAGGCATCACACCTATGTTCTGAGCTGTTTTTGGCCTTCCGGGGTGGATGTCGTCTTTATTTCTCTATTCAATAACTGTCACGAGTTCTAAGCTACTTTCCGGCCGTCTAGTGCAGCTGTTGAGTTTCTTTTTGTGACAGTGGCCCTATGCTTTGAGCTGCTTTTTGGCCATCTTAGGGAACTGCCACTTTCTTCTTATCAACATGATCTCATGCTCTGAGCTGATTTTTGGCCGTCTTGAGCCATGGTTGAGTTATTTCAGTAATGTCCCAGATCTGAGTTGTAAAGACCGTTCTGGTGGCTACTGATTTATTTGCCAATTTCTTGCAAGGGTTCGGATGATCATTTCCCTACGGTTAAAATTTGAGAGATGATGAACTTGCTATATAAATGATGTTACCATGTAAGGAGACAAGGATAGAAGTATGCTTGTCGAAATATTGCACCCGATAGAACCTATGGTCACACGAAGAATTTAGAGTATATGTATGGCCAAACCCTCCACCGCCAGTCAAGTCTGTGGATACTATCGTAACAAGGCCGTACCCCACTATACTGGTCCCGACAGGCGGCAGTAAAAACCTTGGCATGGATTGGATACTCACGACAATGGAGCTAGCCAAGATAATTCAGGAATCCCCGCCAGAAGTCAGATTTCTGTTAGGAAAACAATATGATTCACAACACTGTGTTGAATTCAGAGGGACATGCAGCTATTTGAGCAACCCAATGCAAGAAGTAAGATATTTGGTGTCCACCGAGAAAGTTGGTTCACAACTCCATGGAATGTGGTCAGTGTGACACCTCCATCAGAAACAACTCTCAGACTTGTGAGACGGGCATATATTGCAGTCATAATAATCTACCGCACCCCGTTAAGCCAGCAGATATAAAAGAAATGGGAATCAACATGACATATGAGGTAAGGCCTGTCACAATATGGATACAGTGAAGCAAACCACCCCAGAGCAACTCTCGGGATATGTTGAAAGGTTTCATGATCAACTTAAATGGCATAGTTTGTTCAAATGATCTCATATTGTGCACAAGTGTGCATCTTTTAATTCCACACAATGTTGACTAAGGGAGTTTTCATTTTCTTTGCACGGAAAATTCATTTTCCATTTTTGTTGCCCGAAATGAGTTTTTTTGTGAAGGACCTACCATATATTTGTTGCAAAATTGGACCAAATCAAATTTCTAAAATACTAGGCCATATTTAATTCACAATTGACCAAATTTTTGGATGTCAAAAGTTTTGATCCACCTCTAGTGAAAAAGACAAATTTCCACCGATTCAGCTAGAAGCGGGTCAAATTTGAACTGCAGCTGCCTCATAGTTTGCTCTTTATTTTTTCCAAAAATCATTTCTAGGTACATAAGTATCTATTTAATCAGAGAAACATCAAAATTTTCCAAGATTCAACCACTAGCTAGGAACGGCCAAGCCCATCGTTTTGACTGCATTTTGAAACGGGCATAAAAAATTCAAAAAAAAATCAAAAAATTGGAAAACCTTCGCATTGTGTCATTATATGTGACCAAGTTTCCAAGAAAAATAATAAACTTGTAATACAGCAATTACAGAAATGAGCTATCATGCGTGAAGATTCATGGCTTTCAAGCCAAATGATCAATCTTATGGCCACATTCATGTCATAGTTTGTTCAAATGATCTCATATTGTGCACAAGGGTGCATCTTGGAATTCCAAACAATGTTTCCTAAGGGAGTTTCCATTTTCTTTGCACAGAAAATTCATTGTCCATTTTTTGAGTGCCCGAAATGAATTTTTTGTGTGAAGGACCTACCATATATTTGTTGCACAATTGGACAAAATCAATTTTATAAAATACTAGGCCATATTTAATTCACAATTGACCAAATGGTTGGGTGTCAAAAGCTTTGATCCACCTCCTGTGAAAAAGACAAATTTCCACCGATTCAGTTGCAAGCGGGTCAAATTTCAACTGCAGTTGCCTCATAGTTTGCTCTTTATTTTTTCCAAAAATCATTTCTAGGTACATAAGTATCTATTTAATCAGAGAAACATCAAAAGTTTTCCAATATTCAACCACTAGCTAGGAACGGTCAAGCCCGTCGTTTTGACCACATTTTGAAACGGGCATAAAAATTCAAAAGAATTGGAAAAATTTCGCATTGTGTCATTATATGTGACCAAGTTTCAAGGAAAAATAATAAACCGGTAATATGGCAATTATTTTAAAAAGTGTTCTCAGAAATGAGCTATCATGCATGAAGATTCATGGCTTTCATGCCAAATGATCAATCTTATGGTCAAATTCATGGCATAGTTTGTTCAAATGATATCATATTGTGCACAAGGGTGCATCTTGGAATTCCAAACAATGTTCCCTAAGGGAGTTTTCATTTTCTTTGCACGGAAAATTCACTTTCCATTTTTGAGTGCCCGAAATGAGTTTTTTTTTGTGAAGGACCTACCATATATTTGTTGCAAAATTGGACAAAATCAATTTTATAAAATACTAGGTCATATTTAATGCACAATTGACAAAATGGTTGGGTGTCAAAAGTTTTGATCCACCTCTGGTGAAAAAGATAATTTTTTGTCGATTCAGCTCAAAGCGGGTCAAATTTGAACTGCAGCTGCCTTATAGTTTGCTCTTTATTTTTTCCAAAAATCATTTCTAGATACATAAGTATATATTTAATCAGAAATACATGGTTTGGTGGTGATATGTCAAGGTTTGGACGGTGGCCGAGGGCCCCAACTCCAGAGTGCGTAAACTCGCATGACCGCCGCGTGGTCACCGCGTGACCGTGGCTTTGCCATGCGTCCTAGATGACATAGGCATGTCTAGTGGGTTGGCAACTCCCCAGGTAGGTTCTAGGATGAAAATGACAACAAAAGAATCCAACGAGGAGACCGAACTATGCTCAAACATGAATTAGCAGCCAAGTGTTTGATTAGCAGCACTGTTCAAGATATCTTCTGATATTTCGATAAATCAGCCGATTTATCGCTTACTGTTGTCTGACCGATAAGATAAATCGGCTGATAAATTAGTCGATATGATGATAAATCGGCTGATATGCCGATTAACTGGCCGATTTAACCCTTATCATGGGTCGACCGATAAGTTCCCGATAAGAGATATCCCCAACATTTTAGCGGTATGAGAAATGCACATTGCCAATGGGCGTGAGTTTTGGCTGAGGATGATCATCTACTAAGAAGATTTTCTTCACAAATTTTCAGCTCAAATGGAGGAGCCTAGGTGGCATTTGCTTTGCAACGTACCGCACTGGACAAAAATATGATGTTGAAGCTAGACTCAAATGAATAAATGGATTGGTCTGAAATTTGGAGGAGGATGATAATTTGGGCATGTGAAGCCACTTTAAAATTTTCATACCATTTGGATACATGAAAATGGTACTTCCTTCACAGTGCTCTCCACTGAACAAAAAATTGGGAAGAATGCTGAGGGAAATTGGCTAGAATAAATGAGCTAAAATTTGGTGGATGGAGGTTCTATGGGCAGGGTCATGTCGTGGTAAATTTTCAGCAATTATAAATTTACATAAAATATAGTTGCTTCACAAACTAAAAATATCACTAGAAACAAAGATTGGATGCTGAGCTCACATGGATTGTTAGATGGGGCTCAAATTTTGTGGAGAGCTATGATTTGGGAATATAGAAGATGTGGCAAAAAATCAACTCATTAGGATATGCCTAGCCAGTACTTCCTTCACAACAGTTCAAGCTGAACAAAAACTCTGGAAATTTGCCGAGGAAGATTTACCAGGCATATGGAGTTGAATATTTTCGTGAGACAATGATTTGGATAGTAAAGAATGCCTAATTTTTTGGAAATGTTTTGAATGCAAGAAATATAGGCTGCTTCACAACCTAGGGCAAAAACTGACACATAAACATGGCACATAGGAAAAACTGATGAGGTGGTGCCTAGTCATAGCAATGCACCACAATTTACATAATTATGACCATTATATTGGTCGTTATCAGCTAGAAATAAGGCAGCGGACCAGTGATGTTTGCTTTACGACCATTTCGTGTAAGGAAATTACGACCTTTCTGACCAAAATGGTCATTATGGTTTAGGGTTTGGAGTCCCCAGAAGAGCTTTTGACCAATTGGTCTCAAATGGCCGTAGATTTATGACCAATTCTTCCAGGGTCACTGACAGAAGGTCAGAAGTTGACATATTTCTTGTAGTGCCAGTTTCTCCTTGCCACGGCCAGCTCATCAAATATCGTCATTATTGCCTTTCACTTGCACGACTGAATGATATGAAAATAATAATAGTGCAAGAGTGCCATGGACTAAGCTGGAATATGCAAACATTTTATTCAACAAGAGAAGACAAGGTAAAATTGGCTCTTATTAGTTCAACAGTTATTCATGTGAGAGACACTCAACATTTTCATCATGGTCTTCTCCTCGGTAAGACTTGAATAAAATAAAAGAAATTCATAGAAACACACTGAAATATTTTTGGAGTTTTTGGTTTTCTTCAGCAAGTAAATAAAAATCAAAAACAAGAAAATCTATTTACACGGGAAAGCTCCCAACAAGCAAAAGAAGAACAAGAAAATATTTTTGGATTTTCTTTTTAGTACTACTACTAAGCATGCATAGAAAGTAAATTACTACAACTAATTTTTTTGGTTTTTCTAAAGTTTTTCAAACACACAAGAAGAAAGCAAGAAAAATAAATCTAAGCATGGATGATACAATGAAAAAGTGTGAACGCTGACAAATGGAATGATATGTGAACGTGAATATAATGTCGGTGAGCAACATGTACTCCCCCAAGCTTAGGATTTTGGCCTAAGTTGGTAGTGAATCAGTAGCTTGGAGGGTAGTAGTCGGCGTGGTAGCTCACGGAGGCTCTCGAGACAGAGGCCTCAGCACGCCGTGTCGCCAACACTGTTGCGTTGTGAGCTCGGGCCTCGCTCTCAAGAACAAAATATCTTTCCTTGCTATGATAATCAAAGAGAGCAGGCGCATGCAAATATGTGTCCACAACATGTGATTGGTTAAATAACAAATTATAAGTGAAGTTATCATCCCTTCCCTTTAGAATCTTATACTCCTTTAAGGCATCAAAATCTAAATATCGAGTGGGAAGGATAGGGTCAAAGGGCAAAGGTGAAACACCCGGTCCTCGTGCTAAACGTGTGGCATAAATTCCACCATAGAACCATCCACTTTTGGCATTATGCTGAAGTCTACGTGCAACAATCGCTCCAAGGTTATAATTCCTTTCACGAGTGAGAGCGGTGTGAATGAGGCTCAAGTCTGGCGGACAAAGTATGCTACAGTCTTGCTTGCCTACTATGCATTTCCGGTTAAATAATGCAAGGTACTGAATTTCGAGAAAGTGAATGCTCTTTATTCTTCCTTGCCTTACTCCCCTATTTTCACCGTAGTAAAGGCTAGTCAAGAAGATCTCATACTCAGCCTTTGCTGGCTCATCAAGAGAACCCCCAAATGGAAGTTTGCAATGGTAAGAAAAAATTTCTAGTGGAATAGTAAATGGTTCATCATAGCATAAACGACACCCTAGACTCACGTGGAAAATATTTAAGTCCTTTGACAAATGATTCAGTGAGAAGGTGGCGTTGCTCACAATTATTTGAGAGGTAAGGACCAAGACCGACATTGTGAACATATTGCTCAAATTCCTCCTTGATGCCCACCTGCATCATATACACATCACAAGGCCATAAGCATGTTTTGGTGGCTGCATCTCGTGTGGAACTTTCACTTGGTTCAACGTAAGACCGGCGGGTAGAACTATCACTAGAGGATGCCCCCGAGGATCGTCTCCTCGAAGAACTCCTTCCAAATAGGTTCATCATGTCCGCGTACAATTTTCTGAAAATAAAAATTTTGGAGTGACAAATTTTTTTCAACAAAACTTTGTAAGATTGATAGCAACTACTCATAGGGATACATAGAGGCCATAGCAAGCATTCAAAATACTTAGAACACTAAGAATTCAACATGCAAGCACATCTACAACAACACCAAGAATAGCTAATTATTCAAAGTATAAACCACTAAAACAAAAACTAATTGGACAAATGGTGGAGTCACATACCAAGCAAGAATCTCCCGAAACAGTTTCGGAAATGGAGTTTCGAGCAAAGAGATCGAAATTGGCAGCAAAATGAGCAAGAACACGGGAGAGAGAGAAAGAGTGATTTTTTCTGGAGGTAGGTGACAATGTGGGCTAAAGAGATAAGTGAGGGGGCCCATGTGGGGACCACAACCCCCAATGCGCGCAAGGGGTGCTGGCGCGCCCAGGTGGGTTGTGCCCACCTGGTACACCCCCTCTGGTTATTTTTGCACCAAAAATTCTTAAATGTTCAGGCAAAAATCATATAAAATTTTCAGGGCATTATGAGAACTTTTATTTGTGGGTCATTTTTTATTGCACGGGAAATTCAGAAAACAGACAAAACATGGCATTTTATTTTATTTAATTAATAAAAACAGAAAACAAAAGGTAGGGACAGAAAGTAGTGCTTACTAAATTCATCAACTTCATACCGTTCAAAAATGATTCATTAATAAGGTTGATCAAGTCTTATTAACAACCAGTTTCGGTTAGCATGAAACTGAAAAACTTTTGTAAATCACTAAGTTACCTCAATGGGGATATGCATTTCCCCAACAATAATCATTTCGTATTTCTTTTTTACAATAGGTAGAGGTATTTGAAAACTTCCAATAGTGATTGTCGGAGATTTTTCAATAACATTAATACCATTCACTTGGAATTGTTTCTTCGGAAAGTGCAACGCATGCTCATTACCATTGATATGAAAAGTGACCTTGCTTTTATTGCAATCAATAACAGCCCCTGCAGTATTCAAGAAGGTTCTATCAAGGATAATCGACATGCGGTCGTCCTCGGGCATCTTAAATATAACAAAGTCAGTCAAAATAGTAACATTAGCAACAACAACGGGCACATCCTCATAGATACCGATAGGTATGGTAGTTGATTTGTCAGCCATTTGCAAAGATATTTTAGTAGGTGTGAGTTTATTCAAGTCGAGTCTTTTATATAAAGAGAAAGTCATAGCACTAACACCAGCTCCTAAATCACACAAAGTCGTTTTCACATAATTCTTTTTGATAGAGCAAGGTATAGTTCGTATTCCTGGACCTCCTAGTTTTTTAGGCACTCCATCTTTAAAAGTATAATTAGCAAGCATAGTGGAGATTTCAGCTTCCGGTATTTTTCTCTTATTTGTGATGATGTCTTTCATATACTTTGCATATGGAGGCATTTTTAGGATACCAGTCAAGCGAGTACGCAAAAAGACTGGCCTCAGCATTTCAGCAAAACGTTCAAATTCTTCATCATCATTCTTTTTAGTTGACTTGGGTGGATAAGGCATAGGTTTTTGAACCCATGGTTCTCTTTCTTTACAGTGTTTCCTAGCCACAAAGTCTCTTTTATCATACCTTTTATTTTTAGATTGTGGGTTATCAATATCAATAGGTGGTTCTATCTCAACATAATTATCTTGTTCTTTATCATTTGTTAGTTGAGAGTCCTCATGAACCTCATCATTATCTTTTTCATTATTACTAGGTGAGTGTTCATTACCAGATTGGGTTTCAGCATCAGAGATATAAGTTTCATTTTCATTGTCAGGAGGTTTTTCTATTTCAGGTTCACTAGAAGTGTGCAAAGTCCTATCATTATTCTTTTTCTTTTTCTTTTTAGAAGGACTAGGTGCACTAATGTTAGCTCTTTGTGAATCCTGTTCAATTCTTTTAGGGTGTCCCTCGGGATAAAGTGGTTCTTGAGCCATTTTACCTCCTCTAGTTGCAACTCTAACAACAAAGTCATGCCTATTATGATTCATTTCATCAAGCAATTCTCTTTGAGATTTAGCAACTTGTTCTAATTGAGTTTGAACCACAGACGCATGTTTTCCAACACCTCTAACATCATTTGATATTCTAAATAACAAGTCACTCAAGAGAGCAATCATATCAGAATTGTATTTCAATTGTTTCATAACATTTGCATTGAAGTGATCTTGTTTTCTAATATAGTTTTCAAACTCATAGAGGCATTGACTAGGATGCATATTGTGAGTGAGGGAGTCCAGGATTAGGGGGTCTCCGGACAGCCGAACTATATCCTTTGGCCGGACTGTTGGACTATGAAGATACAAGGTTGAACACTTCGTCCCGTGTCCGGGTGGGACTCTCCTTGGCGTGGAAGGCAAGCTAGGCAATACGGATATGTAGATCTCCTCCCTTCTAACCGACTCTGTGTAACCCTAGCCCCCTCCAGTGTCTATATAAACCAGAGGGTTAGTCCGTAGGATAACAGAAAATCATACCATAGGCTAGCTTCTAGGGTTTAGCCTCTACAATCTCGTGGTAGATCAACTCTTGTAATACTCATATCATCAAGAACAATCAAGCAGGACGTAGGGTATTACTTCCATTAAGAGGGACCGAACCTGGGTAAACATCGTGTCCCCTGCCTTCTGTTACCATCCGCCTTAGACGCACAGTTCGGGACCCCCTACCCGAGATCCACCGGTTTTGACACCGACATTGGTGCTTTCATTGAGAGTTCCACTGTGTCGTCATCATAAGGCTTGATGGTGCGGTCCAGGGTGAGGTTTTCCTCCCCGGACAGATCTTTGTATTCGACAGCTTTGTACTGCAGGCCAATTCGCTTGGCCATCTGGAGCAAATCGAGAGCTACGCCCCTGGCCATCAGGTCGGATTCGGAAACTTAAACTACACTGCCGACATCCGCGGAGACTTGATCTTCGATGGATTCGAGCCCATGTCGGGTGCGCCGCACAGTCACGACGAGCACGACGTAACTCTGCCGTCGGATAGTGTTCGGGAGATCGCATCTGCAACTACTCCGGCTTTCAATCCGGAGCAAGTCGCGCCATCCAAGGACGGAGGGATAGACCCAGCCATGGAGGCCGCACTCTCAGTGGCGATGGAGCCGGATACTGACTTCACCCCTTACGAGAACCGTGTCACCGAACCACTAGATTCGTCTCCGGCCACGGACTCTAAGCCGCCTGCATCCGTGCCTATCGAATCCGATTGGGCACCGATCATGGAGTTCACCTCCGCGGATATCTTTCAGCACTCGCCTTTCGGAGATGTGCTAAATTCATTAAGGTCGCTCTCCTTGTCAGGAGAACCTTGGCTGAACTACATCCGGCTAGAATGGGATGCGGACGACGAAGGAATTCGCTGCCCACCCACCACCCACTTAGTAGCCACTATCGACGACTTAACCGACATGCTCAACTTCGACTCCGAAGACATCGACGACATGGACGAAGATGCAGGAGACGAACAGGAACCGACGCCCACAGGGCGCCAGACAACCACTTCATCACATGACATATACATGGTGGATACACCCAAAGAAGGCAATGGCGAAGAGAAAGCGGAGGATGGCCCCTCCAAGAAGCAACCCAAGCGCCGACGTTAGTGGCGCCGCTCTAAGTCCCGCCACAGCAAAAACAACGATAACAACGCAAGAGAAAATAATACTCCAATCGACTCCAGAGGAAACAATGACCACATTGCCCCGGCGGCAGAGCAAGATGAAGCTGCAAGTGGCGAACATAGTACAGATCCAACGTCTGAACACGGCGACGCCGAGGATAAACCTCATCAAACCCCCTCTGGGAAGGAAAACAGCCCGGACGAAGATGCACCCATCATCCCGAAAACGCACTCGGAGCAAGACAACCTAAGCAGAAGGCTTATTGCCACAGCGAGGAGTCTGAAAAAGCAGAAGCAAAGTCTTAAGGCCGCACAGAATACGCTCAACAGCAGGTGGAACGAAGTGCTCGACAATGAAGCAAAATATGGTGGAAGTTACCACACAAAGAGCTATCCAAAGCGCAAGCTATTACCTGAATTCGACGATGAGGCCTGTAACACCCTCGATGCGGCTATATCTCCCACGTGTCGGAGCACGACTTAGAGGCACAACCGCATTGAAGGCAATGTCGCAAGAGGGGTAATATTTACACATCCAATGTACTGAATAAGAAAGAGGTACAGAGTTGGCTTACAATCGCCACTTCACACAATACATGAATATAGCATTACATCATCCAGAAAACAAACAAGGTCCGACTACGGAACCAAAATAAAAGAAGACTACCCCTAATGCAAAAGATCCTCGATCGCCCCAACTGGGCTCCACTACTGATCAACTGCAACGAAACAACGCAATGAACGAGATCTTCATCGAGCTCCTCCTTGAGCTTGGTTGCATCACCTGCATGGTATCAACGGCACCTGCAACTGGATTTGGAAGTAACCTGTGAGTCACGGGGACTCAGCAATCTCACACCCTCGCGATCAAGACTATTTAAGCTTATAGGTAGGGAAAAGGGGTAGTGAGGTGGAGCTGCAGCAAGCACTAAGCATATATGGTGGCTAACTTACGCAAATGAGAGCGAGAAGAGAAGGCAAAGCACGTTCAAGCATAACTCCAACACCGTGTTAACTTCCCGGACCCCGCCGAGAAGAGACCATCACGGCTACAAACGCGGTTGATGCATTTTAATTAAGTTAAGTGTCAAGTTTTCTACAACCGGACATTAACAAATTCCCATCTGTCCATAACCGCAGGCATGGCTTTCGAAAGTTCAAAACCTTGCAGGGGTGTCCCAACTTAGCACATCACAAGCTCTCACGGTCAACAAAGGATATTCCTTCTCCCAGGAAGACCCGATCAGACTCGGAATCCCGGTTACAAGACATTTCGACGATGGTAAAACAAGACCAGCAAAGCCACCCGAATGTGCCGACAAATCCCGATAGGAGCTGCACATATCTCATTCTCAGGGCACACCGGATTGTCCAAGGTTCCGGTAGGCCAGCCCAGAGTTGCCCCTGGTGGCCACCGGCAGCTGACAGGTTGGACCAACACTCAGAGGAGCACTGGCCCGGGGGTTTAAATAAAGATGACCCTTGAGTCTGCAGAACCCAAGGGAAAGAAAAGGCTAGGTGGCAAATGGTAAAACCAATGTTGGGCCTTTCTGGAGGAGTTTTATTCAAGGTGAACTGTCAAGGGGTTCCCATTATAACCCAACTGTGTAAGGAACACAAAATCAAGGAACATAACACCGGTATGACGGAAACTAGGGCGGCAAGAGTGGAACAAAACACCAGGCATAAGGCCGAGCCTTCCACCCTTTACCAAGTATATAGATGCATTAATTAAATAAGAGATATTGTGATATCCCAACCAATATCCATGTTCCAACAAGGAACAAACTCCAATCTTCACCTGCAACTAGCAATGGTAACATAGCCAAACAATGGTTTGCTAGGACAAGGTGGGTTAGAGGCTTGGCTTAGCAATATGGGAGGCATGATATAGCAAGTGGTAGGTATCGCAGCAAAGGCATAACAAAAGAGCGAGCAACTAGCAAGCAAATATAGAAGTGATTTCGAGGGTATACCTGAGATCCCGCAAGGAAGAAGAATGGGTCCATGAAGGAGACAAACGGGCGTAGTCGAATGGATCCTCACAACTCCGGAACGAAACCGAAGCTAACGCAAGAAGTAACCTGGAAAGAAGCAAACAACATAGTAAACAACCATCACATAATCATGGCATGATGCACAACAAGTATGATGCATGTCCGGTTTAAATATGCATGGCATGGAAAAGTGCACAAGCAATCCTACAAATTAAGTGGAGCTCAAGATGCAACGAGTTGCATATTGACGAAACACCACATCAATTATTTAGTTCTCTCTCGTTTAGGTACCCAACAATATTAAATGTTGATTAACATGGCAAGAGGTAAAGGATAATAAAACTATACTATCTAATCAATTTAAATGGGGCCGGATATAACAAAGAACGAATCCGGTAAATCCCCATATGCCTTAGTAATTTATTGCAACAACAATTTAAACATTTTAATTGTTGTTATCATGATGCAGATGACATGAACAAGTTTATGCAATTTTAAGAAAATGTTAACAAGAGCATATTATGAAGCATTTGTCATCGTGGCGGAAACGAAAGGGGTTCCACGACAACGAATCCGAAAATGATGCCGCGACAACTTTCCGTTTCCGGAAACTCGATTGAGACATCGGTGCAAAGAATGTGACGGGAGCGTGTCATGCAAGAATGGTGGGGTGATCTCGGATACCGAGTTCCCACATGTCGGTGGCAGGCAAAAGAGGGGCAACGTGCACCGATAGTTCAGACTCGAGGCAAAACAAGGGTGCATCTCATACAACATGCATTCATTCACGGGCGGTCGTCTCGGGGTTATACCTTCGAAGCGTGCAATCGGGACGGTTCTCGTTCGGTGCAAAGTAGAGGAAGTAGACGTTCTCGAGACGTTCAAAGTGGAAGTAGGGGTACATGACGACGGTAGAGGTACTCGTGATCTTGGCGGCGGTAGTCGTTCACATTCTTAGTTGCACAATTTTCCATAGATGTTCGGGATCACGACGAGGGACTTGACGTCCACGGAGGCTTCGAGGGTCGACGGTAGTTGTTCCCGCATCTTCGTGGAAGTAGTCGTACTCGGCGATAGTGGTACTTGGCGTTTCGTTCGGTACTCGTTCGAGCATCCAAGGTCTTCGGCGCTACGATAGTCGAACTTGACATTTCCAAGGGGCTCCGGATGTCGTGGTACTTGGTGAATCCGCATGGTCGTACACGTCCGTAGGAGTTCGGGGCCAACGATAGAGGTACTTAGCGATCTCTGAAACGTCTTGTGGCAGTTCCTGTCTCGGCAGCAAGTCTTGACGGTCCAAAACTTCAGGAACGAAGGTGCACAGAGGCAACAAAATGCTCGGGGTTCTCGGTCATGGCCATGCCAAAACTTCTCGCGGATGGCCGACAAGGACGAGTGGAGGCACGCACGGGAGGTGCTCTGGAGGGCGCCATGGTTCTTCGTGCATGCTCGAACAGTGAGCCCCTCTCGCTGGGACGCGGCGTGAAAGATGGAGCTCGGGCTCCTGGACGCTGCTGCAGGCATGAATGGATGGGAGATGTGGAGCTCTGCCCGGACGGCGCTCCAGCGGGCGAGGCGGCGGCATGAGTCAGGAGGCGGCTCGGCTTTGGGAGGAGGCACGCTGCGAAGGCATGCCTCGCGGTCCATGAAATGGAGCAGGGGAGGCGCACGGGGGAACCACAGCGAGGAGAAGGGAGCAGAGGTGCGCGTCGGGGAAGGCAAGCGGGAGGTCAGCGGGTGCCAGCGGCAGCGGCGGCTCGCCGGCGAACGGGGCGCCATGGTCGCCTGAAGAGGCCGCGGCAGGGGGTCGGGCGAGGCCTGGGCGGCGCTAGCGAGAACTGGACGTGGGGAGAGAGGAAGATGGGGACGAGAGGGATGGAGAAGAAAGGAGATCGAGGGAGAGAAGGGATGGGGATCGAGCTGCGTGCGCTGCTTGGCTCGGAGCGTGCGTGAGAGACGGCGCTGGAGGGAGGCGAGGGAGATGCCAGGGGATCGGGCAGAGGAGCGAGATGGGATCGAGCCGAAGTGTTTCTGGCGGCGCGAGGGGAAGGAATCGAGGGAGAGGGGGATGTGGGATCGAGGCCTAGGTTTACGAGGACGTGCGGGCTGGCCTTAGAAGACGCGGATGGGCTGCTGAGGCCCAACTGGACTGCGGGGAAGCAGGCCTCCTGGCCGCTGGGCTCTGCTTTCTTAACCTCTCTCAATTTCCTTTAACAGAAAGCAAAGAGAGGATAAAAATGGAAAAGGAGGGGTTAGAGAAAACATTTGGGCATGCGGTTAAATTTCCCAGACTCACAAAAATGAGTTCGTTCCAAGAAAATGCATTTGGCACCGCTTGGAAGGATTGCATTCAAACACATTTGAATGTGATTCAAATAAGTTTGAATTAACAAAACATTTTTTGGAGAGTCCAAAAATGTTCGAAATTTTTGTGGAGATCGGGAAAGCGATGAAAGAAAACATGGGCAAAGTTGGAGACCAAGAATTAAGATAACAAAGGCATTGGGATATTTTGCAAGTGTGTTTGTGGTAAATTCAAACAATTGGAATATTTACTATAGCTCTCTAAATATCGAGAGGATATGTTTTAAAGAGAATCACCATGTGAATTCCCTCGGTTTAAATGGATTAAAGATCCATGACATTTATTTAGTTGAGTTGCAAAAGATTTATGAGATGATGGCATGATGACATGATGCAATGCAAAAATAAAAGGGCAGGCACAAATGAAACACACGGTGAAACCCGGAATATATGGAAGTCTTCTCGAGCATCGGTCTTGGGGCGTTACAACACTCCACCACTATGAGAGGATTTCGTCCCGAGATCTAGGATGGCACCGGATAGAAAACGGAAGAGGAAGAGGTAAAACAAAGTTGCTTCTTAGACCAATGAGTGAAACCAAAGAACCTTGCGAGGTTAAACAATTGGAAAGAAGAATACAACGGAGATGAACAAAGTTGAAAACACTCCGTTAGAAAAGAGGAACAAAGAACATTACTAGAACCTTGTAGGTTGAAAGACATAAGAAAAAGGGTTGCAATGGACAAGAAGTACATGAAAGCACTCCGGTAGAAACGAGATGTACAAGGAGCGATAAGGATCAATTACGACAACACTCCGGTTGGAAATGGAAGGTAAAGAATATGAGCTTGGCAAAATGAAAGCACTTGGATGAGAGTCCGATTAGAAGAGGAATGATAGCACAACACTCCGGTTAAAAAGGATAAGCACGAAAAGAACATGATCTTTGGCAAAACGAGATGATGGGTGAAAAGAACAACATCACAATGCCTCCGGAATGAAAGAATAGAAGTTGGATCATTGGGAAAAGAAAGAATTGAGAATAAAATGACAACTTCTGCCACAAATGATCTTGGAAGGCAGCCTTCCAAGAGGGTTATAACGGAGTTGTTAGAAAAAACAACAACGAAAAGAGTAAGCTTGTAGTGGGGTTATGGAGAACATCTCGAAATTATGAGGTGAACTTCTACCACTAATGGAAACAATAGATTGGATTGATATTAACAAGAAGACGAGAAACTTATCTCACCGGAAGGATAAATGAAGAACTTGGGTCATTTATAAGCACCATAGATAGTAGCAAACCTTAGGGAAGGCTTTAGGTGAAACATGACACATGATAGCTTCAACGAAGAGGTTGATGGATTTAAAATACCTCATTCTTAACAACATGTGAATCATGAAACATGAACTCAAATCAATAAGAATGACATAATACCACCTCCAATGATACGGTAGAAGGAATTGCACTCCGGATTTCAAAATGAAGAAAGCTTGAGCTCCTCTGAAAAGAATCTTGATGAACACTTCGAGAAGGAATTAAATCCTTTATGAACCAACATGTAGTGTCTCCATGAAGAACTCCAGTAACAAAAGGATGATTACACGAAAGGAAAGAGAAGTTGAAACCGCAAGGTGAATCCTTGCAATGATTTAGATGAATCTCCGTGGTGATATAATTGCGAGAGCTTGGAACTCTTGGAAAATAAAAGATAAGGCCTCTCGAACCGAGAATGTGATATGATGAACCTCCGGAATAAGGAATTAATCACTTGGATGAAAACAAGAATAAGAATTACGTAACACGTATCCTTCACCAATTTAGATTGATGACAAGCAATGGATTTGGCATACTACTTATTCTCGTAGAAAGGATTAAGCGAGATATAGTGCCAACTTGGGAAGGTCTTCAACGAACCACCGGTAGGATTGAAACAACGAATGAATTGATACAACAACAAAGGAAGAGAAATCTTGAACGAACCATCGGTAGGATTGAAAATGAACGAAGAAAAGATAAAGAAACACCGGGAAGAATTAGAGAACAAATGAAGATACTTGAGGGGATTTAGATATCAGTGAAACGAATAGATCACGAACTGATTAGAGAATATTTGAATGATGCGCCGGTAAGATTTCGAGAATGAGAGCTGAAAGCTGAAAGAATAATTCTGAAATGATGGCCTTCAGAGAATCAGACTGAAAAGACTCCTGTATTGCTCCGGAAGGTGAAAAGAATTCTCACAATCGAAAACAATTATGAGAGGAAGGCATCAATCTTGAATCACGAGTCTTTGAAAGAACGGGTAAGGATTTAAGAGGAACTCTTCTTCGGTCTACAAAATCCGAGAATGACGACGAGAAACACCACCTTGAGTTGCTGAGGCACTCTAGAATGGAAAATTAGAAAGGTTGAACCAACAACGAAAAGAATTTGAAAGATCTTAGAGAAGAACATATGACTGATGATAATTCATTCTTATGTCAACTTTGAAAGAAATGAGAATAACTCTGGGAAAAACTAGAAGAGTCAGGTAAGATCCTGGAAAAAGACATGTGGGTTAGGACCCACTCAAGAGAAACACCGTTGAACTGATTACTTGAAAAGGAGATAGCACCGGTTGAATTAAATGGCTTGAATAAGATAAGACCTCGAAATAGGTTGAACGGATCTTGGATGACAAGACGAGCCTTCTGAGATATCTTCAGCACTCCGGAACAAATGAATAGAAAGGGGTGAACAATTTAAGAGAGTCTTCGGTAAGGACTTCGAACATGAAAAGCATGTGAACCCATGAAAAAGATATTATCAACACCGAAAGCTTGCATTGAATCCACCAGAGAAGAAAGAGAACGAATAATGATAACTTGAAGCTCCGTTAGTATCTTCTTGAGAATCACCAGATAAGAACATTGACGGAAAATAATGGAAGACTTCACATCAATAAGATGATACTTGATTAGAAATCCGAGTCCTCGAAGAAAAAGGGTGGGTGGGCGGGAAAACAAAGGCAACTTAGGAACGGATGAGACAAACACCGTTGAGAAGACTTGGAGTTGGTCTTGTGGATATTGAAATGATTGGATCCACTTGAAGAGAAGCACACCGGTTGACAAGGATTGACATGACAAACTCGATGATCGAGAAAGATTGGTATTCACATAGAAATATGAGAACACCGCTTAGGAAAGGTATGGAATCAGCAGTTGACTTTGAAGCAACTCGAATACCAGAACTGAAAAACAAAACAAAGGATTGGCTTGCAGAATAAGCCGGAACAAACATATGATAGAGATTTCATCCGAAGTTTTCATGGTGGGGCCCACACGGGCTCGATCATACAACACCATCATGTACAAGGCAGTGCACATGACATACGAAGCGTCCCCGAGTCAGCATAGCCAAGGACTCTTTAAGACACAATGAGACCACTGTAAAAACAACCGTGGATAGGCGGGCCACTAGACGTCGAACCCCAATTTCATATCATACATCTGTCGGAAAGATATCCTAAGAGCTACTTGAATTCCCACTTATAAACTCCCGAAACTTTCCGGTTATGCAATCTGGTGTTGGGGATACAGGGGAAGCATAAAATCTCACCCAAAACTAGCAAATCCTACATCCAGCTGTATCCATCCTTCAACACATAACCAAGAAACCTTCGGAAATCATTTACCTCAACCTTCGAAAAGCATCCATTATACGAGTTATGGCAATACTCCCAAACTCCCGCCCCAGTACTGGGTGGCATTGAGGTTATCTCACCAACAACTGCATAAAAGAGATTTTCGATGTCGGAGAAACTCAGGTATTCCAGAATTTCAACGATAAAATTGTGACGACAACACCTCGGAGCTCAACTCCTCGGGACACTGCCACAACCCCTAAATGTCAGGAGGCACCAAGAACAATGTTCTCATCACAAGACTATCGGAACGATTCCAAGATACCCGTGTGATCCTAAATTTTTTTAGTGATATTTGAGAAGAGAAGAGTCAAAACTCTACGTCAGGAAGCCTCACTAGAGCGATGAAGGGACTGAGGAGTAAAAAGAATCCTACTCTCCGATATATATAATCCTAAAAGACTCAAAACATTTTTCTAGACTCAACAACGCCAGCGATTCGATCAAGCAGGGGGCTCCTAAGTCGGGGAAGGCTCTGATTACCAACTTGTAACACCCTCGATGCGGCTATATCTCCCACATGTCGGAGCACGACTTAGAGGCATAACCGCATTGAAGGCAATGTCGCAAGAGGGGTAATCTTTACACATCTCATGTACTGAATAAGAAAGAAGTACAGAGTTGGCTTACAATCGCCACTTCACACAATACATGAATATAGCATTACATCATCCAGAAAACAAACAAGGTCCGACTACGGAACCAAAATAAAAGAAGACTACCCCTAATGCAAAAGATCCCCGATCGCCCCAACTGGGCTTCACTACTGATCAACTACAACGAAACAACACAATGAACGAGATCTTCATTGAGCTCCTCCTTGAGCTCAGTTGCGTCACCTGCATGGTATCAACGGCACCTGCAACTGGATTTGGAAGTAACCTGTGAGTCACGGGGACTCAGCAATCTCACACCCTCGCGATCAAGACTATTTAAGCTTATAGGTAGGGAAAAGGGGTAGTGAGGTGGAGCTGCAGCAAGCACTAAGCATATATGGTGGCTAACTTACGCAAATGAGAGCGAGAAGAGAAGGCAAAGCACGGCCATGAACTAGAAGTGATCAAGAATCGATCCTGAAACTACTTACGTTCAAGCATAACTCCAACACCATGTTCACTTCCCGGACCCCGCCGAGAAGAGACCATCACGGCTACACACGCGGTTGATGCATTTTAATTAAGTTAAGTGTCAAGTTTTCTACAACCGGACATTAATAAATTCCCATCTATCCATAACCACGGGCACGGCTTTCGAAAGTTCAAAACCCTGCAGGGGTGTCCCAACTTAGCCCATCACAAGCTCTCACAGTCAACGAAGGATATTCCTTCTCCCAGGAAGACCCGATCAGACTCGGAATCCCGGTTACAAGACATTTGGACGATGGTGAAACAAAACCAGCAAAGCCACCCGAATGTGCCGACAAATCCCGATAGGAGCTGCACATATCTCGTTCTCAGGGCACACCGGATTGTCCAAGATTCCGGTAGGCCAGCCCAGAGTTGCCCCTGGTGGCCACCGGCAGCTGACAGGTTGGACCAACACTCAGAGGAGCACTGGCCCGGGGGTTTAAATAAAGATGACCCTTGAGTCTGTAGAACCCAAGGGAAAGAAAAGGCTAGCTGGCAAATGGTAAAACCAATGTTGGGCCATGCTGGAGGAGTTTTATTCAAGGCGAACTGTCAAGGGGTTCCCATTATAACCCAACCGTGTAAGGAACGCAAAATCAAGGAACATAACACTGGTATGACGGAAACTAGGGCGGCAAGAGTGGAACAAAACACCAGGCATAAAGCCGAGCCTTCCACCCTTTACCAAGTATATAGATGCATTAATTAAATAAGAGATATTGTGATATCCCAACCAATATCCATGTTCCAACAAGGAACAAACTCTAATCTTCACCTGCAACTAGCAATGGTAACATAGACAAACAACGGTTTGCTAGGACTAGGTGGGTTAGAGGCTTGGCTTAGCAATATGGGAGGCATGATATAGCAAGTGGTAGGTATCGCAGCAAAGGCATAGCAAAAGAGCGAGTGAGGGAGTCCTGGATTAGGGGGTGTCCGGATAGCCGGACTATACCTTTGGCCAGACTCCTGGACTATGAAGATACAAGATTGAAGACTTCGTCCCGTGTCCGGAAGGGACTTTCCTTGGCATGGAAGGCAAGCTTGGCGATATGGATATGTAGATCTCCTACCATTGTAACCGACTCTGTGTAACCCTAGCCCTCTCCGGTGTCTATATAAACCGGAGGGTTTTAGTCCGTAGGACGAAGAACAACAATCATACCATAGGCTAGCTTCTAGGGTTTAGCCTCCTTGATCTTGTGGTAGATCTACTCTTGTACTACCCATATCATTAATATTAATCAAGAAGGAGTAGGGTTTTACCTCCATTGAGAGGGCCCGAACCTGGGTAAAAACATCGTGTCCTTGTCTCCTGTTACCATCCTCCTAGACGCACAGTTCGGGACCCCCTACCCGAGATCCGCCGGTTTTGACACCGACATTGGTGCTTTCATTGAGAGTTCCTCTGTGTCGTCACTTTTAGGCCCGATGGCTCCTCCGATCATCAACGACGATGCAATCCAGGGTGAGACTTTTCTCCCTGGACAGATCTTCGTATTTGGCGGCTTTGCACTGCGGGCCAATTCGCTTGGCCATCTAGAGCAGATCGAAGGCTACGCCCTGGCCATCAGGTCAGATTTGGAAGTTTGAGCTACACGGCCGACCTCCGCGGAGACTTGATCTTCGACGGATTCGAGCCGCAGCCGAGCGCGCCGCACTGTCACGATGGGCATGATCTAGCTCTGCCGCCGAATAGTGCCCTGGAGGCCGCACCCGCATAAGCTCTGACCCTTAATTCGGAGCCAACTGCGCCAATCGAGGATGGGTGGTTGGACACCGCTTGGGGGGCTGCAATATCTACGGCGATCAAGCCGAACACCAGCCCTATTCTCTGCGAAGCCCGTGACTCCAAGGAGCCAGACTCCTCTCCAGACTCCGAGCCCTCCGCGCCCCTACCGATCGAACCCGATTGGGCGCCGATCATGGAGTTCACCTCCGCGGACATCTTTCAGCACTCGCCCTTCGGCGATATTCTTAATTCACTGAAGTCTCTCTATTTATCAGGAGAGCCCTGGCCGGACTATGGTCAGCAAGGTTGGGATGCGGATGATGAAGAAATTCAATGCCCACCCACCACCCACTTCGTAGCCACTATCGATGATTTAACCGACATGCTCGATTTTGACTCCGAAGACATCGACGGTATGGACGCCGATGCAGGAGACGATCAAGAACCAGCGCCTATAGGGCACTGGAAAGCCACCTCGTCGTATGATATATACATGGTGGACACCCCAAAAGAAGGCAATGGCGATGGAACAGCGGAGGATGACCCCTCCAAGAAGCAGCCTAAGCGCCGGCGTCAGCGGCGCCGCTCTAAATCCCGCCAAAGCAAAAACGGTGATTCCGGCACGGGAGATAATAACACCCCGAACAGTGCCGAAGACAACCACCTCCAGCAAGATTCAGCACAGGAGGATGGAGAAGCCAGCCCTCATGAGAGAGCGGCAGACAGAGAGGTCGAGGACGATAATTATATGCCTCCCTCCGAAGACGAGGAAAGCCTCGACGACGACGAATTTGTTGTGCCGGAGGATCCCGTCGAACAAGAGCGTTTCAAACACAGGCTTATGGCCACGGTGAGCAGCCTCAAGAAAAAACAACAATAGCTTAGAGCTGATCAAGATTTGCTAGCCGACAGATGGACTGAAGTCCTTGCGGCCGAAGAGTATGAACTCGAACGCCCCTCCAAGAGCTACCCAAAGCGCAGGTTGCTACCCCGATTAGAGGAGGAAGCACCTAAACCTACATCACCAGCGCATGATGCGGCCGACCGGCCACCCTGTGGCCGCGACAGAGAGGCCTCTCAGCCCTCCACTCAAGCCGCACCCCGGCGCCGCTCAAAAAATACCAAGGCACGGGAAAACGTGCCAGACCTGCGAGATATATTGGAGGACAAGGCAAGGCAAACAAGATCGATCTACGGATCGTGTGGGTGTCCCACGACACGAGACGGTAATCGTCACTCCGGATACAGTAAATCCGACTGGGCCGAACACAGTAGACAAAGCTCGTTTGAGCTGCGTCGTGATATAGCCCAATATAGAGGCGCCGCACACCCACTATGCTTCACAGATGAAGTAATGGATCATCAAATCCCCGAGGGTTTCAAACCTGTGAACATCGAATCATATGATGGCACAACAAATCCTGCGGTATGGATCGAGGACTATCTCCTTCATATCCACATGGCCCGCGGTGATGACCTACACGCCATCAAATACCTCCCACTCAAGCTTAAAGGACCAGCTCGGCATTGGCTTAACAGCTTGCCAGCAGAATCAATTGGTTGTTGGGAGGACCTGGAAGCCGCATTCCTCGACAATTTCCAGGGAACTTATGTGCGACCACCAGACGCTGATGACCTAAGCCACATAATTCAGCAGCCAGAGGAATCGGCCAGACAATTCTGGACGCGGTTCCTAACCAAGAAAAATCAAATCGTCGACTGTCCGGACGCAGAGGCCCTAGCAGCCTTCAAGCATAACATCCGCGACGAGTGGCTTGCACGACACCTAGGACAGGAAAAGCCGAAATCTATGGCAGCCCTCACGACACTTATGACCCGCTTTTGCGCGGGAGAAGACAGCCGGCTAGCTTGCAGCAATAACATGACCAAGAGTCCTGGTAATTCGGATACCAAGGACAGCAGTGGCAGGTCGCGTCGCAACAAGCAAAAGCGCCGCATTAACGGCAACAATGTTGAGGATACGGCAGTTAATGCCGGATTCAGAGGCTCTAAACCCAGTCAGTGGAAAAAGCCATTCAAAAAAAATACTCCGGGCCCGTCCAGTTTGGACCGAATACTCGACCGCTCATGCCAGATACATGGCACCCCCGAAAAACCAGCCAATCACACCAACAGGGATTGTTGGGTGTTCAAGCAGGCAGGCAAGTTAAATGCCGAAAGCAGAGACAAGGGGCTGCATAGCAACAACGAGGAGGAGCCCCGGCCGCCGAACAACAGTGGATAGAAAGGTTTTCCCCCACAAGTGCGGACGGTGAACATGATATACGCAACCCACATCCCCAAGAGGGAGCGGAAGCGTGCGCTAAGGGACGTATACGCGATGGAGCCAGTCGCCCCAAAGTTCAACCCATGGTCTTCCTGCCCGATCACTTTTGATCGAAGGGACCACCCCACTAGCATCTGTCATGGCGGATTCACCACATTGGTTCTAGACCCAATTATTGACGAATTTCACCTCACTAGAGTCCTTATGGACGGCGACAGCAGCCTGAACCTGCTTTACCAGGATAGAGTGCGGAAAATGGGCATCGATCCCTCGAGGATTAAACCCACTAAAACGACCTTTAAAGGCGTCATACCAGGTGTAGAGGCCAACTGTACAGGCTCAGTTACACTTGAAGTGGTCTTCGGATCTCTAGATAATTTCCGAAGCGAGGAGTTAATCTTTGACATAGTCCCGTTCCGCAGTGGCTATCACGCACTGCTCGGGCGAACCGCATTTGCCAAGTTCAATGCGGTTCCGCACTACGCATACCTTAAGCTCAAGATGCCAGGCCCTCGAGGAGTCATTACGGTCAATGGAAACACCGAACGCTCTCTCCGAACGGAGGAGCATACGGCGGCTCTCGCAGCGGAAGTACAAAGCAGCCTCTCAAGGCAATTCTCCAGTCCAGCCATTAAACGTCCGGACACTGCCAAGCGCGCCCGGAGTAACCTACAACAAGACCGCCTGGCACGTTCTGAGCAAGCGTAGCAATGTGGCCCCAACCCCAGCCCTCGCGAACTTGCGAAACCAGTGTTGCGCGTACATAACTACTCTCTGGAAATACCATGGGCACAAGGGGAGGGGCACCATCACGGCACACCCCAAACGCGGCTTAAACCGCACTAGGGGCTGCCGATTTCTTAATTTTCTCTTATTTTCAGGACTCCGTTTTTCGGAAGGCTTGTCCGGCAGTACAATTGCCGCAGAAACGATACAACCAGGGAAGCAGAAAGCTACACCGCACTATGGAAGTCTAAGGTGGTCTCTATAACGAGCAGTATACCTGTTTCACATACCATTTTGCATCTCGCCCCTGGAAAGGACATGTTAAATAGTCCCATCTTTTGCTTATTGCACTATTTGTATCGTTCTGCTTTGATCGCAGCCTTTTTAAATAAACAATGCATAGCTTCCGTCTATTATTGCATTACTCTTTTTTATGAATATGTGTTCATTAATGACATGTTGCACCCGTACACTTTGGTACGACCAATACGCCAGGGGCTTCAGTACCCCACAATACGGTGTGAGAAGTCCGAACACTTTCACAAGTGTGGCACCCCGAACTTATAGCATTATATGCATCGGCTCCGAATCATGTCTTGGGTCAATAGTTGGGTTTTCCCGGCTCCTATGTTTTGGTACCTTACGTTCCGTTATATCGGCTAAGGTAGCACTAGGAGAACTACTGCTATTGTGCCCCAGTTGAGCTGGGCTAAGCACCTTAGTAGAGAAAGCTAAAACTGACCGTCATGATGAGGCGAGAGCTGGTCGCTGTTCGAGAGGTTTTCGAGTTCCTAAAGACTTATGCCGCTTAGAGCGAGGAGTCGGCTTTGTCCGGCCTATGCGTGGATAGCGCCCCGAACTCGGTCTTCCGAACACTAGGGGCTTCACCAAAATTTAAAATTATAGAATTCTATGGCTAAGTGAGAGTGTTCAAGCATTATAGTCCGATTACCTTGTTCGTTGTGTTGAGCGCCTCCCTCGAAGGACCCAAGAATGGGAAAAAGAGCGCTCATGTTTATCCCGAACACCCCAGCACTCGCGGCATGGGGGCAGAAGCCGACGACTCGCCATCTCTCAAATTTGATAAACGGCCACACAGAAGGTAATATTTTAAATTCAAAAGCGTTGCTTAGCGCATATGAACAAGTTTTCAGCGTACAGGATCACAAATGCGAGTTTACTCAAAAATTACATCTTTGGAGCATTCATCCGCTATAAGGCGGGCACCCTTCAGGACGCCCTCATAATACGCTTCCGGGACGCGATGCTCCTTGCCCGGCGGCGGCCCGTCCTTCACCAGCTTCTCCGCATCCATCTTGCCCCAGTGCACTTTAGCACGGGCAAGCGCCCTATGGGCACCTTCGATGTAGATGGAGCGCTTGATTACTTCAAGCCGTGGACATGCATCCACCAGCTGCCTCACCAGCCTGAAGTAGCTCCCGGGCAGAGCCTCTTCAGGCCAAAGCCGCACTATGAGGCCCTTTATGGCATGTTCGGCCACCTTGTGGAGCTCGACCATTTGCTTCAGCTGGTCGCTCAAAGGCACCAGGTGTCCGGCCTCAGCATACTTAGACCAGAACACCTTCTCCGTCGAGCTCCCCTCCTCGGCTCGGTAATAGGCGGCGGCATCAGACGCACTGCGGGGCAAATCTGCGAACGCTCCTGCATAGCTTCGGACTCGGGTAAGTAACAAGTAATTCACTTTCACGTGCTTGCTTTGCATAATGAATGCCTTACCCGCCGCTATCTTCTTCATCGCTTCAATTTCTTGGAGGGTTTTCTGGGCTTCGGCCTTGGCAGACTTCGTGCTTTCGAGGGCTGCCGCAAGCTTGGACGCTTGCGTCTTTGAGTCAAGCTCCAAACTCTCGTGTTTTTTTCACGAGAGCCTATAGCTCTTTCTTCACCTCCTCCACCTGCGCCTCCTGCTTCCCTCTCTCTGTGCGCTCCGCGGCTGCTTTGTTTTCGGCCTCGGACAGCACTTTCTTAAGGGTTGCCACTTCGGCCGTGGCCCCTATAATAGCACGTTGATCCTGTCATTTTTTGCAACCACATCTATATACTTGCGCAAGGTATTACTTACCTTCCTTCTCCTCGAGTTGCCTCTTGGCATGGCCGAGCTTGTTCTCGGACCGCGCGAGGTTTTGCTTCAGCGTATCCACCTCCGCAGTCAGTGCGACGGAGGCCAGCAGCGAAGCCTGCATACGCATATTGACTTGATTATGTTAGACTCCTGCGAATGTTATTAGATCCTCTATTCGGCTTTTCTTTCCGAACGCCGAACAGAGCATCAGGGGCTACTGTCTATGCGGTAATATTTTTACATATTCTTTACTTACCTCAAAGCCTGTTAGAAGGCTGGCACAGGCTTTAGTCAGTCCGCTCTTGGCGGACTGAACCTTCTGGATCACCGCACTCATAATAGTGCGGTGCTCCTCGTCGATGGAGGCGCCGTTAAGCACCTCCAGCAAATTGTCCGGTGCCTCCAGTTGGACGGAGGTCACCGGCTCGGCAGGCTTGCTCCTCTTGGAAGGAGGCTGCCTACCGGAGTCCAGAACCGTTGAAGGTTCCGGCACAGTGTCCGGCTC
Organism: Triticum urartu; assembly: GCF_003073215.2. Classification (NCBI taxonomy): domain Eukaryota; kingdom Viridiplantae; phylum Streptophyta; class Magnoliopsida; order Poales; family Poaceae; genus Triticum; species Triticum urartu. Next base: position 613,596,909 of record NC_053024.1, read on the forward strand.
AAGGCCGGACTCGAAGCCCTTGGGGGTTTTATCCCCTTTACGCCTGGAGTCCAGGAGGTCGCCTAGCGGCGCCTCCAGGACCACCTCCTCCTGGCTTGGAACCTGTTGGGACGCCACCTCGGCGTCGTCCGTAGGGTGGGGGAGGTAGCCGTCGGAAGCGAATTCACATCCGACGAATCTAGGGAGCCGCTCGTCGACTCGTCGAGCCCGGCCTTGGGTGGACTGCATAGTCATATTCGGCGTAAGGAGGAGCTGTGCAACAAAGGAACACTATGAATTGCTCTGGTGTCCGAATACTTACGATCTCGCCAGGGGCTTGGCCCTGTGCGGACACTCGTCTTCACCGTCGTCGGCGTTGGTGGAGTAGTCCGGAGGAAGGGTCTTCCCCTTCTTGGACCCTTCGGCCTCCCCAGTTGGGACGGCCTTCCTTTTCTTCCTCCCCCCACTGGAGGGGGAGAGGTCTCTTCTTCCTCCTCGTCGTCTTCACGGGAGGAGTGCGTCTTGGAGTCGTCGGATGATGAATCCGAGACCTCCAGGCGCCGGGCACTCTTTCGAGTCCCCGTGGCCTTCTTCTTGACCTTCTTCTCCGGCACCACATAGGGTGCCGGAACCAGCAGCTTCGCCAAGCGGGCATCCGCTGGGCCTTCGGGTAAAGGAGCCGGACAGTTGATCTGTCCGGACGTCTCCTGCCAATCCTGTCAAAGGTAAGAGAGCTTAGATCCCGCATGGATTCCAACTATGAAAAACTAATACCCTGTAAAAGGTAAAAACAGCTTACCGCACTAGCGTGACGCTGCATGCTGAATCCGCAATCCTCGGTAGCGGATGTGGGGGCCTCGGCGCCCTTGAAAAGCACCTTCCAGGCATCTTCGTACGTCGTGTCGAAGAGCCTCCTCAGAGTTCGGTGCTGCACCGGGTCGAACTCCCACAGGTTGAAAGCCCGTTCTTGACATGGGAGGATCCGGCAGATGAGCATAACCTAGACTACGTTGACAAGTTTGAGCTTCTTGTCCACCAGGGTTTGGACGCATGTTTGGAGTCTGGTCAGCTCTCCTTTTTTACCCCACGACAGGCCCGTCTCTTTCCAGGAGGTGAGCCGCGTAGGGGGTCCGAATCGGAACTCGGGGGCTGCGACCCATTCAGGGTCGCGCGGCTCGGTGATGTACACCCCGATTGCCACCCATTTAGGGTCTCCACGAAGGAGCCCTCGAGCCATAGGACGTTGGGCATCTTGCCCACCATGGCGCCTCCGCACTCCGCCTGGGTGCCGCGCACCACCTTCGACTTGACATTGAAAGTCTTGGGCCATAGGCCGAAATGGGGGCGGATGCAGAAGAAAGCCTCGCACACGACGATAAACGCCGAGATGTTGAGGACAAAGTTCGGGGCCAGATCGTGGAAATCCAGGCCATAGTAGAATATGAGCCCCCGGACAAATGGGTGGAGAGGGAAGCCCAGTCCGCGAAGGAAATGGGGGAGGAACACCACCCTCTCATGGGGCCTAGGGGTGGGGATGAGCTGCCCCTCTTCGGGAAGCCGGTGCGCAATGTCGTTAGACAAGTATCCGGCCTTTCTTAGTTATTTGATGTGTCCCTCCGTGACGGAGGAGACCATCCACTTGCCTCCCGCTCCGGACATGGCTGGAGAAGGTTGAGGTGGGGTGTGCGGACTTGGGCGCTGGAGCTCGAGTGCACGGAAATGGATAGGCAAAGGAGGAAGAAGGCATGGATGAAAAGGTGGATCCTTATCCCCTTATATGGGCGGACGCGACTATGCGTCCCCACCAGCCTGGTAAAGCTCGCTTATCTCCCAAGCGCCGTAATCGATGGCGCAGTTGGGTTACCCACGCCCGTATTGATGCGAATCCCGGAATAAGGGGACACGATCTCTGCTTTGACAAGACGTGCCAAGGAAACTGCCTCGCTAGACGCGCTGAGGTGGGACAGTAAAACGATTCGAATAAAGACTTGGCCGTGGTGTGATGTCATGCTACGGAATACGTCAGCAGATTAGAATTGTGTAAATATTATTCTCTCTATGGCAATATGTGGAAACTTATTTTGCAGAGCCGGACACTATCCATGTGTTCAAAATCTTCTATGAAGTACTTGGAGGAGGAACCCGCCTTGCAATGCCGAAGACAATATGCGCGCCGGACTCGTCGTCATTGAAGCCTAGTTCAGGGCCTACTAAGGGAGTCTTGGATTAGGGGGTGTCCGGATAGCCGGACTATACCTTTGGCCGGACTCCTGGACTGTGAAGATACAAGATTGAAGACTTCGTCCCGTGTCCGGAAGGGACTTTCCTTGGCGTGGAAGGCAAGCTTGGCGATATAGATATGTAGATCTCCTACCATTGTAACCGACTCTGTGTAACCCTAACCCTCTCCGGTGTCTATATAAACCGGAGGGTTTTAGTCCGTAGGACGAAGAACAACAATCATACCATAGGCTAGCTTCTAGGGTTTAGCCTCCTTGATCTCGTGGTAGATCTACTCTTGTACTACCCATATCATCAATATTCATCAAGTAGGAGTAGGGTTTTACCACCATCGAGAGGGCCCGAACCTGGATAAAAACATAGTGTCCCTTGTCTCCTGTTACCTTCCGCCTAGACGCACAGTTCGGGACCCCCTACCCGAGATCCGCCGGTTTTGACACTGACAGCGAGTAACTAGCAAGCAAAGATAGAAGTGATTTCGAGGATATGGTCATCTTGCCTGAGATCCCGCAAGGAAGAAGAACGAGTCCATGAAGGAGACAAACGGGCGTAGTCGAACGGATCCTCACAACTCCGGAACGAAACTGAAGCTAACACGAGAAGTAACCCGGAAAGAAGCAAACAACATAGTAAACAACCATCACATAATCATGGCATGACGCACAACAAGTATGATGCATGTCCGGTTTAAATATGCATGGCATGGCAAAGTGCACAAGCAATCCTACAAATTAAGTGGAGCTCAAGATGCAACGAGTTGCATATTGACGAAACACCACATCAATTATTTAGTTCTCTCTCGTTTAGGTACCCAACAATATTAAATGTTGATTAACATGGCAAGAGGTAAAGCATAACAAAACTATACTATCTAATCAATTTAAATGGGGCCGGATATAACAAATAACGAATCCGGTAAATCCCCATATGCCTTAGTAATTTATTGCAACAACAATTTAAACATTTTAATTGTTGTTATCATGATGCGGATGACATGAACAAGTTTATGCAATTTTAAGAAAATGTTAACAAGAGCATATTATGAAGCATTTGTCATCATGGCGGAAACGAAAGGGGTGCCACGGCAACGAATTCGAAAATGATGCCGCGACAACTTTCTGTTTCTGGAAACTCGATTGAGACATCAGTGCAAAGAAAGTGACGAGAGCGTGTCATGCAAGAATGGTGGGGCGATCTCGGATACCGAGTTCCCACATGTCGGTGGCAGGCAAAAGAGGGGTAACGTGCACCGATAGTTCAGACTCGAGGCAAAACAAGGGTGCATCTCATACAACATGCATTCATTCACGGGCGGTCGTCTCGGGGTTATACCTTCGAAGCGTGCAATCGGGACGGTTCTCGTTCGGTGCAAAGTAGAGGAAGTAGACGTTCTCGGGACGTTCGAAGTGGAAGTAGGGGTACATGATGACGGTAGAGGTACTCGTGATGTTGGTGGCGGTAGTCGTTCACGTTCTTAGTTGCACAATTTTCCGTAGATGTTTGGGATCACGTCGAGGGACTTGACTCCATGGAGGCTTCGAGGGTCGATGGTAGTTGTTCCCGTATCTTCGTGGAAGTAGTCGTACTCGGCGATAGTGGTACTCGGCGTTTCGTTCGGTACTCGTTCAAGCATCCAAGGTCTTCGGTGCTATGGTAGTCGAACTTGACGTTTCCAAGGGGCTGCGGATGTCGTGGTACTTGGCGAATCCGCGTGGTCGTACATGTCCGTAGGAGTTCGGGGCCAACGATGGCGATCTCTGAAACGTCTTGTGACGGTTCCTGTCTCGGTAGCAAGTCTTGACGGTCCAAAACTCCAGGAACGAAGGTGCACAGAGGCAACAAAATGCTCGGGGTTCTCGGTCATGGCCATGCCAAAACTTCTCGCGGATGGCCGACAAGGATGAGTGGAGGCATGCACGGGAGGTGCTCTGGAGGGCGCCATGGTTCTTCGTGCATGCTCGAACAGTGAGCCCCTCTCGCTGGGACGCGGCGTGGAAGATGGAGCTCGGGCTCCTGGATGCTGCTGCAGGCATGAATGGATGGGAGATGGGGAGCTCTGGCCGGACGGCGCTCCAGCGGGCGAGGCAGCGGCATGAGTCAGGAGGCGGCTCGACTTTAGGAGGAGGCACACTGCGAAGGTATGCCTCGCAGTCCACCAAATGGAGCAGGGGAGGCGCACGGGGGAACCACAGCGAGGAGAAGGGAGCAGAGGTGCGCGTCGGGGAAGGCAAGCGGGAGGTCAGCGGGTGCCAGCAGCAGCGGTGGCTCGCCGGCCAACGGGGCGCCATGGTCGCCTGAAGAGGCCGCGACAGGGGGTCGGGCGAGGCCTGGGCGGCGCTAGCGAGAACTGGACGAGGGGAGAGAGGAAGATGGGGACGAGAGGGATGGGTAAGAAAGGAGATCGAGGGAGAGAAGGGATGGGGATCGAGCTGCGTGCGCTGCCTGGCTCGGAGCGTGCGTGAGAGACGGCGCTGGAGGGAGGCGAGGGAGATGCCAGGGGATCGGGCAGAGGAGCGAGATGGGATTGAGGCAAAGGGTTTCTGGCGGCGCGAGGGGAAGGAATCGAGGGAGAGGGATATGTGGGATCAAGGCCTAGGGTTACGAGGGCGTGCGGGCTGGCCTTAGAAGACGCGGATGGGCTGCTGAGGCCCAACTGGACTGCGGGGAAGCAGGCCGCTGGGCTCTGCTTTCTTAACCTCTCTCAATTTCCTTTAACAGAAAGCAAAGAGAGGAGAAAAATGGAAAAGGAGGGGTTAGAGAAAACATTTGGGCATGCGGTTAAATTTCCCAGACTCACAAAAATGAGTTCATTCCGAGAAAATGGATTTGGCGCCGCTTGGAAGGATTGCATTCAAACACATTTGAATGTGATTCAAATAAGTTTGAATTAACAAAACATTTTTTGGAGAGTCCAAAAATGTTCGGAATTTTTGTGGAGATCGGGAAAGCGATGAAAGAAAACATGGGCAAAGTTGGATACCAAGAATTAAGATAACAAAGGCATTGGGATATTTTGCAAGTGTGTTTGCGGTAAATTCAAACAATTGGAATATTTACTATAGCTCTCTAAATATTGAGAGGATATGTTTTAAAGAGAATCACCATGTGAATTTCCTCGGTTTAAATGGATCAAAGATCCATGCCATTTATTTAGTTGAGTTGCAAAAGATTTATGAGATGATGGCATGATGACATGATGCAATGCAAAAATAAAAGGGCAGGCACAAATGAAACACACGGCGAAACCCGGAATATATGGAAGTCTTCTCGAGCATCGGTCTCGGGGCGTTACAAGGCCTTAGAGCCCACACAGCCAAAAAATGAAATGGCCAACCGGCCGGATCCACCACCTTGTGACCGCGATAGAGCGGCTAACAAAGTCGCACATAAGTTAACACACGATCTACGTGAGTACTTGCGCCAAAAATCCGGTATGACCAGATCCATCTATCGATCTAGGAAGCGCGCTCCGGCACAAAATCAAAACCGAATACTACAACCGTCTGAACGCCATGGCACATCCCAATACAGGGGTGCCGCACACCCCCTATGTTTCACTGATGAGGTGCTGGACCACGAATTCCCAGAAGGATTCAAACCAGTGAACATAGAGACATACGGCGGGACCACAGACCCTGGGGTCTGGATTGAGGACTTTATCCTCCCTATCCATATGGCTCGCGGAGAGGATCTCCATGCCATTAATTACTTGCCCCTCAAGCTTAAAGGACCAGCTCGGCACTGGCTGAAAAGCCTCCCTGAAAACTCAATTGGAAGTTGGGAGGAGCTTGAGGATGCTTTCCGGGCTAATTTTCAAGGGACCTACGTTCGACCTCCGGATGCAGACGATTTAAGTCATATAATTCAACAGTCTGGAGAGTCTGCCCGAAAGCTTTGGAATAGGTTTCTCACCAAGAAGAACCAAATCGTCGACTGTCCGGACGCCGAAGCGTTAGCAGCTTTCAAACACAGCGTCCGAGACGGATGGTTCGCCAGACACCTCGACCAAGAAAAACCGAGAACAATGGCAGCTGAAACAAGCCTCATGACCCACTTTTGCGCGGGCGAAGACAGCTGGTTAGCCGGCAGTAGCCCCAGTGACCTAAGCACATCCGAAGTCAGGTATGGCAATGCAAAACCACGACGCAATAAAAGCAAGCGTCAAAATAAAGAAGATAGCCCAGATAATACGGCGGTAAACGCCGGATTCAGGGGCTCTCGACCAGGCAGCAGAAAAAGCCTTTCAAAGCCAGCAGAGATGGACCATCTTGACTAAACAAGATTCTTGACAAACTATGTCAGATTCATGGCACCCCCGATAAACCTGCAAATCACACCCACAGAGAATGCTGGGTCTTCAAGCAGGCCGGTAAGCTAAACGCGGAACATAAGGGGAGGGAGACACCAAGTGAAGATGAGGACGAGCCTCGCCAGCAAGGCACTGGAGGACAGAAAAAATTCCCACCAGAGGTTAAAACAGTAAACATGATCCATGTGACGAAGAGGAGAAGCAAACATGCACCCCGAGACACACGCGCCATGGAGCCCGTCACCCCTAGGTTCAACCCCTGGTTGGCCTGCCCGATCACCTTTGATCACGGGGATCACGCGACAAGCATCTGGTCCAAAGGATTGGCTGCCTTGGTGTTAGATCCAATAATAAACGGATACCATCTCACACGAGTCCTCATGGACGGCGACAGTGGTCTAAATCTGATATATCAGGACACAGTCCGCAAAGTGGGGATAGACCCGACAAAAATAATCCACAGTAATACTACCTTCAAGGGAGTAATACCAGGCCTAGAGGCCCGCTGTACGGGCTCTCTACTACTAGAGGTTGTATTCGGCTCTCCCGACAACTTCCGAAGTGAAAGGTTAACTTTCTACATCGCTCCATTCCGAAGTGGCTATCAGGCACTACTCGGAAGAGCGGCTTTTGCTCGTTTTAATGCAATACCGCATTACGCTTCTCTCAAGCTTAAGATGCCTGGTCCACGTGGCACCATCACAGTTAGCGGAAATACTGAGCATTTTCTACGCGCGGAAGAGTGTGCAGCGGCTTTAACAGCCGAGTACTAACGGCCTCACCAACTAGGAAAAATGACAGGTCGTCAAGACCACGGACACGGTTAGACGAGTCCGGTGCACCATTACATATACATGAGATTGGTTTGATAATCAAACCCTCATAAACAGTACCAGGGGCTTCCCGCGTGTAATCAGGGCTAGTCCGGCTGAACTTGACTTATCTTGAATTTTAATAGTTTATTGATAATAACCAATTTTTGGCACGACAACTTTCACCTAAGTTCCTCTCTTTTATAGATGACTATCGTGCTACACCCGTCCAGGACACGGCACAACAGAGACACAGGCGCAGACGTGCAGCAGGGACCTGCTCAAAGGTTTCTTTTCATATTAAGACCCCCGTAAACCTTTTTTTACTGTCTCTTGTTGTTCACATCCTCCGGATACTCAATACAACCGAGAAGGATATGGACGTTATTGGCATGTGGCCACGTCAGGACATTGCACGTACCTGGACACTCGGGGTTTATTATTACGGGGCATTATTCAGCTCGGTATATGTTATAAAGACCGAATACCTTAGGGAGTGTTCGGCGTCGCGAGTTTGGCCTTATATGCATCAGCTCTGAATCATGTCTTTGGTCAAATGTTGGATTTTCCCGGCTCCCATGTTTTGGTACCTTACGTTCCGCTATATCGGCTAAGGTAGCACTGGGAGAACTACTGCGATTGTGCCCTGGTTCATCCGGATAGCACCTCAGTAGAGAAAGCCGAAAACTGATTGTCATGATGTAGCGCGAGACTGGTCAACCACTCGATGACTCAGCGGAATCTTAGGGATTCCTCTGCACTAACGAAGGGCCGTTTCCCGGTCATATACGTACGCGCCCCGTATTCAGACGAGCGCAGAAGTACCAGGGGCTATATAGTAGCCCCACTGTCAAACTCCTATGGCTAAGTGAAAGTGTTAAAGCAATATAGTCCGATTGCCTCGTTCGCTGCGCTACCACCTCCTTCATGGACCAAGACGTTGGATCAAGTGTGAATACGCGGTTTTTTTGCGAACACCCCCGCATTATATGCATGGTGGCGGAAGCCGACGACTGCTAACTTTCAGGTTATATACATATATACATAAACGGCCGCACAGGAGGCATTATAATATTTTCAGGCAAAAGTATAAACACATCCTTTATAATTCAATAAAACATTGTTTTCACAATGGGATTATATGTCACTCGAACATAATATTTTTCGAGCACTGAGCCTCTATCGAACGAGCGCCCTCAAGGACCTCTTCAAAGTAGTGCTCGACAGCCACTCGGCCCACAGCCGAACCCTGTGTTGCAATAGTGGTGGCCTCCATCTCTGCCCAGTATGTTTTGACACGGGCAAATGCCATCCGTGCACCCTCTATGCACGCCGACCTCTTCATAGCGTCGATGTGCGGCACAGCACCAAGGAATTGTTGCACTAAACTAAAGTAACTATTCGTCCTTGGCCCTCCCGGTCACAGATGATCCACAATAGACCTCATGGTAAGTCCGGACAACCTATGGAGCTCGGCCCACTCGGCCATTCGCTCATTCAACAGCAGCGGACGCACTGGAGCATGGAATTGTGACCAGAACAGCTTTTTGTAACATCCCAATTTTCCTAAATTAGGATGTTAATAGATCATTCATATGCATATCATATTTTTATTGCATTATTTGCTTTTTCAGAATATTCAAATCATTATGCAACAAAAGGCAATTTATTTGGAGTGGAGATAACATGATTTCTCCCCTATTTTTAAAAATGTTCATAATCTGCAGAATATTATTTCCAGTCTATCTGATATGTCCTGGTATTTTTATTGTTCTCCACAATATTTTATTTATGTGTTATTTTACTGTTTGTGTGGCCTTTTGCATCAAAATGAATTTCTAAAATTGCATTAGGTGAGGAACTAGTGTTCCTGTAGTTTATATTAGTAGTATAGATTTTACTGTGTGTCTGGGTATTTTTATTTAGATTTTATGTTGTGTATGTTATTTTATTTATTTTTGCTGCTAGGGTTTGTGTTTAAAAAAAAGAAAAAAACGCAGCGCAGCGCACTGCGCGGCCCAGACAGCTGCGACCCACCAAACCCCACCGCCCGCGAAGCGGTACGCCGCAGCGTCGCTCGCACCCGACCCGCGCCCGATCCACCTCGCCTCCAGCCGCTGATAGCGGTTCCCGCGCCCCTGTTCGTCCCCTCCATCGAGCTGGACACCGCGCGCCATATGCACGCACGCACGCCGAGGCCGAACCCGGATCGATCTGGCGCACTGGTCGATCCCGTGCCCTCCAAGGCCGCCGCACGCGAGGACAGCAACTCGAGGAACCCTACCGTGCACTCTTCCCCACCCTTCCTCATCCGCACGAGCCGCTGGGGCAAAACGAATCTCGCCCGGAGCTCCGCCGTCCGCCGCCGTTCGCCGGAAGATTGCACCGCCGTAAGAACGAGCAGAGCCGCACCGCCTACTCCGTTCGATCCCTCTCTCTTCCTCGCACCCGTTTGACACTTTGGCCTTGCCCAACTCGCAGCAGAGCGAGAGGAACGACCCCGCCCGACTTCGCCGGAGCACGCCGCGTTTCCGTCGCCGCCGTCGCCTGCAGAGTACTCCCCGCCGCCTTTGAGCACCACCACTGCCTCCGCCACTCCCAGCCGCATCCGCCCGCCTCGTCACCCTCGCTGGAAACCCGCCGGAGAGCCGCCGCCGCCGACACCCGACCACCGTCGCCGTTTTCCCTTGTTCTGGTGAGCACACGCGCACACCACATGCGCCCAGCCAATCGGCAGCTGACACGTGGCGCTCCGCTATAGTACCGCACAGGAGTTGCTACAGCCCAGGAATTTTCTGCTGTTTTTGTTTTTTCCTTCTTTCAGTTTTTCATCCAAAGTCAATTAGGTATAACTTCTTTTCTAGATATCCAATTTAGGTAATTCCTTTTCCTGTGCACTCACAAAAACCAGCACTTTATCACAGTACCAAAATTTCTCATGTTTGCACTGTTTAAATTTGAATTCGTTCAAATTCAAATTAAATCTTCCGGAGGCCGTAACTTTCAAACCGTTTATCGGAATCGAGTGATTCTTTTTGCGTTGTGACCGTAGTGCAATTTAGGTGCTGTTAAGCTTCTATTGTTGATTTTTAAAAATGGTTTTGTTGCTGTTGGTTTTGTTTTGGTTCTATTCGTGTTCCGATGATTGATTTGTTGAATTGTGTGAAACGTGTAGATTGTCCGGAGTGCGACGCGAACTATTGTCAGGAGTGTGACTTTCTGAACAAGAACCAAGGCAAGTTACATGTTGATCATCCTTTACCTATTGTTTTCTATGCATGTAGTTATATCACACTATGAATATATGCATGTATAGGAATAGGCCACCTCAAATGGCGTGAGCCGCATGCGGGGAGACCCACACGTATGGTTTTCAGGGGGATCCGGCCGGCCGGTGCCCACCCGACTAGAGGGACTGAGAAATTAATCGAGTACAAAACTTATCTTCAAGCTTTACCTTATTTTGATCGTTTAGAGGGCGATCGCGGAGTCACTGAATGAAGTCCTCCCTCCCTTTCTTTCGGAGGTGCTGACCCGCTGCGAGGCAGATATGACTAAGTGACATATTGAATATGGCGACGACTACAACATGTCGTAGAAGGAGATAAGAGGTGGAGCCAACGACCCTATTATTTTTGCTATGCTGATGAGCTATCTTCCCGTCTTTGCAAATCATGGTAGTGGTAGGTTGCTATGCTTTGTAGACGGGGGTGGTTCGTGTATTCATTGAGTTTATGTGAGGATTATATATATTTAACAAATTGAGTAGTAACTTAGGATTTAACTCACCTCTGGGCGGAAGTGGTATTTCTTGGTGTTGAGGGAAGGCATCATGGGGTCTTGCACCTTTTCTAAGGACATGCGCTCATGAGAGTGCACCCTAAGTGGAATGCCGCCCAGGTTCAAAAAGATCAGACAGACTTAGTGACTAGTAGCTTCCATGTGCGGCCACTGGCTATATGGGCTCTGGCTTAGTTGATCAGTTGTTGGAACCCTGGCCCAGACAGTGTCGACAGATGTAGCATATGTAGGTGGGATGTGGCCGTCAGGTGGTTAAGGGAACCTCTTATGAAAGACTTCATCTCAATCTTCGGATAGGGTCCAGTGGGTAAAGCGTACTAAACTCTGCAGAGTATTAAAACTAATCATGATTAGCCATGCCTCCAGTTATGGGTAAATTTGAGCCACTATGCCATTACAGTTGTTGGATGATCTTGACAGATGTGACACTTAATAAATTTGTTGGGCAACTTAATAAAAGGGTAGGTTGGAGTTGATTTTGCCAACTCAACCTTGTGCATTTAATTGTAGTAATAAAAGAACTGAATAAAAATTTGACTATTAGGTAGTTATTAGGATAAAATCAGCTTTCTGCAAAATAAACCCCCAAGCCTTCCTTTGTTGTACTATGCATATACATGTAGGTCTGCTTTATTATTACTCCTGTGTAACTTGCCAATACATTCCAAGTATTGACCTATATGGCTGCAACGTCTCATGTTGCAGGATATTCTGACGAAGAGTAAGGTACCGTTAGGGTCGCGAGTCTGCACTCAGCATCGCCAGTGGGCTATGATGGGACTCATCATTATTCCCTGCTACTTTCCGATGTTTGATTGAATAAAGCTAGCCAAGTGCTATGCAGATTGTTTTATTTTATATACTCTGGATCATACGTTTTAATAAATGATGCACTTGCTATTCTGGTATTCATCTATACTGTGTGTGCTAGCGAGTTCGATCCAGGGACTAGCACGGTAAGCACAGAGACTCAAATCCTTCGAGGTATGGTCGTTACACTTTTCCACTTCACGATCTTTTTGATCCTTGTAGTACTCGGCCGCATCGGCAGCACTTGCTGCCAAATCCACGTAGGCATCCGCAGAACTCCATAGTTGATCAAGAGGAGCATACTTCGGATCTCCAAACTTAGTCCGCAACAAGAAGGGCTTCCCAGCCACAATATCCGCAGCTTGACGCAGCTCCTCCTTCGTCGCTCTGATTTTGGATCGGTCTTCCTTGGCTGCTACCATGGCCTTCTCCAGGTCCATCGCCTTCGCTCGGCTTTCTTTATCAAGAAGCTGGTAACGGTTGATGTCTACTACACAACCTTCTTCTTGTAGACGTTGTTGGGCCTCCAAGTGCAGAGGTTTCTAGGACAGTAGCAAATTTCCCTCAAGTGGACGACCTAAGGTTTATCAATCCGTAGGAGGCGTAGGATGAAGATGGTCTCTCTCAAGCAACCTTGCAACCAAATAACAAAGAGTCTCTTGTGTCCCCAACACATCCAATACAATGGTAAATTGTATAGGTCCACGAGTTCGGCGAAGAGATGGTGAAACAAGTGGTATATGGATAGTAGATAAAGGTATATGTAATCTGAAATTATAAAAACAGCAAGGTAACAAGTGATAAAAGTGGGCGTAAACGGTATTGCAATGATAGTAAACAAGGCCTAGGGTTCATACTTTCGCTAGTGTAAGTTCCCTCAACAATACTAACATAATTGGATCATAAAACTATCCCTCAACATGCAACAAAGAGTCACTCCAAAGTCACTAATAGCGGAGAACGAACGAAGAGATTATGGTAGGGTACGAAACCACCTCAAAGTTATTCTTTCGAATCAATCCGGTGGGCTATTCCTATAAGTGTCACAAACAACCCTAGAGTTCGTACTAGAATAACACCTTAAGACACAAATCAACCAAAACCCTAATGTCACCTAGATACTCCAATGTCACCTCAAGTATCCATGGGTATGATTATACGATATGCATCACACAATCTCAGATTCATCTATTCAACCAACACAAAGGACCTCAAAGAGTGCCCCAAAGTTCTACCGGAGAATCACGATGAAAACGTGTGCCAACCCCTATGCATAGGTTCCCAATGTCACGAAACCCGCAAGTTGGTCACCAAAACATACATCAAGTGGCACGTGATATCCCATTGTCACCACATATATTCATGGCAAGACATACATCAAGTGTTCTCAAGTCTTTAAAGACTCAATCCGATAAGATTACTTCAAAAGGGGAAACTCGATTCATTACAAGAGAGAAGAGGGGGAAGAAACATCATAGGATCCAAATATAATAGCAAAGCCCGCGATACATCAAGATCGTATCATCTCAAGAACACGAGAGAGAGAGAGAGAGATCAAACACATAGCTACTGGTACATACCCTTAGCCCCGAGGGAGAACTACTCCCTCCTCATCATGGAGAGTACCGGGATGATGAAGATGGCCACCAAAGAAGGATTGCCCCCTACGGCAGGGTGCCGGAACGGGTCTAGATTGGTTTTCGGTGGCTACGGAGGCTTCTGGTGGCGGAACTCCCGATCTATGTTCTGTTCTGGAAGTTTTAGGGTATATGGAGTTATATAGGGAGAAGAAGCACATCAGGGGAGCCACGGGGGCCCCACGAGGCAGGGGCGCGCCCTAGGAGGGTGGGCGCGCCCCCACCCTCGTGGGCAGCTCCCGTATCTTCTGACGTGGGGTCCAAGTCCATCAGGTGTGTTTCCTTCCAAAAATAACTTCTCCAGTTGATTTTGTTCCGTTTCGACTCCGTCTGATATTCCTTTTCTTCAAAACACTGAAATAGGCATAAAACAACAAATCTGGGCTGGGCCTCCGATTAATAGGTTAGTCCCAAAAATAATATAAGAGTGGAAATAAAGCCCAATATTGCCCAAAACAGTAGATAATAGCATGGAGCAATCAAAAATTATAGATACGTTGGAGACGTATCAAGCATCCCCAAGCTTAATTCATGCTCGTCCTCGAGTAGGTAAATGATAAAAAGATAATTTTTGATGTGGAATGCTAGTTGGCATAATTTCAATGTAATTCTTCTTACTTGTGATATGAATATTCAGATCCATAAGATTCAAGACAAAAGTTCATATTGACATAGGAATAATAATACTTCAAGCATACTAACTAAGCAATCATGTCTTCTCAAAATAACATGGCCAAAGAAAGCTATCCCTACAAAATCATATTGTCTGGCTATGCTCTATCTTCACCACACAAAATATTTAAATCATGCACAGCCCCGATGACAAGCCAAGCAATTGTTTCATACTTTTGATGTTCTCAAACTTTTTCAATCTTCACGCAATACATGAGCGTGAGCCATGGACATAGCACTATAGGTGGAATAGAATGGTGGTTGTGGAGAGGACAAAAAGGGAGAAGATAGTCTCACATCGACTAGGCGTATCAACGGGCTATGGAGATGCCCATCAATAGATATCAATGTGAGTGAGTAGGGATTGCCATGCAACGGATGCACTAGAGCTATAAGTATATGAAAGCTCAACAAAAGAAACTAGTGGGTGTGCATCCAACTCGCTTGCTCACAAAGACCTAGGGCATTTTGAGGAAGCCCATCATTGGAATATACAAGCCAAGTTCTATAATGAAAGATTCCCACTAGTATATGAAAGTGACAACATAGGAGACTCTCTATCATGAAGATCATGGTGCTACTTTGAAGCACAAGTGTGGTAAAAGGATAGTAGCATTGTCCCCCTTTTTTGGCCTTTATTTTTTTTGGCCTTTATTTTTTATTTTTTTGGCCTTTATTTTTTTTATGGTCTTTCTACTTTTTTTTGGGACAATGCTCTATTGAATGATGATCATCACACTTCTATTTTTTTACAACTCAATGATACAACTCGATACTAGAAAAAAGTATGACTCTATATGAATGCCTCCGGCAGTGTACCGGGGTATGCAATGAATCAAGAGTGACAAGTATGAAAGAATCATGAACAGTGGCTTTGCCACAAATACTATGTCAACTACATGATCATGCTAAGCAATATGACAATGATGAATGTGTCATGATGAACGGAATGGTGGAAAGTTGCATGGCAATATATCTCGGAATGACCATGGAAATGCCATAATAGGTAGGTATGGTGGCTGTTTTGAGGAAGGTATATGGTGGGTGTATGGTACCGGCGAAAGTTGCTCGGTACTAGAGAGGCTAGCAATGGTGGAAGGGTGAGAGTGTGTATAATCCATGGACTCATCATTAGTCATAAAGAACTCACATACTTATTGCAAAAATCTATTAGTTATCGAAACAAAGTACTACGCGCATGCTCCTAGGGGGATAGATTGGTAGGAAAAGACCATTTCTCATCCCCGACCGCCACTCATAAGGAAGACAGTCAATAAATAAATCATGCTTCGACTTCACCACATAACGGTTCACCATACGTGCATGCTACGGGAATCACAAACTTCAACACAAGTATTTCTCAAATTCACAACTACTCAACTAGCATGACTCTAATATTACCATCCTCATGTCTCAAAACAATCATCAAGTATCAAACTTCTCATAGTATTCAACACACTCATAAGAGAATTTTATTATTAATCTTGTATACCTAGCATATTAGGATTTTAAGAAAATTACCATGCCATTTAAGACTCTCAAAATAATATGAGTGAAGCACGAGTGTTCATCTATTTCTTCAAAATAAAACTACCACCATGCTCTAAAAAATATAAGTGAAGCACTAGAGCAAATGACAAACTACTCCGAAAGATATAAGTGAAGATCAATGAGTAGTCGAATAATTATGCAACTATGTGAAGACTCTCAAACATTTAATAATTTCAGATCTTGGTACTCTATTCAAACAGCAAGGAAAGCAAAATAAAATGACATCTAATAATAGCAAACATCATGTGAAGAAACAAAAACTTAGGATCAACCGATACTAACCGATAATTGTTGAAGAAGAAAGGTGGGATGCCAACCGGGGAATCCCCAAGCTTAGATGCTTGAGAGTTCTTGAAATATTATCTTGGGGTGCCTTGGGCATCCCCAAGATTGAGCTTTTGTGTCTCCTTAATTCCTCTCATATCACGGTCTCCCTAAATCTCAAAAGCTTCATCCACACAAAACTCAACAAGGACTCGTGAGATAAGTTAGTATAAACCATTGCAAAAAACCTTATCATACTCTACTATAGCAAAACACTAAAATTATTATTCAACATTTCATACTAAATGCCTCTGCATATTTAATAGTCCTATCCTCAAATAGAATCATTAAAGAAGCAACCATATGCAAACAATGCAAACATAACAGCAATCTGCCTAAACAGGATAGTCTGTAAAGAATGCTGCAACATCCATACTCCCCTAGCTCCAAAAATTATGAAATAAAATTCCCACTGTAGTAAATTTATCAGATCTTAAAATGCAAAAGGTTTCAACATTTTATCACATTCTGACTTTTCTAGGGAATTATTGTAACAGCGGTAAACTTTCTATTTTCAAACAGCAACATGTATACTTGTAACATAGGCATAGTAAAGACTATCAATGCCACTTTTATTGGAATAACAGATGCAAAACATTGTTCTAAATAACAGCAAGCAAATACTAACAAAATAAATTGACACTCCAAGCAAAACACATATCATGTGGTAAATAAAAATATAGCTCCAAGTAAAGTTACCGATGAACGAAGACGAAAGAGGGGATGCCTTCCGGGGCATCCCCAAGCTTAGGCTCTTGGTTGTCCTTGAATATTACCTTGGGGTGCCTTGGGCATCCCCAAGCTTAGGCTCATGCCACTCCTTATTCCATAGTCCATCGAATCTTTACCCAAAACTTGAAAACGTCACAACACAAAACTTAACAGAAAACTCGTAAGCTCCGTTAGTATAAGAAAATAAATCACCACTTCAAGGTACTGTAATGAACTCATTATTTATTTATATTGGTGCTAAACCTACTGTATTCCAACTTCTCTATGGTTTATAAACTATTTTACTAGGCATAGATTCATCAAAATAAGTAAACAACACATGAAAAACAGAATCTGTCAAAAACAGAACGGTCTGTAGTAATCTGGATCAAACGTATACTTCTGGAGCTCATAAAATTCTCAAATATATTTCTGGACCTGAGTAATTTATCTATTAATCATCTGCAAGAAGAATTAACTAAATATCACTCTCCAATAAAAAATGGCAACAATTCTCGTGAGCGCTAAAGTTTCTGTTTTCGACAGCATGATCAACAAGACTTCCCCCAAGTCTTCCCAAAGGTTCTACTTGGCACAAACACTAATTAAAAGCATTAAACCACATATAAACAGAGGCTGGATGAATTATTTATTACTAAACAGGAACAAAAGGCAAGGAACAAAAATAAAGTTGGGTTGCCTCCCGACAAGCGCTATCGTTTAATGCCCCTAGCTAGGCATGATGATTTCAATGATGCTCACATGAAGGATAAGAATTGTAACATAAAGAGAGCATCATGAAGAATATGACTAGCAAATTTAAGTCTAACCCACTTCCTATGCATGGGGATTTTGTGAACAAACAACTTGTGGGAACAATGATCAACTAGCATAGGAAGGTAAAACAAGCATAACTTCAAAACTTTAAGCACATAGAGAGGAAACTTGATATTATTGCAATTCCTACAAGCATATATTCCTCCCTCATAATAATTTTCAGTAGCATCATGAATGAATTCAACAATATAACTATCGCATAAAGCATTCTTTTCATGATCTACAAGTATAGAAAATTTACTACTCTCCACACAAGCAAAATTCTTCTCATGAATAATAGTGGGAGCAAACTCAACAAAATAATTATCATGTGAGGCATAATCCAATTGAAAACTAAAATCATGATGACAATTTTCATGGTTATCATTATTATTTATAGCATACAAGTCATCACAATAATCATCATAGATAGCAACTTTGTTCTCATAATCAATTGGAACCTCTTCCGGAATAGTGGATTCATCACAAATTAAAGTCATGACCTCTCCAAATCCACTTTCATCAATATAATCATCATAAATAGTAGGCATGCTTTCATCATAATAAATTTGCTCATCAAAACTTGGG
The DNA here is from genome assembly GCF_003073215.2 of Triticum urartu. Classification (NCBI taxonomy): domain Eukaryota; kingdom Viridiplantae; phylum Streptophyta; class Magnoliopsida; order Poales; family Poaceae; genus Triticum; species Triticum urartu. The sequence continues at coordinate 613,615,160 of NC_053024.1, forward strand.
GGACAAAAAATATCATCTTCATCAAACATAGCTTCCCCAAGCTTGTGGCTTTGCATATCATTAGCATCATGGATATTGAAGGAATTCATACTAACAACATTGCAATCATGTCCATCATTCAAATATTTAGTGCCAAACATTTTATAGATTTCTTCTTCTAGCACTTGAGCACAATTTTCCTTTCCATCATAATTACGAAAGATATTAAAAAGGTGAAGCATATGAGACAAACTCAATTCCATTTATTTATAGTTTTCTTTTATAAACTAAACTAGTGATAAAATAAGAAACTAAAAGACTCGATTGCAAGATCTAAAGATATACCTTCAAGAACTCACCTCCCCGGCAACAGCGCCAGAAAAGAGCTTGATGTCTACTACACAACCTTCTTCTTGTAGACGTTGTTGGGCCTCTAAGTGCAGAGGTTTGTAGGACAGTAGCAAATTTCCCTCAAGTGGATGACCTAAGGTTTATCAATCTGTAGGAGGCGTAGGATGAAGATGGTCTCTCTCAAGCAACCCTGCAACCAAATAACAAAGAGTCTCTTGTGTCCCCAACACACCCAATACAATGGTAAATTGTATAGGTGCACTAGCTCGGCGAAGAGATGGTGAAACAAGTGGTATATGGATAGTAGATAAAGGTATTTGTAATCTGAAATTATAAAAACAGCAAGGTAAAAAGTGATAAAAGTGAGCGTAAACGGTATTGCAATGATAGTAAACAAGGCCTAGGGTTCATACTTTCGCTAGTGTAAGTTCCCTCAACAATACTAACATAATTGGATCATAAAACTATCCCTCAACATGCAACAAAGAGTCACTCCAAAGTCACTAATAGCGGAGAACGAATGAAGAGATTATGGTAGGGTACGAAACCACCTCAAAGTTATTCTTTCGAATCAATCCGGTGGGCTATTCCTATAAGTGTCACAAACAGCCCTAGAGTTCGTACTAGAATAACACCTTAAGACACAAATCAACCAAAACCCTAATGTCACCTGGATACTCCAATGTCACCTCAAGTATCCGTGGGTATGATTATACGATATGCATCACACAATCTCAGATTCATCTATTCAACCAACACAAAGGACCTCAAAGAGTGCCCCAAAGTTCTACCAGAGAATCACAACGAAAACGTGTGCCAACCCCTATGCATAGGTTCCCAATGTCACGAAACCCGCAAGTTGGTCACCAAAACATACATCAAGTGGCACGTGATATCCCATTGTTACCACAGATATTCACGGCAAGACATACATCAAGTGTTCTCAAGTCTTTAAAGACTCAATCCGATAAGATTACTTCAAAAGAGGAAACTCGATCCATTACAAGAGAGAAGAGGGGGGAAGAAACATCATAGGATCCAAATATAATAGCAAAGCTCGTGATACATCAAGATCGTATCATCTCAAGAACACGAGAGAGAGAGATCAAACACATAGCTACTGGTACAAACCCTTAGCCCCGAGGGAGAACTACTCCCTCCTCATCATGGAGAGTACCGGGATGATGAAGATGGCCACCGGAGAAGGATTTCCCCCTCCGGCAGAGTGCCGGAACAGGTCTAGATTGGTTTTCGGTGGCTACGGACGCTTTTGGCGGCGGAACTCCCGATATATGTTCTGTTCTGGAAGTTTTAGGGTATATGGAGTTATATAGGCAGAAGAAGCACATCAGGGGAGCCACGGGGGCCCCATGAGGCAGGGGGCACGCCCTAGGAGGGTGGGAGCCCCCCACCCTCGTGGGCAGCTCCCGTATCTTCTGACGTGGGGTCCAAGTCCATCAGGTGTGTTTCCTTCCAAAAATAACTTCTCCAGTTGATTTCGTTCCGTTTCGACTCCGTATGATATTCCTTTTCTTCAAAGCACTGAAATAGGCATAAAACAACAAATCTGGGCCGGGCCTCCGGTTAATAGGTTAGTCCCAAAAATAATATAAGAGTGGAAATAAAGCCCAATATTTCCCAAAACAGTAGATAATAGCATGGAGCAATAAAAAATTATAGATACGTTGGAGACGTATCAACGGTCAGCGGCATCCTTCAACTCAACGGCCATCTTGGCTATTCTTTCCTTGCTCTGGCGATGTGCGGCTTGTTCAGCCCTCAGATCTTCGACCGCCTTTAGGGAGGCAGCATCGCTATTCCTTGCTTGTTCCATGGCTCGGGCAAGCTCCGCCCGAAGGGACTCCATGGTGAAAGCTCCATCTGCAGTCACGACATATTAAAGATACTGGTATTATGCTCCTCCTACTATGTGTTGATCGCCAGAAAAATCACTTACCCTGTGCCTCGTCAAGCCGCTTGTTGACAAGCACGATGTCGGCATCTTCCGCATCAAGTTGCCGCTTTAGCTCGGCAAACCCATCTGTCTGGCTAGTCACCGGAGCTTCAGCCACCTGCACATAAAGGCGGACTGGTTATTACCTGGGACTATGATCCTCTGTTTGCCGCCATTTTCGATGACAACTAGAGTCTCAGGGGCTACTATCTGCATAGGGCACACCTAACGTGTGCGGTACTGTCAAAAACATACACTATTTCACGTACCTCAAAGCCTTTCAGCAGACTCATAAAAGCTTCATGCAATCCGCTTTCAGCAGATGAAATCCTTTCAATTATTGTACCCATTAGCGCACGACGCGCTTCTGAGACGGCCGCTTGCTCTAGAAGATCCTTCAGTGCGTCTGACCGCACACTATACGGTTCCGGACTCTTTCTGTTGCTCTCTTTAGGAGCCGAACACTGAGGACTCCGGGTAGCCAAAGGATTACCGTCTGGCCTTGGCGGATCAGGAAAGACCCTTCGCGACGACACTACAAGGTCGCCCAGCTCATGAGGCGGGGTAGCAGGGGGAGGCGTTTCGCTCTCCATCATCTCCGGAAGAAGATCCCCCGAAGACGAACTCTGTCGAGAAGGTCTACGATCCGAACTACAAGATATAAGCTTCGGTTATTGTCTCCAGAGGTAAGGTAGGACACTTCCACTATTAAAATACCTTTTGATTACTTACAGAACGGTAGAGGGCTGATCCCCGTGCAGACATTGTGTGGAAAGAATACCCTCCGAGGCAAGACCCTCTGGTGAAAATTTCTTCTCCCGTTTGGAAACCTTGGTTTCCGCATCCTCAGAGGTGATCCTCTTCCTTCCTCGGGGAGAGGGAATGTCAGATTCTTCTCCTTGGTTATCCTCCCTCGTGGAGGCGCTCATTCCCCCGGTTGGGACGAGTAGCGAGTGAGGCCTGCTTTAGGCCTCTTTATTCCCCCCTTCATCTTCCTTTGAGGGCACCTGATGAGGCGCCGGCTCGAGCATTCTGTCCAGTACCGGATTGGCCAAGCCTTCGGGAAGGGGGGCCGAACACCTGATCATCTTTGCCTTCGTTATCCAGTCCTGGTCAAAGAGCGACTTTTCAGAATGATGTCATGATAAATAAAAGGACGGCGTGTTCGGCCATGGGATTACTTACTTGGTTATCAGGGCGGTTGCAGCTCAGACCCGTATCCTCGATGGTGTCCGGACACTCTATTTGGGGTCCGAAGAACAATTTATACATCTCTTCAAGCGTCATGCCGAGGAAGTGCTGAATAGTTCACGGTCCTTCCAGATTGAATTCCCACATACGGAGGGGTCGACGTTTGCAAGGCTGGACTCGACGAACTAGCATAACTTGCATTACCATAACCAGGCTGAAATCTCTCTCAAAGAGATCTCAGATGCGGCTCTGCAATATCGGCACATCCTTTGCTGGACCCCAACTCAGCCCCCTGCTGATCCATGATGTCAGTTGTGGTGGGGGGGCCGAGCGAAAGGGAGGGGTGGCTACCCACTTGGCCCTTCGGGGAGTTGTGATATAAAACCACTCCCGCTGCCATAGACTGGACACCTCTGGGAAGGAACCCTCTGGCCATGGAACATCAGCGCTTCTGCTTATTATGGCACCTCTGCACTCTGCGTGCCGCCCCTCAATCATCTTCGGCTTCACATTGAAGGTCTTGAGCCACAGGCCGAAGTGAGGGGTAATGCGGAGGAAGGCCTTGCATACGACGATGAACGACGAGATGTGAAGGAGGGAATCCGGGGCCAGATCATGGAAGTCCAGCCCATAATAGAACATGAGCCCCCTAACAAAGGGGTCTAGAGCGGGGCCTAGCCCTCGGAGGAAGTGAGAGACGGACACGACACTCTCGTTGGATTCAGGAGTGGGGATGACCTGCCCTCGGGCAGGCAGCCTGTGTGAGATTTCGGCGGTCAGATACCTGGCCTCTCTCAGCTTCTTGATGTCCTCCTCTGTGACAGAGGAAGGCATCCACCGACCTTGGAGGTTGGATCCGGACATGGTTGAAGGTCCAAAGCGCCTGGCCTGAGCCTTGGGTGTTGGAACTCGAGGCGGGGCAAGGATTCGATTGAGCGTGAGAGGAAAAAAAGACAGGTCTTGGCCTCTTTATAAAGAGGGTGAATGTCAAGCGTCCTCCTCGCGGCCGTTTTGGACTCACCTAAAATCGGGGACTCATACCAACGGGCACGAGTGGGTTACCCACGTCCGTGTTGATGAGAATCCCATAATAAGGGGACACGATCTCTGCTTCGACAAGACGTGTCAAGAAAACCGCCTCACAATATGTGCAGTGCTGGTTGGGGAAAAACGGTTCGGATGATGACCCGGCCATGACTTGATGTCGTGCTGTCAAAACGCGTCAGCAGATTAGATTTGTGGAAATATTATTCTCTCTATGGTGGTATGTGGAAATTGTTTTGCAGAGCCGGACACTATCCTTGTGTTCAAAATCTTCCATGGAGTATTCGGAGGAGGAACCCGCCTTGCAATGCCGAAGACAATACTGCGCGCCGGACTCATTGTCATTGAAGCCTGGTTCAGGGGCTACTGAGGGAGTCCTGGATTAGGGGGTCTCCGGACAGCCGGACTATATCCTTTGGCCGGACTGTTGGACTATGAAGATACAAGATTGAAGACTTCGTCCCGTGTCCGGATAGGACTCTCCTTAGCGTGGAAGGCAAGCTAGGCAATAAGTATATGTAGATCTCCTCACTTGTAACCGACTCTGTGTAACCCTAGCCCCCTCCGGTGTCTATATAAACCGGAGGGTTAGTCCGTAGGATAGCAGACAATCATACCATAGGCTAGCTTCTAGGGTTTAGCCTCTACGATCTCGTGGTAGATCAACTCTTGTAATACTCATATCATCAAGAACAAACAAGCAGGATGTAGGGTATTACCTCCATCAAGAGGGCCCGACTCTGGGTAAACATCGTGTCCCCTGCCTCCTGTTACCATCCGCCTTAGACGCACAGTTCGGGACCCCCTACCCGAGATCCACCGGTTTTGACACCGACAGTGAGGATTATCATTTTCATGAAACTTCATAAGAGAATTTACCTCTACCACCTTAGGAATTGGTCGTGTATTAAGCCCATGTATATCTTCAATAGGAGGTAAATTTTTAACATCCTTAGCTTTAATACCTTTTTCCTTCATAGATTTCTTTGCCTCTTGCATATATTGAGGACTGAGATATAATATACCCCTCTTCTTCGGAGTGGGTTTAGGCGGTAGTTCAGGAATAACAATCATCATAAATTTTCAATATGTTATTCAATAATTCTTCATCTTGAGCAATAGTTCATCCCCTGAAAACACAACCAGCACAACTATCTAGGAAGTCCCTAGAAGCATCAGTTAGTCCATTATAGAAGATATCAAGTATTTCATTTTTCTTAAGAGGATGATCAGGCAAAGCATTAAGCAACTGGCAAAGCCTTCCCCAAGATTGTGGGAGACTCTCTTCTTTGGTTTGCACAAAGTTAAATATTTCCTGTAAGGCAGCTTGTTTCTTATGAGTAGGAAAATATTTTTCAGAGAAGTAATAAACCATATCCTAGGGACTACGCACACAACCAGGAGCAAGAGTATTGTACCAAGCTTTAGCATCACCCATTAATGAGAAAGGAAATAATTTGAGAATAAAGTAATAACGAGTTTTCTCATCATGAGTAAAGAGGGTGGCTATGTCATTCAACTTAGTAAGATGTGCCACAACAGTTTCAGTTTCATAACCATGGAAAGGATCAGATTCAACCAAATTAATTAACTATGGGTCGACAGAGAATTCATAATCCTTATCAGCAAAACAGATAGGTGAAGTAGCAAACTTAGGATCTAATTTCATTCTAGCATTCAAAGATTTTTCTTTATACTTGCATAGTAATTTCTCTTGATCATCTCTGTCATTGCAAGCAAGAATATCTCTAGTTGCTTCTTCACTCATAACATAACCTTTCGGTACCTTAGCCAATTCATATCTAGCAAGGCTAGTTCTAGCAGGTGTTTCAGGAATTTCAGTTTCAACCTCATCATCAGATTCAATATCATCATGTTGTATTACTCTAGCAATTTGTTCATCAAGAAAGTCACCAAGTGGCACATCATCATTATCAAGCAAGGTACTAGCATCATCATAAGCATCATTCATAGTAGAAGTAGCATCATCAATAACTTGTGACATATCAGGATTAATAGCATGTGGTGGTGTTGCAAGTTTACTCATAACAGAAGGTGAATCTAAAGCACAACTGGATGGCAGTTCCTTACTTCCCCTCGTCTTAGAGGGATAAATTGTTGGGGAACGCAGTATTTCAAAAAAATCCTACGATCACGCAAGATCTATCTAGGGATGCATAGCAATGCGAGGGGAGAGTGTGTCCATGTACCCTCGTAGACCTAAAGCTAAAGCGTTAAGTAACGTGATTGATGTAGTTAAACGTCTTCGCGATCCGACCGATCAAGTACCGAACGCATGACACCTCCGCGATCTGCATACGTTCAGCTCGATGACGTCCCTTGAACTCTAGATCCAGCTGAGCCGAGGGAGAGTTTCATCAGCTCGACGGTGTGTTGACGGTGATGACGAAGTTACCGACGCAAGGCTTCGCCTAAGCACTACGATAATATGATCGAGGTGGAAATCTGTGGAGAGGGGCACCGCACACGGCTAAGATCAATTTGTGTGTCTATGGGGTGCCCCCTCCCCCGTATATAAAGGGGTGGAGGAGGGGGCCGGCCGGCCTCTCTATGGCGTGCCCAAGGGGGAATCCTACTCCTACTATGAGTAGGTCCCCCCCTTTCCTAGTCCTACTAGGAGGGGGAAGGAAGGGAAGAGGGGGAGGAAGGAAAGGGCGGGCCGGTCCCATTCCCAATTTGGATTGGGCTTGGGGGCGAGCCTCACCTCTTGGCCACTTCCTCCTCTATTCCACAAAAGACCATGTAGGCCCATTAAGCCCCCGAGGGGTTCCGGTAACCCCTCGGTACTCCGGTATATGCCCAAACTCATCCGAAACCATTCTGGTGTCGATAAATAACCTTCCAATATATGAATCTTCATGTCTCGACCATTTCGAGACTCCTCGTCATGTACGTGATCATATCTGGGACTCCGAACTACCTTCAGTTCATCAAAACACATAAACTCATAATACCGATCGTCATCGAACATTAAGCGTGCGGACCCTACGGGTTCGAGAACTATGTAGACATGACCGAGACTCATCTCCGGTGAATAACCAATAGAGGAACCTGGATGCTCATATTGGTTCCTACATATTCTACGAAGATCTTTATCGGTCAAACCGCATAACAACATACGTTGTTCCCTTTGTCATCGGTATGTTACTTGCCCGAGATTTGATCGTCGGTATCATAATACCTAGTTCAATCTCGTTACCGGCAAGTCTCTTTACTCGTTCTGTAATGCAATATCACGCAACTAACTCATTAGTCACATTGCTTGCAAGGCTTATGGTGATGTGCATCACCGAGAGGGCCCAGAGATACCTCTCCGACAATCGGAGTGACAAATCCTAATCTCGATCTATGCCAACTCAACAAACACCACCAGAGACATCTGTAGAGCATCTTTATAATCACCCAGTTACGTTGTGACGTTTGATAGCACACTAAGTGTTCCTCCGATATTCGGGAGTTGCATAATCTCATAGTCATAGGAACATGTATAAGTCATGGAGAAAGCAATAGCAATAAAATAAATGATCATAGTGCTAAACTAACGGATGGGTCATGTCAATCACATCATTCTCTAATGATGTGATCCCATTTATCAAATGACAACTCATGTCTATGGTTAGGAAACTTAACCATCTTTAATTAATGAGCTAGTCAAGTAGATGCATACTAGTGACACTCTATTTGTCTATGTATTCACACATGTACTAAGTTTCCGGTTAATACAATTCTAGCATGAATAATAAATATTTATCATGATATAAGGAAATATAAATAACAACTTTATTATTGCCTCTAGGGCATATTTCCTTGAGTCTCCCACTTGCACTAGAGTCAATAATCTATATTACATTGTAATGATTCTAACACCCATGGAGTCTTGGTACTGATCATGTTTTGCTCGTGAGAGAGGCTTAGTCAATGGGTCTGCAACATTTAGATCCGTATGTATCTTGCAAATCTCTATGTCTCCCTCCTTGACTCGAGCATGGATGGAATTGAAGCATCTTTTGATGTGCTTGGTTCTCTTGTGAAATTTGGATTCCTTTGCCAAGGTAATTGCACCAATATTGTCACAAAAGATTTTCTTTGGACCTGATGCACTAGGTATGACACCTAGATCAGATATGAACTCCTTCACCCAAACTCCTTCATTTGCTGCTTCCAAAGCAGCTATGTATTCCGCTTCGCACGTAAATCCCACGATGACGCTTTGTTTAGAACTGCACCAACTGACAGCTCCACCATTCAATAAAAATACATATCCGGTTTGTGACTTAGAATCATCCGGATCAGTGTCAAAGCTTGCATCGACGTAACCGTTTACGACGAGCTCTTTGTCACCTCCATAAACGAGAAACATATCCTTAGTCTTTTTCAGGTATTTCAGGATGTTCTTGACTGTTGTCCAATGATCCACTCCTGGATTACTTTAGTACCTCCCATCTAAACTTATAGCAAGGCACACATCAGGTCTGGTCACATCATTGCATACATGATAGAACCTATGGCCGAAGCATAGGGAATGATTTTTATTTTCTCTCAATCTTCTGCAGTGGTCGGGCATTGAGTCTGACTCAACTTCACACCTTGTAACATAGGCAAGAACCCTTTCTTTGCTTGATCCATTTTGAACTTCTTCAAAACTTTATCAATGTATGTGCTTTGTGAAAGTCCAATTAAGCGTCTTGACCTATCTCTATAGATCTTGATGCCCAATATATAAGCAGCTTCACCGAGATCTTTCGTTGAAAAATTCTTATTCAAGTATACTTTTATGCTATTCAGAAATTCAGTTTCATTTCCGATCAACAATATGTCATCCACATATAATACCAGAAATGCTACAGAGCTCCCACTCACTTTCTTGTAAATACAGGCTTCTCCAAAAGTCTGTATAAAACCATATGCTTTGATCACATTATCAAAGCGTATATTCCAACTCCGAGATGCTTGCACCAGTCCATAAATGGATCGCTGGAGCTTACACACTTTGTTAGCACCTTTTGGATCGACAAAACCTTTTGGTTGCATCATGTACAACTCTTCTTTAAGATATCCATTAAGGAATGTAGTTTTGACATCCATTTGCCAAATTTCATAATCATAAAATGCGGCAATTGCTAACATCATTCGAACGGACTTAAGCATCGCTACGGGTGAGAAGGTCTCATCGTAGTCAACTCCTTGAACTTGTTGAAAACCTTTCGCAACAAGTCGAGCTTTGTAGACAGTAACATTACCGTTAGCATCAGTCTTCTTCTTGAAGATCCATTTATTCTCTATGGCTTGCCGATCATCGGGCAAGTCAACCAAAGTCCACACTTTGTTCTCATACATGGATCCCATCTTAGATTTCATGGCCTCAAGCCATTTTGCGGAATCTGGGCTCATCATCGCTTCCTCATTGTTCGTAGGTTCATCATGGTCAAGTAACATGACCTCCAGAACAGGAGTACCGTACCACTCTGGTGTGGATCTTACTCTGGTTGACCTACGAGGTCGGTAGTAACTTGATCAGAAGTTTCATGATCATCATCATTAGCTTCCCCACTAATTGGTGTAGGAATCACTAGAACTGATTTCTGTGATGAACTACTTTCCAATAAGTGAGCAGGTACAATTACCTCATCAAGTTCTACTTTCCTCCCACTCACTTCTTTCAAGAGAAACTCCTTCTCTAGAAAGGATCCATTCTTATCAACGAATATCTTGCCTTCGGATCTGTGATAGAAGGTGTACCCAACAGTCTCCTTTGGGTATCCTATGAAGACACATTTCTCTGATTTGGGTTCGAGCTTATCAGGTTGAAGCTTTTTCACATAAGCATTGCAGCCCCAAACTTTAAGAAACGACAACTTGGGTTTCTTGCCAAACCACAGTTCATAAGGTGTCGTCTCAATGGATTTTTATGGTGCCCTATTTAATGTGAATGCAGTCGTATCTAAAGCATAACCCCAAAACAATAGCGGTAAATCAGTAAGAGACATCACAGATCACACCATGTCTAATAAAGTGCGGTTATGATGTTCGGACACACCATTACGCCGTGGTGCTCCAGGTGGCGTGAGTTGCGAAACTATTCCGCATTGTTTCAAATGATGACCAAACTCATAACTCAAATATTCACCTCCACGATCAGATTGTAGAAACTTCATTTTCTTGTTACGATGATTTTCCACTTCACTCCGAAATTCTTTGAACTTTTCATATGTTTCAGACTTAACTTTCATTAAGTAGACATACCCACATCTGCTCAAATCATCTGTGTAGGTCAGAAAATAATGATACCTGCCACGAGCATCAACACTCATCGGACCGCATACATCAGTATGTATTATTTCTAATAAATCTGTTGCTCGTTCCATCATTCCGGAGAACGGAGTTTTAGTCATCTTGCCCATGTGGCATGGTTCGCAGGCATCAAGTGATTCATAATCAAGTGATTCCAAAAGACTATCAGCATGGAGTTTCTTCATGCGCTTTACACCAATATGACCTAAATGGCAGTGCCACAAATAAGTTGCACTATCATTATTAAACTTATATCTTTTGGCTTCAATACTATGAATATGTGTATCACTACTATCAAGATTTAGTAAAAATAGACCACTCATCAAGGGTGAATGACCATAGAAGACATTACTCATATAAATAGAACAACCATTATTCTCTGATTTAAATGAATATCCATCTCACATCAAACAAGATCCAGATATAATGTTCATGCTTAACGCTGACACCAAATAACAATTATTCAGGTCTAAAACTAATCCCGAAGGTAGATGTAGAGGTACTGTGCCGACGGCGATCACATCGACTTTGGAACCATTTCCCACACGCATCGTCACCTCGTCCTTAGCCAATCTTCGCTTAATCCGTAGCCCCTGTTTGGCGTTGCAAATATTAGCAACAGAACCAATATCAAATACCTAGGCGCTACTGCGAGCATTAGTAAGGTACACATCAATAAAATGTATATCAAATATACATTTCACTTTGCCATCCTTCTTATCCACCAAATACTTGGGGCAGTTCCGCTTCCAGTGACCATTCCCTTTGCAGTAGAAGCACTCAGTCTCAGGCTTAGATTCACACTTGGGTTTCTTCTCTTGAGCAGTGACTTGTTTCCCGTTCTTCTTGAAGTTCCCTTTCTTCTCTTTACTCGTGTCCGTAATGCATCATCCCGCAACTAGCTCATTAGTTGCATTGCTTGCAAGAATTATAGTGATGTGCATTACCGAGAGGTCCCAGAGATACCTCTTCGACAATCGGAGTGACAAATCCTAATCTCGATCTATGCCAACTCAACAAGTACCATTGGAGACACCTGTAGAGCACCTTTATAATCATCCAGTTACATTGTGACGTTTGGTAGCACACAAAGTGTTCCTCCGGTAATTGGGAGTTGCATAATCTCATAGTCATAGGAACATGCATAAGTCATGAAGAAAGCAATAGCAGTAAACTAAAACGATCAAGTGCTAAGCTAACGGAATGGGTCAAGTCAATCACATCATTCTCCTAATGATGTGATCCTGTTTATCAAATGAAAACTCATGTCTATGGTTAGGAAACATAACCATCTTTGATTAACGAGCTAGTCAAGTAGAGGCATACTAGTGACACTCTGTTTGTTTATGTATTCACACATGTATTATGGTTTCGGTTAATACAATTCTAGCATGAATAATAAACATTTATCATGAAATATGGAAATAAATAATAAGTTTACTGTTGCCTCTACGGCATATTTCCTTCAGTCTCCCACTTGCACTAGAGTTAATAATCTAGATTACACGGTAATGATTCTAACACCCATGGAGCCTTGGTGTTGATCATGTTTTGCTCGTGAGAGAGGCTTAGTCAACAGGTCTGCAACATTCAGATCCGTATGTATCTTGCAAATCTCTATGTCTCCCACCTGGACTTGATCGCGGATGGAATTGAAGCGTCTCTTGATGTGTTTGGTTTTGTTGTGAAATCTGGATTCCTTTGCCAAGGCTATTGCACTAGTATTGTCACAAAAGATTTTCATTGGACCCAATGCACTAGGTATGACACCTAGATCGGATATGAACTCCTTCTTCCAGACTCCTTCATTTGCTGCTTACGAAGCAGCTATGTACTCCGCTTCACACGTAGATCCCGCCACGACGCTTTATTTAGAACTGCTCCAACTGACAGCTCCACCGTTCAATATAAACATGTATTCGGTTTGCGATTTAGAATCATCCAGATCAGTGTCAAAGCTTGCATCGACGTAACCATTTATGACGAGCTCTTTGTCACCTCCATAAACAAGAAACATATCCTTAGTACTTTTTAGGTATTTCATGATGTTCTTGACCGCTGTCCAGTGATCCACTCTTGGATTACTTTGGTACCTCCCTGCTAAACTAATAGCAAGGCACACATCAGGTCTGGTACACAACATTGCATACATGATAGAGCCTACGGCTGAAGCATAGGGAACATTTTTCATTTTCTCTCTATCTTCTACAGTGGTCGGGCATTGAGTCTTACTCAACTTCACACCTTGTAACACAGGCAAGAGCCCTTTCTTAGCTTGATCCATTTTGAACTTCTTCAAAACTTTATCAAGGTATGTGCTTTGTGAAAGTCCAATTAAGTGTCCTGATCTATCTCTATAGATCTTGATGCCCAATATATAAGCAGCTTCACCGAGGTCTTTCATTGAAAAACTCTTATTCAAGTATCCTTTTATGCTATCCAGAAATTCTATATCATTTCCAATTAACAATATGTCATCCACATATAATATTAGAAAAGCTAAAGAGCTCGCACTAACTTTCTTGTAAATACAGGCTTCTCCAAAAGTCTGTATAAAACCATATGCTTTGATCACACTATCGAAACGTTTATTCCAACTCCGAGAGGCTTGCACCAGTCCATAAATGGATCACCGGAGCTTGCACACTTTGTTAGCACCCTTTGGAACAATAAAACCTTCAGGTTGCATCATATACTTCTCTTCTTCCAGAAATCCATTCAGGAATGCGGTCTTCACATCCATTTGCCAAATTTCATAATCATAAAATGCGGCAATTGCTAACATGATTCAGTCGGACTTAAGCATTGCTACGGGTGAGAAGGTCTCATCGTAGTCAACTCCTTGAACTTGTCAAAAACCTTTCGCAACAAGTCGAGCTTTGTAGACAGTAACGTTACCGCCAACATCAGTCTTCTTCTTGAAGATCCATTTATTCTCGATGGCTTGCCGATCATCGGGCAAGTCAACCAAAGTCCACACTTTGTTCTCATACATGGATCCCATCTCAGATTTCATGGCCTCAAGCCATTTTGCGGAATCTGGGCTCATCATCGCTTCCTCATAGTTCGTAGGTTCGTCATGGTCAAGTAACATGACCTCCAGAACAGGATTACCGTACCACTCTGGTGCGCATCTTACTCTGGATGACCTACGAGGTTCGGTAGTAACTTGATCTGAAGTTTCATGATCATCATCATTGGCTTCCTCACTAATTGGTGTAGGTGTCACATGAGCCGATTTTTTGTGATGGACTACTTTCCAATAAGGGAGCTGAGGGAGTCCTGGATTAGGGGGTCTCCGGACAACCGGACTATATCCTTTGGCCGGACTGTTGGACTATGAAGATACAAGATTGAAGACTTCGTCCTGTGTCCGGATGGGACTCTACTTGGCGTGGAAGGCAAGCTAGGCAATACAGATATGGATATCTCCTCCTTTGTAACCGACCTTGTGTAACCCTAGCCCCCTCCGGTGTCTATATAAACCGGAGGGTTTTAGTCTGTAGGACAACATACAATCATACCATAGGCTAGCTTCTAGGGTTTAGCCTCTCTGATCTCGTGGTAGATCTACTCTTGTAATACTCATATCATCAAGAACAATCAAGCAGGACGTAGGGTTTTACCTCTATCAAGAGGGCCTGAACCTGGGTAAAACATCGTGTCCCCTGCCTCCTGTTACCATCCGCCTTAGACGCACAGTTCAGGACCCCCTACCCGAGATCCGCCGGTTTTGACACTGACATTGGTGCTTTCATTGAGAGTTCCACTGTGTCGTCACCATAAGGCTTGATGGCTCCTTCAATCATCGCTAGCGATGCGGTCTAGGGTGAGGCTTTCCTCCCCGGACAGATCTTCATATTCGGCGGCTTTGCACTGCGGGCCAACTCGCTTGGCCATCTGGAGCAGATTGAGAGCTACGCCCCTGGCCACCAGGTCAGATTTGGAAACTTGAACTACACGGCCGACATCCGTAGAGACTTGATCTTCGACAGATTCGAGCCCATGTTGGACGCGCCGTACAGTCTTGGCGAGCGTGACGTAACTCTGTCGTCGGACAGTATTCAGGAGATCGCATCCGCAGCTACTCCGTCCATCAATCCGGAGCAAGTCGCGCCATCCAAGAGCGGAGGGATGGACCCCGCCATGGAGGCCGCACTCTCAGTGGCGATAGAGCCGGATACTGACTTCACCCCTTACGAGAGCCATATTGCCGAACCACTGGATTCATCTTCGGTCACGGACTCCGAGCCGCTCGTATCCGCGCCCGTCGAGTCCGACTGGGCGCCGATCATGTAGTTCACCTCCGTGGACCACTGGATTCATCTTCGGTCACGGACTCCGAGCCGCTCGTATCCGCGCCCGTCGAGTCCGACTGGGCGCCGATCATGTAGTTCACCTCCGCGGATATCTTTCAGCACTCACCTTTTGGAAATGTGCTAAATTCATTAAGGTCTCTCTCCCTGTCAGGAGAACCTTGGCCAAACTATGTCCGACTAGAATGGGATGCGGACAACGAAGAAATTCGCTGCCCACCCACCACCCACTTAGTAGCCACTGTCGACGACTTAACCGACATGCTCGACTTCCGCTCCGAGGACTTCGACAGTATGGACGACGCAGCCCGAGACGAACCGGAACCACCGCCCACAGGGCGCTGGACCGCTACTTCATCACATGACGTGACATGGTGGACACCCCCAACGAAGCCAATGGTGACGAGAAAGCGGAGGATGACCCCTCCAAGAAGCAACCCAAGCGCCGACGTCAGCGGTGCCGCCTTAAGTCCCGCCATAGCAAAAACAGTAATAACAACAGTCCACGCAACTCCGGAAAAGACGACAACTGCACCACCCCGGTGGCAGAAAACGATCAAGATGCAAACAACAAACATAGTACGGAGGGTCATGGAGACGATCTCCATATGGCTCGTCAAGCTTAAAGGGCCAGCTAGGAACTGGCCGAAAAGCCTCCCCGAAAACTCAATTGGAAGTTGGGAGGAGCTCGAGGACGCTTTCCGGGCCAATTTTCAAGGGACTTATGTCCGACCTCCGGATGCAGACGATTTAAGTCACATAATCCAACAATCCGGAGAGTCCGCCCGAAAGCTTTGGAACAGGTTCCTCACCAAGAAGAACCAAATAGTCGACTGTCCGGACGCCGAAGCCTTAGCAGCTTTCAAACAAAGCGTCCGAGACGAATGGCTCGCCAGACACCTCGGTCAAGAAAAACCGAGAACAATGGCAGCTTTAACAAGCCTCATGACCCGCTTTTGTGCGGGCGAGGACAACTGGCTGGCCCGTAGCAGCACCAGCGACCCAAGCACATCCGAAGTAAGGGATGGCAATGGTAAGCCACGAAGCAACAAAAACAAGCGTCGAAATAAAGAAGGTAGCCCAGATAATACGGCGGTAAATGCCGGATTCAGGGGCTCCCGACCAGGTCAGCGGAAAAAGCCTTTCAAAGGCAGCAGAGAAGGACGATCTGGCCTAAACAAAATTCTTGACAAACTCTGTCAGATTCACGGCACCCTAGACAAACCTGCAAATCATACCCACAGAGAATGTTGGGTCTTCAAGCAGGCCAGTAAGCTAAATGCCGAACACAAAGGGGAGGAGACACCAAGCGAAGACGAGGATGAACCTCACCAGCAAAGTGCCGGAGGACAGAAAAAATTCCCACCGGAGGTTAAAACAGTAAATGTGATCAATGTGACAAGGAGGAGAAGCAATCACGCACTCCGATGCACATGCGCCATTGAGCCCGTCACCCCTAGGTCCAACCCCTGGTTGGCCTGCCCGATCACTTTTGATCGTAGGGATCATGATACACATATCCGGCGTGAAGGACTGACGGCCTTGGTGTTAGACCCAATAATAAATGGGTACCATTTCACAAGGGTCCTCATGGACGGCGGCAGTGATCTCAATCTGATATATCAAGACACAGTCCGCAAAATGGGGATAGACCCGACACAAATAAGCCACAGTAATACTACCTTCAAGGGAGTAATACCAGGCCAAGAGGCCCACTGTACGGGCTCTCTACTACTAGAGGTGGTATTCGGTTCTCCCGATAACTTCCGAAGTGAAACGTTAACTTTTCACATCGCTCCATTCCGAAGTGATTTTCAAGCACTACTCGGAAGGGCGGCTTTCGCTCGTTTTAACGCAATACCGCATTATGCTTTTCTCAAGCTCAAGATGCCCGGTCCACGAGGCGTCATTACAGTTAGCGGAAATACCAACCATTGTTCATGTACGGAAGAGTACGCGGCGGCTCTAACAGCCGCACACTAGACGGCCTCACCAACCAGAAAAATAGCAGGTCGCCAAGACCACGAACACGGTTAGACGAGTTTGGCGTTCCATCATACATGTATAAGATTGGTTTTCAAACCCTCATAAAGCAATACCAGGGGCTTCCCGCGTGTAATCAGGGCCAGCCCGGCTCAACTAGGCCTTTCTGGAATTCTGATAACTCATTCTTCTTTCCGGCACGGCAACCTTCATCTAAGTTCTTTCCTTTTTGCAGGTTACAATCGTGCTACACCCGTCCAGGACACGGCACAACAGAGACACAGGCGCAGACGTGCAGCAGGGACCCGCCAAAAGGTTTCTTTTTAGATTAAGGCCCTGCGTAAACCTTTTTTACTGTCTCTTGTTGCTCACATCCTCCGGATACTCCACACAACTGAGAAGGATGCCGACGTTATTGGTATGTGGCCACGCCAGGATTTTGCACGTACCTGGACACATGGGGTTTCTTATAAAGGGCATTGTTTAGCCCGGTATATGTTATAAAGACCAAACACCTTAGGGAGTGTTCGGCGTCGCGAGTTTGGCCCTATATGCATCAGCTCCGAATCATGTCTTTGGTCAAGTGTTGGGTTTTCCCGGCTCCCACGTTTTGGTACCTTATGTTCCGTCATATCGGCTAAGGTAGCACTGGGAGAACTACTGCGATTGTGCCCTGGTTCGTCCGGATGAGCACCTCAGTAGAGAAAGCCGAAAACTGACTGTCATGATATAGCAAGAGACTGGTCAACCACTCGATGACTAATCGGAATCTTCGGGATTCCTCCTCATTAACGAAGGGCCATTTCCCGGTCATGTACATACGTGCACCGTATTTGGACGAGCGCAGTAGTAACAGGGGCTATATAGTAGCCCCACTGTCAAACTCCTATGGCTAAGTGAAAGTGTTAAAGCAATATAGTCCGATTGCCTCGTTCGCTACGCTATCACCTCCTTAACGGACCAAGACGTTGGATCAAATGTGGATATGCAACTTTTGCGACCACCCCCGCATTATATGCGTGGGGGCTGCTACCTCTTGAGCTTGCGTTGGATTTCCCCGAAGAGGAAGGGATGATGTAGCAGAGTAGCGTAAGTATTTCCCTCAGTTTTTGAGAACCAAGGTATCAATCCAGTAGGAGGCCACGCTCAAGTCCCTCGTACCTGCACAAAACGATAGCTACTTGCAACCAACGCGATTAGGGGTTGTCAATCCCTTCACGGTCACTTACAAGAGTGAGATCTGATAGATATAATATTTTTGGTATTTTTGGTATAAAGATGCAAAGTAAAAAGTAAAGGCAAAGTAAAAAGCAAAGCAAGATTAAAGTGATGGAGATTGATATGATGAGAATAGACCTGGGGGCCATAGGTTTCACTAGTGACTTCTCTCAAGAGCATAAGTATTCTACGGTGGGTGAACAAATTACTGTTGAGCAATTGACAGAATTGAGCATAGTTATGAGAATATCTAGGCATGATCATGTATATAGGCATCACGTCCGTGACAAGTAGACCGAAACGATTCTGCATCTACTACTATTACTCCACTCATCGACCACTATCCAGCATGCATCTAGAGTATTAAGTTAAAAACAGAGTAACACCTTAAGCAAGATGACATGATGTAGAGAGATAAATTCATGCAATATGAAATAAACCCCATCTTGTTATCCTCGATGGCAACGATGCAATACGTGCCTTGCTGCCCCTTCTGTCACTGGGAAAGGACACCGCAAGATCGAACCCAAAGCTAAGCACTTCTCCCATGGCAAGAACTACCATTCTAGTTGGCCAAACC
This sequence comes from Triticum urartu, assembly GCF_003073215.2. Lineage (NCBI taxonomy): Eukaryota > Viridiplantae > Streptophyta > Magnoliopsida > Poales > Poaceae > Triticum > Triticum urartu. Next base: position 613,634,088 of record NC_053024.1, read on the forward strand.
AAACGGATAATTCAAAGAGACTTGCAAATATAACCAATCATACATAAAAGAATTCAGAGAAGATTCAAATATTATTCATAGATAGACTTGATCATAAACCCACAATTCATCGATCTCAACAAACACACCGCAAAAATAATATTACATCGAATAGATCTCCACAAAAGAGGGGGAGAACTTTGTATTGAGATCCAAAAAGAGAGAAGAAGCCATCTAGCTACTAACCATGGACCCGAAGGTCTGAGGTAAACTACTCTCACTTCATCGGAGGGGCTATGATGATGTAGAAGCCCTCCGTGATGACGGCCCTCTCCGGTAGAGCTCCGGAATAGGCCCAAGATGGGATCTCGTGGATACAGAAAGTTGTGGCGGTGGAATTAGGTTTTTGGCTCCCTCTCTGATCGTTTGGGGGTACGTAGGTATATATAGGAGGAAGGAGTACATCGGTGGAGCACCGAGGGGCTCACGAGGCAGGGGGGCGCGCCCCCCACCCTCGTGACCGCCTCTCTGATGCCTTGGCGTAGGGTCCAAGTCTCCTGGATCACGTTCGATGAGAAAATCACATTCCTGAAGGTTTCATTCCGTTTGGACTCCGTTTGATATTTTGTTTCTTCGAAACACTGAAATAGGCAAAAAAACAGCAATTCTGGGCTGGGCCTCCGGTTAATAGGTTAGTCCCAAAAATAATATAAAAGTGGAAATAAAGCCCAATATAGTCCAAAACAGTAGATAATATAGCATGGAGCAATAAAAAATTATAGATACGTTGGAGACGTATCAGGGGCGGAAGCCGACGACTGCAAACTTTCAGGTTATATACATATATACATAAACGGCCGCATAGGAGGCATCATAGTACTTTCGGGCAAAAGTATAAATACAGCCTTGATTAATTCAGAAAAAAACATTGTTTGTACAATGGGACTACATGTCACTGGAAAATAATATTCTTCGAGCACTGAGCCTCTATCGAGCGAGCGCCTTCAAGGACTTCTTAAAAGTAGTGCTCGGCTGCCACTCGGCCTATGGCTGAACCTTGTGCCGCAACAGTGGTGGCCTCCATCTCCGCCCAGTATGTTTTGATACGGGCTAGGGCCATCCGCGCACCTTCTATGCACGCTGATCTCTTTACAGCATCGATGCGTGGCACAGCTTCAAGGAATTGTTGCACTAAGCTAAAGTAGCTACTCGGCCTTGGCTCTCCTGGCCAGAGGTGATCCACAATGGACCTCATGGCAAGTCCGGACAACCTAAAGAGCTCGTCCCAACCAGTCAATTGCTCATTCAGCAGCAGCAGACGGACTGGAGCGTGAAACTGTGACCAGAACAGCTTCTCCACTTCAGGACCTTTCTGATCCTTGAAGTACTCGGCTGCATCAGCAGCACTTGCAGCCAAATCCATGTACTCGTCCGCAAAACTCCATAGCCGATCCAGAGGATCATACTTTGGATCTCCGAACTTAGTCTGCAACAAGAAGGCTTCCCAGACACGATATCTGTAGCTTGATTCAGCTCCTCCTACGTCGCTCTAATTTTGGAGCGGACTTCCTTGGCAGCCACCCGGGCCTTCTCCAGGTCCGCCACTTTTGCCCGGTCTTCTTCTTCAAGAAACCGGTAATGGTCAGCAGCATCTTTTAATTCTACAACCATCTTGGCTATTTTCTCGTTGCTCTCACAATGCACGGCTTGTTCGGCCCTTAACTCTTCGACCGCCTTTAAAGCGGCCGCATTGCTACTCCTCGCTTGCTCCTTGGCTCGGGCAAGCTCCGCCCGAAGGGTCTCCACGGTGGCAGCTCCATCTGCAGTCACAACATATTAAAGATACTGGCATCATGCTGCTCTTACTATGTGACGACCACCAGAAAAATCACTCACCCTGTGCCTCGTCAGGCCGCTTGTTGACAAGCACGATGTCGGCATCTGCCGCATCCAGCTGCCACTTTAGTTCGGCAAACCCATCAGTCCGGCTAGCCACCGGAGCTTCAACCACCTGAACATAAAGGTGGTATGGTTATTACCTGGGACTATGACCCTCTGTTTGCCGCCGTTCCCGATGACAACCAGAGTCTCAGGGGCTACTATCTGCATGGGCATACCTAACGTATGTGGTACTGTTAAAGGCATACATTGTTTCACGTACCTCGAAGCCTTTCAGCAGACTCATAAAAGCTTCATGCAAACCGCGTTCAGCAGATGAAATCCTTTCAATCACCGTACCCATTAGCGTACGATGTGCTTCCGAGATGACAGCTTGCCCCAGAAGATCCTTCAGCGTGTCTGACCGCACACTGTACGGACCCTTGCTGTCGCTCCCCTCAGGAGCCGGATACTGGGGATGCCGGGTAGCCAAAGGGTTATTCTCCAGCCCTAGTGGATCCGGAGATACCCTTCACGACGACACTTCAAGGTCGCCTGCTTCTTGAGTTGGGGAGTCTGGGGGAGGCGTTTCGCACTCCATCATCTCCGGAAGAAGATCCCCCGAAGATGAACTCTGTCGAGAAGGGCTGCGATCCGAACTACAATTTATAAGCATCGATTATTGTCTTCAGAAGTAAGATAGGATATCTTCACTATTAAGTACTTTTTGATTACTTATAGCTCGGTAGAGGGCTGATCCCCGTGCGGATATTATGCAGCAAGAATACCCTCCGAGGCAGGACCCTCTGGCGGATATTTCTTCTACCATTTGGAAACCTTAGTTTCTGGATCTTTAGAGGTAGTCCTCTTCCTTCCCCGGGGAGGGAGAATGTCAGATTCTTCCCCTTGGTTATCCTCCCTCGCAGAGGTGCTCATTCCTTCTATTGGAATAGGTAGCGATGGAGGCCCGCTTTCGCCCTCTTTATTCCCCCCTTCATCTTCCTTTGAGGGCACTAGACGAGGTGCTGGCTCGAGCATCTTTTCCAGCACCGAATTGTCAAAGCCTTCAGGAAGGGGGGCCGAACACCGGATCATCTTCGCCTTTGCTATCCATTCCTGGTCAAAGAGCGATTCATCAGAATGATGTCATGATAAACAAAAGGACAGTGTGTTCGGCCAGGGGATTACTTACTTGGGCAGCGGGGTTGTTGCAGCTCAGGCCCATGTCCTCGGTAGTATCCGGACACTCTATTCGGGGTCCGAAGAACGATTTGTACATCTCTTCGTGGGTCATGCCGAGGAAATACTGAATAGTGCATGGTCCTTCCGGGTTGAATTCCCACATACGGAGGGGCCGGCGTTTGCAAGGCTGGGCTTGACGAGCCAGCATAACTTGCATTACCATAACCAGACTAAAATCTCCCTCGAAGAGATCTCGGATACGGCTCTGCAGTATTGGCACGTCCTTGGCTAGACCCCAGCTCAGCCCCCTGCTGATCCATGACATCTGTTGTGGTGGGGGCCCGAGCGAAAGGTGGGGGCAGGTACCCATTTGGCACTTCGGGGAGCTGTGAGGTAAAACCACTCCCGTTGCCACAATCCGGACACCTCTGGAACGGAACCCTTTGGCCATGGAGCGTCAGCAATTTTGCTTATAAAGCACCTCCGCACGCTGCATACTGCGCCTCGACCATCTTCGGCTTTGCATCGAAGGTCTTGAGCCACAGGCCGAAGTGAGGGGTAATGCGGAGGAAGGCCTCACACACGACAATAAATGACGAAATGTGAAGAAGGGAATCCGGGGCCAGATCGTGAAAATCCAGCCCGTAATAGAACATAAGACCCCTAACAAAGGGATCCAGAGTGAGGCCTAGTCCTCGGAGGAAGTGGGAGACGAACACAAGCTCTCGTTGGATTCGGGAGTAGGGACGACCTGCCCTCGGGCGGGCAGCCTATGAGAAATTTCGGCGGTCAGATATCTGGCCTCCCTCAACTTCTTGATGTCCTCCTCCATGACGGAGGAAGGCACCCACCAGCCTTGAAGGCTGGATCCGGACATGATTGAAGGTCCGAAGCACCTGACCGGAGCTTTGGGTGTTAGAACACGAGGCGGGGGAAGGATTCGATCGAGCACATGAGGGAAAAAGAAAAGGTTGTGTCCCTTTAAAAAGGGGATGAATATCGGGCGTCCTCCTCGTGGTCGTTCGAGACTTACCTAAGATCTAGGAGTCATACCAATAGGCACGGGGGTTACCCACGTTTGTATTGATGAGAATCCCGTGATAAGGGGAACACGATCTCTGCTTTGACAAGACGTGTCAAGAAACCGCCTCGCGTTATGTGCGAGGCTGGTTAAAGAAAAATGGTTCTAATGATTACTGGGCCGTGGCATGATGTCATGCGGCCAAAGCACGTCAGCAGATTAGATTTGTGGAAATATTATTCTCCCTATGGTGGTATGTGGAACTTATTTTGCAGGGTTGGACGCTATCCTTGTATTCAAACTCTTCCGTGGTGTATTCGGAGGAGGAACCCGCCTTGCAATGCCGAAGACAACACTGCGCGCTGGACTCATCGTCATTGAAGCCTGGTTCAGGGGCTACTGAGGGAGTCCTGGATTAGGGGGTCTCCGGAAAGCCGGACTATATCCTTTGGCCGGACTGTTGGACTATGAAAATACAAGATTGAAGACTTTGCCCCGTGTCCGGATGGGACTCTACTTGGCGTGGAAGGCAAGCTAGGCAATACGGATATGGATATCTCCTCCTTTGTAATCGACCTTGTGTAACCCTAGCCCCCTCCGATGTCTATATAAACCGGAGGGTTTAGTCCGTAGGACAACATACAATCATACCATAGGCTAGCTTCTAGGGTTTAGCCTCTCTGATCTCGTGGTAGATCTACTCTTGTAATACTCATATCATCAAGAACAATCAAGCAGGACGTAGGGTTTTACCTCTATCAAGAGGGCCCGAACCTGGGTAAACATCGTGTCCCCTGCCTCCTGTTACCATCCACCTTAGACGCACAGTTTGGGACCCCCTACCCGAGATCCGCCAGTTTTGACACCAATAGGAGCAGGTACGGTTACCTCATCAAGTTCCACTTTCCTCCAACTCACTTCTTTTGAGAGAAACTCCCTCTTTAGAAAGGATCCATTCTTAGCAACAAATGTCTTGCCTTCGGATCTATGATAGAAGGTGTACCAAACAGTCTTTTTGGGTATCCTATGAAGACACATTTCTCCGATTTGGGTTCGAGCTTATCAGGTTGAAGCTTTTTCACATAAGCATCACAGCCCCAAACTTTAAGAAACAACAACTTTGGTTTCTTGCCAAACCATAGTTCATAAGGTGTCGTCTCAACGGATTTAGATTGTGCCCTATTTAACATGAATGCAGTTGTCTCTAAAGCATAACCCCAAAACGATAAAGGTAAATCAGTAAGAGACATCATAGATCGCACCATATCTAGTAAAGTACGATTACGACGTTCGGACACACTATTACGCTGTGGTGTTCTGGGTGGCGTGAGTTGTGAAACTATTCTGCATCGTTTCAAATGAAGAGCAAACTCGTAACTCAAATATTCTCCTCCACGATCAGATCGTAGAAACTTGATTTTCTTGTTACGATGATTTTCCACTTCACTCTGAAATTCTTTGAACTTTTCAATGTTTCAGACTTATGTTTCATCAAGTAGATATACCCATATCTGCTCAAATCATCTGTGAAGGTGAGAAAATAACGATACCCGTCGCAAGCCTCAATATTCATTGGTCCACATACATCAGTATGTATGATTTCCAACAAATCTGTTGCTCGCTCCATAGTTCCCGAGAACGGCGTTTTAGTCATCTTGCCGATGAGGCATGGTTCGCAAGTACCAAGTGATTCATAATCAAGTGATTCCAAAAGTCCATCAGAATGGAGCTTCTTCATGCGCTTGACACCAATATGACCTAAACTACAGTGCCACAAATAAGTTGCACTATCATTATCAACTTTGCATCTTTTGGCTTTAACATTACGAATATGTGTATCACTACTATCGAGATTCATTAAAAATAGACCACTCTTCAGGGGCGCATGACCATAAAAGATATTACTCATATAAATAGAACAACCATTATTCTCTGATTTAAATGAATAACCATCTCGAACAAGATTGAGATATAATGTTCATGCTCAACGTTGGCACCAAATAACAATTATTCAGGTCTAAAACTAATCCCAAAGGTAGATGTAGAGGTAGCGTGCCGACGGCGATCACATCGACTTTGGAACCATTTCCCACGTGCATCGTCACCTCATCCTTAGCCAATCTTCGCTTAATCCGTAGTCCCTGTTTGGAGTTGCAAATATTAGCAACAAAACCAGTATCAAATACTCAGGTGCTACTGCGAGCTTTAGTAAGGTACACATCAATAACATGTATATCACATATACCTTTGTTCACCTTGCCATCTTTCTTATCCGCCAAATACTTGGGGTAGTTCCGTTTCCAGTGACCAGTCCCTTTGTAGTAGAAGCACTCAGTCTCAGGCTTAGGTCCAGACTTGGGCTTCTTCACTTGAGCAGCAACTTGCTTGCCGTTCTTCTTGAAGTTCCCCGTCTTCCCTTTTCCCTTCTTCTTGAAACTGGTGGTCTTGTTGACCATCAACACTTGATGCTCCTTCTTCGTTTCTACCTCCGCAGCCTTTATCATCGCGAAGAGCTCGGGAATTGTCTTGTCCATCCCTTGCATATTATAGTTCATCATGAAGCTTTTGTAGCTTGGTGGCAGTGATTGAAGAGATCTGTCAATGACACTATCAACTGGAAGATTAACTCCCAGCTGAGTCAAGTGATTGTGGTACCCAGACATTCTGAGTATGTGCTCACTGACAGAACTATTCTCCTCCATTTTGCAGCTGTAGAACTTATTGGAGACTTCATATCTCTCAACCCGGGCATTTGCTTGAAATATTAACTTCAACTCCTCGAACATTTCATATGCTCCATGACATTCAAAACGTTGTTGAAGTCCTGGTTCTAAGCCATAAAGCATGGCACACTGAACTATTGAGTAGTCATCAGCTTTGCTCTACCAGGTGTTCATAACATCTGGAGTTGCTCCTGCAGCGAGTTTGGCACCTAGCGGTGCTTCCAGGACGTAATTCTTCTGTGCAGCAATCAGGATAATCCTCAATTTACGGACCTGGTCCATGCAGTTGCTACCATCATCTTTCAACTTAGCTTTCTCTAGGAACACATTAAAATTCAACGGAACAACAGCATGGGCCATTTATCTACAACAACATAGACATGCAAAATACTATCAGGTACTAACTTCATGATAAATTAAAGTTCAATTAATCATATTACTTAAGAACTCCCACTTAGATACACATCCCTCTAATCATCTAAGTGATCATGTGATCCATATCAACTAAACCATGTCTGATCATCACATGAGATGGAGTAGTTTTCAATGGTGAACATTGCTATGTTGATCATATCTACTATATGATTCATGCTCGACCTTTCGGTCTCAGTGTTCCGAGGCCATATCTGCATATGCTAGGCTCGTCAAGTTTAGCCCGAGTATTCTGCTTGTGCAAAACTGGCTTGCACCCATTGTATGTGAATGTAGAGCTTATCACACCCGATCATCACATGGTGTGTCGGCACGACGAACTGTAGCAACGGTGCATACTCAGGGAGAACACTTATACCTTGAAATTTACTGAGAGATCATCTTATAATGCTACCATCGTACTAAGCAAAATAAGATACATAAAGGATAAACATCATATGCAATCAAATAAGTGATATGGTATGGCCATCGTCATCTTGTGCCTTTGATCTCCATCTCCAAAGCACCGTCATGATCACCATCATCACCGGCTTGACACCTTGATCTCCATCGAAGCATCATTGTCGTCTCGCCAACTATTGCTTCTACGACTATCTCTACCGCTTAGTGATAAAGTATAGTAATTACATGGCGATTGCATTTCATACGATAAAGCGACAACCATATGGCTCCTGCCAGTTGCTGATAACTGTTACAAAACATGATCATATCATACAACAAATTATATATCATCACGTCGTGACCATATCACATCACAACATGCCCTGCAAAAACAAGTTAGACGTCCTCTATTTTGTTGTTGCAAGTTTTATGTGGCTGCTACGGGCTTAGCAAGAACCGTTCTTACCTACGCATCATAAACCACAACGTGGTATAGTGATTACTTTTTGATCTTCAGAAAGAACCCTGTTCATTGAATCTGATTCAACTAAAGTTGGAGAAACTGATACCCGTCAGCCACCTGTGTGCAAAGCACGTCTGTAGAACCAGCATCATGAACGCAGTCATGTAATGTCGGCCCGGGCCGCTTCATCCAACAATACTGCCGAATCAAGAAATAACTAGTGAGGTCAAGCAATATGTATATACCCACACCCACAACTCCTTTGTGTTCTACTCGTGCATATAACATCTACGCATAAACCTGGCTCGGATGCCACTATTGGGGAACACAGTATTTCAAAAAATTCCTACGATCACGCAATATCTATCTAGGGATGCATAGCAACAAGAGGGGAGAGTGTGTCCACATACCCTCGTAGACCGAAAGCGGAAGCGTTAAGTAACGCGGTTGATGTAGTCAAACATCTTTGCGATCCAACCGATCAAGTATCGAACGCACGGCACCTCCGCGATATGCACACATTCAGCTCGATGACGTCCCTCAAACTCTAGAACCAGCTGAGGCCGAGGGAGAGTTTCGTCGGCACGACGGTGTGTTAGCGATGATGGTGAAGTTACCAACGCAAGGCTTCGCCTAAGCACTACGACAATATGATCGAGGTGGAAATCTGTGGAGGGGGGCACCACACACGGCTAAGATCAACTTGTGTGTCTATGGGGTGCCCCCTCCCCCGTATATAAAGGGGTGGAGGAGGGGGCCGACCGGCCTCTCTATGGCGCGCCCCAAGGGGGGAATCCTACTCCTACTAGGAGTAGGTCCCCCCCCCTTTCCTAGTCCTACTAGGAGGGGGAAGGAAGGGAAGAGGGGGAGGAAGGATAGGGGGCGACCCCCTTCCCAATTTGGATTGGGCTTGGGGGCGCGCCTCACCTCTTGGCCACTTCATCTTCTCTTCCACTAAAGCCCATGTAGGCCCATTAAGCCCCGGGGGGTTCCGGTAACCCCCCCCCCCATCGGTACTCCAGTATATGCCCGAACTCATCCGAAACCATTCCGGTGTCCAAACATAACCTTCCAATATATCAATCTTCATGTCTCGACCATTTAGAGACTCCTCGTCATGTCCGTGATCACATCCGGGACTCCGAACTACCTTCGGTTCATCAAAACACATAAACTCACAATACCGATCGTCATCGAACATTAAGCGTGCGGACCCTACGGGTTCGAGAACTATGTAGACATGACTGAGACTCATCTCCGGTCAATAACCAATAGCGGAACCTGGATGGTCATATTGGTTCCTACATATTCTACAAAGATCTTTATCGGTCAAACCACATAACAACATACGTTGTTCCCTTTGTCATCGGTATGTTACTTGCCCGAGATTCGATCGTCGGTATCATCATACCTAGTTCAATCTCGTTACCGGCAAGTCTCTTTACTCATTCCATAATGAAACATCTCACAACTAACTCATTAGTCACATTGCTTGCAAGGCTTATAGTGATGTGCATTACCGAGAGGGCCCAGAGATACCTCTCCGACAATCGGAGTGACAAATCCTAATCTCAATCTATGCCAACTCAAGAAAGACCATCGGAGACACCTGTAGAGCATCTTTATAATCACCCAGTTACGTTGTGACGTTTGATAGCACACTAAGTGTTCCTCCGGTATTCGGGAGTTGCATAATCTCATAGACATAGGAACATGTATAAGTTATGGAGAAAACAATAGCAATAAACTAAACGATCATAGTGCTAAGCTAACAGATGGGTCATGTCAATCACATCATTCTCTAATGATGTGATCCCGTTTATCAAATGACAACTCATGTCTATGGTTAGGAAACTTAACTATCTTTGATTAACGAGCTAGTCAAGTACATGCATACTAGTGGCACTCTATTTGTCTATGTATTGACACATGTACTAAGTTTGCGGTTAATACAATTCTAGCATGAATAATAAAAATTTATCATGATATAAGGAAATATAAATAACAACTTTGTTATTTCCTCTAGGGCATATTCCTTCATAAATCTTAGTATTTGGATTCTTCATATTCTTCATGGTGATAATATGATAATAATCCCAAGTGACTCAACAAATATAGCTATGCTCCCTCGCAACGGCACCAGAAAAAGGTGTTGATAACCCACAAGTATAGGGGATTGCAACAGTTTTCGAGGGTAGAGTATTCAACCCAAATTTATAGATTCGACACAAGGGGAGCCAAAGAATATTTGAAGGTATTAGCAGCTGAGTTCTCAATTCAACCACACTTGGAGATTAATTATCTGCAACAATATGATCAGTAGCACAGTAATATGATAGTTTTGATAGTAGTGACATCAACAACGGTAACAGTAACAGTGATAGCAGTAATTTGTAGCAAGTCTAACAGTGATGATAGCAGTAGTAACGCAGCAAAATCAATAACGATAAATTCGTAGGCATTGGATTGGTGACTTGTTAGACGATATTCATCATGAGACAGTTATAACCTAGGGCGATACGGCACTAGCTCCGGTTCATCGATATAATGTAGGCATGTATTCCGTAAATAGTCATACGTGCTTTATTAAAAGAACTTGCATGACATCTTTTGTCCTACCCTCCCATGGCAGCGGGGTCCATATTGGAAACTAAGGGATATTAAGGCCTCCTTTTAATAGAGAACCGGAACAAAGCATTAACACATAGTGAATACATGAACTCCTCAAACTACGGTCATCACCGGGAGTGGGCCCGGTTGTTGTCACTCCAGGGTTGCCGGATCATAACGCGTAGTAGGTGACTATAACTTGCAAGATCGGATCTAAAACATGGATATAATGATGATAACATAAATGGTTTAGATCTGAGTTCATGGCACCCGGGCCGAAAGTGACAAGCATTAAGCATGGCAAAGTCATAGCAACATCAATCTAAGAGCATAGTGGATACTAGGGATCAAGCCCTAACAAAACTAACTTGATTACATGATGAATCTCATCCAACTCCTCACCGACCAGCGAGCCTATGAAGGAATTACTAACTCCTAGTGGGGAGCATCATGGAATTGGCGATGGAGAAGGGTTGGTGATGACGAAGGACGAAGATCCCCGTCTCCGGAGCCCCAAACGGACTCCAGATCTGCCCTCTCGAGGAAGAACAGGGCTTGGCGGTGGCTCCGTCTCGTGGATCATGATAATTCTTTTTCCCTGATTTTTCTGGAATAATGTGATTTTATAGTATCAGGGAGGTCATCAGTGGGGCCACTAGGTGGGTACAACCCTCCTGTGCGCGCCAGGAGAGGGGGCGTGCCCTGGTGGGTTGTGCCCACCCAGGGGGCCCTCTCTGGTGGGTCTTGGCTCCAGAAATTCTTATTATTGGTATAAAAAATCCTCAAAAAGTTTCGTTCCATTCTGAGACCATTTATTTCTGCACAAAAACAACACCATGGTAGTTCTGCTGAAAACAGCGTCAGCCCGGGGTTAGTTTCATTCAAATCATGCAAATTATAGTCCAAAACAAGAGGAAAAGCGTGAGAAAAAGTAGATATGTTGGAGACGTATCAACCCTACCGCAAGCATCCGCAACTACAAGAAAAGTATTAAGAATAAATTCTAACCATAGCATTAAACTTTTGGATCCGATCGGTCCCTTGCGGAATAGCGCATAAACTGGGGTTTAAAATTCTGTCACTCTCGCAACCCATCATCTAATTGCTACTCCACAATGCATTCCCTTAGGCCCAAATATGGTGAAGTGTCATGTAGTCGACGTTCACATGACACCACTAAGGGAATCACAACATACATACTATCCAAATATCGAACACATATCAAATTCACATGATTACTTGCAACATGATTTCTCCCGTGACCTCAAGAACAAAGTAACTACTCACAAATGATAATCATGCTCAAGATCAGAGGGGTATTAAATAGCATATTGGATCTGAACATATATTGTTCCACCAAATAAACCATATAGTAATCAACTACAAGATGTAATAAACACTACTAGTCACCCACAAGCACTAATCTATATTTTCGATAACAAGATTGAACACAAGAGATGAACTAGGGTTTGAGATGAGATGGTGTTGTTGAAGATGTTGATGGAGATTACCCTCCCCAAGATGGGAGAGTTGTTCGTGGTGATGATGACGATGATTTCCCCCTCCGGGAGGGAAGTTCCCCTGGCGGAATCGCTCCGCCGGAGGGCAAAAGTACTCCTGCCCAAGTTCAGCCTCGAGATCGCAGCACTCCATCCTGAAAGTCCTCTCCTTATTTTTTTCTAGGTCAAAATGACTTATATACCAGAAGATGGGCACTGGAGGTGGGCCTGGGTGAGCACAACCCACACTTCCTGGCGCGCCCACGTGGGTTGTGCCCACCTGGTGGGCCCGCTCTGGTAGTTATTTGCTTCAATATTCATCATATATTTGATAAAAAATCTTCGTGAAGTTTCAGCTTGTTTGGAGTTGTGCAGAATAGGTGGCCTGACGTAGCTTTTTCAGGTCCGGATTTCCAGCTACCGGAATTCTCCCTCTGTGTATACCTTGCATATTATGAGAGAAAGGGCATGAGAATTACTCCAAAAAGCATTATTATGGATAAAAACATCATAAATAACAGTAAGAAAACATGATGAAAAATGGGCGTATCATAGCTTGAAGGAGTAAGAACAACTCCAATGAGGCGACCCGTTTTGTCCGCCTGTGTCCATTTTGGTCGACACAGACAAAAGTGGAGGCCCAACACGCCGATCCAAACCCAAATCGTGTCCGCTTGGCGTCCGCGCTGACCCATTTCCGGCTCAAAATTGCGCCTGAAATGCGCCGGTGTGGACGCGAAGCGGACGCGCCACACGTCTCCTCGGTGTCCGCCGCGGCCCCACTTGTAGGCCACCCAACTACCGTCTATCGTCTAATTTATGACGACCATCGACAATGGGGCCACTAGTCAGCCAATGGAAGCATCATTTTTTAACCATGTGTGCGGCGGGGGCAGGCCTCATCCACTTCCGTCCACATCTATCCCCCACCACCCCTTGTGCTTCCTTGCTAGCGACACCACCAAACCCTAGCAAGCAATGGGCCTCTTCGGGAGCAGCAGCGGCAAGGGCAAGTGCACCCTCGGCGCCTCATCCTCCCGTGCTCCTCCCCCCTCCTCCTCTGCCGCCGGTGCGTGTCCGCCCAGGTCGCCAACGTCTGCACATCCCGGTGCACCAAGCGCGGTGGCACTGGGAGTACAGGCAGCCGCTGCCCTACCCCGACGTCATGTTGCCGCACCACTGGCACCTGGATCCACACCGGATACCGGTGCCGACGGTTCCACGGACCCACTAGGCGCACGACGAGGAGGTGCGCAGGCGTTGGACGCAGCTCACGCCGGTGCAGCAGCGGTTGCCCGAGTACGCCGCCGACTCTCCCAACTGGGAGGCTTGGTTTGCCCTCGAACACGAGGAGCAACAGCGGCTAGGCGTTGACGCCGACCCATCACCGTTTCCACCGCCGCCCCCGTGGGTAGAGCCGGAGGAAATGGAGTCGGAGGTGGAGTACCAAGCCGCCCTCGGGAAGCCCTGCAGCACGCGCTGGAGGCTAACCGGCTCAAGGAGGACGCGCATTAGGATGGGCTGGAGCAAGCCCTTGCCTTGTCAGCGGCAGGGGACTACGTCCACACCCCACTCTTCGTCCCGCCTCCACCGCCGCCGCCGCCCGTCCTCGAGCCCAAGCCAGATCCGGAGCCGACGCGGAAGCGCTCCCCGCTTCCACCCACTTGGCCGGAGGAGGCCTACAGGTGGACCTCCAGTACCGCGAGTGGGTGAGCGCGCTGTCGGTCCACTACGCCGCGACACCGGAGGAGGAGGCGGCCCACCTTGAGCGCTGGAAGGTGCACTGGCTCGCCCATGAGGAGGCCCACGACGAGCTGCACATGCGCTACGAGCAGCTGCTGCAACGCGACGCCGAGGTGCTGCAGCTTGAGGAGGAGGAGGAGCGCGCCCAGCGAGCCACAATGCCGCTGCCCCAGCAGACGTCGGAGGAGACTGCCCTGGTAGCATACCAAGCGGTGTTCGTGTGGGCTGGCCCTGCTCCCGTCTTCATCGACCTCGCTGGCGGTGATAGCGATGGCGACGCCAAGGGCAAGGGCAAGGTTGATGACGTCTACGGCAGCATGCCAGCGCAAACATTTTTTATGTTTTAATTAATGTTTAATTAGGTTTAAGTGGACTTTGGCTGGCAGTTGACCTGCCACTTAATGTTTACTTATGTTTATTTCTGTGAGTTGTTTTTCTCCTACGCCGATAGATTTGGGTCCGCCTCCCGTTGGGCGGTCATGCCGACCCATTTGAGAATGCGGACGTGCACGTCCTCCAGGCCGACCCAAAAGGAAGAAAAGCGGACAAAGCGCACGTCCATTTGGGTCACCCTGTTGGAGTTGCTCTAACAATGAAGGAGCATAATGAAAACGAGTTCGGCATTTGATGTAGTCGTACTCTTCATGATCCAATCTGATCTAGTGCCGAACGGACGACACCTTCAAGATTAGTACACGTTCGGCTCGGTGGAGTCCTTTCCTTGATCCATCAAGCGAGGGAGAGGAGGTGGATGATATCTAAACCAACATGACGGCGTGGTGGTGACCGTGGCAGCGGAATTCTGGCAGGGCTTCGCCACGCATGTACCGGAGAATATGGAAGAGTAGCGGGATATAGACGGGGCAAGGGCAGAAGGGTTGGCTTCCCCCTACGCCTACCCACTATATATAGGGTGAGGGAGGGGTGTTCCAGCCATAGCCCCCCTCCCAAGGCAGGGGCGGCGGCCAAGGGGGGAGGAGTGCCCTCCAAGCCAACTGGAGGGCCCTCCCCTTAGGGTTTCCCTTCCCCTAGGCTCATGGGCCAAGTTAGGGGCTGGTGTGCCTAGCCCAGTAAGGCCAGTCCGCCCCCTCCAGCCAAGCTACTGTATGGGACGTGGTGGAACACTAAGAGGACTTTCAGACCCCTCCGGGTACAATACCCCCCAAAAACCAGATTTTTTCCGGAACCCCGACAACAACTTTTCATATATAAATCTTTAGCTCCGGAACATTCTGGAGCTCCTCGTGATGTCCCGGATCACATCTGGGAACAACCTTCGGGCTTTCTGTTGGGGAACGTAGCATGCAATTTCAAAAAAAATCCTACGATCACGCAAGATCTATCTAGGAGATGCATAGCAACGAGAGGGGGAGAGTGTGTCCACATACCCTCATAGACCGAAAGAGGAAGCATTAGTTTAACATGGTTGATGTAGTCGAACTTCTTCTCGATTCAACCGATCAAGTACCAAACGTATGACACCTCTGAGTTCAGCACACGTTCAGCTCGATGACGTCCCTCGAACTCTTGATCCAGCAAAGTGTCGAGGGAGAGTTTCATTAGCATGATGGCGTGGTATAGAGGGGCCCCCTGCCCCTTTATATGAAGGAGGGAGTGGGGAGGAGGCCGGCCTAGGGGAGCGCCAAGTGGGGGGAAACCCACTTGGACTCCTAGTCCTATTCACCCCCCCTTCCTTCTATCGGAGGGGGAAAGTGGGAAGAAGAGGGAGAGGAAGAAGGAAAGATGGGCCGCGCCCCTCCCCTAGTCCAATCGGACTCCCCATGGGGGGGGGGGCGCCACCCCCTTGTGGGTTGCCTTGCCTCCCTCCTATGGCCCATGTGGCCCATTACTTCCCCCGGGGGTTTCCGGTAACCCCCCGGTACTCTGGTATATACCTGAAACACTCCAAAACCATTCCGGTGTTCGAATACTATCATCAAATATATCAATATTTACTTCTCGACCATATTGAGACTCCTTGTCATATCCATGATCTCATCCGGGACTCCGAACACTCTTCGGCCACCAAAACACATAACTCATAATACAAATCGTCATCGAACGTTAAGTGTGCGGACCCGAGAACTATGTAGACATTACTGAGACACATCTCTGGTCAATAACCAATAGCGGAACCTAGATGCTCATGTTGGTTCCTACATATTCTATGAACATCTTTATCGGTCAAACGGCAATGACAACATACGCCATTCCCTTTGTCATCGGTATCTTACTTGCCTGAGATTCGATCATCGGTATCTTCATACCTAGTTCAATCTCATTACTGGCGAGTCACTTTACTCGTTCTGTAATGCATCATACCGCAACTAACTCATTAGTCACATTGCTTGCAAGGCTTATCATGATGTGCATTATCGAGAGGGCCCAGAGATACCTCTCCAATACTCGGAGTGACAAATCCTAATCTCGATCTATGCCAACCCAACAAACATGTTCGGAGATACCTGTAGAGCATCTTTATAATCACCCAGTTACGTTGTGACGTTTGATAGCACACAAGGTATTCCTATGGCATTCGGGAGTTACATAATCTCATAGTCAAAGGAATATGTATAAGTCATGAAAAAGCAATAGCAATAAAACTTAACCATCATTACACTAAGCTAACTGATGGGTCTTGTCCATCACATCATTCTCCTAATGATGTGATCCCGTTCATCAAATGACAACACATGTCTATGGCTAGGAAACTTAACCATGTTTGATTAATGAGCTAGTCTAGTAGAGGCATACTAGGGACACTTTGTTTTGTCTATGTATTCACACATGTATCAAGTTTCCGTTTAATACAATTGTCGGTGTCAAAACCGGCGGATCTCGGGTAGGGGGTCCCAAACTGTGCGTCTAGGCCGGATGGTAACAGGTAGGGCTAGGCGTTCGGTATAAACCGAAAAATCGGTTTCTACCGTTCGGTTATTTCTCAGTTTCAGTTTTCAAAAGTATAAACCGAAAATGGAAACTTAAAACAGCTAACTGAAACTTTGGTTAACCGACAAGTTCGGTACGGTTTCCGGTTTCTACCGAAGTCCATTGCCATATGTGCTTCCTCACAAGCGGCAGCAACATCCTTTTATATAGCTGAAGCTCTCGGCTCCTTTACTTCACCCAAGCGAGGTGGGACTAAAGAAAACATGTGACTCGGCTGGTTGCACAGTCACATATGGGCTTTATCATGCAGGCGTTGGCCCATGGTCCGGTACATGAAGTGCACTGGTGTGGTTCAGCTAAAAAAACATTAAAAATACTAGTTGCAGACGGGCTATGCTATCTAGCTTAAGTCAAATCCAATACGTAGCAGCAAGTAGGAGTCCTAGTAAATGCACCGGCCTAGTTAGCGTAGGTATGTCAGAAGTGGATGGTTGGGCACGTGAAAACGCGAAGCGCCATTGGTCCAGCGTGCGAGAGACCGGCGCCAGCTTCTGAGTATTGTCACGAAGGTACAGTTCGGTTTTACTTTGGCTAACCGAGACAAAAACTGAACAAACCGAACTTAGTATGGTTATTGAAAGTGAAAACTGAATTTCACTGTATTAATAAAATAAACCAAAAATTCAGTTTTTTTGGTGTCGGTTTCGGTCCGGTGTTCGGTTCGTCGGTTTTTATGCCCACCCCTAGTAACAGGAGGCAAGGACACAATGTTTTACCCAGGTTCGGGCCCTCTTGATGGAGGTAAAACCCTACGTCCTGCTTGATTAATATTGATGATATGGGTAGTACAAGAGTAGATCTACCACGAGATCAGAGAGGCTAAACCCTAGAAGCTAGCCTATGGTATGATTGTATGTTGTCGTTGTTGTCCTACGGACTAAAACCCTTCGGTTTATATAGACACCGGAGAGGGTTAGGGTTACATAAGGTCGGTTACAAAGGAGGAGATATCCATATCCATATTGCCTAGCTTGCCTTCCACGCCAAGTAGAGTCCCATCCGGACACGAGACGAAGTCTTCAATCTTGTATCTTCATAGTCCAACAGTCCGGCCAAAGGATATAGTCCGGCTGTCCGGAGACCCCCTAATCCAGGACTCCCTCAGTAGCCCCCGAACCAGGCTTCAATGACAACGAGCCCGGCGCGCAGTATTGTCTTTGGCATTGCAAGGCGGGTTCCTCTCCAAATTCCGTGTACCTGTTGAAATAGTGTGCGGCCCCTTGTGAATGTTGCACTCCTTGGCTTCCACGCCCCATAATGGCCACTTTACATGTGTCGAGGGAATGTGAAGGGCCAGGGTATTTTTACATTTACCCCCCTAGCTGTGCGAATGAGCCGCCTATTAAAAAGACTAGGATTCTGATCCAAATCACACCATCCTCCCTTGGCGAGCCTTCATCGGAGCGCACCTGATAGAGATCCATTCCATCATGGCCGGTTGACGCAGCTCCTCCTCTTGCTCCCCTAGCCCCAAGCCTGGAGATTAGGGGAGATGTTCTGTCCCGCACAGAAAATTAGTGATGCTTCAGACCAAAGGATTTCTTCCCCCAGCGTGCATGGTCCCGGTTCGAGCCGGGCTCGCTACCTATAATGGCGGAGAGCAAGCGGAGAGCCTTCCCAATCCCTCCAAGGGAGAGCGGGTATGCCTTGTCCCTCATTTGGTAAGAGGACTCGGATTTCCAATTCATCCGTTTCTCCGGGGGCTCCTGGTGTTCTACGGCCTCCAGTTGCACAACCTTACGCCTGCCTCCATATTGCATATCGCGGGATTCGTAGCCCTTTGCGAGCTGTTTTTAGGCTGTGAGGCTCATTTCGCGCTGTGGAAGAAGCTGTTCTTCCTTGTGCCCCGTTCTCAGAAGGGGTCAATATATCAAGTGGGCGGAGCCGAAGTGTGGCCTATTGCCGGGACCGGATATCTGTCCGGAACCCCAAAGAATACGTCCGAGACTGACCTTCAGAATGGTTTTATATAGAAGACATCCCCCTCCCGGATCCTATTTGAATCGGCCTTCCTGAGTTCGACAACGCTCCTTTGAAGAAGCGCCGGAGCTGGCGTCCATGGAGCTCCCTGGAGGAAGATGACAGGGACGTCCTTTACCTGATGAGCCGGATAAGTTTTTTAGCTTGATCTGGATTGACCATGATCGAGGTCATGGCCATATGTATCATGCGGGGCGTGCAGCCGCTTCAGTTGGAGGCCACCCCATGTGGGATTTCAACGGGGAGGATGACGCCACCCGCTACGGCCGTAAAGGGCCGGGATCGGTTGCTGATCTAATAAAATCTTATCCACTTTGTACAAGGGAGAAGAGGAGGAATTCCTCCATGTCAACCCGCGGGGCGGATTTTCTATGTACAATCCTCCGAGCTAGGTAAGCGGAGACTTTTTCTCGCCCATCCGTTTCATTTTCCCATAGTTAAGTATTCGGTCTAGCGATTTCAACGCAGGAGCTGCACCAGGCTGTAAGGGAGATAAACAACCCCCCTCCACAACCCGAGGACCCTGGACGATCCCTGGACCCGGCCTCCTAGGAGGATCCGGACATATCTGTGGAGCTGGTCGATGGGATATTTTACCAATTGAGCAATGACAACGCTTTGGTGGCCATTACGGCCGATTACCCTGGGCTACTTCCAGCCTCACTAGTAACTGAGACCGAAGTCCCAGTACTTTGAAAAGGGATCCGTCCTTGCGTGTTTTTGATTACCGTATAACAACCGAGTTTTGCAGGGGAGGTCCTCGAGGCAGAAGGCCGAGCCCGCGGCGACTAGCCAACAAGGGGCCGCGGGGCCAGGCAGGCTGAAAAGACCCGCAGTCCGGATTGAGACACCGGTGCAGCGGTACGGCGTGCTGTCTTTTATTCCAAGACATTATTCTCGGAGGCATATTAATGCCCATGCCTTCTTTTTAGGAAAAGGAGCACTCGCCGGACTATATCCGGAGAGGCTACTAATCGCGCCTCCACCAGCCAGGCTCCAAGGCCGGATTCAGAGGCGGGAACGAATGCGAGGCTTGTGTCGGGTGCTCCTCCGACAGAGGATGCGGATAAATTGTCCGCCACCAATTCCGAGGTGAAAAGTGCCATGAACCACAGGCGTCGCCGGACTTTTCTTCGTGACGCTTGTTTCTCCCAAGAGGCATTGGATTCCTTCAACTCGGGAGATGCGTACCTCCATGCCGCTCAAAATGGTCTAGCCAGAGCCACGGAGCAGTATGTAAAAGACATACGGGTGAGAAAATTTGGTGGTTATATATATCAGTAGCCCCTGAGACTTGAAACAGTTAGAATAACTGATTTAAGGATCATTTGTTATGCAGGTTCTTACAGAAAAGAATACCCAACTGTCCCAGGAGCTGGAAGAGTGCAAAGCCCAACTTCAGGCCGCACTGGCCGTAGCAGGGGAGCCCAAAGAGACCCCCGCTGGTAATATATCCTTCGAATGATAAGTATCATATAGAATGCGGCGTATATGCAGATCTGACGATAAAGTTGCAGATGTCGCTGGAGTAAATCCTGATAAGCAACAGCTCCAACGTCAGTTGAAGGCCGGTGAGAGCGTGCTTGCGAGGGTGAGGCAGGAGAAGAATGATCTCCTAGATGCCAACACCAAGCTTGGCGTGGAACTAAAGGATGTTCGTGCCCAACTGTCGGACTCCATGAAGGAGAATCGGCGGCTTCGACACAGCATATTTAGTAAGTGCTTGAACGAACTTTGAAAAATAGTTTGGCGAGGAAGTCGATTAACAGCGTTATGTCTGTAGGTATGCTGACGGGTCGTCCCGCGGAGGAAATGCCCGGATCTGCGGGTGATCTTCTGTTCGAGCTGTCACATCTGCACGAACAAGTTCGGCAGGTGATGCAAGGTGTTGCCCAGGCTTTGTGGCCATCTGTCTCCTTGCTAGAGGGCGTTGCAGAGCTTACGAAGAAGCTCAAGGGAGCACGGCGCCGCCTCTGATTATGGAAGATATCAGCCTGCCGATAGGGTGCCAGAGAGGCCTGGACCATGGTGAAGACTCGGTATACCAAAGGTAGACCCAAATCACATGGCCGAGGTTGGACCTGTGGGGCTCGACGGAAAGGAGATCCCCGTTAGCTTAGTTTATGGGCAAGTAGAATTAGCCGCAAAGTATTCCCAACAGGATTGTAAGCTAGACCACCTGTTGGATGGTATAGAAGAGGAGTTTAGTCAGTCTGTATGACTATGTAATTAAAGTGACATGTATAATGCCTTCTAGCCGGATTGTAGATCATTTGTCGTTGCGGACCTTTTCGCTTCAACCTCCGGGCCCGATAGTCCGGAGTGAATCCGAATACCCGCTTAGTTATATAAGAACCGGGGTATGTGTGGAGACCAGGCGTAAGGGTCATTAGTGATTTATTAGACAAGTGCCCAACTAGTTATGTTATATTACATGGGTAGTAAGAAACATCTTCCAGGGAGAATAGTTCCGTTAAGGGTTCCTTTCCCTGGGTAAGCATGCCCTAAAGTGCATGTCCGGACTGCGATAAGAAGCGCAGAAAAAGCATCTGGGGCAGATATGGATAATAAATAGAAGTCATCTTTTGTTCACCGACCGAATATTCCCTTAAGAACGCTAGCTTTCGGCTTCACCCAGTCTGAGGTACACATCTGGCTGACCCGGCAGTAACAATCGCAGAGGTGCTCCCCTTATGCCCTAGCCGAATTAACGGGAACGTAGGGCATAAATACAAGAGCCAGGCAACCCAGCTTGGCCAAAACTTAAGTCATATCGATGCATATAATGGTGAAAAAAAGGTACATGTGGAAGTATAACACATGTGTTGGGCGTGAGGCCCAGGTAAATAATTTAAGCTTCTGTGACAGAAGCCCCCAGGTATGGAGAGTGCAGCTAGCGCATCTGTAATGTACAAGTGAGGCACAAGGTGACCCTTGAAGGCCTAGAGGAATAATAAGAAAAATAAAGAAAGGGAAACAAGACAGATGATGCATATGCAGAAAATGGACAAAGGGAGGGGACTAACATAGAGTCCGGTGCTAGGCGTAGAATCTTCGGAGCCTGGCTGCGTTCCATGGGTTCGGCTCAAGTCGACTAGTCGATGCATCCTGCAGGCGGTACGCTCCACCGGTCAGAACTTGGTCGATAATGAAGGGACCTTCCCATTTGGGCTCGAGCTTGTTCTTTTTCTTATCCGGCAGGAGTAGAACTAGTTCGCCAACGTTATAAGTTTTGGCCCGTACTTCTCTGCTTTGGTATCTGCGAGCCTGTTGCTGGTAAAATGCGGAACGGGCTTTGGCTACGTCACGCTCTTCCTCCAAGGTGTCCAGACTGTCCTGCCGATCGATATCGGCTTCTCTTTCTTTGTACATGCGCACTCAAGGTGAGTCATGAATTATGTCACGGGGCAAGACTGCCTCTGCGCCGTACACCATAAAAACGTTGTATATCCGGTACTACGATTCGGCGTGGTCCGCAGCCCCCAGAGTACGGAGTCGAGCTCCTCTACCCAGTGCGTGTCAGACTCCATTAAGGAACACACTAATCTGGGTTTAATGCCGCTCATTATAAGACCGTTTGCTCGTTCGACTTGACCGTTGGTTTGTGGGTGATAGACTGAAGCATAATCGAGCTTGATGCCCATTTTGCTGCACTAGAGTTTTACCTCGTCGACCGTGAAGTTCGTGCCGTTATCAGTGATGATGCTGTGGGGGACACCGTAATGGTGTACAACCCCGGATATGAAATCTATCACCGGTCCGGATTCGGCTGTTTTAACCGGTTTAGCCTCTATCCATTTGGTGAATTTATCCACCATGACCAATAAGTATTTTTTCTTGTGGGTTCCCCCTTTAAGGGGTCCAACCATATCAAGCCCCTAGACCGCGAAGGGCCATGTAATGGGGATTGTTTGGAGGGCGGTGGGGCATGTGGCTTTGATTTGCGAAGAGGTGGCAACCGGCGCAACGTTGGACCAAGTCCTGTGCATCTGCCTGGGCCGTTGGCCAATAGAATCTTGTACGGAAGGCCTTGCTTACAAGAGCCCGGGCTGCGGCGTCATGACCGCCGAGTCCGGCGTCCATTTCTGCCAAAAGATTCCGTCCTTCCTCTTCGGAGGTGCACCTTTGAAGGACTCCGGTAGTGCTTTTCTTGTACAACTCTCCCTCATGGACCCTGTAGGCCTTGGTTCGCCGCACTATGCAGCGTGCCTCATTTTGGTCCTTCGGAAGTTCCTGTCTAGTTAGGTAGGCCAGGAATGGTTCTGTCCACGGGGCAATAATGGCCATTATTTCGTCGGCTGAAGGTGTTATTTCGGTGGCGGAGCCTCCGATTGTGTCAGAGATTTCGGTATCGGGTATTTTGGCTGGGTCCGGACTATTATTACTGGTGTCCCCTTCCCATTCTACGGATGTCTTGAAGAGCCTTTCCAGAAATATGTTGGGAGGGACCGCGTCGCGTTTTGCGCCGATGCGGGCGAGGATATCCGCCGCCTGATTGTTTTCCCGAGCCACGTGGTGAAATTCGAGTCCCTCGAACCGAGCTGACATTTTGAGGACGGCGTTTCTATAGGCCGCCATTTTTGGATCCTTGGCGTCAAAATCTCCGTTTATTTGGGATATTGCGAGGTTTGAATCCCCACGCACCTCCAGGCGTTGAATGCCCATGGAGACTGCCATCCGAAGACCGTGCAACAGAGCTTCGTATTTGGCTGCATTGTTGGAATCTGTATACAATATTTGCAGTATGTACCGAACGGTATCTCCGGTTGGGGACGTCAGGACGATGCCAGCCCCTAGACTGGCCAGCATTTTGGAACCGTCGAAGTGCATGATCCAATTGGAGTATGCGCCGTACTCTTTAGGGAGTTCGGCCTCCGTCCATTCGGCGACAAAGTCGGCTAGTACTTGCGATTTAATGGCTCGGCGAGGTTTGTATGTTATGTCGAATGGGAGGAGCTCAATGGCCCATTTGGCAATCCGGCCCGTAGCATTGCGGTTGTTGATAATATCATTATGTGGCACTTCCGAGGCTACTGTAATCGAACACTCTTGAAAGTAGTGTCGCAGTTTCCGTGATGCCATGAATACCGCATATGCTATTTTTTGGTAATGCGGGTACCGTGATTTGCATGGAGTGAGGATAGTGGATACATAATATACCGGCTTTTGAAGAGGGAATTTGTGTCCGTCCGCTTCCCGTTCGACAACGAGCACCGCGCTTACAACTTGATGAGTTGCCGCAATATACAACATCATTGGTTCGCCGATGTTTGGTGCGGCCAGGATCGGATTGGTTGCCAAAATGGTCTTTATTTCTTCCAATCCGGCTGTGGCCTCGTCCGTCCACTCAAAGTGTTCGGTGCGCAGGAGGCGATAAAGGGGTAAGGCCTTTTCTCCCAAGCGGGAGAAAAAGCAGCTTAGAGCCGCCACGCATCCAGTTAGCTTCTGGATTTGTTTGAGGTCTGTTGGCGTAGCCAACTGTGACAACGCTCAGATTTTGGCCGGATTAGCTTCAATACCTCTACTGGAGACAATGAATCCCAGGAGCTTTCCGGCTGGTACACCGAAAACGCATTTTTCCGGATTGAGCTTGATGTCATATGTTCGGAGGTTATCGAATGTGAGCCTCAAGTCGTCTACGAGAGATTCGACATGCTTGGTTTTGACGACCATGTCATCTATGTATGCCTCCACTGTTTTGCCGATCTGGTTTGCCAGACATGTCTGAATCATGCGCTGATATGTTGCTTCGGCGTTTTTGAGCCCGAAGGGCATTGTGTTGAAGCAGAATGGGCCGTATGGTGTGATGAATACCGTTGCAGCTTGGTCTGGCTATGCCATTTTAATTTGATGGTAGCCGGAGTATGCGTCGTGGAAACACAATGAATCGTGTCCTGCGGTAGCGTCATGATTTGATTGATGCGGGGGAGGGGGAAGGGATCCTTTGGGCAGGCCTTGTTAAGGTCCTTAAAATCGACGCACAAGTGCCAGGATTTGTCCTTCTTTGGTACCATCACCAGGTTCGCTAGCCAGTCCGGATGTTTTATATCTCTGATGAATCCGGCCTCCAATAGCTTGGCTAGTTCCTCTCCCATGGCTTGTCTCTTAGGTTCGGAGAAATTTCGAAGAGCCTGCTTGACTGGCTTGAATCCTTTTAGGATATTTAGGCTGTGCTCGGCCAGCCTGCGTGGGATTCCTAGCATGTCTGAAGGGTGCCAGGAAAAAATGTCCCAGTTCTCGCGTAGGAACTCTCGCAGTGCGGCGTCGACATCAGGGTTTAATTGTGCCCCGATGGAAGCTGTTTTTATAGGGTCCGTTGGTTGGACTTGGAATTTGACTATTTCGTCCGCCGGTTTAAAGGAGGTGGACTTGGATCTTTTATCGAGTATCACGTCGTCCCTGTTCACCGTGGAGCGCAGCGTAGTTAGTTCCTCGGCTGCTAGGGCTTTGGATAGTGCCTCGAGGGCCAGTGCGGCTGTCTTATTTTCGGCGCGGAGTGCTATGTCCGGATCACTAGCAAGAGTGATGATTCCGTTGGGCCCGGGCATTTTGAGCTTCATGTACCCGTAATGGGGTATGGCTTGGAAGATTGTAAACGCCTCCCACCCTAATAGAGCATGGTATCCGCTGCTGAACGGGGCCACTTGGAATGTAATTTCTTCAGACCTGTAATTATCCGGCGTGCTGAATACCGCATCTAGTGTGATTTTCTCAGCACAGCGTGCTTCCCGACTGGGGATAATTCCTCTAAAGGTTGTGCTACTTTGCTCAATGCGGCTCCAGTCTATTTCCATCTTTTGAAGAGTTTCCTCATAGATGAGGTTTAATCCGCTGCCGCCGTCCATGAGTACCTTGGTGAGTCGAAAGCCGTCCACGATTGGACTGAGAACCAGTGCGGCTGGTGCTCGGGCTGTTTGGAATTTAGGTTCGTCACTAGCATTGAAGGTAATAGCCGTGTCACTCCAAGGATTTATTGCTGCTACGTGGCAGATTTCGGCCATGCTGCGGAGTGTTCGCTTGCGTCTATTATTTGACGCGAAGGTCTCAAAGACCGTTAACACTGTATTGTTGTCCACGGGATGGTGCTCCGTGGTATTTGGGAGGAGTAGATCCTCACCACTTTTGGCCACCTGCCGGAGTATCCAACATGCTCTAAGGTTGTGCGTTGGTATTGCATCCGTTGTACTATGAATTTTGCAAGGTCCGTTGAGCCATCCCTCCAGTACGGTTCCTTGCCCCGTAGAGGGCTTTGCTTTTTGGTAGTTAACCCGGGTGTATTGTGATAATGCACCCTTTTATTTCGGACTGGGTTTGTATTCAGGGCCGGATTATCCCAAAATTTTATTTCGGTTTTCCAAGCGCTTTCCATCGCATAGTACTTTCGTACTATGGACACCAAGTCGGCAAAGCATGTAATTTCGTGGCGACTTATGGCGTTGAGGATTCCCTTGTCCGTGCAATTATTGCAGAAGAATGAAATTGTGTCTTCCTCGCGGCAGTCCTTTATCCTGTTCATGACCAGGAGGAATCTGGCCCAGTAATTGTGTACTGTTTCTTCGGGCTCTTGCCTAATTTGGGATAGATCGCTTATGTTTGGGTGGGTGGGTGGAATTGAACCCGAATCCTCACCCAATCTGAGACTCAGGGGCCAAGGAGTTTTCGAACTCGGAAGTTTGGATTCTTGGATGTTTTCTAGTAAATCTAGCCCGCTGCCTGACTCTAGGTTCAGGTCTTGAGTGATGTCCTCCCCTCCGCGGGTATCCGGCTTGGAGGGATCAGGAATCCGGACATAGCTAGTCCTTAAGATAGATGAAGGGTTGCCGCATTGTTCCTCTACCACTGCAACGTGATGGGTGACCCGGGGAGAGTTGATCTCTCTCAGATCGGGTTTAGGCCCAATTTGATCGTAGTCTGTAGCGACTCCCAGGGCGGCGATGCGATCCAAGAGCTCGTTTAGGGAAGATAGCTCCATTGGATCTAACTGCTCGGCGAGTTCCGAGTTGACATGAAGATTGCTTTGGATGACCCGAGAAGTCATCGTCGGCGCAACGGCCGAACAGGCGGTCATAAGAAAACCACCTAGCCGGAGAGTTTGGCCGATAGCCAAAGCTCCCTTAGCAACAGTGCCATCTTTAAAGACGGGATGAGGCATCCTTCCTGATGGCGACGGCATAGCGGAACTCTCAAAGAAAGCACCAATGTCGGTGTCAAAACCGGCGGATCTCGGGTAGGGGGTCCCAAACTGTGCGTCTAGGCCGGATGGTAACAGGAGGCAAGGGACACAATGTTTTACCCAGGTTCGGGCCCTCTTGATGGAGGTAAAACCCTACGTCCTACTTGATTGATATTGATCATATGGGTAGTACAAGAGTAGATCTACCATGAGATCAGAGAGGCTAAACCCTAGAAGCTAGCCTATGGTATGATTGTATGTTGTCGTTGTTGTCCTACGGACTAAAACCCTTCGGTTTATATAGACACCGGAGAGGGTTAGGGTTACACAAGGTCGGTTACAAAGGAGGAGATATCCATATCCGTATTGCCTAGCTTGCCTTCCACGCCAAGTAGAGTCCCATCCGGACACGAGATGAAGTCTTCAATCTTGTATCTTCATAGTCCAACAGTCCGGCCAAAGGATATAGTCCGACTGTCCGGAGACCCCCTAATCCAGGACTCCCTCAACAATTCTAGCATGAATAATAAACATTTTTCATGATATAAGGAAATATAAATAACAACTTTATTATTGCCTCCAGGGCATATTTCCTTCACTTTCCACTATTAATATCTCAATACTACCCTAGTGCTACCGAACGTTAAGTGTGCGGCCCTATGGGTTCGAGAATCATGCAGACATGACCGAGACTCCTCTCCGGTCAATAACCAATAGGGGGACATGTATGCCCATATTGGTTCCCACATATTCCATGAAGATCTTTATCGGCTGAATCACGATATCAAGGATTCAGTTAATCCCGTATACAATTCCCTTTGTCCTACGATATGTTACTTGCCCGAGATTCGATCGTTGGTATCTCCATACCTAGTTCAATCTTGTTACCGGCAAGTCTCTTTACTCGTTCAGTAATACAAGATCCCGTGACCAAACTCATTAGTCACATGCTTGCAATCTTCTTGTGATGTTGTATTATCGAGAAGGTCCAGAGATATCTCTCCATCACACCAAGTGACAAATCCCAATCTTGATCCATGTAACCCAACAAATACCTTCATAGATACCTGTACAACACCTTTATGATCACCCAGTTATGAAGTGACGTTTGATAGCACACAAAGTGTTCATCCGTTATCCGGGAGTGGCATGATCTCATGTTCTAAGGAACAGATACTTGACATTACCAAAGTTGTAGCAAATAACTAAGTGATACGATTTGATGCTAAGCTTACAATTGGGTTTGTCCATCACATCATTCTCCTAATGTTGTGATCCCGTTATTAAATAACAACTCATGTCTATGGTTATAAAACCTTAATCATCTTTGATCAACGAGCTAGTCTAGTAGAGGTTTACTAGGGACACGGTGTTGTTTATGTATCCACACATGTATTTAAGTTTCCGGTCAATACAATTCTAGCATGAATAATAAACATTTATCATGAACGGAAAATATAATAACCATTTTATTATTTTCTCTAGGGAATATTTCCAACACCG
The DNA here is from genome assembly GCF_003073215.2 of Triticum urartu. Classification (NCBI taxonomy): domain Eukaryota; kingdom Viridiplantae; phylum Streptophyta; class Magnoliopsida; order Poales; family Poaceae; genus Triticum; species Triticum urartu. The sequence continues at coordinate 613,662,604 of NC_053024.1, forward strand.
GCAACCACAGTGGATTGTATCCCCGTGCCACCCGAGAAGACACTAAGAAAGCCCCATGGCACCGAACAAAATCGGATCTGGATCTATGGCTGGGCAAAACAAGGCAGCAACTGCCGCCATACTGGGACCTCAACGCTCCAAGGTCTAGCGCCCCGGCCAGGACGTCGTCCACGCCCCCGCTGCGCAGCAGCTTGGAGCCAGGTCCCACCCGACCTGGCCAGGACGCCACACACACACACTCGAGGAGAGCTCCCTGTAGCCGCCGCGCCATGGGAAAGCCATAGTACCCCAACGCGCCGCAGACACCGTCGTCTTGCTCGACCGTCTTTGTGTCGTACGGCCCTGCGCCAGCCCACCGCCACTGCCCGTGTTGCCGTCACGCGCCAGCAATGCATTGAGAAAAGAGGAACCAATCCCCCGTCGCATACATCTGTCGAGCTTTGCTCAATAGCACCTAGTGCCGGCGGCGGGGTGGAGTGCCGGGAGTGGGGGCGAAGGCGACCGCAGCTAGGGTTTTCCCCAGGTCGCCCACGTGGATGACGCAAGGGGGGATCCTCCTAGAAACTTTATGAGTGTGTAAGGTGGTTCATAGTATTCCGTCCGTCCCATAATATAAGAACGATTTTCAAGCTATTTTAGCTTGAAAAATATTCTTATATTGTGGGACAAAGAAAGCACTAGATATATTTAATGCTAACTATTTCAAGCCCCCTCCCCCCCCCCCCCCCCCCCCCCCCCCCCCCCCCCCCCCCCGCGTCGCCTCCTCTGAGGCGACTCGGGGCCAACCCTAGCGCCGCCGCCGCTTTCCCCCTCTCCTCCCCTCCCTCTGCCGCCGCCTGAGGGCCTCCGAGGCGCGGGTGCTCGACCCCAATGATGGTGGCGGCGGGATCTGGCGCCTCCTCTCCGTTGGAGGGCCTTGGCTCCCCGGGGCGGCGGCCCCGGCTGGTGGACGCGGTGCAGCCGGCGGGCTCTGGTGGGCAGCCTCCCACGGGCGCGCGAGAGGCGTGGGGGCTGCGGACGCTGGCGCAGTGGCGGCTCCTCGCAATCCTTCATGGCTCCATGTAGAAGATCCACCCCTGCTCCGATCTGTCCCGATCCGTGCTGGCGCTGGTCCTTGACGGCTGCTTTCGGTGTCCCCTATTGCCGTCCTGGCGGATCTGGCGTGCGGGTGAGGTTCCGGGGGAAACCCCTGGCTGGCGCAGCGGCCTCCCCAAAGTCGACGCCTTTGGCGCCGATCCCCTTCCTGGAGGCTTTGGGGTGGATCCTCTCCCTTCCGCCTCCTCCTCGAGCTATGGCGAAAGCTTTTGTTCCCCTTCTGGGCGTTGACGGCACCCTGGTGCCGTGTTCCTTCTTGAAGGCGGTGGCTGGGAACAACTCTTGGTGGCGGGGCTGCTGGTGGCGTGGTGGCGGTGCGATTTTGGCCTTCTACTTGGTGCTGCGCCTTGCTTCACGGGACCAACAGACGGTTTCTTTGGTGGAGCGGTGCTTCATCCATACATTGATGGCGACGGATCTTGACAGTGTGGCGCAGTGCAGATTCGGAGTTCGATGTGGGAGGATGGACTCACGCAGGAGGATGATGCTGTCTGGCGTCGTGGTGGCGTTGATGGCAGAGAGACCTGGCACGGTTGATGCAACAGTACAGCTCTGAAGATGGACTCGTGGCAGGTGGCTGCGGCGGCCTCATACCCGGCAGGCATCCTGGTTGAGGAGTGCGCCGGACTAGTAGGTGCCCCATACCAGGCAGGCATCCTGGTTGGGACCTCATGTCTTAGATGTTTAGGTTTGGCTGCGATGTCTGTTTGGTATTAGGCTCAGGCTATCAGCGCCCCTTCATCAATTGGATAGGTGTAGTGACAGTTGTTGCTTAGACGATGGCTTTAGTCTTGCTGTTGTATGACTTTATAAGGTCTTGTGAGAATAACTAATAAAGTGGTTGTATGCATCGCCCAGATGCAGAGGCCGAGGGTCATCCTCCTTTTCTAAAAAAATATTGACTATAAGACTATAGATGACATGACAATAATATATAGCCAGTAGTCGGCTATACTATTAACCATGCTCTAAACCAGAAGGGAGGAAGTATTAATAATATCTAAGATTCCCCTTTGATGCCTTTACTAAAAGAAAAATAATTATGTCCTAATTAAATCATTTAGGAAAAAATACACATCATATTATGTGTCACCAATATATTTTTCCATATGCCACACATATTTTCTGCAACAAGAAAGGCTACCAAGTAATGATTGATTCATAAAAAAATCATACTTCTTCCATTGAAGTTGAGAAGAAACGCAAAAGTACCATCCCCGTCTTGGTTTATTAGGCTCTTTTGTATTTGGATCAAATTTTTACGATTTATTTGGCTCATAAAATATAAATTATATGCTAAAAATATATGTTATTGGGTTTGTATTTGAAAGAGATATTCAATAATATAACTTTCATGACATTGAATTAGAAAAATGCGAGCACCAATGTCAAAACAACCCCCCTAGAAACGTATAGGAGGTTTTCTCCTCATACGGCTCGAGAAAATGATTCGAATTTCGGTCGATAATAATAGAAATTAGACTATGACGTGCATTAATTTCCTTACAGAAAAAACAAATTCCATTTATACTCATGACTCAAGTGGGCTAATTTTGCCTGACAAACTTCGAAGCCAAAATCCTTTAAAAATAATTGAGTCGTCTTTAAACTCTTTTCTTTGTCTCATTTCAAATGAATTGATTTTTATTCCTAAATCTGATCCAACTCTGTTGTTGAGATAATTGAAAATTGTGTTTAATTGTTCTAGAATCCTTTATCTTTGATTTGTGAAATCCTTGGGTTTAGACATTACTTTAGGAATTCCTATTTTTTTCTTTCAAAAGAGTAGCAACATACCCTTTTTTCTTATTTCCTTCGATAAAGCATTTATCTCTTCTATTGAAATCTAATAGGAGGGATTGATTCTGATATACTTTTATGGGTTAATTATCCTTTTGCCCTCGGTGGTGTCCATGTACTCAGTTTTTCCCTCAGATGCGAATTGTGCTCAGTTTTGCCCCTAGTCCGTGCGCACCGACTCGTTCCGTGAACTCTGCCATCTCCGTCAGGTCAACCTTTTGACTCGGCCCTTACAGGTGGGACCAGGCGGCAGAGACGGCCAATTTTATTCAGACCATTGCACGCGTGGCTTGTGGGACCCAGCAGAGAGCCGTTGATCAGAGAGCCGTTGGCGGGTGTGCTATATAAGCGGGCGACAGCGGCGGTGACCACGGCGACAGAGAGCACGGCGGTGACCACGGCGAGAGAGAGAGCACGGCGGTGGGAAGCTAGCTGTGGAGGGCGCGGCGGTGGGAAGCTAGCAGTGGAGGGCGCGGCGGCGTTGAGATCCCCTTTGGCTCCGAGCTCCATGTCTTCCTCAAGCTCCCGCGCCACCTCGCAGATGCAGAGCTGGGCGCGTGTGGACATGCCTGTCTTTGTCTGTCCGCGGTGCCGGGCGGGCGTTGATCGGAGGGTTTCTCAGACACTGAGGAACCAGAATCGTCCGTTCTACGTGTGCAGCGAGAATGGGGTAAGAATCGGGGCAATTGCACCATTTTCGTGGTTGGGATCTTTGAGCAATGGGTTGATCTATTTGGTGTTCATGCAGGTGACATGCTTCTTTCTTTGGGTCGATGCTCTGGCCAAGACTCTGATGAATGAACTGCAAGAAGAGCATGAAGAATGGTTGCGCATGCTGCCACGAACGGCAGTGGCCGCACCACGAGCTCCGGAAGAAGAGATGGAGGGAGAAGCACGCACTGACAGAGAGCTAGCTGTTGAGCTTAGGATGTTGAAGAACAAGGTGAGGAAGCTTGAAGATCAAGCACTACCAATACCCATTTGCAAATACTTTTGGGCATTTGTAGGTATGGTAATCGCACTGGTTGTAATGTTGAAAATATATGGAAAGGCATGAATTATGGAGGAATTTGTAATCCTGAAATTGTTTGAGAAATTCACCTAGTTTAAATGTTGGTTAAAGTTGTTTAAATGTTGAAACAAAAAGAGAAGAAGTGACCAACATTTAAATATGTTGGAAAAAAGAGAAGAAATTAGGAATTCAGAAACTTTTGATCAATGAAATGCAGCTCTCTGCTCTGCCTTTCTGTCCAAAAAAAGGTTGCTCTTGGGCCAAATTCAGAGCGTAGAGCCAAGTGCAGGCTAGACTAATGGGCCAACTGCATCCAGTTAGGCCCATTCGGGGGTTCTCTTGCGTATTTTTTTGTTTTCTATTCTGATTTAATTTAGGCAGTAAATCATAATGCTGAAACTTTTTGTGGAAGCTAATTGAATTATTCCCGAGCCAAACAATTAAGGTTAGAAATTTTTTGGAGCTGTTAATTAATCCAATTCAAATACACCGTGATTTAAATCAAAGACCAAAATGTCATGGAAAATGTGCCTCAGCTCTGGTAGAGGTTTACGCCAGGTGCCAAAATAAATGAACATTTTTTAAGGGCATTACATTGAGAAAAACATAATTTGTCTAAAAAATGAAGGGTGGAAAATGCACAAAAAATTGGTGCGGCTGGGGACTCGAACCCAAGACCGCGTGGGTTTGTGGTGTTTAGGGCTGCACTGGTAACCGCTAGGACAGATGGCAAGACTTTGACATGGGTAGGGAAGGAAGGTATACATAGTGAGACTATGAATTTTTTTTAGAAAAATAGTGAGACCGTGAATGTTTGCACACGCGTGAGAGTGGTTTTCCATTGTTTTGTACTTAAATTTTGGAGGGTTGGAAGGTTGAAAATGTATGTTGCACTACCACATGATTTTGGTCAGAGTGGCACTTGGTTTAGGGTTAGAGTGGCACTTGGTTTAGGATTTAAAGGGAATAAATTTGCATGTTAGTTCATGACTTTTTGTTTGAAAGAAACAGAGGGCTTCTCACCCCCTCCGATTTTCATTAATGAAAACCACAAGTTCTCGAACTTCATGACTTGTTTAGGGAAGAAATGATATGTTTGGGCACGGACATTTTTTAACACACATAATAAACCCTAATAACTTAGATAAGATGGAACACACCGTACCATTGCAATAACTTAGATAAGTTCACGGATAGTTCACAGACACATGACGAAACATGACACGACACGACACGACATAGAAAAGAAACAAAATAAAAAACGAAACATGACGAGCTTGACTCCGGGCTTGAACATCTTCATCTTGACCTTCTTCTTCCACATTGGCCACGCGCGCCCCTTCAACACCGTCTTCATCTTCACACCTCCTCCTCGTCGTAGGGAAGGGAGTGCATCTGGCCTGGAGCGGGGAAGATGCGCTCGTAGTTGGTGTAGATGTTGTAGACGGTGAAGAAGATGGCCTCGCAGCCGCACCAAAATACTTGGCCGAGGAGCTCGCGCGCGTCAAACGGGTTGGTGAAGGTGACCGTGAGCAGTAGGAGGATGTCGCCGCGGTCACGAACCTCGTTGAGGGTGAACATCCTCGGCGAGCCCCGTGGGAGGTGGGCATAGCCGGCTCTGAGGAAGGCGCGGGTGAGTTCAACGGAACCCCTCCACCTTGAAATAGCCCACACATGGAGCTCCCTCTCCACGAGCACGCCCGGTGGGTAGCGCAGCTCCGGCACGACAGGCGGACGGTTGAAGGTCGGCCCGTTGAATTGCATCTTAACTTGGTCTCGCTTGGGGAGGGCTCGGTCGCTTGGGTGTTTGAAGTTGGAGAGGATCGGATCTGGCTTGTGGGTGGGAGAGGAAGAGAGGCACCCCATTTATAGGCCTGTGGGTGGGAGAGGAAGAGAGAAAGGATGAGAACGGTGCGTGTGTGAATCCGGACGCGTGTGTGTATCCGTTATGTTTTGCACACTTAAATTTTTGCACGAAAATGATGCATGGGGCGCGTGCGTGCATCTGAATCACTGCATAGCTCTTTGACCGGGCGGTGCATGTGAATCGCTGCCCTGAACCACTGCACTGAACCACCTAGCTCGCCTCGCTAGCATAGCTCGCCTAGCCCGCCTCGCTCGCATGCATGCACGTCGCCGCCTCCCACGCATGCAAACCCACGTCGCCGCCTCCATGCATGCAAGGCCTGGAAAGGCTGAGACGGGCTATTTACTGCAGTCTCAGGCCCAGACAACGAGACGGCCCAACGGTCCATCCAGCGCGCCTGGTATTTGTTAAAAAAACAATCTCCCAGCCAATCAGATTGCATATCGCGGATCACCCCCCTCCTCCCCGCAGATTCCTTCTAGAAGGGTTAGATCGACGGCCCTTGATCGCCGCTAGGGTTAGATGAATGGTCCTTGTTCAGCGCTAGGGTTAGCGGGGTTTGGGAGGGGTTTGGAGCAGTCAAAGCTATGTTTGACCAGATTTCAAATGAGCATAATAAATTAAATAAAAATCAGAAAAATAAAAAAAACCTGCGCACATAGTCTTCTTATGTCATATACTAACGATTTAAGTTGATAGACAAGCTTTACATACATTTAAATGATAAGTTCATGTGTATTGTATGATATCTCGAGTATCTCAAACTCTCTTGTATGAAGTGAAGAGAAGTGTTTTGGGGAAATGAACATGAAAATTTCAAAAAACTAACCACAGCTTCATTTTGGAGTGACTAAGAAGGATCCAGGCTTAGTTTTTCATTTTGATGTTTTACACTTGTTTAAATCTTGGTCAAAGTTAAGTTTGACAGAATTCAAATGAGCAAAACAAATTAAAAAAATAAAAAATGAAAAAACCAGCGCACATAGTCTATACATATAGAATATATGTGTAGGAAAGTTATTTGGCTGATTTAGACAAGGTCGAAAAAAAACTTTGCTTAGAAATGAGGCCGTTTACCCTACCTTTGGACCCCTCTTTTTAGCACATTTTTCATGAAAATTTCAAAAAGCTCACCACAACTTCATTTTGGATTGACTAAGAAGTATCCAGGCTTAGTTTTTCATTTTGATGTTTTAGACTCGTTTAAATCTTGGTCAAAGTTAGGTTTGACTAGAATTTAAATGAACAAAACAAAATTCAAAAAATCAAAAAAAGGAAAAACCATGTGCTCATTCAAACATCATCCAACAGATATTTAAACATCATGTCAAACATACTTCTAACATAGGTCCAACATCATCCAACAGAAATACAACATGTCAAGTGATAAATGTTTCATAATACAACATCATCCCTTATTCATAATGTTTCATAATTATTCATAGATAGCGTTGGGGCTTCTGTCTGTTCCTTGAGCTTCTTGCCATCACTTTGCTCCCCGTGCACCTTGTGCTCATTGTTTCTTCTCTTCTTCTCTTGGTTGTCGGTACCTTGCGCGTCTTCTTCAAACCTACCATAGAGCTGTGCAAAACATAAACGGTAATGAGATCATGTCAAGGGATAGATGTACAGTAGTACTTGACCCTTGCAAGATTTACATACCTAGCAGAACTCACAACAACAGAAGGTTGGTCACCATTTGGAGCCTCACTTGGATCATCATTTGGAGCCTCACTTGGATCACCATGATCACCATTTAGAGCCTCACTTGGATCACCATTTGGAGCCTCACTTGAATCATTATTTGGAGGATATTTTGGATCATCGTCAAAATCATGCGGCTGTTGACCATCATCATTTGGAACCTCGTCAAAATCCTCATCTGATGCAACCGGCTGTTGACCATCATTTTCATCATCTGTTGAGGCAACCGGCTGCTGACCAACATTTTCATCGAAGCATTCATCGAAACTCTCTCCGAACGGTGGATCTACTGTGTTATCACAATACTTACCAAAATGACCAGACCCACCACACCTTGTGCACTTACGCTTCCTCGCTCCAAGTCCAGCTCCTTCGCTGCGAGGTCTGATTCGACTCTTCCTTGGTCTACCTGCTGCTCTCTTCAGAATTGGAGCGCAAAGCTTGAATCCAGGGTCCACCATGTCCCATTGTTGTTTTCCCTCCATAGCAGGCAAGGCATAAGCATATGTGGCTTTGAACCTTGCAACAGAGTAGTAATCATGCACATACTGTTGTATGTTCCCTGCTGGACCTGGGAGAGAAGTGATGAAAAACAAGGCATGAATGCATGGCAACCCAGTTATCTGCCATTGCCTACAACTACAAGTTCTAGCTTCTAAATCCACTGGATATCTCCATTCCCTCTTCTCTTTATCCAAATATGATATCTCTGCTGTGGTACCCGAGCAAAGAGTCATGTTCATTTCCAAGCCTGTTGTCTTCTGCTTCAGTTCATTCATCACGGCAGGGATGATAATGTGGCCCATGAATTTTGCCTCGGCTATTCCTGCACGATAATGAAATTTCTGCATGTATTCTATCCTTATCCTGTCAAGCAAATCCACCACATAATGACCCTTTAGTTTTTGGATTGTTGAGTTGAAAGACTCTGCTAGATTATTGTGCACATAGTCAACTTTGCTCACTTCATTGAATTGGCTTCTGGCCCATAACTTGGAGTGGTGTGTTTCCAAGTATTCTTTCACTTTGGGATTCATGTATAACTGCCTCAAGTGGTAGTTGTGCTTCTTCACACTGCATGTCAAAGATGCTGGCTATAAATTGTCGGTATACACCTTTCCTTTAAATTTCTTCATGAAATTTGCAGCAAGGTGATGCATGCATTCCCTATGCTCTACTCCAGGGAACACATTGTCCACGACCACTTCTAAACCTTTGCAGGCATCTGTATGAATGACCAACCCATTGGGATGTGCAATAGCCCGGCGGAGATTATGCAAAAACCAAGTCCAGCTCTCCTGACACTGTCTCCAGCACACCATAGGCAACTGGAAATACAAAACTATGTGCATCAACTGCACAAGCTGCTACTAACTGTCCTTTAAACGTTCCTGTGAGAAAAGTGGCATCAATAGCCAAATAAGGCATGCAGCCTGCCAAAAAACCCCGGCGACAAGCCTCAAAGGAGACAAAAACCCTCCTAAAGCATTCCTTGGTCTTTGTCACTCCCCTGAATGTGTACTCCACGGTGTGGTGATCAATATCTACAATACTACCTGGGCTTGTCCTCTCCACTACACCTTTGAATGAATACAACAATTGAAAACTTTCCTGCCAGTTACCATAAATAGAATCCATAGCATGTTGTTTACCATTGAACAACCTCATGTATGGTAAATCTATCTTGAACTTATTTTGATGTTCTTCTGCAATTCCTTTGGACCCACTTGCTGGTTTTCTTTCACCCACTTCTTTACTTCTTCTGCCACCCATCTTGACTTGACTCTACTGATTGTATCCTTCCGAAGGGTTGATTCCTGGCATGTGTGCTTAAAAGGGTTCACTTTGACCTGAACATTAGTGCTATTACGCATTTTAGATGCAAGCAGCCTCCATGGACAACCTTCAGTCGGACAGTGCACTCTGTAACGTACTTGATCACTCTTGTCAACTTTGAAAGTACGTTCTACCTTGATGCAGTATGTCACAAGTGCATTTCTACACTCATTCATGGATGCAAAAACTGTACCTTCTTCCATATGAGGGTTCAAAGGGTCCCATTCAACAGCTGCAAGGTCTTCGTCCTCACCCATCGCGTCATCATCCACACGGACTGCATTGTGAGCCTCATCTTGATTTTCAGTCTGAGGTGCTCGTCGTAAATTTTGAATAACATCAGAATATAGCTTCTCTTCATCAACCCCAGAATTGTAGCCATCAGGCTCCACTTCAAGGGGGACCCTACTGCTGTTGCCCACACTTGTCGAGCCACCACGTCGCCATGCACCAACTGAACTGTTCTGGCTAGAGATGCCATTATGATGACTTGGTTCTCCCCGAGATGTTGCACCCGCCATCCTAGGTCCAAATGCCTGCTCAAGCACATCAACTTGCAGCCTCACATGAAAATTATCTTTCTCTTTATGCCTAACAAACATGGTAGCTAGCTCTTCATCATTACTAACTGACACCCAATTCTTTTCCCCATCATAGTATTTGTATACCACTTCATCAAGCAAACCCCAAGGATATTGGCTACAAATTACCTCCCCAAATTGTCCGAAACTCCAATTACTAGCCATTGGCAACCGATAATCAAAACCTCCTTGGTATTTCTTCTTATCCTTTGCATCGAACATGTACCGGTCCCTTCTAATGTGCACCATGAAAGCAAACCGCAACTCCATCCTAACCGGCGAAAAACAGAGACGCAATCAGCACACTAATTGGGCAAACCTACTCGAATCGAGTGTTCAAATGCACAAATAAGCTCAATCTAAACAAGAGGCGAGACTTACCCCTCGGGAACCCAGTCGTGGACGCGGCGGATCTCCGGCCCGATGCCTGCCTCGCCAAATACTCCGGGGTCGCCGCTGCTCACCATTTCGCCCTAGGGTTCTTCCTCCTAGTTTAAATAGCTCCAGCAGCCCCCCACCTTTGAGCGCTCCAGCCGGGCGCACGGAAGGAGGCCGCGCCGCGGATCGAGCAGGTGGCGGGCGCCCCACCCGTGGCGTCGCAGGAAGGTGGTGGGCGTCACAGGTAGCTGTGGAGCATAGGCGCGGGGAGGTAGCGGCGGAGTAGGCCGTGCAGCTGGTGGCGGGGCAGGTGCTGGCCGCGGCGCAGGAGAGCCGACCGGGCGGATGGGTGTGAGCTAGAATGATTTGGGGATTTAGTTGCACGGGCCTACATGTAAGCTCGGGACCCACGTCCACGTGGTCCCACGTGTAAGCTCCGGACCCACAACCACTAACGCCGGCGGACGGAATGGACTCAAATATGGCCGTTTGGCCTCGTCATAGTTGTTGTGCTCGGACTAGGGGCAAAACTAAGAACAATTCGCATCTGAGAGCAAAACTGAGCACATGGACACCACTAAGAGCAAAAGGATAGTTAACCCTACTTTTATTGGACTTTCTTTTTATTTTAACCTTTTAATTTATTCCATATTAAGGATAGACCGACAAAGTTGGCCTAATTTATTACTTTCTCCGTTCTATAATATAAGAGCATTTTTGGCACTATACTAGTGTCAAAAGCGCTCTTATGGAATGGAGGGAGTAGTTTTCACAAGCTTAGGACTTGAAGTCTGATGTACCGGGAATAACACTATCCTTTCAACCATTCATTCATCTACAACAAGCGGCTTTAATCCAGTCGGAAAAGTTCGTTGGGAAGTTCCAAGGTGCAGTGCTTGACACCGGCAGCTTGCCAGCCATTGATTAGCGTACGTCGCCGGCGCGCCGCCCTCTTTCATTCATGGGGCGCGCCAGAGTCAACGAAAAGATACAGACCAGTTGGAAGCCAACTTCAGGCCCAGCGCAGGACAAACCTCATTCTTTTTTCCGTTCTCCTTTTTTTTTATTTGAGAACTCATTCTGTTTTTATTAGAACAGATTATGAAGTGCATTTTGCCAAATGCTAAGCATATACTTTTCATATCTCATTCAGGCCAAGCTCCGTGGTCATTCAAGGCTGCGGCAACCAAATGACACTTGTGGTGTGGTCTTCTAGCGGCCCCCTGCTGCACTGGAAATTTCAACAACAACCGCGTGAAAGGAGAATCAGGTGATATGGTTGAACCCCTCAGAGTTTCTTTCCCACCAGAAAGGCTTGAACTTTCCGTGCTTGTGTTATTCAAGTGTACATTCTGTGATGACAAAACTCATTTCCGTATCGCCGATAATATGAGGTTGTAAAACTGGATTTAGTAATTCTTCGAAGTACTACCTCATTCTCAAAATATAAGACGTTTTTTAGAAGTCTACATTTAACCATACTCCATATATGTTCCGAACATTTTCCTGGTTGAGAGCTCTACACGAAGACTTGTAGCATTTGAGTAGGTCTTCTAGAACAATACATTTCTACTGTTGGTGCCGTGTAAACACCTATCATGCGCAATACTCCCACCGGTATCTGAGTTTGGAGATGTCCTGCTAATTTCCCATTCTGCATCGACCTTGTTCCCTTTCTGGTGGATGGGCCACTGCCCTCTTTTGGTTCGCTACGGAACAAAACTTCGCTCTCATGCTGACAAATCAGATCCAGATCATAAATGGAGACACGTTACATGTCGATGTTGTAAGGTAGTAGTTGTTGAGCAACACTAATATACACTCGGCCTAGGTTGCACCGTCATGTCAAATCAAATAAGACTCTCCATGTAAAGCCATGCCAAATGATCAAGCCATCTAAACGGAACAAGAATCTTAGAGACGTACTTACTGTGTCTTGGTTTATTGGTCCCCCTCATATTTAGAGTTAGATTAGAAAGGTTGGGTGCGCTTTGCTACGCCGTCGGTGTTGTTGGGTTTCCTAAAAAAATTACACATTATGTTTCAAAATATAAGGTGTATTACTTTTTAAAAAATTCAAACCTTTTAAGTTTGCTTAAATTCTGATCGACAAGGTGCGCCGCGGGTTCCTTTGGGGAGGGCAGGAGATTTCCTCGGGCGGCAAATGCCTCGCCAATTGGAAGTTGGTTTGCCGGCCGACTGAATTCGGTGGCCTCGGTGTCCTTGACCTGGCCAAGCACAGCGTGGCTTTGCGTGTCCGATGGCTATGGCAAGCTTGGAAGGACCCTAACAATCCATGGCTCGGACTCGAGCTTCCGGTCGACCCGACAGTTAGAGCCCTCTTCAATGCCTCCGTCAAATTTCATCTCGGAGATGAGACACGGCTATCCTTCTGGAGGGATCCCTGGCACAACGGAGTCTGTCTCCAACTGCGCTTCCCTCACCTCTTTCGACAGTGCACAAGGAAAAACATTACCGTATCTCAAGCACTGCAAGAGGGCAGATGGATCCGGCACCTCCAGCCTATGCTCACACCGGAGGCCACAAGAGAGTTCATAAGCCTTTGGACTGAAATCAGCTCGACCTTGCTGAGTACGGAGCCTGACTCGGTCTCGTGGAGATGGACGGCTGATGGGGTTTACAGTGCGAGATCGGCGTATATCATTCAGTTCGAGGGTAGCTGTCGGGCTAGCTTCGACAAATTCATTTGGAATTCGGACGCCCCTGGGAAGAGCAAAGTATTCGGGTGGCTCGCTCTCCTTGGACGCTGCAACACGGCCGACGTGCTCGCCAAAAAGGGTTGGCCGCATGACCCTGCCTGCGCTCTTTGCGCTGGCCCGATGGAAGATGCCACCCACCTTCTCGCCTCCTGCCCGTTCTCCGTCCAGGTCTGGCAAGGGGTTTTGCGAAGATGCAACCTGTCGCTCGGCCTTGCCCCCTCTACCACCACCACCTCTCTGATGATTTGGTCAGACCACCCCTATGGCATGTTCCCATCAAAGGAGAGGAAAGCTTGGAGCTCCCTGGTTCAGCTCGTATGGTGGAACCTATGGATCGAACGGAACGCAAGGATTTTTAGGAACCAACGCTCTCCTACCGTGGCTCTGATCGCCAAGATCGTAGAGGAGGCAGCCGTTTGGAGTAGGGCGGGCAGATGGAGGGCCAACTCACTGCTAGATAGTGTTGCGGATCGTAGCAGAAATTTAAAATTTTCTACGCATCACCAAGATCAATCTATGGAGTAATATAGCAACGAGGGGAAGGAGAGTGCATCTACATACCCTTGTAGATCGCTAAGCGGAAGCGTTGCAAGAACGCGGATGAGGGAGTCGTACTCGTAGCGATTCAGATCGCGGTTGATTTCGATCTAAGCGCCGAACCACGACGCCTCCGCGTTCAACACACGTGCAGCCCGGTGACGTCTCCTACGCCTTGATCCAGCAAGGGGGGAAGGAGAGGTTGGGGAAGACTCCGTCCAGCAGCAGCACAACGGCGTGGTGGTGGTGGTGGAGGAGCGCGGAACTCCAGCAGGGCTTCGCCAAGCACTACGAGAGATGAGGGGGGAGAGGGGTAGGGCTGCGCCAACAGGGGAAGAACTTCGTGTGTTGGGCTGCCCCTTTGCCTCCACTATATATAGGGGAGAGGGAGGGCTGCGCCCCCACCTAGGGTTTCCACCCTAGGGGTGGCGGCAGCCCCAATCCCCATCTTGGGGTGGCGGCCAAGTGGGGGGGGGGAGGGAGGCGCACCAGCCATGGGCCTTAGGGCCCATCTGCCCTTAGGGTTTGCCCCCTCTTCTCTCTAGGCGCATGGGCCTTGGCGGGGAGGTGCCACAGCCCACCTAGGGGCTGGTCCCTTCTCACACTTGGCCCATGTATGCCTCCGGGGCCGCTGGCCCCACCTGGTGGACCCCCGGACCCCTCCGGTGGTCCCGGTACACTACCGGTGATGCCCGGAACACTTCCGGTGGCCAAAACCATACTTCCTATATATCAATCTTTACCTCTGGACCATTTCGGAACTCCTCGTGACGTCCGGGATCTCATCCGGGACTCCGAAAAACATTCGGTAACCGCGTACATACTTTCCCTATAACCCTAGCGTCATCGAACCTTAAGTGTGTAGACCCTACGGGTTCGGGAGTCATGCAGACATGGTCGAGACAACTCTCCGGTCAATAACCAACAGTGGGATCTGGATACCCATGTTGGCTCCTACATGTTCCACGATGATCTCATCGGATGAACCACGATGTCAAGGATTCAATCAATCCCGTATACAATTCCCTTTGTCTATCGGTACGATACTTGCCCGAGATTCGATCGTTGGTATCCCAATACCTTGTTCAATCTCGTTACCGGCAAGTCTGTTTACTCGTTCCGTAACACATCATCCCATGATCAACTCCTTGGTCACATTGTGCACATTATGATAATGTCCTACTGAGTGGGCCCAGAGATACCTCTCTGTTACACGGAGTGACAAATCCCAGTCTTGATTCGTGCCAACCCAACAGACACTTTTGGAGATACCTGTAGTGAACCTTTATAGCCACCCAGTTACGTTGTGACGTTTGGCACACCCAAAGCACTCCTACGGTATCCGGGAGTTGCACAATCTCATGGTCTAAGGAAATGATACTTGACATTAGAAAAGCTTTAGCAAACAAACTACACGATCTTGTGTTAGGCTTAGGATTGGGTCTTGTCCATCACATCATTCTCCTAATGATGTGATCCCGTTATCAACGACATCCAATGTCCATGGTCAGGAAACCGTAACTATCTATTGATCAACGAGCTAGTCAACTAGAGGCTTACTAGGGACATGGTGTTGTCTATGTATCCACACATGTATCTGAGTTTCCTATCAATACAATTCTAGCATGGATAATAAACGGTTATCATGAACAATGAAATTTAATAATAACCAATTTATTATTGCCTCTAGGGCATATTTCCAACAGTCTCCCACTTGCACTAGAGTCAATAATCTAGTTCACATTGCCATGTGATTAACACTCACAGGTCACATCGCCATGTGACCAACATCCAAATAGTTTACTAGAGTCACTAATCTAGTTCACATCACTATGTGATTAATACTCAATGAGTTCTGGGTTTGATCATGTTATGCTTGTGAGAGAGGTTGTAGTCAACGGGTCTTGCCATATTCAGATCCCTATGTATTTCGCAAAACTTTATATCGTAGATGCTGCTACCACGTTCCACTTGGAGCTATTCCAAATTATTGCTCCATTATACGTATCCGGTATCTCTACTCAGAGCTATCTGGATAGGTGTTAAGCTTGCATCGACATAACTCTTTATGTCGAACTCTTTATCACCTCCATAACCGAGAAACATTTCCTTATTCCTCTAAGGATAATTTTGACTGCTATCTGGTGATCCACTCCTAGATCACCTTTGTACCCTCTTGCCAGACATGTGGCAAGGCACACATTAGGTGCGGTACTTCAGCATGGCATACCGTATAGAGCCTATGACAAGAGCATAGGGGACGACCTTCGTCCTTCTTCTTTCTTCTGCCGTGGTCAAGCTTTGAGTCTTACTCAACTTCACACCTTACAACTCAGGTAAGAACCCCTTCTTTGACTGATCTATTTTGAACTCCTTCAAAAACATGTCAAGGTGTGCGTTCTTTGAAAGTATCATCAGGCGTTTTGATCTATCTCTATAGATCTTGATGCCCAATATGTAAGCAGCTTTATCCAGGTCTTCCTTTGAAAAACACTCTTCAAACAACCGTTTATGCTTTCCAGAAATTCTACATCATTTTGAATCAACAATATGTCATCCACATATACTTATCAGAAATGTTGTAGTGCTCCCACTCACTTTCTTGTAAATACAAGTTTCTAGCAAACATTGTATAAACCTAAAAGCTTTGATCACTCCATCAAAACATATATTCCGATTCCGAGATGCTTGCTCTAGTCCATAGAAGGATTGCTAGAGCCAGCATACCTTTTAGCATCCTTAGGATCGACAAAACCTTTTATTGTATCACATACAACTTTTCTTACGAAAACTTGGTAAGAAAACTTGTTTTGACATCCATCTGTAAGATTTCATAATCGAAAAATACAGCTAATGCTAACATGATTCCGACGGACTTAAGCATCGCTACGGGTGAGAAATTCTCATTGTAGTCAACTCCTTGAACTTGTGAAAAGACTCTTTCCCACAAGTCGAGCTTCATAGACGGTAACATTACCGCCCACGTCCGTCTTCTTCTTAAAGATCCATTTATCTCAATGGCTTGCCGATCATCGGGCAAGTCCACCAAAGTCCATACTTTGTTCTGATATATGGATCCTATCTCGGATTTCATGGCTTCTAACCATTTGTTGGAATACGGGCCCACCATCGCTTCTCCATAGCTCATAGGTTCATTGTTGTCTAACAACATGATATATAAGACAGGATTACTATACTACTTAGGAGTAGTACATATCCTTGTCGACCTACGAGGTTCGATAGCAACTTGATCCAAAGCTTCATGATCACTATCATTAACTTCCTATTCAACAGACATAGGCGCCACAGAAAACATCTTTCTGTGTTGCATCACTCTCTGGTTGAAGTAAAGGTTCGACAGCCTCATCAAGTTCTATCTTCCTCCCACTCAATTCTTTCGAGAGAAACTCCTTCTCGAGAAAGGACCCGTTCTTAGTGACAAACAATTTGCCCTCGGATCTGAGATAGAAGGTATACCCAACTGTCACCCTTGGGTATCCTATGAAGATGTGTTTGTCCGCTTTGGGTTCGAGCTTCTCCGGCTGAAGCCCTCAGCATCGCATCCCCAAACATTAAGAAACGACAACTTTGGTTTCTTGCCAAACCAATGTTCATATGACGTCGTCTCAACGGACTTAGATGGTGTCCTATCTAAAGTGAATGCAGTTGTCTCTAATGCATAACCTCAAAATGAAAACGGTAGATTGGTAAGAGACATCATAGATCGCACCATATCTCATAGGGTTCGATTACGATGTCCGGACACACCATTACCTTGTGGTGTTCCAGGTGGCTTCAACTGTGAAACAATTCCACAATGTCTTAAGTGATTGCCAAACTCATAACTCAGAAAATCCCCTTTTGATCAGATCGTAGGAACATGATCTTATTGTTATGATGATTCTTAACTTCACTGTGAAATCACTTGAACTTTTCAAACGTTTCAGACTTGTTCTTCATTAAGTAGATATACCTATATCTACCCAAATCGTCAGTGAAGATGAGAAAATAGCGATATCCACCGCACGCTTCAATTCTCATTGGATCACACGCATCAGCATGTATGATTTCCAACAAGTCACTTGCCCGTTTCATTGTACCTGAAAACGGGGTCTTAGTCATCCTGCCCATGAGGCATGGCTCGCATGTGTCAAGCGATTCAAAATCAAGTGACTCCAAACATCCATCGACATGGAGTTTCTTCATGCATCTTACGCCAATATGACCTAAGCGGCAGTGCCACAAGAAAGTGGTACTATCTACATCTTTTGGCGTGAACATGTGTATTACTACGACCGAGATTCACTGAACCATTCACATAGGGTGCATGACCATGGAAGGTATTATTCATGTAAATAGAATAACCATTATTCTCTAACTTAAATGAATAACCGTATTGCAATGAACATGATCTAATCATATTCATGCTCAACATAGACACCTGATAACATTTATCTAGGTTCAATACTAATCCCGAAGGCAGATGGAGCGTGCGATGGTGATCTCATCAACTTTGGAAACACTTCCAACACACATCGTCACCTCGCCCTTAGCCAGTCTCCGTTTAGTCCGTAGCTTTTGCTTCAAGTCACCAATAATAGCAACTGAACCGATATCCAATACCCCGGTGCTACCAGGAGTACTAGTGAGGTACACATTAATAACACGTATATACTTTGTTGAAGTTGCCAGCCTTCTTATCTACCATGCATTTGGGGTAATTCCGCTACCAGTGACCGTTCCCCTTACAATAGAAGCACTTAGTCTCGGGTTTGGGTTCAACCTTGGGTTCCTTCACTGGAGCGGCAACTGGTTTGCCATCCATGAAGTTTCCCTTCTAGCCCTTGCCCTTCTTAAAACCAGTGGTCTTGTCAAACCATCAACACTTGATGCTCCTTCTTGATTTCTACCTTTTGCGGTCTTAAGCACCGCGAACAGCTCCGGGATCAACTCCATCCCTTGCATGTCATAGTTCATCATGAAGATCTAGTAGCTTAGTGATAGTGGCTAGAGAACTCTATCAATCACTATCTTATCTGGAAGTTTAACTCCCACTTGATTTAAGTGATTGTAGCACCCAGACATTTTGAGCACATGCTCACTAGCTGAGCTATTCTCCTCCATCTTGTTGGCAAAAGAACTTGTCAGAGGTCTCACACCTCTCAACACGGGCAAGAGCCTGAAATCCCAATTTCAGCTCTTGGAACATCTCATATGTTCTATGGCGTTCAACGTCATTGGAATCCCGATTCTAAGCCGTAAAGTATGGTGCACTAAACTATCAAGTAGTCATCAGGATGTGTCTGTCAGGTGTTCACAACATCCATAGACGACGTTGTAGGGGTTTGCACATCGAGCGGTGCATCAAAGACATAAGCCTTCTGTGTAGCAGTGAGGACACTCCTCGGACTACGGACCCAGTCCGCATCATTGCTTACAATATCTTTCAACTTAATCTTTCTCTAGGAACGTATTGAAACAGGGAGCTACAACGTGAGCTATTTATCTACAACATATTTGCAAAGACAATTTAGACTATGTTCATGATAATTGAGTTCATCTAATCAAATTATTTAATGAACTCCTACTCAGATAGACATCCCTCTAGTCATCTAAGTGAAACATGATCCGAATCGACTAGGCCGTGTCCGATCATCACGTGAGATGGACTAGTCATCAACGGTGAACATCTCATGTTGATCATATCTTCTATACGACTCATGTTCGACCTTTCGGTCTTCCGTGTTCCGAGGCCATGTCTGTACATGCTAGGCTCGTCAAGTCAACCTAAGTGTTTCGCATGTGTCCCGAGGCCATGTCTGTACATGCTAGGCTCGTCAACACCCGTTGTATTCGAACGTTAGAATCTATCACACCCGATCATCACGTGATGCTTCGAAACAACGAACCTTCGCAACGGTGCACAGTTAGGGGGAACACTTTTCTTGAAATTTTAGTGAGGGGTCATCTTATTTAAGCTACCGTCGTTCTAAGCAAATAAGATGTAAAACATGATAAACATCACATGCAATCAAATAGAGACATGATATGGCCAATATCATTTTGCTCCTTTTGATCTCCATCTTCGGGGCTCCATGATCATCGTTGTCACCGGCATGACACCATGATCTCCATCATCGTGTCTTCTTGAAGTTGTCTCGTAATCTATTACTTCTACTACTATGGCTAACGCTTTAGCAATAAAGTAAAGTAATTACATGACATTTATGTTGACACGCAGGTCATAAATAAATTAAGACAACTCCTATGGCTCCTGCTGGTTGTCATACTCATCGACATGCAAGTCGTGATTCCTATTACAAGAACATGATCAATCTCATACATCACATATATCATTCATCACATCCTTTTGGGCATATCACATCACACGGCATATGCTGCAAAAACAAGTTAGACGTCCTCTAATTGTTGTTGCAAGTTTTTTACGTGGCTGCTATAGGTTTCTAGCAAGAACGTTTCTTACCTACGCGAAAACCACAACGTGATATGTCAATTTCTATTTACCCTTCATAAGGACCCTTTTCATCGAATCCGATCTGACTAAAGTGGGAGAGACAGACACCCGCTAGCCACCTTATGCAACTAGTGCATGTCAGTCAGTGGAACCAGTCTCACGTAAGCGTACGTGTAAGGTTGGTCCGGGCCGCTTCATCCCACGATGCCGCCGAATCAAGATAAGACTAGTAACGGCAAGTAAATTGACAATATTGACGCCCACAGCTGCTTTGTGTTCTACTCGTGCATAGAAACTACACATAGACCTAGCTCTGATACCACTGTTGGGGATCGTAGCAGAAATTTAAAATTTTCTACGCATCACCAAGATCAATCTATGGAGTAATCTAGCAACGGGAAGGAGAGTGCATCTACATACCCTTGTAGATCGCTAAGCGGAAGCGTTGCAAGAACGCGGATGAGGGAGTCATACTCGTAGCGACTCAGATCGAGGTTGATTCCGATCTAAGCGCCGAACCACGGCGCCTCCGCGTTCAACACACGTGCAGCCCGGTGACGTCTTCTACGCCTTGATCCAGCAAGGGGAGAAGGAGAGGTTGGGGAAGACTCCGTCCAGCAGCAGCACGACGGCGTGGTGGTGGTGGTGGAGGAGCGCGGAACTCCAGCACGGCTTCGCCAAGCACTACGAGAGACGAGGAGGGAGAGGGGTAGGGCTGCGCCAACAGGGGAAGAACTTCGTGTGTTGCGCTGCCCCTTTGCCTCCACTATATATAGGAGAGAGGGAGGGATGCGCCCCCACCTAGGGTTTCCACCCTAGGGGTGGCGGCAGCCCCAATCCCCATCTTGGGGTGGCGGCCAAGTGGGGGGGGGAGAGGGAGGCGCACCAGGCATGGGCCTTAGGGCCCATCTGCCCTTAGGGTTTGCCCCCTCTTCTCTCTAGGCGCATGGGCCTTGGTGGGGAGGCGCCCCAGCCCACCTAGGGGCTGGTCCCTTCTCACACTTGGCCCATGTATGCCTCCGGGGCCGCTGGCCCCACTTGGTGGACCCCTGGACCCCTCCGGTGGTCCCGGTACACTACCGGTGATGCCTGGAACACTTCCGGTGGCCAAAACCATACTTCCTATATATCAATCTTTACCTCCGGACCATTTTGGAACTCCTCGTGACGTTCGGGATCTCATCCGGGACTCCGAACAACATTCGGTAACCGCGTACATACTTTCCCTATAACCCTAGCGTCATCGAACCTTAAGTGTGTAAACCCTACGGGTTCGGGAGTCATGCAGACATGGCCGAGACAACTCTCCGGTCAATAACCAACAGCGGGATCTGGATACCCATGTTGGCTCCTACATGTTCCACGATGATCTCATCGGATGAACCACGATGTCAAGGATTCAATCAATCCCGTATACAATTCCCTTTGTCTATCGGTACGATACTTGCCCGAGATTCGATCGTCGGTATCCCAATACCTTGTTCAATCTCGTTACCGGCAAGTCTCTTTACTTGTTTTGTAACACATCATCCCGTGATCAACTCCTTGGTCACATTGTGCACATTATGATGATGTCCTACCGAGTGGGCCCAGAGATACCTCTCCGTTACACGGAGTGACAAATCCCAGTCTCGATTCGTGCCAACCCAACAGACACTTTCGGAGATACCTGTAGTGAACCTTTATAGCCACCCAGCTACATTGTGACGTTTGGCACACCCAAAGCACTCCTACAGTATCCGGGAGTTGCACAATCTCATGGTCTAAGGAAATGATACTTGACATTAGAAAAGCTTTAGCAAACAAACTACACGATCTTGTGCTAGGCTTAGGATTGGGTCTTGTCCATCACATCATTCTCCTAATGATGTGATCCCATTATCAACGACATCCAATGTCCATGGTCAGGAAACCGTAACTATCTATTGATCAACGAGCTAGTCAACTAGAGGCTTACTAGGGACATGGTGTTGTCTATGTATCCACACATGTATCTGAGTTTCCTATCAATACAATTCTAGCATGGATAATAAACGGTTATCATGAATAATGAAATATAATAATAACCAATTTATTATTGCCTCTAGGGCATATTTCCAACAGATAGACCTAGGGAACCAGACTAGGTTGATGTAGAGGAGGCTGGAGTTGTCTTCCCGTGATGGTGTTTGCTGTAATTACCTTGTATTTCTTAACCCCCCACTCCTTTATCAATGAAAACACTACGATGTCAGCTTTTTTGTAAGAAAATAGAGAAATATACCAAATCGGTATGATTAGATTCATCATGAAATGAATTCCCATACTTTTTTTGTTTAATATTGTGGATGTCAATATTTTTTTACTCTGAACATGCTCAAGTTCAAGAAATTTGACTTTCCAAAAAATAATACCTTTTGGACCTAATGGAATGTTTAGTTTGGCAGGTGGGGGAGATGATGGAGTATGTTTTATTTTTATTTATAATACGGTGATTTGATGGGCCTTTTGTGGTGTGATTTTGTGTTATCCACGAACCAACATATATTTATGTGCAAAAATTTCTGTGTCGTTGGTTGCATGTAGTATATTAGTGCTACAATATCACATGGTGGCGCTTTTTTTCTAGGTCGTGGGAGGGTGCGCGGGTGTAAGGGCATATTTCTCCCTAAGTGGTTTTGGTGATTGATGACAATGTTTTGTAGACTAATCGTGTGCATTGTGTTTTTCAGATATCTCATGGTTAGGCACTAGACGATTCAACGCCCCTCAGAGCCTTTCGAAAACGGCGGTTTTTTCTATGTTTCTTTTCGGTGGATTTGAGTCGTAGGAAAACCGTACTGTTAAGACGGGATCAGCTTCGAAAAGGTATGGGTGGAATCAACACGTACACAGCCCCATATGCACCCACTGCCTCCTTCCCATCTCTGGAGCCCTTCCTGTGTTTTCTGTGGTTTTCTCAGCATCTTGCCAGCGGTAATACCGCCTGTGCCCATGGTAGTATCGCTTTCGCGGTAGTACCGCTGGTACTTCCGTGGTACTACCTCTTAGGGCCTCCCCGCGTGTTCAACTTTCGGTTGCTCATTTTTCTCTCACGGTAGTAGGGCGGTAGTACCACTTAAGCGGTACTACAGCCCGTAATACCGTCTCCACTACCGCTTGCGGGGTGGTCTCGTGTGCAAGATTCTGTTCCCACTTTGCCTCTAGCGGTAGTAGAGTGGCACTAGGGCGGTAGTACCGCTTGGCACGGTACTGCCGCCCCTGGCTCCCTCTACTACCGCTGCATCTCCAGGACTAAGACCCAAGTGGTAGTACCCCTCTGGTCAACGGTAGTACCGCTTTAGTGGCACTACCATTGCTACACTCTGCATAGACTTAGGGTTGTGCGGTGGTGTACCACCTAAGCGGTAGTACCGCTCCTAGGAGCGGTAGTACCGCTTAACTGCGGGGTGGGCAGAAAAACGGTTGGATTTTTTCTCCACTATATAAAGGGGGGTCTTCTTCCTCTTAGAGTTGACCTCTTCCCTTCCAAGATCCATTGTTGCTCAAAGCTCTATTTTCGCCCGATCTCTCTCCCTAGCCAATCAAACTTATTGATTTTCGAGGGATTGGTTGAGAAGGCCCCGATCTACACTTCCACTAAAAGAAATTTGATCCCCCCCCCAATAATCCCTTGTGGATCTTGTTACGCTTGGGTGTTTGAGCACCCTAGACGGTTGAGGTCGCCGCGAAGCCATATTCCATTGTGGTGAAGCTTCGTGGTGTCGTTGAGAGCCTCCAATTAAGTTGTGGAGATTGCCCCACCCTTGTTTGTAAAGGTTCGGTCGCCGCCTCCAAGGGCACCAATAGTGGAATCACTGCATCTCGCATTGTGTGAGGGCGTGAGGAGAATACGGTGGCCCTAGTGGCTTCTTGGGGACCATTGTGCCTCCACACCGCTCCAACGGAGACGTACTTCCTCTCAAAGGGAAGGAATTTCGGTAACACACCCTCGTCTCCACCGGTTCCACTCTTGGTTATATCTTACCTTTACTTGTGCAAACTTTTATTGTGTTGTATCCCTTGCTTGCTTGTGTGCTTGTTGTTGTTGCGTCATATAGGTTGCTCACCTAGTTGCATATCTAGACAACCTACTTTGATGCAAAATTTAAATTGTTAAAGAAAAGCTAAAAGTTAGTTGCCTATTCACCCCCCTCTAGTCAACTATATCGATCCTTTCAATTGGTATCAGAGCCTTGTCTCTTTATTAAGGACTTTGTCGTCCAAATAGTATGGTTGACACCATAGAAGGTGGGGAGGAGCACCCCGGTGTAATTCTGTCCTCGTCTACGGCCGATGGGGGAACCTCGGTCTCTCATGTGGAGTTCAATGTGGCCTTGGACACATTGAAAACCTCCATGATGGCCGAGGTCAAAGGCATGCTTAAGAATATTCTTGATGGTCTTAAATTATCCACTGCACCGTTGGAAGTGGTCGATCACACTAACAAGGTGACGGATGCTAACTCCGACAAGGGGGAAGCTACTAGTGATAAAGTTCCTTTGTCTAGTGGTAGAAGTGGAAATGGCATCTTTGACCATGTTGAACCTCCACTCACTTATGGAGGACCGGTTCCTTCCACTCATTTGAATCATGTTGGTCCTCCTCCTAAGCTTGTGAAAATGAGGATTTTGCCTCTTTGGTCTATCGCTTTAAACGTCATTGAAATCATAGTTCTACTAACCTTTGGAGAATTATTGAGCAAGGTTTCTACCCGCATGACCCAAGCAACTTCACTCCTAGAGAAGCCGTGGATCATCAATTCAACAAGTCCGCTCTTTGCATTCTCCAAGAGTCCACGTTTATGGCTCTTCTTGGATATCCTGACGAGGGGCTGAGGAAGCCTCTTGGCCTTCGTCCTCACCACGAGGGGGGGCCTACCCACAAGGATGAGCTGAAACCTCACATGATTATCACCAAGACTGAGAAGGGAGTCAAGAAGGAGCTCAAGCCTTTCTTTGATATTATGCATCGCATCTTCCGGCAAACTCTTTTTCCTCGCATTGGCAACTTGGACATGGTGCATGGCCATCTTGTGGATATGCTTCTATTGTGCCACTCTGAGAAGAGCACGGATGCCGTCTTGGATGTCTCTCACGTCATGTGGAAGGAGCTAGTGAGTGCTACCTATGGATATCACTGCCCAATTTATGCTCCTTTCATCTTCAAGCTGATTCAGTCTACCTGGAACTCCACCTTACCTGGTGTGCCACTTGAGCACGGACCCTTGACTCCTCATGACGCTCTCAACTTGCGTCAGAAGGATCTTTGGGCCTCTACCGCACGTCCTGAGGCGGCTGTATCTTCTGCTTCTGGAGAAGATCAAGGTGATGATGGTGGTCCTGCTCCCAGCACAAAGCACTCTTCTGGTCAATCAGGTTGGGTGACCAAGATCAAGCATAAGGTGAAGAAGCTCTTTTGCCTTCAGATCGATGTTCAGCACAAGATGTACTTGGCACATGTGGATGCCAAGAAGGCTCGTTAGGAGAGGAAGGCGATCATGAGGAAGCTTGAGATCCCAGTTCAAGATGGCTCTGAGGACCGTATCACTCCGGAGGACAAGTCGATCTCTTGGTACTCTCACTGGACGGACTCGGATGAGTCCAATACTGCTACTTCTGCTCCAACTCAGGATCAGGAGATCGAGGAGGAGTCCGATCGGTCTGAGGAGATGTCTGTTGATGGGTCTGATTCTGAGGAGGAGACTAGTTGCGTTAGGTCACTCTCTCCCCCTTTTGGTGTCTCGATGACAAAGGGGGAGAGGTTTAGGACCGGGGATTTGTCTTTCTGCAGGGTGTTGCCGAGTCACAAGCTTGGTTCTTGTTGCCTTTGTGTTTCTGCTTGTGAACTCTTTTCTTTGTTTGCTTTGGTTTGTTGTGAGACTCTCTTTCATATGATGTAAGACATATGCTACCCTAGTTAATCTTATTATGCTACCCTAGTTAATCTTATTATGTCTCTATGTGCGTGAATGTTTGATCTTTAGACTTATTAGTTTACTTGCTTAAATGTCCCTTCTATCATTGCAAGGATTGTCCGATCTATAAAATATAGGGGGGTGTTGATCCTAGTATGTGTGTTGTGCAGTCCAAAGCACATCAGTTGAATGCACACATCTAGGGGGAGCCTGTCTATCTTTTATAGATTCTTGGGTTGCGTATGCTCGTTATATATCTCTATGAGCAAATCTCGTATTGTCATCAATCCACCAAAAAGGGGGAGATTGTAAGGGCATATTTCTCCCTAAGTGGTTTCGGTGATTGATGACAATGCATTTGCGAACTAGTCGTGTGCATTGAGCTTTTCAGATATCTCATGGTTAGGCACTAGATGATTCGACGCCCCTTGGAGCCTTTCGAAGACGGCGGGTTTTTCTATGTTTCTTTTTGGTGGATTTGAGTCGTAGGAAAGCCGTACTATTAAGAGGGGGTCTGCTTCGGAAAGGTATGGGTGGAATCAACACATATACAACCCCATATGCACCCACTGCCTCCTTCCCATCTCCGGAGCCCTTCCTGTGTTTTCTGTGGTTTTCTCAGCATCTTGCCAGCGGTACTACTGCCTGTGCCCACAGTAGTACCGCCGGTACTTCCATGGTACTACCGCTTAAGGCCTCCTCGCGTGTGCAACTTTCGGATGCCCATTTTTCTCTCACGGTAGTAGGGCGGTAGTACAACAATAGTACCGCTTAAGCGGTACTACAGCCCATACTACTGTCTCCACTACCGTTTGCGGGGTGGTCTCGTGTGCAAGGTTCTGTTCCGACTTTGCCTCTAGCGGTAGTAGAGCGGCACTAGGGAGGTAGTACCGCTTGGCATGGTACTGCCGCCCATGGCTCCCTCTACTACCGCTGCATCTCCAGGACTAAGACCCAAGCGGTAGTACCGCTTTTGTCAGCGGTAGTACCGCTTCAGTGGCACTACCGTTGCTACACTCTGTGTAGACTTAGCGCTGTGCAGTGGTGTACCGCCTAAGCGGTAGTACCGCTCCTAGGAGCGGTAGTATCGCTTAACTGCGGACTGGGCAGAAAAACGGTTGGATTTTTGCTCCCCTATATAAAGGGGGGGTCTTCTTCCTCTTAGAGTTGACATCTTCCCTTCGAAGCTCCATTGTTGCTCAAAGCTCCATTTTCACCCGATCTATCGCCCTAGCCAATCAAACTTGTTGATTTTCTAGGGATTGGTTGAGAAGGCCCCAATCTACACTTCCACCAAGAGAAATTTGATTCCCCCCACTAATCCCTTATGGATCTTGTTACTCTTGGGTATTTGAGCACCCTAGATGGTTAAGGTCACCGTGAAGTCATATTCCATTGCGGTGAAGCTTCGTGGTGTCATTGGGAGCCTCCAATTAAGTTGTGGAGATTGCTCCAATCTTGTTTGTAAATATTCGGTTGCCGCCTCCAAGGGCACCAATAGTGGAATCACGGCATCTCGCATTGTGTGAGGGCGTGAGGAGAATACGGTGTCCCTAGTGGCTTCTTGGGGAGCATTGTGCCTCCACACCGCTCCAACAGAGATGTACTTCCTCTCAAAGGGAAGGAACTTCGGTAACACATCCTCGTCTCCACCAGTTCCACTCTTGGTTATCTCTTACCTTTACTTGTGCAAGCTTTTATTGTGTTGTATCCCTTGCTTGCTTGTGTGCTTGTTGTTGTTGCATCATATAGGTTGCTCACCTAGTTGCATATCTAGACAACCTACTTTGATGGAAAGTTTAAATTGTTAAAGAAAAGCTAAAAATTGTTAGTTGCCTATTCACCCCCCCCCCCTCTAGTCAACTATATCGATCCTTTTCGCGGGTTTGATATATTTTTGTAGGGCGGTTGTTGATGGTTGAATGAGAGACCTCCTTAAAAAATTGTTTACCCATTTCTAAATTGAAGACCTCAATCAATTGAGAGGCCTTAAAAACTAGGAAGCATAGTATATATTATAAAATTGCTAAATGAGAGAGCTTTGATAAATTGTTCATTCGGTCAAAATTGGATGACCTAATTCTAATTGAAGACCTCAATTGAATGTGGGCTCTTTAAAACTAGGGAGCATAGTGTTATAGGGGATTTTAACCATAAACTTAGAAAAATTCAACAGTATACCTTTTATAGTATGTAAGTCATATTATTATTAGTCATAGATGATCAAAATTTGATCCATAATATTAGGGGGCCTAATATAACCAGATGGAGATAGTAGAACCTATTGGCCAGCTCTGGCCATTGATTCGTGCTAGAAGATTCCCAAGACCGCTTTTGACACTGGAATCCTCAAGCTAATAAGAGTGCACTGCCACCTGTCGCATCTCCCTCTAGGCGGACGATGTCGTGATTTTGCGAATCTAGTTAAAGAGGAGCTGGCTGCAATTTTCGGCATTTTGCTCCCTTTTCCAATCCTCTATCAAGGTGTCGACCTTTCGGACATTCTCTTGGCATTCCTTGCTAAGATTGGTTCTTTCCCAGCAAATGTCTTGGCCTTTCGCTACACACCCGTCATCTCAGAAAGATTGAGCTCCAGCTCCTCATCGACATGATTGCCAGCAGATTGCCTAGAGGGAAGGGCAAGAACCTTGCATGTCTAGGAAGGGTGACTCTGGCAAAATTTGTTCTAACTGCTATGGCAATGTATCATCTCACAACCTTCCGTTACACAAGTGGGTAACTCACAAGCTTAACAAGATCTTACGCAACTTCGTCCAACATGGAGAGGATATCGAGAATGTGCCAGGAAGGCACTCCATGGTCAACTCGACAAGTGTTTCTTAGCCGAAGGCGCTTCATGGACTGGGAATTGTGGATTGGAAGAAGTTTGGCAGGGCACTAAGAATACGATGGCCTTGGTTTGAGTGGCATGTCTCTGATCATCTGTGGGTGGGCTCCACCCTGCCGTGTGACAATAGAGACATGGATTTCTTTTGAGCTTCTACCACCATCACCATTGGCACTGGTGCGAGGGTTCTCTTCTGGCACGACAGTTGGAGCAGCAAAGGACCGCGAAGACTTGCACCCCCGAGCTTTGCAAGATCACTACACGAAAGAACATGACAGTTATGAAGGAGCGTCAGGATGATAATTGGATCCAGCTCGTGGCCCTCTTGCAGTCCCCGGTTCAGCTCCGCGAGTTTTTGAACCTGTGGACACTTTTAACTTAGACAAATCTCATCCCTAACTAGGCGGACAACATCTCATGGTAATGGATCATCGGTAAAATATATACTTCGGTATCTGCCTATGCTGCCCGATTCCATGGGTCTCACCCCAAGTTTCCTTCAACGTAGATTTGGTCAGCGCATGCAAAGCCTAAATGCAAGATCTTCTCGTTGTTGGTTCTCCATGTAGAAAATTGACTGTCGGCATGCTTTCGGTCCATGGGTGGCCACACTGTCCGATTTGCTAGCTATGCTTGAGGGCTTCTGAGATTGTCGTGCACCTATGCAAAGATTGTCCCTTCTCTGGTGCGACACGGTGATTTCCTCGGCATTGAAGGAGGCGATGTAGCGAAAGGATCCTCTAAACCATTTCTAGGTGGCCGCACTTGCTTTTGAGGATAGAAAGCAACGAGAAATGGCGCTTGGCCGCGCTAGGGCAAGTGAGGACATCGATTAGGTTGTTGTGTGTTGTGAGCTCACTTGGGTTTTGTTGAGTTCCCTTGAAGAACTCGGCACCTCTGTCCATATCCTTCTTTTTTCGTCTAGTGTGGAAGGGCAATGCTTCCGCCGTTTTCTCGAGAGAAAGAATGGCCATTCGGTTTGAGTAGTAGTGGGCAAAATTTTGTGCGCTCCTATTGTGAGGAGTGAACTCATTCTGGAGATAGGGAAGGGGGTGTAGAAGCTGACCACAAGCTCGGCGGCGACAAACCACTCAACGGATCAAAATTAAGAAAAAATGGTACAACCTTTGTACCAAAAAGTAAGACGTTTTTTGGTTTTGCATAGGGCATAAAAAATATCTTACATTTTGTTACTGAGGAAGTATGTTGCTACTCTTTTGAAAGAAAGATAATGGATTCCTACAGGAAGTTACCCGTTAACTTTCTTGAATATGTACTTCCCTTCGATCAGATAGTTTTTTTTTACTCCTCCCAACCCTAGGCATTGGCTACTGAGTTGGAGCTGACCACACTGACCGCTAACTGGGTAGTGCCAACTCACCGGCCAATGCCAACTAAGCATAGGGCATTGGAGGAGTGAAAAAAGTTGGCTGATCATTCTCTCTCTGTTCACTCGCATTAGCCCAACCCCGACCTACTCATGCGACAGCAGCAATGGTCGCTAACGTGCTCGCCGCCCTTCATATGCAGTGTGAACTTAACAATTGGTGAGGATGCAAGATGGATAATGCAGGCCATATGAAGAGAGGCAAATTTGCAACGGCCGCCAACGTGCTCGCCGCCCTTCACATGAAGTGAATTGGTGAGGATGCAAGATGGAAAATGCAGGCCGTACGAAATGCACATGAAGTGAATCGTTGAAAGTAATGGTGAAAGGCAAAAGTGGTGTTTCTTCAGTTGGCATTATCAATCAAATGCACAAATTGTGGATCTGAAATAATTCTACTGGGGGAGCATAAAAGCACTTGTAGACACAGGTCACAGCCATTAAAAAGCTGACACACATATGAGCAAAATAAATGTAATGTTGTCCGAAGAATGAAGTGCAGTAAACACACCTTCTGTCAACATCAATACAGTTTTCCTATAGCATGCCAGTTCGATAGCTAGCCAGTATCATGAAACATCGTGTGCATTTCTGCTTAATCAGCACCTCGCAGTTTTACTTGTGATAGAAGCATTATTCCCAACTATTGCGATATAATAAAAGAAAACAAGGACAAATCGGGACACATTCCTGCCTAGCCGTACAGTGATGGTGTGACCCAGAGGGAAAACCTACAGATTCAGAAGTAAATATTATCCGGTGGATTCCCACAGCACGGCATCGAGTAGGTAGGCTGGTGTAACCAACTGGCAAATATAAGACGCATGTGCACTGTCTAAAGGAGGCAACACTGCGATCAAGATTCAAGAATCATGTTGAGAAATTAAAGGAGGAACAACTCCTACCTGTTACACTGTAATGCACGACACATTCCTATCGCCTACCACCCACCTTCACCACCACTGTACGGGTTAGAGACTTGGCCATTCTTCTCTGAATTGTTAATGGTGGTACTAATTTTATTTCCGCAGCAGCTCGTTGGCCTTCACCACTACATTTTTTAATATTATTAATGGTAGGACAAGCATATCAAAAAGAATTAATGGTAGGAAAAACATATCAACAGGACCCAAGTCGGTATTCGGCTAGTACGGACAAAAAACGAGAGGTGGAAGGGTAAGGTAGGAGTTGAAATCGAGGAGGGGCACGGGAGACAGGGTGATGTTTTTCTTAGATCAACACGGAGAAGCACGGTGATGTTTTGCCATCTCACGGGAATCGGTGGTCGTTATTCTATTCGAGCCGACAGAGAGGAGGTGGCGGACAGAAACAGAGGAGGGTGGCCGTAGGAGCCGGAAATAATGTTCGCAGATTTGGAAAAGATCTTCACAAATTTGATATAAGTTCATGAATTAGAAAAAAAATCAATGAACGAGGTTTGAAAATTATCAGCAAAATGTTCGTAAATTTGAAAAAATGTTTGTGAATTTAAAAATGTTCACGAATTTTAAAAAATAGTTCAGAAAAATAAAAAATGTTTGTAAATTTGAAAAAGAACAAAGAAAACCGAATAAAAAAAACTTCTGGAACCTTCCCAAGTTTCCAGAAGTTTCCTAAAATCAGCCATTGGTTCCACGCCCCACACTATACTAGCGCGGCTTAATGGGCCGACCAATATATGTTGTAGCGGGCAATGAAGCTAGTATTTACTTCTCTTAATCTGCGCTTCAGCTTTTCGACCGGGCGATGGTGCTAGTATTTCTCGCAAAGAGTGATACATGGTCTTTGCGTCAACTTGTGCCCGGAATAGGAGAACTTCGGGTCTCTTATGGAAAAGTGGGCAATTAGCACTACAAAACTATATACTATGTAAAGCCCGACGAAGCACCTGAAGAAGCTCTGAAGCAAACCTAGAAAAGGCTTCAACTCACAAATTTGGAGGATCCACTTCAAGAGCTGCACAGGCTACTGCGAAGCATAATGTCGAGCAGTGGCGTAGCCAGTCCGAAGCACCAGAGTGGTCTAATAATGGAAATTTTTACATAAATATAATTATTTTCAAAGAAATATATTTTTACTACACTATATACAAACTATGGGGAAATTCTAGAGTGGTCCATGGACCATCCGGTCCACCCTCTAGCTACGCCACTGATGTTGAGAGCACGGGCTCCAACAAATCCTATATGCCGCTCGAAGCGGCAAATTGGCGCTGAAACCCTAAAAGACGATCGCACCAACGAGCAAGTGGGCCGGCCCATTTTAGCGGTAGGCGCGGTGTTCTGGTTCCGGTTTGATACAACTTCAAGAATAATGTCTGCGAATTACTTCTAATCCATTACAATTTTTAAATTCACAAACATTTTCACTGAATTTTTTCCAAATCACGTTCACTAATTTCTTTTCGAGTTCATTAATTATAACAAATTCAAAAACATTTTATTGAAATATGGAAAAAAATACAATTTGTGAAGTTTGTACAAATTCGTGAACATTTTTTTCAAAATTAAAAAATTACATAAAAATTATTAAAAAATCAAATACATGAAGAATGTAAAATTCATGAACTTTTTCCAAATTCGTGAATAATTTTCACTGGACAATTTTGAAATTCCTAAAGTTTTTCAAATTCATGAAAGATTTTTTAAATAAGAGGATGTTTTTGAAATTCATGAATTTTTTTTATTTTTAACTAAAATTAAACTGGCCCAAATAATATTAAAAACAAACATGCTGTTCGCTTGCGAGCACTACTCTTACACGCTTGGCCAGGCCCATGTAGAGTGGGCGCATGAGCACATAAGCGTCCTGCGCGAGCGATGCTTCACGTAGTACTCGCTAGAAGCAACTCATAGCAACTCCCACAGGCAACATTTACGAGCGATGTTTGCTCTAGCTTTTTTTAAGGCATGTACTGGCTATAATTAGTTTTTTCCCCTAGGTCTCGTGACTAGGGTTTGCTTGTCCTCCAGGGGAGCCGCCACCGAGAGTAGCCATTGTCGTCGGGTGTAATCCGGCGAGTCCGTTCCTGCTAACCTGCTGCCTGCTTCCCCTGTCCCTAGTTGGGTGCACGCAGTTAGGGCTTCAAGGTTGGAGAGTCCCAGCCATGGCGGAGATTGGTTCTGGGAGTGGATCGGGAGATCGTATCCCTGAAGAAGCAGCAACACTGCTGGAGAGATTGAACCTCCAGGATGAGGAGGTGGATGATCTAGTCTGGGAAGATGAAGTTGAAGTTGAGGAAATTAAGCCAAAGTGGCTAGCCCTAGGGCGGCTGTTGACAACCAAAAGCTTCAGTCAGAGCGCGTTGATTGCGGACATGAAGGCGGCCTGGAACGCAGCGCATCAGGTGGTTTAGAGGAGAATCAATACAAATCTGTTTTCAATTCAATTCAACTGCCTGGGGGACTGGAACAAAGCGATGCATCAAGGGCCATGGGATTTTAAGGGCTCGGCCTTGCTTTTGACGGAGTATGATGGGTTTGATAATCCGGAGAAGGTGAAACTAGATAAGCTGGAGACGTGGTGTCAGATCCATAAACTGCCCAATGGTGTCCTAAGGAGCCCATCGGCGTTGAGAAGCTTGGTCAGCAGAATTGGTGAAGTTCAGGAGGTACAAGTGACACTGCCCAATGGATTCGTAGGTGAGTTTATTCGTGCCAGGGTGAAACTGGATGTTAACAAAAAGCTTACCAGGGCGGTAGGAATAACTAGAGCAGGGAAGACTGATAAATATCTTGTTAAGTTTGAAAAACTTCCAACCTTCTGTCATGCATGTGGGTTCATGGGGCACTGGTATGAGGAATGTGGTACAGGAGAGCATGACATAACAAAATTTGAATGGGGCCCTTTTATTTTAGCCTCAAGGAGGGGAAGAGGAGGAGGCCGAGGAGGCATAGGTAGAAGTACGGATAGGGGTGATGATGAGACAGAGGAAGGAGGAAGAGGGTCCGGGAGAGGATTTGGCAGAGGCAGAGGCCGCAACATGGAGGTGGATCTGAATCCCACATACCAGGGGAGTTGGAGATTTAATGCAGTGGGCCATATGGCAATGAGGAGTGCAAGGGAGGAGGATGAGAATATGATAAACCCAAGCACCACCACCCTGAGTCAGGATGTGAGAGGGATGAAGGTTGGAGAAACAAATCAGTCGTTGGCAACACACCAGGCAAGTAATGCCAAAGGGATGGAACATGCTGAGAACATAGTAGGGGTGGGAATCTGTTTGGGAAAAAGAACAACGGAGGATTCGACGGCGGCAGGGGCAGAAAAATTTAGCCATGGTACCGGTGGGCAATACTACGAAATCGGTAGTATCAAACTTAGTACATCGCTATGAAGGAGAGGATAAAGAACCTTGTAACTCGGAGAATCAAGCAACTACCCCCCAGAAGAGTACCAACAGGAAGAAGCTCAAAGGAGTGAATGGAGAAGTGATGAGTCACGTAGAGGAGATGGAGCAGGAAACAGATAAGAGATCGGCGGCCCCTTTCGAAGGGGACCGCCGGGAGCAATGAAACTGTTAAGTTGGAACTATCGGGGGCTTGGGAACGCCCCGGCAGTTCGTGCTTTGCTGGACGTCCAGCGAAGTTGTAGCCCAGATGTGATGTTTTTGTCGGAGACACACCTAGAAAGCTATCCGGCTGAATGTTTGAGGAGAAGACTGAAAATGGATCATAAAATAGTTTGTCCAGGTGATAGTAGAAAGGGAGGCCTGTTGATGCTATGGAAAAAGGAAATAAAGATACTCCCACTAAAGTTAGACCCGATGTTCATTGACGTACAAGTGGAAGATGAAAGTCATTCAGTGTGGAGGTGTACGGGGATGTACGGTGAATTCAGATGGGCGCACAAACATAAAACATGGGAGAGAATGCGCCGGCTGCACCAGGACAACAATTTGCCGTGGCTACTGATTGGGGACCTGAATGAAATACAATTCTTGTCTGAAAAGGAAGGAGGAAACCCGAGACTGCCGCAATACATGCAGGCCTTCCAGTCGGTGATTGACGATTGTGAATTGCGCGACATGGGTTTTAAAGGCGATCGGTTCACGTGGCAGAGGGGAGGAATCAGAGAGAGGTTGGACAGAGGGCTAATCAACGCCGGATGGGAAGCTTTGTACCCATCGGCGGCACTGCAAAACCTGCTATATAACCATTCAGACCACCGTCCAATTTTGGTTGATACAGAATACTATGCTCTTGCGTACGGTGGTGGAGAACGGACAAAGCGTTTTGAAGCGAGATGGTTAAGGGAAAGAGATTTTCCGGAGCTAGTACAAGAGGCATGGCATGCAGCAAATTTGAATCCGAACCTTACAACCATCCAAGAGAAACTAAACAATATGCATACCTCGTTTCATGATTGGGATCAAAGGGTGCTGAAGAAACCAAAGAAGAGACTCCGGAAAGCGCAAAGAGAGCTTGAGGAAGTCATGACTGGGCCAATGGATGCTGCTAGTGAGGAGAAAAGGAAGGAGATCTCAGAGCTCATTGAATTCTTGCTTGAGTTAGAAGAAATTCATTACATGCAACGATCAAGAGCGGGATGGCTGAAACATGGAGACCGCAACATGGGGTTTTTCCAAGCCTATGCAAGTGCTAGGCGTAAAAAGAATATGATTAAGAAGCTCAAGGATGAAAATGGTAATATTCTGGAAGGTATGGACATCCTGAAGCCACATATTAAAGGCTATTTTAACAACCTGTTTACATCCGAGGTTAATTTTGTAGACCCTGCTGTTATAAATAAAGTGCAAACTAAAGTGACAGATCAAATGAATGATATGTTAATGACCCCTTATACTGCTGACGATGTGCGAAAAGCTGTTTTCAGTATTGGGGATCTTAAAGCCCCCGGGCCGGATGGCCTCCATGTCATTTTCTTCAAAAAATATTGGGGCATTCTGGGAGATGAGATAACCCAAGAAGTTCTGTTTGCTATTAACAGAAGGCAGATTCCAGAGGAATGGAATGATACGTCTATTGTGCTGATTCCCAAAGTTGATTCTTCTGAATTAATCACGCAATATAGACCTATAAGCTTATGTAATGTGCTTTATAAAATCATTTCCAAGATGTTGGCTGGTAGACTGAAGGGTATCCTACCTGAGATCATATCACCTTCTCAGAGTGCTTTTGTCCCTGGGAGACTTATCACGGATAATGTCTTGATTGCCTATGAATGTGTCCACAAAATCAAGAATAAGAGGGCAGGGGCGGCTGGTCTGTGTGCAGTCAAATTAGATATGCATAAAGCCTATGATCGAGTGGAATGGATCTTCCTTAGGAGAATGATGGAGAAACTGGGGTTTACACACAATGGATAGATATGATCATGGCGTGTGTCTCTTCGGTAAGATACAAGGTGAGGGTAAATTCTCAAGAAACTGAAATATTTATACCCTCAAGGGGGATTAGACAAGGGGATCCCCTTTCTCCCTATTTGTTCCTTCTATGTGCAGAAGGATTATCCAGCATGTTGCAGTACGAAGAAGTTGGTGGCATGGATGGGATTAATGTGTGTAGAAATGCACCATCAGTATCACACCTATTATTTGCTGGTGATTCACTAATTCTCGTGAGAGCAGATGTGTTAAATGCAACTTCCTTACAACAAGTTCTGGATGCCTATTGTGCAAGTTCTAGACAGATGGTGAGCCTGGCTAAATCAAGCGTATATTTCAGCCCTAATACCAGTGAGGTAACAAAAGCAGAAATTGGTCAAATACTTCATATTGATACAGAAGCTTTGTCAGACAAATACCTGGGACTTCCAGCTATTGTGGGGGCAGATAAGAGTGATTGCTTCAGGCATTTTGTTGAAAGGATAAAGAAAAGAATATTAGGGTGGATGGAAAAACAACTCTCTGTTGGGGGCAAAGAGATTTTACTGAAGGCTGTTGCACAAGCGATCCCAGTATTTGCTATGTCAGTTTTCTGTATTCCAAAGGGGATTTGTAAAGAAATTACGGACATCATAGCTCAGTTTTGGTGGGGAGACGATGAGGATCACAAAAGGATGCATTGGATGGCATGGTGGAAACTTTGCATCCCAAAAAGTGAAGGTGGTATGGGATTTCGAGATCTATACTCGTTTAACTTAGCAATGCTTGCAAAGCAATGCTGGAGGATTGTGACAGAGCCGGAGTCCCTAATGGCTCGCGTGCTGAAAGCTAAATACTTCCCTAATGGGAGTATCCTAGAAGCTACCCCAAAAAACGGGTCTTCCTTCACATGGCAGAGTATACTGAAAGGGTTAGAAACTTTCAGAAGAGGATATATTTGGAGAATTGGTACGGGGGTACATGTGAATATCTGGAACGATCCATGGATCCCTACCAGCGCAGACAGGAAAGTGATCACCCCTCGTAACCAAACACTCCTTACAAGAGTTTGTGACTTGATGGATCCGGTGAATGGAACTTGGGATGAGGAATTACTAAGAGATATATTTTGGGCAGTGGATGTACGAAGGATTATGCAAATCCCATTATACCCGCAAGCCTTCGAAGATTTCATTGCTTGGCAACCTAACCGAACAGGGATTTTCTTTGTCAAAACGGCTTACCATCTTCAGTGGAATCATACTTTCAGGGCGCATGCAAACAGGGTAGAGAGCCCAACTGGATCCGCACCCTTGGATACTTGGAATACACTATGGAAACTTCATGTGCCACGTAAAGTTCAAATCTTTGGTTGGAGAATATTGCGAGGGATCATCCCACTAAAATCAACCCTAATGAACCGGCATGTAGGCTCAGATGGGGCCTGCCCGATTTGCCATCAGGGCGCAGAGGATCTTAAACACCTGTTGTTCTTATGCACTAATGCAAAGGAGCTGTGGAGACAACTGGGTATGATGGATGTTATCGAACACTCAGCTGTGGTTGATCGGTCGGGGTCTGTTATTGTTGAACATATTCTATCTCCACCGGAGAATCAACTATCCATACACCCTAATGTCGAGCTTAAGCAAGGTCTGATGGTGGGGGCATGGTATTTGTGCTGGATAAGGAGGCAGATTACTCATAATGAACAGGTTCCGCCAACATGGAGATGGTCGGTTTCGGTCCTTTCTATAATACGCAATTTTGCAATAATACATGCAGGTCCCTTGAGCATGCCTGAAGTGAAATGGACAAAACCAAGCCCAGGT
Source organism: Triticum urartu (assembly GCF_003073215.2). Lineage (NCBI taxonomy): Eukaryota > Viridiplantae > Streptophyta > Magnoliopsida > Poales > Poaceae > Triticum > Triticum urartu. The sequence continues at coordinate 613,700,936 of NC_053024.1, forward strand.
TCCGTTAAAATGAATGTTGATGCGGCTTTCTTCCCAGATGAAGGGATGGGAGCTACCTCGGTAGTCCTACGAGATGTAAGGGGAACTTTTATTGCGGCCCAATGCAAGTTCCTCCCAGTGGTAGTAGATGCGATTACATCGGAAGCCATGGCCATGAGGGACGGATTGGCATTTGCTAATTCATTGGGATTTAGCTGTCTGGAGGCGGAATCTGACTCTTTACAAGTTATCAATTTCTGTTCGGGTCAAACAAGATGGTGGGATGAAGCAGCAACACTCTTTGCAGAATGTGTGGATTTAAGTACTTCGATCGGGAAGGTCATCTACAAGCATTGTTTACGTTCTTGTAACCGTGCAGCTCGTGTGCTAGCAAATTTCAGTTATCGTAATAAGGTTTCTTCTGTTTGGTTGCATGAGCCTCCTGATTTTTTGATTAGGGAGCTAGTAGACGATGTAAACATTATCCATGATTAATAAAGCTAGCCATGATGGCCTTTCCTCAAAAAAAAGTCGATATATGTCCGAAAGTCATCTTCTGCTGGTGAGCTCGCTCGTGGCGAACAGTAAAATCTGAAGAAGAAAAATGAAAATAAATTTTAAAAACAATGAGAACTTTCTGGTTCACATGATAGGAATATTATAGGGATAGGAAAATCCTAGAAGGTGAGATATGTATCTCAAAGAAATAGATATCATTTAATGCATAGGATATGATTTTTTTCATGGACTCTATGCTATTGTTTCTTCCTTAAAATGTGAAAGATTGGTTCCTATCTGACTTACGAATATGAATTCATTCATACAAATCAAACGGCTCGAAAGGAACTTTTTCTGCAAAATTCATATCCTTTAGAATTCCTACTTGACAAATGTTTTGCATGCTTGCAATTTTTTTATCATGAAATTCCATTCGTGGAAGACGTGCCAAAAATAATCAACACTCTAAAATGCTTTCAAAAATAACATTTTTGGAGCATCGTTTTTTTCCACAACTTCTAGAAATGTCATTTCTTCATGAAATTTTGTGAGCACTCAAAATATTTGTCAATTTTGACCCCAAAAAGATTCATATTTTAATTTTGAATTTTACTGCTCGCCCGATCTTATTTGAGCTCGAGCTTAGAAACATGACATCTATGTAGGTCGATCTATTTGTGAAATCATTAGTTAAGGGGGTACCTCTTGTAAAGGTCACTCCACATTCTCACACGACGACTGGCGCACTGTATGTGGCCACTTGTTGCAACCTGTGAGTTTTCCCTTTTGCATAAATTCGTTTATACAACACGTTTTATCTTTCCACTGCGCGTCCAAATTTTGAACCGTTTTCATCATTGGATTTCTCGCGTCTTGATCGATAAAGTTTACTTAACTGAAAAATCAAAAAAACTGGAGCCGAAAGCATAGGTTTTTTTTCCACTTGTTTTCCTTTATTAGAAACACAACTCGTGGAAACAAAAAAACATGTTTTTTTTGCCTTTCTGTGAGGCAAAACTGTGCTTCTCACGAAAGCAAATTCGCGCCTCTGCGAGAAACAAATTTGTACTACTTGTTGAAGTAAAAAAAACAGGTTTTTTTCTCTTTTCAAGAGGCATATTTGTGCTTCTCGCGAAAGCAAATTTATGCCTTCACGAGAAGCAAATATGTGATTTTCATGGAAACAAAAAAGTACGTAATTTTCACTTTTCAAGAGGTACAACTATGCTTCTCGTAGAAGTAAATCTATGACTCCACGAGAAAAATATTTGTGCTTCTCATGAAATCAAAAAGGTGTTTTATTCTTCTTTCGAGAGGCATAACTATGCTTCTCATGGAAGCATATTTGTGCCTTGACGAGAAGGAAATTTGTGCTTCTCGTGAAAGGAAAAAACACATTTTTTCCTTTGGTTCTCAACAACAACAACAACAAAGTCTTTAGTCCCAAACAAGTTGGGGTAGGCTAGAGGTGAAACCCATAAGATCTCGCAACCAACTCATGGCTCTGGCACATGGATAGCAAGCTTCCACGCACCCCTGTCCATAGCTAGCTCTTTGGTGATACTCCAATCCTTCAGGTCTCTCTTAACGGACTCCTCCCATGTCAAATTCGGTCTACCCCGCCCTCTCTTGACATTCTCCGCACGCTTTAGCCGTCCACTATGCACCGGAGCTTCTGGAGGCCTGTGCTGAATATGCCCAAACCATCTCAGACGATGTTGGACAAACTTCTCTTCAATTGGTGCTACCCCAACTCTATCTCGTATATCATCATTCCGGACTCGATCCTTCCTCGTGTTCCTTTGGTTCTCATGGAAGGAAATTTGTGCCTCAACAATAATCAAATCTATGTTTCTTGCGGAAGCAAAAAAACGCGTTTTTTTCTTTTCTGAGAGGCACGGTCGTGCTTCTCGCGGTAGTATTTTTGTATCTCCACGAAAGCAAATCAGTGTTTCTTGTGAAAAAATCACACAAAAAAGTTAAAATTTATTCTTCAAAATCGAGGGAAAACTGAAAAGCCGAAAACCTACGAAAAAACCTATCTGAAACCCAGAAATGTGTACAATTTTTTTCCCAAAAGGAGCGCCACGCGACACATGGCAGCGCATGCACACACCACTTGGCGCACTCTCGTCCCATCAAAGTGACCCTTGCGGAGCTCTCACAAAGGGTACCCCTTGACTAGTGTTTTTTCTTCTTTGAGGGAACCCATTGATTAGTTTTTTTTTGAGAAATACCTGTAAGTTTATTTATACTCATAACAATTACATGTACACGCATTTGGACCTAGATCCAAAAAAATACAGAGTAACTCCTATGACTAAGAATTATAATGTAGTCTTTTGTAAACACCTTCTTCGTGGTATCAATCTCTGCTCAAAAGAATACTCCAAAGACTTCGATAAAGAGGCTGCAATTGGACTGGAGCAACGATATTGTCACTCTTTCACCCGCACGAACATTATCAATAATGATTTTTGAAAGCGCCTTGAGTCGCCTATCTAAAAAGATGGGAAGTCTTAATCGATGAATGTACTTGGGCCGGGGATGAACCTCTAGAAGTGCATGCCGTCGAATCACTATATCTTCACGATGATGTCGATGGAATATTTCACCTTCACAAAGAATCAAATCAACAAAAAAAGCTTGACACAGTATAAACTCATCAGATTCAAATAATCGGATCTATAAGGGCAGAAAACTCTCTAACCTCATGGCATTGCCAGAAGAACGAGAGGAAATTTATTCTCACAAAATTATGATGATCACTAGATGTTGATTAAGAACATAGATGTCTTGAATATCCAAGGTCCCCCATCTCTGAGCACCAAGATGGCAGCCACCCCTTGACTAGTTGCTCTAATCTATTTGACGTATACTACATCAATTTGGAGGAGGGCCGCATAGGGCAGGATGGTGGGCCAACAAGCCCTTTTTGTTCGTTGTCCGCTACAAGTGCTTGTCTGTTCACGATTATTTTCATTTCCTTTTTTCTCATTTTCGTTTTCAATCATTTTTATCACAAAATGTGTGGATGTTATTGAAAATTATGTATTTCAAAATTTGATTTGTTTTAAAATAATTGATTTTTTAAAATTTTGAGAGCATTTTTATAGATACACTGAATAATTTCTGAAAATGCTCGTTTTTTCTTGAATTCCTGAAGAAATTTAAAAAATGGAAACATTTTTTTGAAATTGCAAATAATCTTTGAAGACATGAACCTTTTAAAATTCCCAAACGGTTTTTGAATTTTTCATTTCTTTATTTACGAAAAAAATTGAAAGTCATGAAATAAATTTAGAAATAAGTAAAAAAGTATTTTGTGAAATATTGATAAAATGGGAACATCTTTGGAAATTCCGATTTTTGGGAAAACTTGACTTTATTTAAAATTTCTGCACATTTTTAAAAGTCTAATTTTTAAGAGGTTTCCAAACTTTTTTTTAAAATGGAAATTATTGAAAAAGCACATCCAAAAAAAGAAGAAAACTGGATTTGAATCTGTCAGGAACCTTCTAGAATGCTTCCAAACCGAGGATGTGTATAAGGCTAAAATGGGCCAACCCAGTTATATCCATAATATTTTGTGCGGCAGGTCGGCAGTTTTCCACAATCCTATTTGCCTGTGTGTAAAACTATATCGCTAGATGGGTGGGGCCCTCTGCATTTTACTGACTCTATTTTGTTTATTACCGCATTTTTCGAGTGTTTCAGATTTCATTTTATTTGTACATTATTTGTGAAAGTAATTGAAAGTTGAGGAATGTTTTTGAAATTCTGGATGTTTTAAAAATCTCTTTTTCTGTGAATTTGTGAACACCTTCTTAATTCATGAACATATTTGGAATTTTCGTAATAATTTTGAAATTGAGGAATATTTCGAAAAGACATATAAATAAGCAAATTTCATGGAAATATTTTGAATTAATGAACATTTTGGAAAGCCTGGAATATTCTATAGTTCATGTTTGTTTAATCAGAACAAAACTAAAATACAAATTTATTTTTAAAATATAGGAAGATTTTTTGTAGTTCAGGAACATTATTTGAAATCATTGATTTATTTATGATTTTTGAAAAGTATTTTAACACAAGGCCGACTAAAATAAAAATATGGATGACATAACTGTTGAAAAAAGTCATCAATATGGCCAGGTTGATTATGGGCAACGCACTCTGGGACGGACCATTTAGCGTTTGTGCGAATGAGGGGGTGCACGATTGGCGGTTACCCAACGCTATACACACCGCTAGAGCTATCTCTTACTTATAGCGAAGACGATATCTGCTCTTGCATGAAGGGATTTCGCTCTTTGCGTACGATCTTTGAGGGTTTATGTTGCCAAAAAGAGAATAACCGCCTGCGGGTAGAATCAACGGAGGCGGTTTTAGAAACAGGCTGCATTGTGTAGTATACTTACTTCGTTTTGAAATATTTGTTTTTCTAGTCATTTTAAATAGATTATCACATACGAATATATGTAGACATATTTTAGAGTATAGATTCATTCATTTTGCTCCGTATGTAGTCACTTGTTGAAATATCTAGAAAGACAAATACTCTCTCCGTCCAGAAATACTTGTCAGAAGAATAAATATATGTAGACGTATTTTAGTTTTAGATGCATCCATTTATATCCATTTCTGCGACAAGTATTTTCGAACGAAGAGAGTATTTAGAAACGGAGGAAGTATTAATGACACATGCTACAACAAGCGGAAGTAGTTCCTATACATGCTTCCTGTAATTGCTGATGCTACCTCTGTCGGGTGTCATGCTACCGAAATTGCTTCACTTACAGATGATGCTTACGGAAACTGTCGTACAGACAAATGTGCCAGCGCCTAATTCATCCCTCCCCCTGAATTTCAGGGATGGGGCCCTCCTCCTTCCACCCTGGATCATTTCCTAGGGATGATGTGTGGAAGCGAATGATTGCATTGTTCCCTGAGAGGGTGCATGCGAGAACTATGTGCTGGCAATTCTCACATGGATCAGACTTGCCTGCTCTTTTTTCATGTTTTCATTCATGCTTCCACTTCATCCTACAGCTGTTTTTTCTTCTTTCTAATTTAATCATTTTCCCTCTTGATTTTAAAGGGTGGGGCCAGACCCTATTTTGTTTCAATCAAATTAAGTCACGTATACGGGAGCACGGATGGACGCACTCGCGGGGAGCAGGTAAGTCTCGTCCTTCTCACATGTCATCGCTTTGAGATTCATACATGGAATTAGATGCATCGGAGAGTGTTTCCGAGAAAAATCACTCCGAGGCAACGTCAGCTCTATAAGAATTTCGAAACTCAATAGTTCATAATGAGCTTTTTAAACCCTAGCTTATGTCAGTGTAGTTTCTAATTTCTTTGCAAAATCATGAAAACACTAGCTTATATCAAGACCATTTTAAAATTATCAAGATCAAGATGCATATATGTACTTCATAATTAAACTTTCGTAGCTTAATATTTTTTTGCGAGAAAACTTACTGGTAACTGCTCAGGGTGAACGGACCACCACCAACTCTGAACTTACAAAAAAAGGTAACACCCATGTATCGAACCTGCAACGATCCGGCCAAAGAACAAATCAGCCTAACCACTCTACTGTTCAGGTCTGTTCAGGCTGAAGAAACCTATATGTATGTACTAGCAGTGATGCACCTGAAGCTTAAATGGCTGCAGATATCGCAGCCCATTTTCCACGAGCTATTTTTTATAAGATATTCGTAAGTGTAAGTAATGAAAATTATGTTGTGCTAAAAATATAAGTAATAAAAGTTATGTTCAAATTTTTGTGTGTTATAAATTTTATACAAACAAACCATGATTAGTAAATAGAAACATTTAAATACACACTCATGTATTTTATAAAATACTTAGTTAATATGGACATATAAAATGTATATTAAATAAAAATATTTATGTATTATTTTAAAATATTTTCATATCTTTTTAAACTACTTACATACAAACTAACTAACTTATTTTTTAAAAGCACATATTATTTCAAAAACATTCGTGTATTGAAAATAATATTTATCAATTATAAAAATGTTTGTCTTATTAAAAATAATACAAAATTTTGAAATTACGAATGAAAATATTATATAATTTTTAGGTATACAAACATTGCAAATATTATACGCACATTTCTATAGTTCAATGTTTGTATAATTATAAATATTCATAATTTTAAATTTAAACTGTTGATATGAATATTCAAGCGTGTCTACATTTAAATTATATAATTTTTTGAATATAAGTCATGAGTAAAAATTATACACATCTGAATATTCATAGATATTAAGTAAAGGTTTGTATTCATCGTTTTAAAATTTAAATATAATCCGTGAGTGTATACATTTTCTGTATTCATTATTATTTTTATTTCAGTACTTTTAAATGTCTATATTAACTACATATTATATATATATATATAATTCACGGCTGTATATTGAAATTTCTTTGTTTACATAATATTTATAGCGACCAAATATTTGAACATAATTTTTGGTACTTGCGTTTTACAAATATCTCAAAAAATAGCTCGTGCAAAATGGGCCGCAATATGTGCAGCCCATTTAACTCCACATGCATGCTTGCTAAATATATATTCCGTCGTTATCCATATTAAAGACTATGACTTGAATAGTTAGTGGTTATCCAGCTTGTTTTTAAGCTTCAAGTATTTTTTCCATGTCCCTAGTCACCAGAGATTTCGTATGCAAACAGGATAAGCACTGTATTTGCACAGCCAAGCTAAGTTTTTGCACCACTTCGATGTACACCACAATTTCTAACACTAAAGTGACCATTTGCGCCAAGTTCTAGCACCATCTGTGTAATTGACTCAAATTCCGAGCTTCTGAAGTATGGAAGGTTCTAGAAACGATGCCTCACTGACGCTAGTACCAGCAGATATCGCAAGTGTGAACAGGGGAGACGCTTCAGAATACACACGAGTTGCACACTTGCACATCGAACTTGGACAGCCAGAGGATAGATGCAAGATGTAACCGGTAAGGTGATTGGTGCGCTGCGGAGCAGCCAGTGAGGGCCGGCCTCACGGGTGGCCATTTAACCGCGGGGAGGATAAGTGCAGGGATACGGTTACGAGATGGAACGAGACCAGCGGTGGCGCTGCGTCGCTGGCGATTTCTCATCGACGGCGTCCCTGTCCGGCCGGACGGCAGTGGAGAGTGGAGACTATACTACGCGGACCTGTGCCACTTGAAAAGCCAACTGATAGCGCCATCAAAAAGATCTTGACTCTTCTCTCATCAGTTACACGGTCAGGTTATCAAGTGCACTCCTTGATATTCGCAGCCCTGGGGTACGGGGCATTCTGATGAATTTGTTGGCACCTCACGTTGCGGTACGTATTTTTGCCCATGGGTGTTAAATTCAGAACTATGATTAGTCGCTGCTGCTTCTAAACAGTAAAGCAGGATGACTTGTGGGGACACTGCTGGAAAATTGCCATTTGGACAAGACAAAGGCCCTGTTTGGTTCAGCTTTTATCGCCGGATTCCGCTGCCACGCAGCAGAATCTAAACCAAAGGGCGAACCCAGCAGAATCCGATTCCAGAAATCCGCTGCCAAAATCTGAACCAAAAACGGAAGCAGCCCAGGACGTGCTTTCCAAAATCTGATTCCGCTGCGGGCCAAAATCTGAAAAGGCTGTATCAGCTGGTTTGCCAAATGACCTACATCTTTTTCAAATCAGATTTTTCACAGCAGATTTTTCACAGCTGCTTTTAGAAATCCACAGCCGAACCAAACAGGGCCAAAGGATGCGTGATTGGTTGGTGAGTTGGTGACCATTGCCTCTCGAGATGCCGCGAGGGAAAATATCTGAGGTGTACCGAGGCTTCACGTACGTGCACATGTGCCGGGATTTCAACATATGGGGGGCGAAGAGAACAATGCACGTGCAAGAAATGCAGGACCAAAGTATATTGATTCTTAAATATAGCGTCGATATCAAACAAACAATGTCAAAATTTTCTTGCAATTATATTGAAATAGCTACATTTTTTTATTAGCTTAAATTATATCTATGCACTACAAACCCATCAAACCATCAAACGTCAAACTTTGTAGTGATTTCACTCCTAAAATATATACATGCCGCTCTGCATTCTCATTAGTAGACCCGGTGGTTAAAACAAATGGCTTCAGTTGTTAGGTATTGGTGGTCTCTTCTTCCTCATGCTTTATGCAATTCTAGACTTCTAGTTAGTACAAAAGCAGAAGCAGGTATATCATCTGTAATTGAATCTAACTAGTACAATCTCCGTCCTAAATTACTTGTAATAAATTTATCTATGTACAGATTTATATATACAGATTTATTTAATACTAAAACATATCTAGAATCTAGATACATTTGTATGTAGACAAATCTAAAAAAAATAATTTGAAACGGAGGAAGTAGTTTGTATACTTTAAATGTAAAATAATATATCTATGTAGCATACCTTTGGTTGAGATTAGGCAGACCCACAAGCCGTGCTGTGACCTGTGAGAGGCGGAGACGTTTGCCAATGAGTACATCAGCATGTGGTAGACTCATATACCAGCGCGCGGAAGCCGCACCTTCGTCGGTCAGCTCGTCAATGTTGCTGATGGAGTGATGGTCTGCCGCTCGATTAAGCCCTAGCTCCGCCGCGGCGGCGGCAGCGGCTGCGAAAACGATCGAGATGGAGTTGCGCAAACAGATGGCAAAAAGATGTGTACCGGTCCAATCGATAAGTATTCTCAAGGCCTGCAGACCAGCACATCAAACCATTACGTGGTTTGTGGGCTATCAATTGTGGGCTTGGGCTATTCAACACTGCGTACCTAGAGAGGTCAGGCCAACGTGTTTGCTAATGGCCACATAATAATTAGGAATAAACAAACTAGCCCCCGTTGAGTATTGTTGAGGGGGGCCGATCGATAGGGGGGGGTCTGGCCCCCGCTCGCTCCCCCTTGGCTCCGCCACTGATTGACATGTGCTAGCTGCTGAATGCAGGTCCACCGTCTGCCGAGGGAAACAGTGTTAGGAATAACGTTCTTATGCAGCTCCACCGTCTTTCCAAAAATATGGTCAGTGAGCACGACCAAAAAATATGATCTTTAGATTCTGCAGGGATTAGCCCTACCCCCACGTCGCCAACCCTAGGCCCTAGGCGACACGGGGGGCGACTGCGCCGCCGGCCCTAGCCCCTCCATCCCTCGTCCCCTCCCTCCCGCCGCCGCCCGAGGTCATGCCGGGTGAAGCCTGGGCGGTGACGTGGGCAGTGGGGTCTTCTCCCTCGCGCGGCGGTGGCGCATGATTCGGTGGAGATTCAGCGACGAGGAGCAACAGGACCCCGGCGGCTTGCGCGGCTTGGCGGCGACAGTGGAGGCGCGGTCTCCCCGCGGCAAAGGTGCCCCTATTGCGGCAACCAGGAGCGTGGGCCTCGCGCGGCCCAGATGGGCTTGGGCGGGCCGGTGGCTCTGGGCTGCGTGTACAGGTAAGCATGGTGGGCGTGATGGCGTCAGCTGCTAAGGCATCATGGTGGTGCTAGCGGCCGGTCAGGCAGCGGCGACCTAGATCCTCAACGTCCAGTCCCCGACAAAGAATGGTGGTGGTCCGTGCACAAGATGTTTGATGGAGGTTCTTCGAGCAAATCTGGGTGAAAACCTTGCTCTCTGATAGCTGACAAGGCCGGCGATGGCGGCGCTCTTCCGTTTCATCCCCTTCTTGAAGGCATCGCCGTGGAGAAGTTTCGGACCTCTATCACCTACCTCCAAGGGAAACCCTAAATCAGTTGATCGGATCATAGCGGCGCTCTTGTGTTGTTTCCCCCTTGGGGGCGTCATTCTTGAAGGTGTGCATCTTCTCGAGAGACCAGTGGAGAGTTCCAACGATTGAGCGGCGTTACATTCGACGTATCGACGACGTGGAGTCTAGGCGGCGTGGCACTGCAGGGTCTCGGCGACGGGTGCGTGATGATGCACGCGCGTAGGGAGGTGGTGTTGTCTAGCGACGTGATGGCGTCGATGTAGGCCTTACAAGGTCGATGCGTCAGTACATGATTTGAAGATGGTTCGATGGATGAGATGGCGACAGCCTCCGCGACACACACATGTGGTGCCCGATGTGAGTGCGCTAGGCCAGTGTGAAACCCAGACCTGGCAATTCGGCTTGGTTGGGACCTCCGGCTTTAGATGTTGGACTCTTTAGTAGGTTGTTGGCCTATGTGCCTTCCTTGTGGCTGTCTGCCGGCATGCATGCCATGAACTATGTGGCTTGTTGGCCAGTCTTATGTTGCGCGGTGTTTTGGATGATGTTTGGTTGTTCTGGTTGTGCTGTCTTGCTACCTTGCCTTATGGCTTTATTTATAAAGTTGGGTTTCTGCCTTTCCTCTAAAAAATATGTTGGACTTTGGTGTGAGGTTTGTATATGTGGCCTGACAATATGCATCCCCTCATCAAGTGGATAGGAGTAGCGACAACTGTTGTCAATATGGTGACTTCAGACTTATTAATATATTACTTTGTAAGGTCTTGGTGCATAATTAATAAAATAGTTGTATGCATCGTCCTGATGCAGGGGCCGGGGGTCATCCTCCTTTTCAAAAAAATAGTAACCCTCTACCTTCAATCAGTGTCAAATTAATCATTAAGCAGGTTCCTAATCATATACCTCATATATGTTTCCATGAGAATCACTGCTAGCTCTAGTACTCTGACTAGCTCCAATATCACAGGAAGCAGTTTGGGAAACACTCCCCTGGCCCCCGCGTCGTCAGCCTGGGTGACACGGGTGACGAGTAGGGTTCCTCCCGTGTCGCCGCCCCCTTCCCCCACTCTCCCTTGCCGCACCTTAGGATCTCACCGGGAAATATCCCGTGGACGCCGGGGGAGGTGGCGGCAAGGCCTCTAGCGCTCCGTTCCTGGCAGTGGCCCTTCTTGGCGAGGCAACGACGTCCTCTTGGCTGGAGCAGATTGCGGGTGATTCTGGCCGGCTTGCTCGACCATGCTAGTGCGGAGCCGCCGACGGGGGCTGGCTGGGGCGCGGAGTTCCCCCTCCTCGCCAGATCTTGTCTCCCTCTGCACCGCCGTCTCCAGCTGCTAGTGTCTCGCGAGCGCCGGATCTGGAGCTGGTGTGTGCTTGGTGGTGAGGCTTGGGACTGCGGGAACCCGTTGGTCAGCTTGACCGGCCAGGCGACAACGACGCCATTGGCATCGTTCTTCCTCCTTGGAGGTGTAGTCTAGGTCCTTCCCTCTCCACCCTCGTCCCCCCTCCCGGGTGAAAGCCCAAAATCTGGCTAGGATTGGGCGGTAATCGTGCATTTCATGTCGTGCTCCTCCTTGGAGGTGCCGCCTGGGTAGGGTTCGTGTTCGGGTAAGGTGTGTCAAAGGTCCGAGCTTTGGGTGGCAGCGGTTCCGTCAGGATTTGCATGGCTGGCATTGTCTCCGTTCCCATCAAGGGTGGTGCCAAACTGGTTGTGGCGTGTTTGGCTCAAGGCTGGCAGTGCGGCGCCTTCGATCCGGCGGTAGGGGATAGCGTTCCCCTTCCCAGCATTAGCAACACGTCTCCGACTTTGGGCTCCCGGTTCTCTTCTTCAATGGCCGACGGGCCTTGCTCCTCGACGTTCTGCGGTCTTCCTTGATTTGCTGGCCTTTCTTCAGTAGCTGCTCCCGATGGCCTGCAGTTTACTGGTGTCCTAAGTTGCAGCGGTATGGTGCATTGTCCAAGGGGTTGTGTTGTGCGGTTGATCCAAGTCTCGATGTCGGCATCTCTTCTGCTCTAGGGTGAGCGCTTCTCAGGTCCGTTGGTTCGACGTATTTCGATCCAAGGTGAGAGGGAAGGGTCCCTCTGCGGCGTGAGAGGAGGAAGATGCTTGGATTTCTTCATCCTGGGAGTTAGCCCAGTTCATGCCCACACTCTGGACTAGCAGGTCCTCATCCTGCTCTTGTCGGTCGCTACCCTTGGTACCCGTTTTGTTGTTGTCTTCGGCTAGTGCAAGCAATGGGCTCTGTTTTATTTTTCCTTTCGTGCTTGTGCACTGCGTTGAGTTGTGTAACATCCCAAAATTTCAATTTGGAATGTTATACATTAGATCATCATTGCATATCATATTTTATTGCTTTTCTGGTTGATCCTAGAAATTCTACGCAACTCAAGGACCCTCGGAGAGAGTTGGGGATTTCGTTATTTTTCATATTTGAGTTTTTCTCAAATTTTGAAGATATGATCATTTGATTTTATTTATTTTATCTTCAATTATTTCTATTATAAAAATATGAGAGAGGGAATAAAATGACTTTCCCAAAATAAAGAAATATTGAGGATTTAATAAAAAATCATATAAGATTTTATTTTGGTTTTATTTGCTATTTTATTCAAATTTAGAAAAAATTGCACGTTTTCAAAAATTGCATTTAGAGCCAAGAAAATGTTCATCCTGTTCTAAATATTTTATTTAGACGGAGAAAATTTGTTTTGGCATTTTTTAGATTTTTATTTATTTTTTCTAGTTTTTTAGGCGCAGTGAAATTGTTTTAAAAAAAAGAGACCCGCGGCCGACTGGGCCAAGGGCCCAGCCGCCGCCGCCTTCCCGCCGGACTCGAGGAGGAGTCCGAGCCGGAGCCGCTGCCGTCGCCCCCTCCCCCAAGTCAACCCCCTCTCTTAAATAGCCGCCCCGCCGCCGCCCTCTCCTCACCCCGCCGCCCCGCACCGCAGCCCGCCGCCGCCGCCGCTGCCGCACGCCGCCCCGCGCCGCCCGGAGCCGTCGCCCCGCCGCCCTCTCCTCACCCCGCCGGAGCCGGAGCCCCGCCGGAGAGTCGCCGCCGCCGAGGTAGTCGCCGGCCGGTTTTTGAGAAAAAAACCGATTTGTTTTTTTTTGAAAACCCTAGTTTCGTTTTTTTAATAAATAGATCGGTTTTTTTGGGTTTATTTATTTAGCGAGCGCCCGTTCGTCCGTTCGTTTTTACGAACGCGTTTTTGTTTAGTTTCTGTTAACGAACTTTCGTTCGTTAACTGTTCGTCATTTTTCTTTTTTTCGGATTAAATCCGCGGTTTTTCTGATCGCGATCTCTAAGCCGATGTTCGTTCTAGTTTAACTTTTCGCTCGTTTATCGGAATCAGGCGATTCAAGCGCCTGGAGTTTCGTCTCGAAACCCTCTTTCCGTTTAACCAACTCAAACAAGTTTTTGCCACTGTAAAAAATTGCCTTAGACCCAGAATAGTAAACGAAGTTTGTTTCTCTTGCCGTTTGTCTTTCGTTTCTTCGCTCGTTTTGATTCTTTTTGCCAACCGGAGTTCTTAAGTTGAACTTTCTGGTTAGTTCTCTTGTTCGAGTTTTACCTGTGCATTAATTGAGTACTTATTGTGTGCTTATTTGTTTGCGATAGAGTACCCGGAGTGCGCCGCTTGCTACTTCGAACCGCTAGGTTTCCCGGATCATCAGCAAGGCAAGTAACACTTTAATCATACCTCCTACTACCCAGTTTTATTGCATTAGATCAATCCTCACACATTGCATGATTAGGATCTAATTAAATTGTGAGTTTGGGGAGTAGTTGAGGTAGAACCTATTACCTGTTTATTATCAAACCTTTGGGAGTTACTCTATGTTTGCTTATTATTGCTATGCTATGCTAGTAGACGTGGATTGGGTGAGTGTATCCATGACAGATGTGAGCTTTGTTAATTAATGGTTTATTTAAGGTGGCAACCTAAACACACATCTGGGTGGATTGAGGCACCTGGGTATTCCAGCGATTGTCTGTTTTTTTTGGACCGCCACCCAGGCTCAAAGGGATCATGAGATTATTCATACTAGAAACTTTCGTGTGCAGCCACAAGCTACTATGGGCTCTAGCATAGTTGACTAAGTCGTGCGAACTCTTACAATGGTAGACTAGCAGATGTAGGGGATATAGGTTGGTACGGTCTACCCGTTCGTAAGGTGCTAGCGCTTCTGAAATACTATGTCTCGGTCATCCGTTTCTCAAACACCATGCAGTGCGAGAAAACCAACGGAGGAGATCGAGTCTTGCGGGGAAAAGTGCGCAAACCTCTGCAGAGCATATAAACTAATCATGGTTAGCCGTGTCCCCGGTTATGGACATCTTGAGTATCTAATACCTGGATTATCATGTGAATCTCATCATGTTACTCTAAAGTTAATTGTTGAGTTTTAATGATGATGTTTAATTGGGATTGAGAATGCTGTCAACCATTCTCAATGTTTAACAATTACCATGATACTTAAATAAAACTTATTCCTTTGCAGTAGGGAAAAATTGGCTTTACGCAAAACTGTAACCATAGAGCTTTCCACCAGCCAAATATGCATATAGTATAGCTGTTTCATTCCATTACTCTCTATGTGTTACATTGCCAGCATATTCCATGTGCTGACCCGTTTCGGGCTGCAACGTTAATGTTGCAGACTTTTCAGACGACGATTAAGGAGTTTTAGGTCGTGGTTCTATACTCAGTGATGCCGTTGGAGTTGATGGACTCACTTATCTTCCAAGCCTTCCGCTGTTAACGTTATTATATGGCCTTAAGCCATATTTATTGTAATAAGTTCTCTTTTGAGACCTTTGATGTAATAAGTGTGTGATTGCTACTCTGTTATAAATCCTTCAAGTACTGTGTGGTGTCAGCATTACTGATTCAGGGATGACACCGAAGCACAGAGATTGGACCGTTTGAGATCTGGTCGCTACAAGTTGTAAGCTTTCTAGAGTGCTCTCTATCGTTGGGCCGATGTGGTTTGTTGAGTGTCTGTAATTCCTAACCGGTTGATGACTTTGTTAATTCAAAGCCGGGCTCTCCGTTAGTCTTTGTTTAAAAAAATATATTTCCATGAGAAAACTGAGGAGGTCCATGTAAAACAGCTACCGTCTACTCCATCGAATCACATCGAAGTTCACCCTAAACCCTAAATCCTATGTACTAAAAGCTTCCCATGTTTCTGGTCGAAATAACGCCAACGATGCAACTTGAAATTCAGTCCTAGTCTACGTACACGTGAGAAGCGACAAGTGAACTACTGTTAGTCACGCCTTAGAGCGACACTGCTGTCGTTTAACGAAGCATGGCTACCTAACGTGAGCCGGTCATGGACTCACCACGCTGGACGTCGCCATCGCGGGCGAGAAAAATCTTGGGCTGAACGGAGGAGAAACACGGGTACTGCGGTCCATGTCGTGAGATACAGGTGCTGATATGCCAGTTGATCGAGGTTCGTTCATTCGTTCTCATTTTGCATCCAAGATGTGGTCGCTCTACGGCTCTATAACATCTGTTTCCTGGATTGCAGGAAAAGGCTCATACTTGTCGAGGGTTATTGAAACTAAGTAACTATGTATTCCCCTCGTTTTAAAATAGATGACTCAACTTTGTACGGAGGAAGTAAAGGGGAATGAAGTGCAAAGCAAAGCAGTATCCGTTTAGTAAAAGATTTATCGAGGGTGATGAGCATTGAAATCAGTATTTCTTAACTGAAGGACATTTAAGCTGCAAGAAGCCTGGAATTGACAGATTTTGATTCGGCAGGAGGGCAAGTGGATCTTTGGAGATTTCCTTGATATCTACCAGGTTGATGCTATTTCACTGTCTAGTGTAACTGACAAAAAGAGTGGGGCATGATGGCAAGAATCGAAATCTGTAGAAGCCTCTCAAGCCACACATTATCACAAGGTGTGATCTGTAGGTTGAATATTGGAACGGGACCAAAAATCTCAGTGACCACACAGTGTGGGACTTGTCCCTAAATTTCCTCAAGTAGATTCATCCACCCCATTGTCCCAAAATGTTGGACGTAAATTCCATTACGTACCTTGTATTCTCTTTTTTTTTAAATATAAGTCATTTTAGGGATTTCACTATAGACTATGAAACAGAATGAGTGAAGCTATACTAGTGAAATCTTTAAAAAGACGTATATTTAGGAACCGAGGGGAAAGATTGAATGGTAGTTGCCTACTGGTTTCTTTGGCACTTGGTAGACTTGTAGATCTGGTCAGTGTACCGTAAACCATAGGGAGGCAGATAGTTAGCAGAACATACATTTACTAACCTGAGGCACATACAGAAGAAATTTCTTCCGCCGTGGTGAAATTGTTGTTCACCGCACAAAAAAGAGAAAAGAGGAAAACAGTTGAAAATCACATGAAAATAGATGAAAATGGTGCACCTGGAATCACACGAGAACGAAAAGGAAAGTAACTTCATACAGTACCGACGCACGCCAACTTGCAGCGAGGGACATATGCTTCTTCTGTTCCTTTCTTTCATTTTCATCACGGAATTAGAAGTGAACCATTTGTCCTTAAATTCACCCCTGCCTTCTACAATCTACATGCGCCGCAGAAACTGGCAGGCAGCTTCCTGTAGAGTACAGAGACAGTGTATCTGTATGTCTGTCTACGCACCGGTACAAACAGCGTAGAGGAGGAAAACAGTCACGCATCTCCATCAACAACGAGGGAAGATCCAACTTGTCACTCCCGAGTGCACCGGCGATGGCGATCCAACTTGCACGCCCTGGTTTGGGAGCTAGCCGGCGGCGCATATTTTCCGCCGTCGGTCTCTGTCGCTCGCCGGCCGGGGGTGGCCCGGCCGCGATCGTAGGAACCGGTGGTCCTCGTGAAGGCGTGCCCATTTTCGACTGTCCAGTTCCCTTCGGAGGAGAAGGACCAACCGATTCCGCGATGCGATCTACGGACGGGGGCGATGCGTACGACGGCCGATGGGAACGTGGCGCCCATCGGGCCCCCTCTCGCACGCCCTCGTAGCCGTTCGTTGGTAACCGCGGCCCGCTGGTCGAGATATTTTTTGTACCGTGCGAGGCGGAGGACGACCCGCCAACTTGGAAATGGACGGGAGGAGGCTGGGGACGAACGAGCGGGTGGGATGGCTTCCGGGAAAGATTTTCAGGAACGCGTGGACGAGCGGGGTGCGCTCGTGGACCGTGCAATTGCAGTGGCCTGACCGTAGTGTCATGTGATGACGTACCTGCTCGTTTCGTTAGGTGCTATCAGCGTAGATCCACCGTCAGTCCCCTCGTGTTTTTTTGGGTCGTGCTAATTGCCACACGTGTGGCAGGAAGAGAAACGCACCACATGTTTTTAATGTAAACAAATTGTCACATCATCGCATGCATGTAGGATTTTTTTTGGATTTTCAGTTTTTAAAGTGTTTTATCTCTTAAACAAAAAATCCGATTAAAAATCCGTTTTCACCATTAAATCCCTCGCGATGAGATCTTTGAAACCAGATCCCATGTTGATATGTTTTGATAAATTTTTTTTTGGATTAAAAGTTGCCATGTCTATTGCATATGAATTGCCATGATGTTTACACTGAAATTGCCATGATATGTTTCAGCTATTTTCTTTTACATTTAAAAGTAAATCTTGACATTTATAAAACGGGGAATTAAGAAACTAGACTTGCCATGAACCATAAACTAAAATTGCCATGATACATGCATGTAAAATTGTCATAGTTCATACAAAAAATAATTTTCATGGTCAAAGTACTGGAGTTGCCATCATCAAAATACTAAAATTGCCATGATCTACAAACTAAAATTGCCACATGGCAACTTTAGTTTAAGCCCTATGGCAATTGCAGTGTAAACATCGTGGCAACTTCTGGCAAAAAAAATTTCGTCGAAACATATCAACATGGGGTCTAGTTTTGAAGATCTCGTCGAGACGGATTTAATGGTGAAAACGGATTTTTAGTTCGCTTTTTTATTTAGGAGATACAACATTTTTAAGCCGAAAACCAAAAAACTTTCTGCTGATGTCATCTATTCATACGTGGCAAAATGAATGGTGATGGAGACGTGTGGGCGATGTGCAAACGCCCACATGTGTAGGCATTAACATTTCCTTTTTTTTAAACAGGTTCATCCGTGATCTCTGCATCTGAAAGATGCATGCCGCCGAAGTCCCGCGGTGTTGCACGGCTGAATTTCATTCTCCGGTTTATTCTGAACTAAGAACTATTTTCGCTGCTCTTGTGACATTTAAGTAGTAGCTGTGCGATTGCTAAGTCGGATCATAGCTAGATTGGCACGGTGAAAGACCAAAACAAATGGACTACGCTTCTAGTTGTTGGGTATGGCTGCCCCTGGTGTACACTGTGAGCACCTAACAGAGTAGATGTCTACTGTAAAGTGTCAAATCTAAAAACAAGAAAGACCGTACACTCTTTTATTTCTCAACAAAGAAAAATGCATGCTTTCTAAAAGAAACGGTAATGAAAATGTTGAATTTTTTCTAACACAATACAATCACAGATGTTCATATACGCGCAAATACATTCTTTCTATTTCTATAAGGCCTTCCACTATGTAGGCCAAAAGTGATGCCAAATTTGTTTTTTGATATTTGGCACCGATGCCCTACATTGTCAAGCGGATGCCAAATAAAAATTCATGGGCACCGGAGCATCTACTTGCTCCGAAGCCAAATCCATCGAGCAAATAAAGTAAGGGCGTCGTACTGCTGTGAGTCAGGAAGAAGGGCAGTGAGCCAGGAAGGAGAGACGCTGGCAGTGGGGTGTCTTGGTCTGGTCTATACTATTTTATGTATGTGGGTCCAAGCTTCAATTGATGCTAACTTTTCAACATGGTATGAGCGATGCTAAATATTTTGTATCTGACATAGATGTGTATGTGGTAAACTTTTCAGAGTTTTGGCACCTAACACATAGTGGAAGGCCTAAGGACCTTCGAGACACTGAGCCGTCATCTTGAGATGGGCGTGCTTGGTTTCTTGTGTTGCATCTGGTTCGCACCCACGATGCAAAATACCGGATGTTTGGTACCCTGCATGCCTAACCGGGCCTGGCCCGATGAATGCAAAAAGTGCCTCGCAACCAGGCTGAGCGGAAATGCAGGTTTCCTGCATATCTCGCGTGCAGGCTCAGTCGTCGCCTTTTTTTCCTCTCCTTTCTCATCCTTTCGCTACCAAGCGCCGCCGCCGGCTCCCAACATCTTCACCAGAGAATCTCGTCAAGCACCGCCGCCATCTCCGTTCGCCTTCCATCAAGCGTCGCCGTCGCCCTACATCAAGTGCCGTCGTCGCCCCCCATCAAGCGTCGCCCCGCCCTTCTCCACATCCTCTGATGCCGACCGCGCCAGTCTGCTCTTGTCCTCGGCCGCCGCACCGCTCTCCGACCCACGGATGCGCTACTCACCACGCCGCACATCCCGCCCGTGCTCCTGCTCGCGATGCGCCAACGCCGCAGCCGCTCTCCGTCCGCCACTGACCCTTACGCCCAACTCCAGCCTCTCCATCTTACTCGCCGCCACCAAGCATGGTGAGGTGAGCTCAGCCTCCACATACTCCACCACCGGCCCTCACGCCCACCTCCAAGCTGCTTCCCGTTCTGCTCCGCCCTAGCGCGTGTTCCCGTTCCGCACTAATTTGAGCCCCCATCTAGAAGAACCTGTAGCTCATACAGCCATATCATACAAGTTCACCAAACAGTCATCTCGGCTAATCCTTGCAGCAGCCCATCAAGGCCACGCTGAGTCGGGATCCGCCATACGATGCAGGCAAAAGCTACCCAGGCAACCAAACACGCCCAATGTCAGCACATGCATCTCATAGTCAACAGGGACATCTACACTCGCTGAAAGAACATTGCCGAAAGTCTGAAATTAATACAAGAAAATACAAACACAAGTCCAAGTCTAGTATTTGTACCCTGATAGGTTTGTTCTATCACATGAAACTACCGTCCAAGGTAATGAAAAACTTTTTTTGCGAGAAAAACTTCTGATCTATTCATTAATTGTTAAGGTAGTACAAATAATACAAGAAGTAAAAAATACATCTAGATTTGTAGACAACCTAGCGATGGCTACAAACACTGAAGCGAGCCGATGGTGCGCCGCCGTCATCTCTTCTCTCTCATCAGAGCCAAACAAACCTTCTTGTAGTAGACAGGCGGGAAATCATCGTGCTAATGCCCCACAGTACTAGCACCAGAAAAACAACCGCCACTGATGAAGAGAAGTGTAGATCGAAAAGATCTAACCTGTAGACACATAAACACAAACGAACGAAAACCGGGTCCACATGAATACATCGAAGACAAACACCGACCGAATCCCACAAGATCCGCCGAAGACAAACCTCCACACATCCTCCGATAATGCCAGAAACACCACCGGGGTGATGGTTAGGCAGGGAGGACCTTATTCGATCTACAGAGAGCTGCCGCCGACTCGCATCTCTAAGCAGGACACAAACTCTAACAAAACTATAAAAGTAGAAAAAAAGAGCCCTCCAGCCAGCAAGGGCTGGGATCCACCGTGCCCGCATGATCGTAAGACCACAGGAGACGAGGTAGACCAACAGCGGCGCCGGTAGGAGGCAGGAGAAACCTAGCACGCTGGGTGCAGTGTACGAGCGGCCACCGTGTGCGTGAGCTAATGAAAAACTTGATAAGTGGTACTCCCTCCATTCATAAATATAAGATGTTTTGAATATTTCAATATAAACTATGTACTAATTGAAATGAATGAACAAGTATACTAAAGATTCTCTATATACATCTGATTTGAAGAAAAGTAAGAAGATTTTATACTTTTGATTTAACAAGCATGCATGCTTTGCTGGTCGTTGATAAACAGCAAGAAGGTGCGCCTTTTAATCACCACGACCTTTTTCTTAACATGTTTATTTTATTATTTATACAGCTGTGTTGTTTCGTTCTTATCAAAAAGGCCAGGAAGCTGAAACTCTGAATTAAAAAGGCCAGCGAAGAAAACAAAACAGCACGTGATCTTATTCTGGTGCCTGCCTACTGTACGCTTCGAAGCACTAAACGCGAGTCCCACCCATATCACTACTGTGCACACGAGTCCATGTGAGCGTGGGTGACCCTGTCCGGCGCAGCCTGGCGATCGATTGCCACCGCGGCTCGACGGCGGACACGTGTGAGACGGCGGCCGGAGGGAAGCAAAGCCTCGAGGCTTCACATTTGCAGGGCCACCAGCCACCGGACACAATGGCACGTGAACGGAGTTTCTCGTTCTTGCCTTCTCCCCAAGTATTTGACCACGCGTAACGAATTTGTACCATTCAGTCACTAGTTAGGCCTGGTTTGTTTAGGCTTTTGTTTTTATTTTTGCAGTTTTTTTTGGATGAGTGCGGGTGATTTGCAGCCTTTTTATTTTGGTCAAAAAACCATAAAAGTTTTAAACAGGTGTTTCTGAGGCTTTTATGGCTTTTGATGAATCAATATAATAATATATAGCTCCAATGTTTCTCTAGCATGCTTAAGTCTTGACGATCAAATAGGAAGGCCAAATGAAAACACTTCCAAAGAGAAGCAAATCATATGATGCAAGAGTTGGATGTATTTTGTTTCAATTATAAGAAATATCATATTGAGTTGATGAATCCCTTTCTTCGATGTAATCTCATAAATAACGCAAGAGAGACATGATGGCCTTTCTTCGATAGAATTCAATTAGTTCAAAGAAAACTTAAGCAAACCACTCACAACTAACTAAAATGAAACATATACTCTATGAAGGTGCAAAATCTTGTATAGAAAGAAAAGAATAAAATTCTTTTTCTTTAGAAAAAACAGACCCTCTTAAAAAGCACGCCCGCCCGCGCGTAGGACCTGGAACGCCACCACCCTTCGCTCCGCGACGCCGCGGTCGCCACCTCCGTCACGAGGAACAGTCGAGAAGCTCGTGCACGGCTAAATGGAGCGGATCCAGATGTCAGCTGTGAGGAGCATCTCCGCCCATGCACTGGCCCAGGGCCACCACCACCTACCAGTCCCAGATGTTGCGGTCGTCGATATCACCACCCGCTGCTTCGTGATGCCGCTATGGCCGCAACCACCGCGAGGAATCTCCAGTAGCTATTCTCCATTTTTATTATTGCTCGCCGTTCAACAAGCATTATTATGAAATATCACATTCTATGACAAACCATTTAATTTCAAGAAACACAAAGAAAATCGATAACAATTCTATTACCATCATACATCAAATTTCAAATTCATTGGCCGCCTTCGTGGAGGCTCCTGCGACACATCAACAACAGAAGGACCAAGTCTAGAGGAGCCGAATCGAGCCGGTGCTGCAAGGTAGACAACTTTAAATCATTGGGGAGAGCGTTGCCTGGTCCTCGAGTTACCGCATAGCAGGCACATGTTGCTGTTGGGGGTCAGATTCACTCATCATGGTGGAAGAAGGGTGACATCCATAGGTAGGTGTGCATCATGGTGCAGGCAGCTTGATATAGAAACCCTTGTCAAGGGGAGATGAGGAATCGAGCTGTGAAGGCGCAACCTCATTCTATAGAGGATCCCTACGTGGAGGGGAATCGATCGCTGGAGAGAGAGAGAGAGAGAGAGAGAGAGAGAGAGAGAGAGAGAGAGAGATGAGAGGCTCGTACGGTGTGGGCTGAATTAGGAATAAATTTTCCGTGAAACCAATGGAACTATAAAAAATCGGTGAGGTATCCTTTTGATCGATGGGAGATTTGGGTACTAATGAGGACTACTTCATTTAATAATAATTACCCTTTAATAACAAAGATAGATATTATAGACATGTGATTAGTTCATTACATAAATATTACCTTATGTTATCAAACATTGATTCCTTTACATATATTTGGTATTTAAGAGTGATTAGATATCACTGTGATTGATTCCTTTCCATAACGACATTACCAGATATACCGAACATCCATCTGCATGATTTGTGTAGATTTGGCAGATAAGAACTGGAAGTAGATCAATAGGGTAAAAACCGACTTCAATAAATTGGTGGGATAGAAAAGTCGATGGGGAGGTTTAGCCAGAATGGAGGCGATGCTACTGCTACTTCTTGAATTTGCGTTGTTTTTTCTCTTGAAGAGGAAAGGGTGATGCAGTAAAGTAGAGATAAGTATTTTTCTCAGTTTGAGAACCAAGATATCAGTGCAGTAGGAGGAACACACAAGTCTCCAATGATAGCACCTGCACAAATAAACAAATACTTGCACCCAACACGATAAAGGGTTGTCAATCCCTTCACGATTAGTTGCAAGGATGAGATCTGATAGAGATATGTATAAAAGATAAATGAAAGTGCAAAATAAAGTAAAGGTAAAAATAAATTGCAGCAAGGTATTTTTGAGTTTTTGGTTTTATAGATCTGAAAATAATATGATAAGAATAGACCCGGCGGCCATAGTTTTCACTAGAGGCTTCTCTCTTGAAAGAAAGCATACGGTGGATGAACAAATTACTGTTGAACAATTAATAGAAAATTGAATAATCATGACGATATCTAAGGCAATGATCATGAATATAGGCATCATATCCATGACAAGTAGACCGACTCCTGCCTGCATCTAGTACTATTACTCCACACATCGACCGCTATCCACCACGCATATAGTGTATTAAGTTAACAAGAACAGAGTAACGCCTTAAGCAAGAAGGCATGATGTAGAGGGATACATCCAATCTGTATGGTAAAACCCCCATCCTTTTATCCTTAATGGCAACAATACAAATACGTGTCTCGCTACCCCTTCTGTCACTGGTGTGAGGACATGAAGGAAATATGCCCTAGAGGCAATAATAAAGTTCTTATTTATATTTCTTTATATCATGATAAATGCTTATTATTCATGCTAGAATTATATTACCCGGAAACTTAGTGCATGTGTGAATACATAGACAAACAAAGTGTCACTAGTATGTGTCTACTTGACTAGCTCGTTGAATCAAAGATGGTTAAGTTTCCTAAACATAGACATGAGTTGTCATTTGATTAACGGGATCACTAATAACCCACAAGTATAGGGGATTGGAACAGTTTTCGATAAGTAAGAGTGTCGAACCCAACGAGGAGCTAAAGGCAGAACAAATATTCCCTCAAGTTCTATCGACCATAGATACAACTCTACGCACGCTTGATGTTCGCTTTACCTAGAACAAGTATGAAACTAGAAGTACTTTGTAGGTGTTGTTGGATAGATTTGCAAGATAATAAAGATCATGTAAATAAAAAGTAGGGGCTGTTTAAATAAAGACACAACTAATTTAGTTTTAGTAAAGAGCTTTTTGTTACGCGAAAGTTATTTGTCCCTAGGCAATCGATAACTAGACCGGTAATCATTATTGCAATTTTATATGAGGGAGAGGCATAAGCTAACATACTTTCTCTACTTGGATCATATGCACTTATGATTGAAACTCTAGCAAGCATCCGCAACTACTAAAGATCATTAAGGTAAAACCCAACCATAGCATTAAAGCATCAAGTCCTCTTTATCCAATACGCAACAACCCCCTTACTCGGGTTTATGTTTCAGTCACTCACGCAACCCACCGTAAGCGAATCATGAATGTATTGCAACACCCTACAACGAGGATCCCTCATGCTTGCGTGAAACGGAGAGCACCATAGGACAGCACCAATAATAAAACATGCAATTCAAACTAATCTTGGTCATCAAATAGCCCATAGGACAAAACAGATCTACTCAAACATCATAGGATAGCCATACATCATTGGGAAATAATATATAGCGTTGAGCACCATATTTAAGTAGAGATTACAGTGGGTAAGAGAGAGAGGTTACACCGCTGCATAGAGGGGGAAAGGGTTGGTGATGATGGCGGTGAAGTTGTTGGTGAAGATTGCGGTGATGATGATGACCACAACAGCATTCCGGCGCCATCGGAAGAGAAGGGGAGAGGGGGGCCCTTCGTCTTCTTCTTCCTTGACCTCCTCCCTAGATGGGAGAAGGGTTTCCCCTCTGTTCCTTGGCCTCCATGGCGTGGGAGGGGCGAGATCCCCTCCAAGATTGGATCTGTCTCTCTGTCTCTCTCTGTTTCTGCGTTCTCAAATTCTTCCCTTTCACTGTTTCTTATATTCCCGGAGATCCGTAACTCCGATTGGGCTGAAATTTTAACACGATCTCTATCCGGAGATTAGCTTTCTTGCGGCAAAAGAAGGGCACCAACCGCATTACGGGGTGACCACGAGGGTCAGGGGCGCGCCTGCCCCCTGGGGTGCGCCCCTGCCTCGTGGCCCCCTCGGGCATCGTCTCGCGTTGGTTTTTCTTCCCCAAAATCACATATATTCCAAAAAAAATCTCCGCAGATTTTTATCCCGTTTGGACTCCGTTTGATATGGATATTCTGCGAAACAAAAAACATGCAACAAACAAGAACTGGCACTGAGCACTAGATCAATATGTTAGTCCCAAAAATAGTACAAAAAGTTGCCAAAAGTATATGAAAGTTGTATAATATTGGCATGGAACAATAAAAAATTATAGATACGTCGGAGACGTATTAGCATCCCCAAGCTTAATTCCTGCTCATCCTCGAGTAGGTGAATGATAAAAAAGATAATTTTTGATGTGGAATGCTACCTAGCATAATCTTGATCACATATCTAATCATGGCATGAATATTAAGATACGAGTGATTCAAAGCAATAGTCTATCATTTGACATAAAAACAATAATACTTCAAGCCTACTAATAAATCAATCGTGTCTTTTCAAAATAACATGGCCAAAGAAAGTTATCCCTACAAAATCATATAGTCTGGCTATGATCCATCTTCACCACACAAAATATTCAAATCATGCACAACCCCGATGACAAGCCAAGCAATTGTTTCATACTTTTGACGTTCTCAAACTTTTTCAACTTTCACGCAATACATGAGCGTGAGCCATGGACATAGCACTATAGGTGGAATAGAATTGTGGTTGTGGAGAAGACAAAAAAGAGAAGATAGTCTCACCTCAACTAGGTGTATCAACGGGCTATGGAGATGCCCATCAATAGATATCAATGTG
Organism: Triticum urartu; assembly: GCF_003073215.2. Taxonomy (NCBI): domain Eukaryota; kingdom Viridiplantae; phylum Streptophyta; class Magnoliopsida; order Poales; family Poaceae; genus Triticum; species Triticum urartu. Next base: position 613,727,266 of record NC_053024.1, read on the forward strand.
AGTGAGTAGGGATTGCCATGCAACAAATGCACTAAGAGCTATAAGTGTATGAAAGCTCAAACTGAAACTAAGTGGGTGTGCATCCAACTTGCTTGCTCATGAAGACCTCGGGCATTTGAGGAAGCCCATCATCAGAATATACAAGCCAAGTTCTATAATGAAAATTCCCACTAGTATATGAAAGTGATAGCTCAAGAGACTCTCTCTATATGGAGAACATGGTGCTACTCTGAAGCACAAGTGTGGTAAAAGGATAGTAACATTGCCCCTTCTATCTTTTTCTCTCATTTTTTTGTTTTTTTGGTGGGCTTCTTTGGCCTCTTTTATTTATTTTTAAAGTCCGGAGGCTCATCCCGACTTGTGGGGGAATCATAGTCTCCATCATCCTTTCCTCACTGGGGCAATGCTCTAATAATGATGATCATCACACTTTTATTTACTTACAACTCAATATTACAACTCGATATCTAGAAAAAAGATATGACTCTATATGAATGCCTCCGGCGGTGTACCGGGATGTGCAATGATCTAGCGTAGCAATGACATCAAAAAATGGACAAGCCATGAAAACATCATGCTAGCTATCTTACGATCATGCAAAGCAATATGACAATGAATGCTCAAGTCATGTATATGATGATGATGGAAGTTGCATGGCAATATATCTCGGAATGGCTATGGAAATGCCATGATAGGTAGGTATGGTGGCTGTTTTGAGGAAGGTATATGGTGGGTTCATGGTACCGGCGAAAGTTGCGCGGTACTAGAGAGGCTAGCAACGGTGGAATGGTGAGAGCGCGTATAATCCATGGACTCAACATTAGTCATAAAGAACTCACATACTTATTGCAAAAGTCTATTAGCTATCGAAACAAAGTACTACGCGCATGCTCCTAGCGGGATAGATTGGTAGGAAAATACCATCGCTCGTCCCCGACCGCCACTCATAAGGAAGACAATCAATAAATACCTCTTGCTCCGACTTCGTTACATAATGGTTCACCATACGTGCATGCTACGGGAATCACAAACCTCAACACAAGTATTTCTACTAATCCACAACTACCCACTAGCATGACTCTAATATCACCATCTTTATATCGCAAAACTATTGCAAGGAATCAAACATATCATATTCAGTGATCTACAAGTTTTATGTAGGATTTTATGACTAACCATGTGAATGACCAGTTCCTGTCATCTCTCTAAATAGATATAAGTGAAGCAAGAGAGTTTAATTATTTCTAGAAAAGATATGACCACGCTCTAACAAATATAAGTGAAGCAAAAGAGCATTCTACAAATGGCGGTTTTCTATGTGAAGAGAAACAGGCAATCCAAACTTCAAATGATATAAGTGAAGCACATGAAGCATTCTATAAAGTCATACTCAAAATATATAAGTGAAGTGCATAGAGAATTCTATAAATCAACCAATGACTATCTCATACCAGCATGGTGCATAAAATAAAAATGAAAACTAACTGCAAAAGACGCTCCAAGATTGCACATATCGCATGAACGAAACGAATCCAAAAACATACCAATACTTGTTGAAGAAAGAGGGGATGCCTTCCGGGGCATCCCCAAGCTTAGATGCTTGAGTCTCCTTGAATATTTACTTGGGGTGCCTAGGGCATCCCCAAGCTTGAGCTCTTGCCTCTCCTCCCTCTTCTCATATCGAGACCTTCTCGATCATCGAACACTTCATCCACACAAAACTTCAACAGAAAACTCGGTAAGATCCCTTAGTATAATAAAGCAAATCACTACTCTAAGTACTGTTGCAAACCGATTCATATTTTGTTTGAGCATTGTAGCTACTATAATATAACTTTTCCATGGCTTAATCCACTGATATAAATCGATAGTTTCATCAAAACAAGCAAACTATGCATTGAAAACAGAATCTGTCTAAAACAGAACAATCTATAATAATCTGAACATTCACCATACCTCTGGTACTCCAAAAATTCTACCAAAATTATGAAAAATAAAAAGCAATTATAGAAAGATAGTGCAAAAATAGTCAGAACCATTTGACGTTCTAGTAAAAAATGAAAAATCACGCACTACAGCCAAAGTTTCTGTCCTGCACCGCACAAACCAACAAGCATTGTAAACATCCTAAAGGCAAATCTTGGCACATTATTTTTATAATACAATGGAATTGTGCAAGGGGATAATTATTTTTGTTGAAAATTTTATGTAATCAAGATTCACAAAGTTTCCGTGAGCATGAACAAAGTTCAAGGCTAGCTCCCACTTCAACAATGCTTGTCTCTCTCACTTTCACTTTCCTTTTTGAAAAAGTTTTGGGTTCCCCTCTTTATTTTTGTTGTTTTTAAACTATATGAAAGCACTTAACATAAATAAATGACTCTCTAAAACTTCCGGGTTATCACCCTGACAGCGCTTTCTTTAAAGCCATTAAGCTAGGCATATAGTGCTCAAGTAGTGAATCCACCCGGATCCCAAGGTATATCAAAGCCAATTTTAATTAACAATGATTTGTAATTTAGTAGTGAGCACAAAGTAACATAATTCAAGCAATGACGAAGTCTAACTCTCTTCCTATGCATCGGCATGTCATAAAAGAACAAATCGTATTGGAAACATAGTAAAGGCAAATGCATAGTATAAACAGTTTCTTGCAATTTTATCGTATTGGAAACATAGAGAAGTGGAGATATAGTTCCTCTCTCATAATAATTGAAAGTAGGAGCAGAAAGCACATGCATATTATATTCATCAAAATCATTATGTGTAATAGTAGAACGCAACCCATCAATATAATCCTTAATAAGTGCAAACTTCTCCGATATAGTGTAGTTGGGAGAATTCAAAAAGATAATAGGACTATCATGTGTGGGTGCAATAGAAACAATTTCATGTTTAACATAAGGAACTATAGCAAGTTCATCTCCATAAGCATAATTCATATTGGCATCTTGGCCACATGCATAGCAAGCATCATCAAAAAGGGATATTTCAAGAGAATCAACGGGATCATAACAATCATCATAGCAATCATCCTTCGGTAAGAATGAAGGGAAATTAAACAATGTATGAGTTGAAGAGTTACCCTCATTAGAAGGTGGGCACGGGTAGCTAATCCGCTCTTCCTCCTTTTGTTCTTCTCTCTCCTCCTCATCTTTTTCATCCAATGAGCTCATAGTTTCATCAGTTTCTTCTTCCATAGACTCCTGCAAAATATTAGTCTCTTCTTGGACAGCGGAGTAGTCCTCAATATATGGTTCAACATAGGCATTAGAAGCATAATTATCATAGCAATATTTAAGTATGGCAAAATTTTCAGATTTGTAAAGAGTAGCATCATACTTTTCAATCAAAGAAGCAATTTCGTAAGCACCCTTAAAAGCAACAAATTCTTCAATTTGTTGAACATCATAGTAATTATAAACACCCTTAGCATACGAAGATACGATTTCATTATCACTAAACTCACATTGATAGGGAAGGTGTTTCTTAGGGTTTTCAGAACAACAAGTAAAATCATATATTTCACATAAATTCCAAGCATAGCATTGCAAATGATGAATTTGACCCAGTAAAAGTTTCCCTTTTTCAGATATATGGTGTCGCACATAACAAGCATGCTCATCTAAAGATTTGCCCTCAACTAAGCTAGTTGGGGTTTCAGCACGAGCACATAGGGATAGAAGATGATCCAAGTAATAAGCTTCAGGAGTGTGATAGATTTTGAGTGGTTCTTCAACCATTGATTCAGTAGGTACAACTATTTTTTTTTGGTATTTTGCGTTTCCTACCCATAACTAAAGATAGAAAACAACTAAGAACAGCAAATAAAAATTACTTAGTGATAAAGCAAACAAGCACACACGAGAATATTCATCCCACGCTATTGCTCCCCGGCAACGGCGCCAGAAAAAGGTCTTGATAACCCACAAGTATAGGGGATTGCAATAGTTTTCGGTAAGTAAGAGTGTCGAACCCAACGAGGAGCTAAAGGCAGAACAAATATTCCCTCAAGTTCTATCGACCACCGATACAACTCTACGCACGCTTGATGTTCGCTTTACCTAGAACAAGTATGAAACTAGAAGTACTTTGTAGGTGTTGTTGGATAGGATTGCAAGATAATAAAGAGCATGTAAATAAAAAGTAGGGGCTGTTTAGATAAAGACACAACTAAGTTAGTTTTAGTAAAGAGCTTTTTGTTATGAGAAAGTTATTTGTCCCTAGGCAATCGATAACTAGACCGATAATCATTATTGCAATTTTATATGAGGGAGAGGCATAAGCTAACATACTTTCTATACTTGGATCATATGCACTTATGATTGGAACTCTAGAAAGCATCCGCAACTACTAAAGATCATTAAGGTAAAACCCAACCATAGCATTAAAGCATCAAGTCCTCTTTATCCCATACGCAACAACCCCCTTACTCGGGTTTGTGTTTCAGTAACTCACGCAACCCACTATAAGCGAATCATGAACGTATTGCAACACCCTACAACGAGGATATCTCACGCTTGCGCGACACGGAGAGCACCATAAGATAGCACCAATAGTAAAACATGCAACTCAAACTAATCTTGGTCATCAAATAGCCCATAGGACAAAACAGATCTACTCAAACATCATAGGATAGCCATACATCATTGGGAAATAATATATAGCGTTGAGCACCATGTTTAAGTAGAGATTACAGTGGGTAAGAGAGAGGTTACACCGCTGCATAGAGGGGGGAAGGGTTGGTGATGATGGGGGTGAAGTTGTTGGTGAAGATTGCGGTGATGATGATGGCCACGGCAACGTTCCGGCGCCACCGGAAGAGAAGGGGAGAGGGGGGCCCTTCGTCTTCTTCTTCCTTGAACTCCTCCCTATATAGGAGAAGGGTTTCCCCTCTGGTCCTTGGCCTGCATGGTGTGGGAGGGCGAGAGCCCCTCCGAGATTGGATCTGTCTCTCCGTCTCTCTCTGTTTCTGCGTTCTCAGATTCTTCCCTTTCATCGTTTCTTATATTCCCGGAGATCCGTAACTCCGATTGGGCTGAAATTTTAACACGATCTCTATACGGATATTAGATTTCTTGCGGCGAAAGAAGGGCACCAACCGCCTTACGGGGTGGCCACGAGGGTCAGGGGCTCTCCCCCCTGCCTCGTGGCCCCCTCGGGCATCGTCTCGCGTTGATTTTTCTTCCCAAAAATCACATATATTCCAAAAAAATCTCCGTCAGTTTCTATCTCGGTTGGACTCTGTTTGATATGGATATTCTGTGAAACAAAAAACATGCAACAAACAGGAACTGGCACCGGGCACTGGATCAATATGTTAGTCCCAAAAATAGTATAAAAAGTTGCCAAAAGTATATGAAAGTTGTATAATATTGGCATGGAACAATCAAAAATTATAGATACGACGGAGATGTATCAATCACATCATTAGAGAATGATGTGATTGACTTGACCCATTCCGTTAGCTTAGCATTTGATCGTTTAGTATATTGCCATTGCTTTCTTCATGACTTATACATGTTCCTATGACTATGAGATTATGCAACTCCCGAATACCGGAGGAACACTTTGTGTGCTACCAAACGTCACAACGTAACTGGGTGATTATGAAGGTGCTCTACAGGTGTCTCCGATGGTACTTGTTGAGTTGGCATAGATCGAAATTAGGATTTGTCACTCCGATTGTCGGAGTGGTATCTCTGGGCCCTCTCGGTAATGCACATCACTATAAGCCTTGCAAGCAATGCAACTAATGAGTTAGTTGCGGGATGATGTATTACGGAATGAGTAAAGAGACTTGCCGATAACGAGATTGAACTAGGTATTGAGATACCCACGATTGAATCTGGGGCAAGTAACATACTGATGACAAAGGGAACAACGTATGTTATTATGCGGTTTGGCCGATAAAGATCTTCGTAGAATATGTAGGAACCAATATGAGCATCCAGGTTCCGCTAGTGGTTATTGACCGGAAATGAGTCTCGGTCATGTCTACATAGTTCCCGAACCCGTAGGGTCCGCACGCTTAACGTTCGGTGACGGCCGGTATTATGAGTTTATATGTTTTGATGTACAGAAGGTAGTTCGGAGTCCCGGATGTGATCACGGACTTGACGAGGAGTCTCGAAATGGTCGAGACATAAATATTGATATATTGGATGGCTATATTCGGACACCAGAAGGGTTTCGGGTGATCTCGGAGAAAACCGGAGTGCTGGAGGGGTTACCAGAACCCCCCGGGGCTAATGGGCCTTGATGGGCCCTAGTGGAGAGAGAGAGAGGGGCCGGCCAGGGCAGGCCGCGCGCCCCCTCTACGTTCACATACAACGGGTGCAAGCCAGTTTTGCACACACAGAAATACTCGGGTTAAACTTGACGAGCCTAGCATATGCAGATATGGCCTCGGAACACTGAGACCGAAAGGTCGAGCATGAATCATATATTAGATATGATCAACATAGTGATGTTCACCATTGAAAACTACTCCATCTCACGTGATGATCGGACATGGTTTAGTTGATATGGATCACATGATCACTTAGATGATTAGAGGGATGTTTGTCTAAGTGGGAGTTCTTAAGAAATTTGATTAAATTGAACTTTAATTTATCATGAACTTAGTACCTGATAGTATTTTGCATGTCTATGTTGTTGTAGATAGATGGCCCGTGCTGTTGTTCCGTTGAATTTTAATGCGTTCCTTGAGAAAGCAAAGTTGAAAGATGATGGTAGCAATTACATGAACTGGGTCCGTAACTTGAGGATTATCCTCATTGCTGCACAGAAGAATTACGTCCTGGAAGCACCGCTAGGTGCCAAACCCGCTGCAGGAGTAGTACCAGATGTTATGAACGTCTGGCAGAGCAAAGCTGATGACTACTCGATCGTTCAGTGTGCCATGCTTTACAACTTAGAACCGGGACTTCAACGACGTTTTGAACATCATGGAGCATATGAGATGTTCCAGGAGTTGAAGTTAATATTTCAAGCAAATGCCCGAATTGAGAGATATGAAGTCTCCAATAAGTCCTACAGCTGCAAGATGGAGGAGAATAGTTCCGTCAGTGAACATATACTCAAAATGTCTGGGTATAATAATCACTTGATTCAACTGGGAGTTAATCTTCCGGATGATAGTGTCATTGACAGAATTCTTCAATCACTGCCACCAAGCTACAAGAGCTTCATGATGAACTATAATATGCAAGGGATGGATAAGACTATTCCCGAGCTCTTCGCGATGCTAAAGGCTGCGGAGGTAGAAATCAAGAAGGAGCATCAAGTGTTGATGGTCAACAAGACCACCAGTTTCAAGAAAAAGGGTAAAGGGAAGAAGGGGAACTTCAAGAAGAACGACAAGCAAGTTGCTGCTCAAGTGAAGAAGCCCAAGTCTGGACCTAAGCCTGAGACTGAGTGCTTCTACTGCAAAGGGACTGGTCACTGGAAGCGGAACTGCCCCAAGTATTTGGCGGATAAGAACGATGGCAAGGTGAACAAAGGTATATGTGATATACATGTTATTGATGTGTACCTTACTAATGCTCGCACTAGCACCTGGGTATTTGAGACTGGTTCTGTTGCTAATATCTGCAACTCAAAACAGGGGCTATGGATTAAGCGAAGATTGGCTAAGGATGAGGTGACGATGCGCGTAGGAAATGGTTCCAAAGTCGAAGTGATCGCGGTCGACACGCTACCTCTACATCTACCTTCGGGATTAGTTTTAGACCTGAAAAATTGTTATTTGGTGCCAGCGTTGAGCATGAACATTATATCTGGATCTTGTTTGATGCGAGACGGTTATTCATTTAAATCTGAGAATAATGGTTGTTCTATTTATATGAGTAATATCTTTTATGGTCATGCACCCTTGAAGAGTGGTCTATTTTTGATGAATCTCGATAGTAGTGATACACATATTCATAATATTGAAGCCAAAAGATGCAGAGTTGATAATGATAGTGCAACTTATTTGTGGCACTGCCGTTTAGGTCATATTGGTGTAAAGCGCATGAAGAAACTTCATTCTGATGAACTTTTGGAATCACTTGGTACTTGTGAACCATGCCTCATGGGCAAGATGACTAAAACGCCGTTCTCTGGAACAATGGAGCGAGCAACAGATTTGTTGGAAATCATACATACCGATGTATGTGGTCCGATGAATATAGAGGCTCGTGGCGGGTATCGTTATTTTCTCACCTTCACAGATGATTTAAGCAGATATGGGTATATCTACTTGATGAAACACAAATCTGAAACATTTGAAAAGTTTAAAGAATTTCAGAGTGAAGTGGAAAATCATCGTAACAAGAAAATAAAGTTTCTACGATCTGATCGTGGAGAAGAATATTTGAGTTACGAGTTTGGTCTTCATTTGAAACAATGTGGAATAGTTTCGCAACTCACGCCACCCGGAACACCACAGCGTAATGGTGTGTCCGAACGTCGTAATCGTACTTTACTAGATATGGTGCGATCTATGATGTCTCTTACTGATTTACCGCTATCGTTTTGGGGTTATGCTTTAGAGACGGCTGCATTCACGTTAAATAGGGCAACATCTAAATCCGTTGAGACGACGCCTTATGAACTGTGGTTTGGCAAGAAACCAAAGTTGTCGTTTCTTAAAGTTTGGGGCTGTGATGCTTATGTGAAAAAATTTCAACCTGATAAGCTCGAACCCAAATCAGAGAAATGTGTCTTCATAGGATACCCAAAGGAGACTGTTGGGTACACCTTCTATCACAGATCCGAAGGCAAGACATTTGTTGCTAAGAATGGATCCTTTCTAGAGAAGGAGTTTCTCTCGAAAGAAGTAAGTGGGAGGAAAGTAGAACTTGATGACGTAACTGTACCTGCTCCCTTATTGCAAAGTAGTTCATCACAGAAATTTGTTCCTGTGACTCCTACTCCAATTAGTGAGGAAGCTGATGATGATGATCATGTAACTTCAGATCAAGTTACTACCGAACCTCGTAGGTCAACCAGAGTAAGATCCGCACCAGAGTGGTACAGTAATCCTGTTCTAGAGGTCATATTACTTGACCGTGACGAACCTACGAACTATGAGGAAGCAACGATGAGCCCAAATTCTGCAAAATAGCTTGAGGCCATGAAATCTGAGATGGGATCCATGTATGAGAACAAAGTGTGGACTTTGGTTGACTTGCCTGATGATCGGCAAGCCATCGAGAATAAATGGATCTTCAAGAAGAAGACTGATGCTGACGGTAATGTTACTGTCTATAAAGGTTGACTTGTTGCGAAAGGTTTTCGACAAGTTCAAGGAGTTGACTACGATGAGACTTTCTCACCTATAGTGATGCTTAAGTCCGTCCGAATCATGTTAGCAATTGCTGCATTTTATGATTATGAAATTTGGCAAATGGATGTAAAGACTGCATTCCTGAATGGATTTCTAGAAGAGGAGTTGTATATGATGCAACTTGAAGGTTTTATCGATCCAAAGGATGCTAACAAAGTGTGTAAGCTCCAGCAATCCATCTATGGACTGGTGCAAGCATCTCGGAGTTGGAATAAACGTTTTGATAGTGTGATCAAAGCATATGGTTTTATACAGACTTTTGGAGAAGCCTGTATTTACAAGAAAGTGAGTGGGAGCTCTGTAGCATTTCTAATATTATATGTGGACGACATATTGTTGATTGGAAATGATATAGAATTTCTGGATAGCATAAAAGGATATTTGAATAAGAGTTTTTCAATGAAAGACCTCGGTGAAGCTGCTTATATATTAGGCATCAAGATCTATAGAGATAGATCAAGACGCTTAATTGGACTTTCACAAAGCACATACCTTGATAAAGTTTTGAAGAAGTTCAAAATGGATCAAGCAAAGAAAGGGTTCTTGCGTGTGTTACAAGGTGTGAAGTTGAGTCAGACTCAATGCCCGACCACTGCAGAAGATAGAGAGAAAATGAAAGGTGTTCCCTATGCTTCAGCCATAGGCTCTATCATGTATGCAATGCTGTGTACCAGACCTGATTTGTGCCTTGCTATTAGTTTAGTAGGGAGGTACCAAAGTAATCCAGGAGTGGATCATTGGACAGCGGTCAAGAACATCCTGAAATACCTGAAAAGGACTAAGGATATGTTTCTCATTTATGGAGGTGACAAAGAGCTCGTCATAAATGGTTACGTCGATGCAAGCTTTGACACTGATCCGGATGACTCTAAGTCACAAACCGGATACGTGTTTATATTGAACGGTGGAGCTGGCAGTTGGTGCAGTTCTAAGCAAAGCGTCGTGGCGGGATCTACATGTGAAGCGGAGTACATAGCTGCTTAGGAAGTAGCAAATGAAGGAGTCTGGATGAAGGAGTTTATATCCAATATAGGTGTCATACCTAGTGCATCGGGTCCAATGAAAATCTTTTGTGACAATACTGGTGCAATTGCCTTGGCAAAAGAATCCAGATTTCACAAGAGAACCAAGAACATCAAGAGACGCTTCAATTCCATCCGCGATCAAGTCAAGGAGGGAGACATAGAGATTTGCAAGATACATACGGATCTGAATGTTGCAGACCCGTTGACTAAGCCTCTCTCACAAGCAAAACATGATCAGCACCAAGACTCCATGGGTGTTAGAATCATTACTTTGTAATCTTGATTATTGACTCTAGTGCAAGTGGGAGACTGAAGGAAATATGCCCTAGAGGCAATAATAAAGTTGTTATTTATATTTCCTTATATCATGATAAATGTTTATTATTCATGCTAGAATTGTATTAACCAGAAAATTAGTGCATGTGTGAATACATAGACAAACAAAGTGTCACTAGTATGCCTCTACTTGACTAGCTCGTTGAATCAAAGATGGTTAAGTTTCCTAACCATAGACATGAGTTGTCATTTGATTAACGGGATCACATTATTAGAGAATGATGTGATTGACTTGACTCATTCCGTTAGCTTAGCATTTGATCGTTTAGTATATTTCTACTGCTTTCTTCATGACTCATACATGTTCCTATGACTATGAGATTATGCAACTCCCAAATACAGGAGGAACACTTTGTGTGCTACCAGACGTCACAATGTAACTGGGTGATTATAAAGGTGCTCTACATGTGTCTCCGATGGTACTTGTTGAGTTGGCATAGATCGAGATTAGGATTTGTCACTTCGATTGTCGGAGAGGTATCTCTGGGCCCTCTCGGTAATACATATCACTATAAACCTTGCAAGCAATGCAACTAATGAGTTAATTGCGGGATGATGTATTACGGAACGAGTAAAGATACTTGCCGATAACGAGATTGAACTAGGTATTGAGATACCGACGATCGAATCTGGGGCAAGTAACATACCGATGACAAAGGGAACAACGTATGTTGTTATGCGGTTTGACCGATAAAGATCTTCGTAGAATTTGTAGGAACCAATATGAGCATCCAGGTTCCGCTATTAGTTATTGACCGGAATTGAGTCTCGGTCATGTCTACATAGTTCTCGAACCTGTAGGGTTCACACGCTTAACGTTCGATGATGATCGGTATTATGAGTTTATGTGTTTTGATGTACCGAAGGTAGTTCAGAGTCCTGGATGTGATCACGGACATGAAGAGGAGTCTCGAAATGGCCTAGACATAAAGATTGATATATTGTACGGCTATATTCGGACACCGGAAGGGTTTTGGGTGATCTCGGAGAAAACCGGAGTGCCGGAGGTGTTACCGGAACCCCCCGAGGCTAATGGGCCTTGATGGGCCATGTCGTGTGATAACCCACAAGTATAGGGGATCGCAACAGCTTTCGAGGGTAGAGTATTCAACCCAAATTTATTGATTCGACACAAGGGGAACCAAAGAATATTCTCAAGTATTAGTAGCTGAGTTGTCAATTCAACCACACCTGGAAACTTAGTATCTGCAGCAAAGTGTTTAGTAGCAAAGTAATATGATAGTGGTGGTAGCGGCAACAAAAGTAAAGACAACAAAAGTAATATTTTTGGTATTTTGTAGTGATTGTAACAGTAGCAGCGGAAAAGTAAATAAGCGTAAACCAGTATATGGGAAACTCGTAGGCACTGAATCAGTGATGGATAATTATGCCGGATGCGGTTCATCATGTATCAGTCATAACATAGGGTGACACAGAACTAGCTCCAATTCATCAATGTAATGTAGGCATGTATTCCGTATATAGTCATACGTGCTTATGGAAAAGAACTTGCATGACATCTTTTGTCCTACCCTCCCGTGGCAGCGGGGTCCTATTGGAAACTTAGGGATATTAAGGCCTCCTTTTAATAGAGAACCGGAACAAAGCATTAGCACATAGTGAATACATGAACTCCTCAAACTACAGTCATCACCGGTAAGTATCCCGATTATTGTCACTTTGGGGTTAACGGATCATAACACATAATAGGTGACTATAGACTTGCAAGATAGGATCAAGAACTCACATATATTCATGAAAACATAATAGGTTCAGATCTGAAATCATGGCACTCGGGCCCTAGTGACAAGCATTAAGCATAGCAAAGTCATAGCAACATCAATCTCAGAACATAATGGATACTAGGGATCAAACCCTAACAAAACTAACTCAATTACATGATAAATCTCATCCAACCCATCACCGTCCAGCAAGCCTATGATGGAATTACTCACGCACGGCGGTGAGCATCATCAAATTGGTGATGGAGGATGGTTGATGACGACGACGGCAATGAATCCTCCTCTCCGGAGCCCCGAACAGACTCCAGATCAGCCCTCCCGAGAGGTTTTAGGGCTTGGCGGCGGCTCCATATTGTAAAACGCGATGATTTCTTCTCTCTTATTTTTTCTCTCCGAAAGCGAATATATAGAGTTGGAGTTGGCGTCGGAGGGTTTCCAGGGGGCCCACAAGGTAGGGGACGCGCCCTGGGGGGGGGGGGGCGCCCCCCACCCTCGTGAGAAGGGTGTGGCCCCCATGGTCTTCATCTTTGGCGAGGATTTTTTATTGTTTTTTCTAAGACATCCCGTGGAGTTTCAGGTCATTCCGAGAATATTTGTTTTCTGCACATAAAACAACACCATGGCAATTCTGCTGAAAACAGCGTTAGTCCGGGTTAGTTCCATTCAAATCATACAAGTTAGAGTCCAAAACAAGGGCAAAAGTGTCTGGAAAAGTAGATACGACGGAGACGTATCAACTCCCCCAAGCTTAAACCCTTGCTTGTCCTCAAACAATTCAGTTGACAAACTGAAAGAAAGAAAAACTTTTACAAACTCTGTTTGCTCTTGTTGTTGTAACTATGTCAAGCCAGCATTCAAGTTTTCAGCATAGATCATAACTAACCACATTTGCAATAATTCTCATGTCTCATAATTACTCATATCAATAGCATAATCAACTAGCAAGTCATAATAATAAATCTCGGATGACAACACTTTCTCAAAACAATCATAATATGATATAACAAGATGGTATCTCGCTAGCCCTTTCTGGGACCGCAAAACATAAATGCAGAGCACCTTTAAAGATCAAGGACTGACTAGACGTTGTAATTCATGGTAAAAGAGATCCAATCATAGTCATACCCAATATAAATTAACAGTGATGAATGCAAATGACAGCTGTGCTCTCCAGCTAGTGCTTTTTAATAAGAGGGTGATGACTCAACATAAAAGTAAATGGATAGGCCCTTCGCAGAGGGAAGCATGGATTTGTAGAGGTGCCAGAGCTCGGTTTTGCAATAGAGATAAATTGTATTTTGAGCGGTATACTTTCATTGTCAACATAACAACTAAGAAATGGCGATATCTTCCATGCTAAACACATTATAGGCGGTTTCCAAACAGAATGTTAAAGTTTATACTCCCCCTCCACCAACAAACATCAATCCATGGCTTGCTCGAAACAACGAGTGCCTCCAACATACATCAGGTCCCAGGGGGAGTTTTGTTTGCAGTTAATTTTGATTTAGTTTGCATAAAGCATGGGACTGGGCATCCCGGTGACCAGCCATTTTCTTGTGAGTGAGGAGTGGAGTCCACTCCTCTTGAGAATAACCTGCCTAACACGGAAGATAAGGATGCCTTGGTTGATACATGAGCTATTTGAGCATGCAAAACAGAATGTTTATTTGAAGGTTTAGAGTTTGGCACATACAAATTTACTTGGAATGGCAGGTAGATACCGCATATAGGAAGGTATAGTGGACTCATCTGGAATAACTTTGGGGTTTAAGGGATTGGATGCACAAGCAGTATTCCCGCTTAGTACAGGTGAAGGCTAGCAAAAGACTGGGAAGCGACCAACTAGAGAGCGACAACAGCCATGTACATGCATTAAAATTAATAAACATTGGATGCAAGCATGAGTAGGATATAATCCACCATGAACATAAATATCGTGAAGGCTATGTTGATTTGTTTCAACTACATGCGTGAACATGTGCCAAGTCAAGTCACTTAAATCATTCAAAGGAGGATACCACCCCATCATACCACATCATAATCATCGCAATAGCATGTTGGCATACAAGGTAAACCATTATAACTCATAGCTAATCAAGCATGGCACAAGCAACTATGATCTCTAATTGTCATTGCAAACATGTTTATTCATAATAAGCTGAATCAAGAACGCGGGACTCATCATATTTAGAAAAACATAAGAGGTCGAGTTCATACCAGCTTTTCTCATCTCAGTCAGTCCATCATATATCATCATAATTGCCTTTCACTTGCACGACCGAACGGTGTGAATAATAATAAGAGTGTACGTGCATTGGACTAAGCTGGAATCTGCGAGCATTCAATAAACAGGAGAAGACAAGGCAATATGGGCTCTTTGGTTAATTCAACAATAATGCATATAAGAGCCACTTCAACAATTTAATTATGGTCTTCTCCTACTGACCCCCAAAGAAAAGAAATAAAACTATTTACACGGGAAAGCTCCCAACAAGCAAAAGAAGAACGGGAAATGTTTTTGGGTTTTCTTTTTAATTACTACTACTACAGCAGAAAAATAAACTACTACTAATTTTTTGGTTTTCCTTAAGGTTTAACAAACACACAAGAAGAAAGCAGGAAAAAGAAAATAAACTAGCATGGATAGTACAATGAAAAAGTATGAGCACCGACATCTAGCAATGAGTGTGTGTGAACATAAATGTAATGTCGGTGAGAAATACGTACTCCCCCAAGCTTAGGCTTTTGGCCTAAGTTGGTCTATGGCCACGGCTGGCCTGACTGATATCCATAATAATAGTTGTTGGGGTCGTACTGTGATGAGGAAGAAGAAGGCTCCGATTGCCACTGGCTGGCAATCATCCCCGGATCCCACTGATAGTTAGACTGCCGTGAAGGATCAAATTGTGGTTCCGGTTCTGGCTCCTCGGCTGGTGCAGGGTTCCAGTAGGCGTGAATAGCCGTCAACAGAACAAGGTACGCGCCTACAGTCAAATCAAACAAAGAAGGAGTAGGCAGGGTAATAGTCTCAGGATGATGTTTATTAAAGAACAATTGATATTTAAGCTCTCCTGCCCTATTCTTAACAATAAAATCATGTGCCACCATACTTTTATGATCTAGGTAAACATGGGGCAGCACCTTTTCTTCCTTCTCAGCATGCCTAATAGGTATGTTAAAATGTGCGGCTAGGCGTGTAGCATAGATGCCTCCAAAGATGGGGCCCTTAGTACGGTTCATATTTAATCGTCTAGCAATAATACCGCCCATACTAAAAGTGTTATCACTGTATAAACCTTGGAGTAGAATAATTATTTCAGGAATACTAAGGTTTCCACAGTTTCTGCGTCCAATTAAACAACGACTAGCAAATAATGCAAAGTAACGTAAAACAGGAAAATGTATGCTAGTGATTCGTGCATCGGAAACCTTCCTGGTTTCTCCTACAGTGATATTATTAATAAATCCCTCCACATCATCATGGTGTGGTTCTTCTGTCTTGCCCTCAAAAGGGACTAAACAAATACGACAGAAATCATAAAGTGACATCTCCTTAGGCTCATCATATAAATGAAACTCCACCGTAGGTGGTGACTTCCTAGGATGAAAATGAAAGTTTTGCACAAAGGTATTTGTGAGCAAGAGATACTGATCGCATTGGTCGTGGAGGAAAGCGGTGAGGCCTGCATTGTGAGCCAATTCATGAAAATCTTCATAGATACCGGCTGCTCTCAAGAAATCATCAGAAGGCCATTCACACGCCCGAATCTCCGCGGTGCGCGGCAAATTATACTTAGGCTTCGGTGCCTTTTCCTTCGAGCTTTGGCTCGATGAGCCCCTCAATAATCTCCTCATCATTTTCTGAAAAATTCTAAATTTTTTAGTAACTTCAAAATAAAAGTGAACCAAACTCAATAATATTGATAGCAACTACTCCTACAAGTGCCTAGGGCCTATATCAATCATTAAAACTACTTGGAACCATATAAATTTGACATGCAAGCCCAAGAACATGGTCACCTATGCAGCATAAATTTGCAATGAATAAAGCACTAGAACAAAAACTAATTGGACCAATGGAGGAGTCACATACCAAGGAACAATCTCCCCAAGCAGTTTTGCGAGAGGTGCTTTGAGCAAGGAGATCGAAAATCATAGCAAAAGTGGCTGGAACTCGTGCTTGAGTTGGTTTTTCGGGTTTGTGTGAGACAGAGGAAGAAGATGGGTGCTAGGATAAGTGGAGGAGGGCCACCGTGGGCCCACGAGGCAGGGGGCGCGCCCTATAGGGGGGGCGCCCACCACCCTCGTGGCCAGGTGGCAGCTCCTCCCGCGGTAATTTTTGCACAGTAAATCCTCAAATATTCCCGAAAAAATCATATTAAATTGGCATGGCATTCTGAGGACTTCTATTTTCGGGATATTTTTATATTACACGGATAAGTCAGGAAACACACAGAAAAATACTATTTTTACTTTATTTCTACTAAATAACAGAAAATATAGAGAGGGTACAGAAGTTTGTGCTTCTAGTTTCATCCATCTCATGCTCATCAAAAAGAATCCACTAACTAGGTTGATCAAGTCTTGTTAACAAACTCATTCTGATAATCATGAAACCGGAGAAATTTCGAATAACACTAAGTTACCTCAACGGGGATATGCACATCCCCTATAATAAGTATATCATATTTCTTCTTGACAGTAGGAAGAGGAAATTCAAAACCTCCAATTATAATCGATGGAATTTTTCCAATGGAATTTATACTATGAACTTGAGGTTGTTTCCTCGGAAAGTGTACCGTATGCTCATTACCATTAACATGAAAAGTGACATTGCCTTTGTTGCAATCAATAACAGCCCCTGCAGTATTAAGAAAAGGTCTACCAAGAATAATAGACATACTATCATCCTCGGGAATATCAAGTATAACAAAGTCTATTAAAATAGTAACGTTTGCAACCACAACAGGCACATCCTCACAAATACCGATAGGTATAGCAGTTGATTTATCAGCCATTTGCAAAGATATTTCGGTAGGTGTCAGCTTATTCAAGTCAAGTCTACGATATAAAGAGAGAGGCATAACACTAACACCGTCTCCAAGATCACATAAAGCAGTTTTAATATAATTTCTTTTAATGGAGCAGGGTATAGTAGGTACTCCGGGATCTCCAAGTTTCTTCGGTATTCCACCCTTAAAAGTATAATTAGCAAGCATGGTGGAAATCTCAGCTTCCGGTATCTTTCTTTTATTAGTAATGATATCCTTCGTATATTTAGCATAAGGATTTGTTTTGAGCACATCAGTTAATCGCATACGCAAAAATATAGGCCTAATCATTTCAGCAAAGCGCTCAAAATCCTCATCATCCTTTTTCTTGGATGGTTTTGGAGGAAAAGGCATGGGTTTCTGAACCCAAGGTTCCCTTTCTTTACCATGTTCCCTAGCAACAAAGTCTCTTTTATCACGTTGATTATTTGATTGTGGGTTATCAAGATCAACAACAGGTTCAATTTCTACATCATTGTCATTACTAGGTTGAGCATCATGATGAACATCATTATTAACATTTTCACTAGGTTCATATTCATTACCAGATTGTGTTTCAGCATCAGACATAGATATATCATTGGGATTATCAGGTGGTTCAGCAATAGGTTCACTAGAAGTTTGCACAGTTCTATCATTTTTCTTTTTCTTCTTTTTAGAAGAACTAGGAACATCAATATTATTTCTTTGAGAACCTTGCTCGATTCTCTTAGGGTGGCCTTCAGGATACAAAGGTTCCTGAGTCATTCTACTAGTTCTAGTAGCCACTCTAACAGCATAATCATTTTTCTTACTATTCGTTTCATCAAGCACTTCTTTTTGAGCTTTAAGCACTTGCTCTACTTGGGTGGTAACCATAGAGGCATGTTTGCTAACAAGTTTAAGTTCACCTTTAATATCAACCATGTAATCACCCAAGCGTCTAATCATATAAGCATTTTCTTTTAATTGTCTACCAAAATAAGCATTGAAGTCGTCTTGCTTATACATAAAGTTATCAAACTCATCCAAGCACTGACTAGCAATTTTAGTAGGGGGAACTTCAGCTTTATCATATCTATAGAGAGAATTTACCTTTACTACCTGTGTCGGGATATCAGGATCAGGAGGTTCTTCAGTAAATAAAGAATTGAGATCATAAGTTTCTTCAACAGGCGGTATATTAAGACCATGTATTTCTTCAATAGGAGGTAAATTCTTAACGTCTTCAGCTGTAATACCTTTCTCTTTCATAGATTTCTTTGTCTCTTGCATATCTTCGGGACTGAGAAATAGAACACCTCTCTTCTTCGAAGTTGGTTTAGGAATAGACTCAGTAATTGGAGCAGGAGCTGGCTTAGGAGGTGCCCAATTATTCTCATTTGTTAACATATTATTCAACAGAATTTCAGCTTCATCCGGTGTTCTTTCCCTAAAAAGAGAACCAGCACAACTATCCAGGTAATCTCTGGAAGCATCGGTTAGTCCATTATAAAATACATCAAGTATTTCAGGTTTCTTAAGAGGATGATTAGGCAAAGCATTAAGTAACTTGAGAAGCCTCCCCCAAGCTTGTGGGAGACAATCTTCTTTAATTTGCACAAAGTTGTATATTTCCCTCAAAGCAGCTTGTTTCTTATGAGCAGGGAAATATTTAGCAGAGAAGTAATAAATCATATCCCGGGGACTACGCACACAACCAGGATCAAGAGAATTAAACCATATCTTAGCATCACCCTTTAATGAGAACGGAAATATTTTGAGTATACAAAAGTAACGCGATCTCTCATTATTAGTAAACAGGGCAGCTATATCATTTAACTTACTAATATGTGCCACAACAGTTTCAGATTCATAGCCATAAAACGAATCAGATTGAACCAAAGTAATTATATCAGGATCAACAGAGAATTCATAATCCTTATCAGGAACACATATAGGTGAAGTAGCAAAAGCAGGGTCGGGTCTCATTTTATCTCTAAGTGATTCTTTGTTCCATTTAATTAATAACCTCTTAAGCTCATATCTATCTTTGCAAGAAAAAATAGCGGCAGAAGATTCCTTATCAAAAAGATATCCCTCAGGAATAACAGTCATATTTTCATCATCACTATCATCATCGTATTCAAATTCAATAATTTCTTTTTCTCTAGCCCTAGCAATTTGTTCATCAAGAAATTCACCAAGGGGCACAGTAGTATTAGACATAGAAGCAGTTTCATCATAAGTATCATGCATAGCAGAAGTGGCATCATCAATAACATGCGACATATCGGAACAAATAGCAGAAGCAGGTGTAGGTGTCGCTAGCTTACTCATAACAGAAGGTGAATCGAGTGCAGAGCTAGATGGCAGTTCCTTACCTCCCCTCGTAGTTGAGGGATAGATCTTGGTTTTTGGATCTCTCAAGTTCTTCATAATGATAAGCAGATATAAATCCCAAGTGACTCAAAGAATAGAGCTATGCTCCCCGGCAACGGCGCCAGAAATTAGTCTTGATAACCCACAAGTATAGGGGATCGCAACAGCTTTCAAGGGTAGAGTATTCAACCCAAATTTATTGATTCGACACAAGGGGAGCCAAACAATATTCTCAAGTATTAGCAACTGAGTTGTCAATTCAACCACACCTGGAAACTTAGTATCTACAGCAAAGTGTTTAGTAGCAAAGTAATATGATAGTGGTGGTAGCGGCAACAAAATTAAAGACAGCAAAAGTAATGTTTTTGGTATTTTGTAGTGATTGTAACAGTAGCAGCGGAAAAGTAAATAAGCGTAAACAAGTATATGGGAAACTTGTAGGCACCGGATCAGTGATGCATAATTATGCCGGATGCGGTTCATCATATATCAGTCATAGCATAGGGTGACACAGAACTAGCTCCAATTCATCAATGTAATGTAGGCATGTATTCCGTATATAGTCATACGTGCTTATGGAAAAGAACTTGCATGACATCTTTTGTCCTACCCTCCCGTGGCAGCGGGGTCCTATTGGAAACTTAGGGATATTAAGGCCTCCTTTTAATAGAGAACCGGAACAAAGCATTAGCACATAGTGAATACATGAACTCCTCAAACTACGGTCATCACCGGTAAGTATCCCGATTATTGTCACTTCGGGGTTAACGGATCATAACACATAATAGGTGACTACAGACTTGCAAGATAGGATCAAGAACTCACATATATTCATCAAAACATAATAGGTTCAGATCTGAAATCATGGCACTCGGGCCCTAGGGACAAGCATTAAGCATAGCAAAGTCATAGCAACATCAATCTCAGAACATAATGGATACTAGGGATCAAACCCTAACAAAACTAACTCGATTACATGATAAATCTCATCCAACCCATCACCGTCCAGCAAGCCTACGATGGAATTACTCACGCACGGCGGTGAGCATCATGAAATTGGTGATGGAGGATGGTTGATGATGACGACGGTGACGAATCCCCCTCTCCGGAGCCCCGAACGGACTCCAGATCAGCCCTCCCGAGAGGTTTTAGGGCTTGGCAGCGACTCCGTATCATAAAACGCGATGATTTCTTATCTCTTATTTTTTCTCTCCGAAAGCGAATATATAGAGTTGGAGTTGGCGTCGGAGGGTTTCCAGGGGGCCCACGAGGTAGGGGGCGCACCCTGGGGGGGGGGGGGGGCGCCCCCCACCCTCGTGAGAAGGGTGTGGGCCCCTGGTCTTCATCTTTGGCGAGGATTTTTTATTGTTTTTTCTAAGACATCCCGTGGAGTTTCAGGTCATTCTGAGAATATTTGTTTTTTGCACATAAAACAACACCATGGCAATTCTGCTGAAAACAGCGCTAGTCCGGGTTAGTTCCATTCAAATCATACAAGTTAGAGTCCAAAACAAGGGCAAAAGTGTTTGGAAAAGTAGATACGACGGAGACGTATCATCGTGGTTTTGTCACGGCAGATGTCCTCGTGAAAGGACTTAGTCGTGGAGCCATCGTGACGGGTTAGCTTAAAGGGGTTAAAGCGGACAAGGGACGCAAGGAATTATACTGCTTCGGCCCCTTAAGATGAAGGTAAAAGCCTACTCCAGTTGCGATGGAATTTCTAGGGTTTCGATGACGAGGGAGCGAATCCGCTTTGCCTGGCTCTCGAGTTATTGTTGTTGTCCCTAAACCATCGTCGGGTCGTCCCTTTATATACACAGGTTGACGCCCGGTGGTTTACAGAATCCCGAGGCCGGCTCATAAACGTGCCCGGCTCGGTCTCTACCTTTCCTTGCCTTACAACATAATTTACATATCATATGGCGGTTTATATCTATGGGCCCTAATCCGCCTTTGGGCCCTGGGCCTTCATGTTAGATCTCCTCTGTAAAGCGCCATACTTCTTGTCTTCATGGGCTTCAAACATGACTAACTCATTGTGGGCATAACCCGCCCCCTCATGGCTGGTTTATACTTAGTAGTAATATCCCCAACATTAGGCCCCAGATTGATTTGAACTTGTTGATGTCAATCTTCAACACTTAGAAAAATTCCTCCTTCAGCACCTTCGCATAAAACTTGTAAACCGCCATGACGTCATCTTCCAGGTTCGTAATAAACCACCATGACGTCACCTATTATTAAAAATTGGATATACTCACATTCATTAATGAGCCTCCGATAATCTAGGCGACAGCTCTGTCACATATCCATCTTTTGGGATCCTTGATTTTCGCGCCTGTCACTTATCCCTTCACCTTATAAATAAGACCGGGGGTCCTTTTCATTTCCCCCTCTTGCCTCCTCGCTTCTTCTTCCTTGCGCCGTCCTGACCCTCACGCGCAGCCTCCGTCGTCAAGCTCCGCCCTCGTCTTCATCCCTGGCCGCTGCATCAACCTGAACGTTCCAGAGAAATGCAGCGCGCCTCCGCTGTTTCAACAAGTTTGGTGAGTTCCTCTTCTTTTCCACTGTAGATCCGCTAGGGTTCTCGCGAGTTCATAGAAGCTTCATGGTGTTCTACCCTTGTTCTTCATTAGATCCTATATGACGGATTTCAAACTTGATGTACTTCCGTGCGGTAGCAATGATAGTCCTTATTTTGCCTATCAAACCATGCCTTTTGTGTATAAAAACCGATCTAGAACTTTGCGAACTGCTCAAGCACCAACTTTTAGGTCTAAATCTTTTCCTTTTCCTGACATGTGGTAGACCCAAAATTCCAATGTGAAACTGTGAAACTTGTTTTTCCTCACTTAGTCATCTTTTTTGCTTCAGATATGTACTTTCATTGTCTGCGTAGGCGGTTTATCCTTTAGAAAATAATCTGCCATATACCATTAGTCCCCTTGTAAACCGCCAATCGCTTTACCATTTATAATAGCATCAACCTCCGGTTTAACAATGTGCATCCACATCTGTCTTCCCCTTCTGATCTTGCGTCGCTTTATGCTTATCTGTTATAAACCTTAATCCGGCCTTTGATCTTTTTCCAGCTTTTCATTTGAAATGGCCAAACAATTTTATGCTTGTAACTGGGTCCCTTCCCGGGTTACTGAAGAGCAACTAGATGGATGCGTCAGAACTGGCGCTTTACCCAAATGAAGCGAAATCTGCTGGCGAGTTCCCGGTCCAGAAAATCCTCCTATCCCCAAGGATGGCGAGGTGGTGGTATTTGTTGCTCATAAGAGCCGTGGCTTTAAACCGCCCGGATCCAAGTATTTTTGTGATGTGCTTGCCAGCTTCCAGATCCACCCTCAAGATATCAGACCTAACTCTTTGTCCAATATTTGCCACTTTCAAGTGTTTTGTGAGGCCCATCTACAAGAAGAGCCGACCATTGAATTATTCAGGGATTTTTTCTACTTGAACCGTCGTACTGAATTTGTAGATGGGCCCAACACTGAACTTGGCGGCGTTTCCATTCAGAAAAGGAAGGACGTCAGCTTTCCTCACGCCAAACTTCATAGTCATCCTAAAGACTGGAACCAGACTTGGTTCTACTGTAAGGATACTTCCCCTAATGATGAGAACCCTCTGCCGGTTATCGTGCTCACTGGCTTACCAACACACATCCATTTCCGCAATGGCTGACTGCCAAGGAACGGGCCACATATGCGCCACAACTCGCCAAGCTCAGAGCTTTTGTGGCTAATGGTTTGATAGGAGTTGACTTTGCTCGTTGCTGGATATCTTGGAGTATCTTACCATTAAGCCGTCGCCCCATGAGGGAGTCCTGGATTAGGGGGTCTCCGGACAGCCGGACTATCTCCATTGGCCAGACTGTTAGACTATGAAGATACAAGATTGAAGACTTCGTCTCGTGTCCGGATGGGACTCTACTTGGCGTGGAAGGCAAGCTAGGCAATACGGATATGGATATCTCCTCCTTTGTCACCGACCTTGTGTAACCCTAACCCTCTTCGGTGTATATATAAACCGAAGGGTTTTAGTTCGTAGGACAACAACCATAACATACAATCATACCATAGGCTAGCTTCTAGGGTTTAGCCTCTCTGATCTCGTGGTAGATCTACCCTTGTACTACCCATATCATCAATATTAATCAAGCAGAACGTAGAGTTTTACCTCCATCAAGAGGGCCCGAACCTGGGTAAAACTTCATGTCCCCTGCCTCCTGTTACCATCCAGCCTAGACGCACAGTTCGGGACCCCCTACCAGAGATCCGCCGGTTTTGACACCGACATTGGTGCTTTCATTGAGAGTTCCTCCGTGTCGTCGCCATTAGGCTTGATGGCTCCTACTATCATCGATAGCGATGCGGTCCAGGGTGAGACTTTTCTCCCCGGACAGATCTTCGTATTCGGCAGCTTTGCACTGGGGGCTAATTCGCATGGCCATCTGGAGCAGATTGAAAGCTACGACCCTGACCATCAGGTCAGATTTGGAAGTTTGAACTACATGACCGACATCCGCGGAGACTTGATCTTCGACGGATTCGAGCCACAGCCGGGCGCGCCGCACTGTCGCGATGGGTATGACCTTGCTCTGCCGCCGAACAGTACCCCAGAGGCCGCGCTCGCATCAGCTCCGACCCTTAGTTTGGAGCCAACTGCGCCAATCGAGGATGGGTGGTTAGACACCGCCTCAGGGGCTGCAGTCTCAACGGCGATCGAGCCAAACACCTGCCTAACCCTCTGCGCAGCCTGTGACTCCAAGGTGCCAGACTCTTTCCCGGACTCCGAACCATCCGCGCCTCTGCCAATCGAATCCGATTGGGCGCCGATCATGGAATTCACCGCCGTGGATATCTTTCAGCACTCACCCTTCGGCGACATTCTGAATTCTCTAAGGTCTCTCTCTTTGTCAGGAGAGCCCTGGCCGGATTATGGCCAACAGGATTGGGATGCGGACGATGAAGAAATTTGACGCCCACCCACCACCCACTTAATAGCCACTGTCGATAACTCAACCGACATGCTTGACTTCGACTCCGAAGACATCGGCGGTATGGACGACGATGCAGGAGGCAAAGAGGAACCACCGCCCACAGGACGCTGGACGTCCACTTCATCATATGATGTATACATGGTGGAGACACCAAAAGAAGACGACGACGAGGAACGGAAGGACGCACCGAAGGCTTATTCCCTCGAGAAGCAGTCAAAGCGGCGGCGCAAGCGCCGCGCCAAATCCCGCCTCGGCAGAAATAATGAACATACAGACCCAGCGTTGGAGCAGGGCGAACCACTGCCGGACCACGGCAATACGGGGAATCAAACCGAACAAACCAATTCTGTCAAAGATAATAGTCCGGACGACATAATGCCGGACAGGCACCCAGAGCAGCAGAATGCCCGTCAAAGGCTTGTTGCTACCGCGAGGAGTCTGAAAAAGCAGAAGCAAAGGCTCAAGGCTGCGCATGACACACTGCAAATCAGATGGAGTAAAGTACTCAACACAGTAGCGAAGTACGGCGACAATCGCCCCACCAAGAGCTACCCAAAGCGGAAGTTGCTACCTAAATTCGATGAGGAGGCCTCAGACCCCCCACAACCAAAAATCAAAATAGCCACCTAGCCGGATAGACGACCTCACGGCCAACATAGAGCGGCAAACAATGCCACTCACAAGACAATACGCGATCCACGCGAGGGCTCGCACCAAAAGGACGGCGCAACCAGATCCATCTATGGACCACGCAAGCGCACCCCAGCATACAATGTAACACAACAAACATCTAAACAACGTGGTACACCCAGATACAGGGGTGCCGCACACCCCCTATGTTTCACCGATGAGGTGCTGGACCATGAATTTCCAGAGGGATTCAAACCCGTAAACATAGAGGCATACGACGGAACAACAGACCCTAGGGTCTGGATTGAGGACTATATCCTCCATATCCATATGGCTCGAGGAGATGATATGCACGCCATCAAGTACTTACCCCTCAAGCTCAAAGGGCCATCTCGTCACTGGCTTAAAGGCCTCCCCGAAAACTCCATTGGAAGCTGGGAAGAGCTCGAAGACGCTTTTCGGGCAAATTTTCAAGGGACTTATGTCCGACCTCCGGACGCGGACGATTTGAGTCATATAACTCAACAGCCCGGAGAGTCAGCCCAAAAACTTTGGAACATGTTTCTTACTAAAAAGAACCAAATTGTCGACTGCCCGGACGCCGAAGCCTTGGCAGCTTTTAAGCATAGCATCCGTGACGAATGGCTTGCCAGACACCTCGGCCAAGAAAAGCCGAGAACAATGGCAGCATTAACAAGCCTCATGACCCGCTTTTCTGCGGGTGAGGACAGCTGGCTAGCCAGATGCAGCACCAATGACCCCAGTACATCTGAAGTTAGAGATGGAAATGGGAAATCACGGCGCAACAGCAATAACAAACGCCGGAATAAAGAAGACAACACGAAGAGCACGACAGTAAACGCCGGATTCAAAAGCTCTCGGCCAGGTCAGCAAAAGCCGCCCTCTAAAGGCGCCAGAGACGAATTTCCATCCTAAACAAAATTCTGGACCAAATATGTCAGATCCACAGCACCCCTGGTAAACCTGCTAATCATACCCACAGAGAATGTTGGGTCTTCAAGCAGTCCGGCAAGCTCAATGCCGTACACAAGGGGGAGGATATACCAAGCGAAGACGAGGATGAGCCTCTCAAGCAAGACACTGGGGAACAAAAGAAATTTCCCCCAGAAGTCAAAACAGTAAACGTGTTACACGTGATCAAGGGAAGAAACAAAACGACACTCCCAGAAAAATATGCCCAAGGGCCTATCACCGCGGAGTCCTGCCACTGGTCGTCTCAACCGATCACTTTCGACCATCGTGATTACTCAGCAAGTATTCGGCGTGCAGGATGGGCTACCCTGGTATTAGACCCAATAATTGACGGATACCACTTCACACGAGTCCTGATGGACGGTGGCAGCAGTCTAAACCTGATATATTAGGATACAATCCGCGAAATGGGGATAGACCCAACAAAAATTTGCCATAGCAATACTACCTTTAAAGGAGTAACGCCAGGCCCAGGGGCTCATTGCACGGGCTCCCTGCTACTAAAAGTTATATTCGTCTTCCCCGATAACTTCCGTAGCGAACATTTAACCTTCCACATCGCTCCGTTCCAAAGTGGCTATCAAGCACTACTCGGACGCGAAGCTTTCGCTCGCTTTAATGCAATACCGCACTACGCTTCCCTCACACTCAAGATGCCCGGTCCACGTGGCATCATTACAGTAAACGGAAGTATTAAGCGATCTTTGCGCGCCGAAGAGCGTGCGGCTGCTAGCCGCACACTAAAAATGGCCTCACCAAATAAAGCATTTAACAGGTCTTCAAGACCTCGGACACGGTTAGTCGAGTCCGGCGCCGCTATATGTAATTTATACCGGATCAATGGTCACACCCCTATTACAAATACAAGGGGCTCAACGTGCGCAGACAAGTGGCAATTTTTGCTCATCTTGAATTATATATGGTTTCTTTAAAAACTATCTTTTCGCACGACAACTTTTTCACCTAAGTTCCTCTCTCTTACAGATGATCATCGTGCTACACCCGTCCAGGATACGGCACAACGGAGACACAGGCGCAGACGTGCAGCAGGGACCCGCTCCAAGGATTCTTTTTAGATTAAGACCTTGCGTAAACCTTTTTTACTATCTCTTATTGATACATATCCACCGAATTCTCAGCACAGTTGACAAGGATGCTGACGTCTTGGCATGTGGCCACGTCAGAATAATGCACGTACCTGGACACAAGGGGCTTCTTACGAAGGGCACTATTTAGGCCCGGTTTATACCATAAAGACTGAATACCTTAGGGAGTGTTCGGCATCGCGAGTTTGGCCTTATAAGCATCAGCTCCGAATCATTGTCTTTGGTCAAATGTTGGGTTTGCCCGGCTCCTGTGTTTTGGTGCCTTACGTTCCGCTTTACCGGCTAAGGTAGCACCAGGAGAACTACTGCGATTGTGCCCTGGTTCATCCGGACGAGCACCTCAGTAGAGAAAGCCGAAAACTGAATGTCATGATATAGCGTGAGACTGGTCAACCACTCGATGACCTATCGGAATGTTAGAATTCCTCCGCCTTAACGAAGGGCCGTTTTCTAGCTAGGCATGTACGCACCCCGCGATCGGGAGAGTGCGGAGCCACCAGGGGCTATCTAGTAGCCCCACTGTCAAACTCCTATGGCTAAGTGAAAGTGTTAAAGCATTATAGTCCGGTTGCCTCGCTCGCTACGCTATCACCTCCTTAATAGGACCAAGACGTTGGGTTAAGTGTGAACACGCATTTTTTGTGAGCACCCCCGCATTATATGCGTGGGGGTTGAAGCCGACGGCTGCAATCTTTCAGGTTATACACATGTATACATAAACGGCCGCCCAGGAGGCATCATACTACTTTCAGGAAAAAGTATAAACATAGCCTTATAAAAACTTCATAAAAGCATTATGTTTACAATGAGAATACATATCACTCAAACATAATATTCTTCGAGCACTGGGCCTCTATTAAACGAGCACCCTCGAGAACCTCCTAGAAATAATGCTCGGCAGCCACTCGGCCTATGGCCGAACCCTGCGCCGCAACAGTGGTAGCGTCCATCTCCGCCCAGTATGCTTTAACACGGGCAAGGGCCATCCGCGAGCCTTCTATGCACGCCGACCTCTTCATCGCATTAATGCGCGGCACCGCACCAAGGAACTGCTGCACTAAGCTGAAATAGATGTTCGGCTTTGGCTTTTTCGGCCATAGCTGATCCACAACAGACCTCATGGCGAGTCCGGACAACCTATTCAGTTCGGCCCATTCGGCTAGCTGGTCAGTCAATGAAAGCGGACGCTCTGGAACGTGGAATTGCGACCAGAACAGCTTGTCCACTTCACGATCTGTCTGACCTTGGAAGTACTTGGCTGCATCGGCAGCGCTCGCTGCCAAATCCATATACGCATTTGCCGAACTCCACAGCCGATCCAGAGGGGCATACCGTGGATCTCCGAACTTCCTCCGTAACATGAAGGGTTCCCAGCCGCAATATCCCCGGCTTCTCGCAGCTCCTCCTTCTTCGCTCTCATAGCAGAACAGGTGTCTTTGTTCGCCGCCGTGGCCTTCTCAAGGTCCGTTGCCTTCGCCCGGTTTTCTTTTTCAAGGACCCGGCAACGGTCGGCAGTGTCTTTTAATTCTACGACCATCTTGGCCATCTTCTCTTGGCTCTCGCAATGTGCGGCCTTCTCTGCTTTCAACTCTTCGGCCGCCTTCAAAGCAGCGGCATTACTAATCCTCGCTTGTTCCTTGGCTCGGACAAGTTCTGCCCACAAGGTTTCCACGGTGGCAGCTCCATCTGCAGTCACAACATATTAAAGATACTGGCATTATGCTGCTCTTACTATGTGGCATTCACCAGATAACAACACTTACCCTGTGCCTCGTCAAGCCTCTTGTTAACAAGCTCGATGTCGGCGTCTGCCGCATCCAGTTGCCGTTTTAATTTGGCAAACTCACTAGTCCGGCTAGCCACCGGAGCTTCCACCGCCTGCACATAGGGGTAGTATGGTTATTACCTGGGAATATGATCCTCTGTTCGCCGCCGTTCTCGACGACAACCAGAGTCTCAGGGGCTACTATCTACACAGTGCACACCTAACATGTGCAGTACTATCACATATTATCTCACGTACCTCAAAGCCTGTCAGTAGACTCATAAAGGCTTCATGTAATCCGCTTTCGGCGGACGAGATTCTCTCCATCATCGTACCCATCAGCATACGGTGTTCTTCTGAGATGGCTGCTCGCCCCACCAACTCCCTTAGAACGTCCGACCGCACACCAGATGGTGCCGGACTCTTTTGTCTGCTCTCTTCGGGAGTCGGACACTGGGGACTTCAGGGGTCTATGGGATTATCTTCTGGCCTCACCGGATCCTGAGAGGCCCTCTGTGACGACACTTCGGGGTCGCCCGCTTCTCGAGCGGAGGAGTCCCGGGGAGGCGTTTCGCTCTCCATCATCTCTGGAATAAGATCCCCCGAAGACGAGCTCATGTGAGAGGGGCTAAGGCCCGAACTGCAAGATATATGCGGTGGTTATTTTCTCAGAGAAAAAAGATAGCATACCTTTACTATTAAAGTACTTTGGATCACTTACGACTCGTTGGAGGGCTGATCCCCCCGCGGACTTTGTGCGGCAAAAGCACCCCCTGAGGCGGGACCCTATGTGGGAGACTTCTTCTCCTGTTTGGAGGCTTCGGCTTCCGGATCCTCGGAAGCAGTCCTTTTCCTCCCCTGGTTGTCCTCCTTCGTGGGGACGCTCATTCCCTCGGTTGGAACGGGCAGCGATGGGGGCCGCGTCCGCCCGTATTATCCCCCCGGTATCTTCCTTCGAGGGCTCCAGGCAAGGTGCGACCTCGAGCATCTTTTCCAATACCGGATTTTCCAAACCCTCAGGGAGGGAGGCCAAACACCGAATCATCTTCGCCTTTGTTAGCCAGTCCTAGTCAAAAGGCGAACTCTCAGAAATAACTTCGTGACGAATAAAAGACAGTGTGTTCGGCCAGAGGATTTCTTACTTGTTCGGCGGCACGGTTACTGCTTAGGCCCACGTCCTCGGTAATATCTGGACGCTCTACTTGAGGTCCGAAGAATGACTTGTACATCTCCTCGTGTGTCAGGCCGAGGAAACTTTGAATGGCACAAGGTCCCTCTGGGTTGAACTCCCACAAGCGAAGGGGCCGACGTCTGCAAGGCCGGACTTGACGAACCAGCATAACTTGTATTACCACAGCCAAATTAAAATCTCACTCGAAGAGATCTCGGATGCGGCTTTGTAGTATAGGCACGTCCTTGGCTGGACCCCAGCTCAGACCTCTGCTAATCCATGATATTAGTAGTGGTGGGGGCCTGAGCGGAAAGCGGGGGCAGCTGCCCACTTGGCACTTCTGGGAGCCGTGACGTAAAACCACTCCCGTTGCCATAATTCAGACACCTCTGGAAAGGAACCTTTCGGCCATGGAGCTCCTGCCATCTTGCCTATTGATGCACCTCCGCACGCTGCATGCTGCCCCTCGATCATCTTCGGCTTTACTTCAAAGGTATTGAGCCACAGGCCGAAGTGAGGGGTAACGCGAAGGAAGGCCTCACACACAACAATAAATGTCGAGATGTGGAGAAAGGAGTTCGGGGCTAGATCATGGAAATCTAGCCCGTAATAGAACATCAAACCTCTAACGAAAGGATCCAGAGTGAGGCCTAGACCTCGGAGTAAGTGGGAGACGAACACAACATTCTCGTTGGGTTCGGGAGTAGGGACGATCTGCCCTTGAGCAGGCAGCCGATGCGAAACCTCGGCGGTCAGGTATCTGGCCTCCCTCAACTTCTTAATGTCCTCTTCCGTAACGGAGGGGGGCATCCATCGGCCTTGAAGGCTGGATCCGGACATGATTGAAGATCTGGAGCACCTAACCTAGGCTTTGGGTGTTAGAACTCGTGGCGGGAGAAGGGTTCGATTGAGCACGAGAGAGAAAAAGCGAAAACCTCGTCCCTTTATAAAGAGGGTGAATATCAAGCGTCCTCTCTGTAGCTGTTTAGGACTTGCCTATAATCTAGGAGTCCTAGACACGGTTGGGTTACCCACGACTGCATTAATGAGAATCCCGTAATAAGGGGACACGATCTCTGCTTTAACAAGACGTGTCGAAAAACTACCTCGCGTTATGCGCGGGGCTGGTTAAAAGAAACATTTCGAATAATCACCGGGCCATGACATAACGTCATGCTGCCAAAACAAGCCAGCAAACTAGATCTGCGAAAATATTATTCTCTCTACGGTGGAATGTGGAACTTATTTTGCAGGGTCGGACACTATCCTCGTATTCAAATTCTTCTGTGATGTATTCGGAGAAGGAACCCGCCTTGCAATGCGAAGACAATACTGTGTGCCGGACTCATCATCATTGAAGCCTGGTTCAGGGGCTACTGAGGGAGTCCTGGATTAGGGGGTCTCCGGACAGCCGGACTATCTCCATTGGCCGGACTATTAGACTATGAAGATACAAGATTAAAGACTTCGTCTCGTGTCCGGATGGGACTCTACTTGGCGTGGAAGGCAAGCTAGGCAATACGGATATGGATATCTCCTCCTTTGTAACCGACCTTGTGTAACCCTAACCCTCTCCGGTGTCTATATAAACCGAAGGGTTTTAGTCCATAGGACAACAACCATAACATACAATCATACCATAGGCTAGTTTCTAGGGTTTAGCCTCTCTGATCTCGTGGTAGATCTACTCTTGTACTACCCATATCATCAATATTAATCAAGCAGGACGTAGGGTTTTACCTCCATCAAGAGGGCCCGAACTTGGGTAAAACTTCGTGTCCCCTGCCTCCTGTTACCATCCAGCCTAGACGCACAGTTCGGGACCCCCTACCCGAGATCCGCCGGTTTTGACACCGACACCCCGATTTAATGTGTGAGTACACAGGGGACTCAAAAGATCCTCAACGACATATTGATATTCAGTTAACAGAGGCTGAAGTTACTGAGTCTGTTAAGAAAATACTGAATGAATCGGAGCTGTCTGCAGCAAGACTGATTTAAGTCCTTTCTACATTTCCAACAAACCGCCAACTGTAAGAATCATATAACCTTTTGTTTTGTCTTGATACCTTTGAATATTCTTTCAAAATTTTGTCCCTCTTTGATAGGGTGATGATACGTTCTGGAAGAGGAAACCACAGGACAAATCGGCCAAGACGCCTCGCCCCAAGACCAAGGTTACTAAAAGAGCCGCCAAAAATAAAACCGCTGAACCCTCTGAACCGAACGTTGATGATGACCCGGATAATCCGGATTCAGAGGTAGAACTTGACTCTCTTGGCTCGTTTTTCATACACCTCATTGACAATGATTATTATCAGGATGACGCTGAAGGCAGCCAAGTCGATGACGCAGAGGTAATTATCCTTTCCTCTGGTTCAGACCCTCTGCCAACACAAAAAATCCGTCAAGCAATCCGGAAAGTAAGATTTTCTCACCCCCTAGCTCACTTGGACCCACACTTTCTTTTGAAGAAGCAGAAACACGAAGCTCACCGCACAACCCGGCACAGCGGCCAAGTAGTCACTTCAGCCGGTTTACCGAACACTCCGGTTTGGAAACATCAATATGAGGTCTCACACACTTCCGATCCTTCTTATCCCAAGGCAGGTTATTTCCGACAACCTCTTAATCCATCCGATTCAAATTATCAGGGAACGCCTCATTCATCATCTGGCGAATCAACGGCCTCACAACTCCCTCCTCTTAAAACTGTTCTTGGGTAAACACTTTATACTTAATATTTTGACGCTTTATACTTGC
This sequence comes from Triticum urartu, assembly GCF_003073215.2. NCBI lineage: Eukaryota > Viridiplantae > Streptophyta > Magnoliopsida > Poales > Poaceae > Triticum > Triticum urartu. Next base: position 613,760,533 of record NC_053024.1, read on the forward strand.
GTTTTATACTAACCTTTATATCTTTTCCTTTCAGAGCCAAGGCTAGACCCAGCAAGAAAGCTCGGGTAGATAAACCGTCTGATGACAATATGGTTATTGAACCAGAGAGAACTCCAGAACCGGAAGGAACAAATGCTGACGCCATGCTTGATGATCCGCCACCTCAAGATCATGACTTTGTTGTTGAACAAGTAGAAGTTGATGCAACAGGCCATGCTGATAAACCGACAAGCCCGGTCCGAACTGATGATAAACCATCAAGTCCAGCTAAGGCACTGATAAATCGTCAACTCCAGTAGAGGCTGCTGGTGACAAGGAAGATGACATACTAGCGCTGGCCACACCACCCCTGGCAATCCAGTTGCGTTATCAAAGCATAGTGCTAAGGAAGAACTTTCTGCTATGGGCAAAGGCAAGTGGAGTACAGACTTGTCAAGCTACGCCCATCTCAATGCCCAAGAACTTCATTCTGGTTTTTTAAACCGTCTGTACACAACCCGCGACTATGAAGCCGGTTTAGTGAATCTGATGAAGGAGCGATATGAGGTAACTACATAACTGTTTCTCTCTTATGTCCAATTTCAAATACCAACTCCAGTAGCCCCCAAGGGCCGATTTATGATGCCAATCTAAACCGGGACTTTGTAATATCTCAACTGTGCATGCTTACCTCCAAGGGCCGATTGATCTTTTTAAGATGAACCGGTACTTCAAAATTGTAATCTTCAACTTTCGCCTGTATAGTCCCCAAGGGCAGGTTTATCTTTCCAAGCTGAATCGGGACTTTGACCAATGTTACTTTGAGAAAATGTACATTAGCCCCCAAGTGCCAAGAATAATACTTGTATTGCGCTTGGGACTTATAAAAAATTTCTGATAATGAAGAAAATAGGCATTATCCCCCAAGTGCCAAGTGTATAACTTGTTATGTGCTTGGTACTTCAAATATTCACTGCCACCTCATAATATGTCTTTCTCTTATAGGCCGAGCTGAGCAAAAAGGAAGCCCAACCGCTGATCTTCAAGAAAATATCAAATCCCGGCAAGCAGAAACCTCCAAAGCAAAAGAGGAACTGACCAGTGCCTTAGCAGCCATGGAGCAGCTGAAGGAAACTTTTAAGAAGGAACGTGCGAATTGGGGCATAGAGAAAACCACATTGCAAAAGAGAACTAAAGACGCAAAGGCAACCCTTAAACCGGTGGCCGAAGAGCTGACCGATTTAAAGCGGCAGATAAATGCCATGACCGTTGCTGTTTTTGGTAAGTATCCTCACCTGAAGTTTTCAACATACAATATCTCATCAGTTACCGGTTTACTTATGCTCCCAATGACACATGAACTCGCATTACCCATCTGGGCTCTGACATGCGGATGAAGCTGAAGGGTGCCTATACTCTTATAGAGCAGTTATATTCTGGAGCCCGACGGGCCATTTGTACTGCTGCTCATAACAAACCGCCTCCAACTTTGATAAAGGAAACCATTGAGAAGCTATCAATGCTGCCTGCCTGGTTGGACGAGTTAAAAAGATTAGCTGCAAGGTCAGGTGCGCTGACTGCGCTAATTCGGGCTAAGGCATGGATACTAGATCTTGACTCGTCGGACATAGGCAGCGGCTATCCTGGCATAAAGGAGGACAGTTCAGAGTTTAACAATGATGATTTTTGAAGGTTGACAAAGGAAATGCGCCCCTTAGCGAGCAAATTGGCCGAATAAACAGATCTCTCTCACCATCAGCCGGTTTATGATTCTGATCATAAAAGACTTCCTGCGCCAACACATGATGTAGAAGATCTTATTCCACCAATTTGTAAGCACACCTATGCCCATGATGTTGACCCCTCCAACCTTATAAGCGATGAAGCTGTGTTCCAATCCAACCATTGACCTCCAGCCACTGGGTAGAGAGGAGGAGGATGCACCAGTGCAAGACGATCCACAACCTTCAAGTCAGCCTGATGACGAGTCATGATCCGGAGGCCGGTTTAGCCTTCTGCGTACTACCACGCTTGCTGAAAACAATTATTCTTTTTGGGCATTAAAGCACCTTGTAATAGGCTAGTTCAAAAAAAAATACTTGGTCTACTATGCCATCGCGCATATTTATGTTGCCTGATACTATTAATCCATCATGCTTTAGGATATATTATGTTCATAATCTGTAGCGGTGTTATTCAAACTGTTCCTGCATACAAGAAGTTGAAAGTGTCCTGGCAGTTTACCGCAAGACGGGTCATGATGCCCAAATATATAGCCAGGGTTTATAACCAAGGCTGTACTTTAAAAATAATCAAAGATAAAAAAGATGATACCTGTGATATTGAATCACACTGTTGGTTTGACCAACTTTTTGTGTAGTAAGAGGGATAACCTCAATCTTGAGTATTGATAACTCTTCCCATGTTTTGCCGGTTTATGATAAAACCATACCGGGTTATAACGAACACCGGTTTATCCATATATAATGTTGGTGACTTGTAGTCGAAACCAGACCGGGTTAATAAATGCCGGATTATAACTGATCATGTACTTGCAACTTATCGTTGAAAGCCAACCTGGGTCAATAAACGTCGGTTTATCATAAGATATTATGAATCTCACCAAAGAAGGAAAAAACTTGGCAAATAAAAACATAAAAAGAATATGCAAGGCTTTTCATGGGCTGCCAGGCCCAAAATCGAGGCTTTTCATGGACTGCCAGGCCACTGAGTTAAACCATTTTTCGAAGCCTTTTAAGATGGACCTCACATTAACCAATCATCATTTTAACTTTGACAAGTTCAGGGTCTATGAGATTGACTTGTCAAACGTTCGGCGGGTCATACCAGGATTACCTGGATGGAGTGGCTTACTTAAAAAGGCAGGATAACTCGGGGTTTTAGGTGAATACACATGGCTTCCAAGCCTGGCTTGATAGCCTATTACAATGGTGTAGACTTCTTTGTTCTTTGAGAAGCAAAGAGCCCCCGAGCAATATTTTGAGTTGTGCTCAGTGGGTGCCTATGTTTGAGTTGTGCTTTTGCAACACTCTCTTTGGCCCCACGTGATTTCCTTTTGGCCTTAAGCCGATCAAGAGGTGTAGCTATGGTTAAAATACAACCAAGCCCCCAAGTGATTTCCCTGGTGGCCTTATGCCGATCAAGAGGTGTAGCTATGGTTCGAATATGACCAAGCACCCAAATGACTTTTTCTATATATGGCTTTATAAGCCGGATCAATGGGTAAATAGAACTCCGCTTTGTAAACAGAAGCCCCCATGTAACCACACATGATGTAAGAAAAACAACAGAGACCCCGCTTTAGCTGAGGCTTCGGTTTATTATATTGATCATAATATATACATTGTCATAACTATGTACATAAGAAGAGCTTGTGGCTCAAGTATAGTAAGGCCGAAGATGAGATATATTCCACGGCCGTTGGGTCTCCTCCTCCGATTTACGTGAGTCTTTATGCTCTCGAATATCGATAAGGTAGTATGATCCATTGTGAAGATTTTTGCTGACCACAAAAGGTCCTTCCCAAGGTGGGGACAACTTGTGCATATCAGTCTGATCCTGGATGAGCCGGAGCACCAGATCGCCTTCTTGAAAAGTTCTGGTTTTAACCCGACGACTGTGATAACGACGCATGTCTTGCTGGTAAATCACCGAACGAGCTGCTGCCATATCACGCTCCTCATCTAACAGGTCCAGTGAATCCTGACGTGCTTTCTTATTATCAGCTTCAACATAAGCCGCCACACGGGGCGAGTCATGATGGATGTCACTAGGGAGAACCGCCTCTGCTCCGTACACCATGAAGAAAGGTGTGTTACCTGTAGATCTATTCGATGTGGTATTGATACTCCATAACACTGAAGGTAACTCCTCCACCCAACAACCCGGCGTCCACTTTAAAGGAACCATAAGCTGGGGCTTGATGCCTCTCAAAATCTCTTGATTGGCTCTCTCTGCTTGACCATTAAATTGCGGGTGAGCGACTGATGGCACGTCAAGCCGGATGTGCTCACGTTGACAAAATTCTTCCATAGCACCCTTGGACAGATTAGTACCATTATCGGTTATGATGCTGTGTGAAAACCCAAAGCGGAAGATCACCTTTTTGATGAATTGAACAACCGTAGCTGCATCACATTTACTGACTGGCTGTGCCTCCACCCACTTGGTGAACTTATCAACCGCCACCAGAAGGTGGGTCTTTTTGTCCTTGGACCTCTTAAAGGGACCAACCATATCCAGCCCCCAAGTTGCAAACTGCCAAGTGATTGGAATCATCCTTAATTCTTGAGCTAGAACATGGGCGCGGCGTGCAAACTTCTGACAACCATCACACCTCTTTACCAAATCCTCAGCATCATCATCACCCGTCAACCAATAGAAACCATGATGGAAAGCCTTAGCGACCAAGGATTTTGAACCGACATGGTGACCACAATCGTCTTCGTGGATCTCACGCAAAATCTCACAGCCTTCTTGAGGAGATACACAATGCTGAAACGCCCCTGTAACACTGCAATGATGCAACTCCCCATTGATAATGGTCGTTGACTTGGATCGCCAGATTATCTGTCTGGCCAAAGTTTCGTCCTCCGGTAACTCGCCCCGGTTCATATACGCCAAGTATGGGACCGTCCAATCCGAGATAACATGAAGAGCTGCCACTAACTGAGCTTCGGGTCAGGAACATCCAAATCCTCCTCTGTAGGTAGTTTGACCGACGGATTATGTAGGACATCCAGAAAGGCATTGGGCGGCACCGGTTTACGTTGAGAGCCTAAGCGACTTAAAGCGCCCGCCGCTTCATTCTTTCGCCGGTCTATATGGTCAACCTGATAACCCTTGAAATGACCAGCCACTATGTCCACCTCTCATCGATACGCCGCCATGAGCGGATCTTTGGAATCCCAAGTGCCAGACACCTGTTGAGCTACCAGGTCCGAGTCACCAAAGCACTTAACCCAGCTTAAATTCACCTCCTTAGCCATCCGAAGACCATGGAGCAAGGCCTCATATTCAGCTGCATTGTTAGTGCAAGGGAACATTAAACGGAGAACATAACAAAACTTATCACCTCGTGGGGAAGTTAATACGACTCCAGCCCCCGAGCCCTCCAATTGTCTGGACCCATCAAAGTGAATAGTCCAATAAGTGTCATCTGGCTTTTCCTCTGGCGCCTGCAACTCTGTCCAGTCATTGATGAAGTCCACAAGTGCTTGGGACTTGATTGTTGTGCGAGGCGTATACTTTAACCTGTGAGGTCCAAGCTCAATGTCCCATTTGGCAACCCGACCAGTTGCTTCCCTATTTTGGATGATATCCCCCAAAGGAGCAGAACTGACCAGAGTGATAGGATGACCCTGAAAATAGTGCTTGAGCTTCCGGCTTGCCATGAAAACTACATACACCAGTTTCTGGCAATGTGGGTACCTCTGCTTGGCCTCAATAAGCACCTCACTGATATAATAAACCGGTCGTTGAACCGGATACTCCTTTCCAGCCTCCTTGTGCTCCACAACAATAGCCATACTAATAGCCCGGGCATTAGCAGCCACATATAACAACAAGGGCTCTTTATCAACAGGAGCAGCAAGGATAGGCGGCTCAGCTAGCTGCCGCTTTAAATTCTGCAAGGCTTCATTGGCAGCATCACTCCAGACGAAATGGTCTGTCTTGTTCATCATCTGATACAGAGGCATTGCCTTTTCTCCCAAATGGCTGATAAACCGGCTCAATGCTGCAATACGACCCGCCAGACGCTGAACATCATTAATACACGCCGGTTTAGCCAGGGACATAATAGCTTTGATCTTCTCCGGATTAGCTTCAATGCCCCTGTTAGACACCAGAAAACCCAAGAGCTTGCCTGCCTATACACTAAAGACACATTTGGCCGGATTAAGCATCATCTTATAAACCCGGAGGTTATCAAAAGTCTCCTTCAAGTCATCTATTAATGTTTCCTCCTATCTGGACTTTACCACAATATCATCCACATAAGCATGAACATTGCACCCAATCTGATTATGAAGACAATTCTGTACACAATGCTGATAAGTCGCTTGGGCACTCTTAAGCCCAAAAGGCATAGATACATAGCAGAAGGCTCCAAAGGGAGTTATAAACGTTGTCTTCTCCTGGTCCTTAACTGCCATTTTGATCTTATGATAACCAGAATAAGCGTCCAGAAAACACAAACGGTCACAACCCGCCGTAGCATCAATGATTTGATCAATACGAGGGAGAGGAAAGGGATCAGCTGGACAGGCCTTGTTCAGATCTGTGTAGTCCACACACATACGCCAAGTGCCGTTCTTCTTAAGTACCAGCACCGGATTAGCTAGCCACTCAGGATGAAAGACCTCCACAATAAACCCTGCTGCCAAAAGCCGGGCTACCTCCTCACCAATAGCCTTGCGCTTTTCTTCATTGAAGCAGTAGAGAAACTGCCTGGCCGGTTTAAACTTAGGATCTACATTACGAGTGTGCTCAGTGAGTTCCCTCGGTACACCTGGCATATCAGAAGGTTTCCATGCGAAGATGTCCCGGTTCTCACGGATAAACTCGATGAGCGCGCTTTCCTATTTCGGATCCAGGTTAGCGCTGATGCTGAACTGCCTGGATGAATCGCCAGGAACAAAATCAACCAGCTTAGTCTCCTCAGCCGATTTAAACTTCAACGCCAGATCATGCTCTGTAGTTGGTTTTTTCAGAGAAGTCATATCTGTCGGATCAACATTGTCCTTATAGAACTTCAGCTCCTCCGTTGCACAAACCGACTCAACATAAGCCGCATCACCTACTTCACATTCCAAAGCGATCTTCCTGCTCCCATGTACTGTGATTGTCCCCTTATTACCTGGCATCTTAAGTTGCAGAAAAACATAACAGGGCCTTGCCATGAACTTAGCATAAGCCGCTCGTCCAAACATGGCATGATATGGACTCTTGATTTTCACCACTTCAAAAGTCAACGTCTCTGATCTTGAATCATGCTCATCTCCAAAATCAACCTCTAGAGCTATCTTGCCAACTGGGTACGCCGATTTACCACGCACCACACCATGAAAAACGGTGTTCGACGGTTTAAGATTTTTATCTGTCAACCCCATGCGATGGAAGGTTTCATAGTAAAGAATATTGATACTGCTTCCTCCATCCATGAGTACCTTGGTGAACTTATACCCCCCAACCTGAGGTGCCACCACTAAGGCCAGATGACCCGGATTATCAACCCGGGGTGGATGATCCTCTCGACTCCATAAAATGGGATGTTCAGACCAGCGCAAGTAACGGGGCACCGCCGGTTCAACGGAGTTCACTGCCCTTTTATGAAGCTTCTAATCGCGCTTACATAAGCTAGTGGTAAAGGCATGATACTGCCCGCTATTCAACTCCTTCGGATTACTCTGATAACCCGATTGTTGTTGCTGCTGACTCCCCTGATGATTATAACTGCCCTGGTTGCCCTGACTGCCTTGATTGCCATGTCCAGTTTGCTTGCCTTGAAATCCTGAACCGGAGCCGCCACCACCATAACCCAGCCCATGAGAATCGCCACCTGAACCGCCGGGCGGTCCATGGTCGTATTGGAAAAGATTCGAATTCTTAAATTCCCGCATTATAAAGCAGTCTTTCCAAAGGTGCGTAGCTGGCCTTTCTTTCGACCCGTGCTTTGGGCAAGGCTGGTTTAACAGGCACTCAAGATTGGGACCTGATCCTCCACCCTGCTGGGGCGGTTTACCCTTATGGCGCTGACCATTATCCTGGGTGTTGGTGTTATCCACAAAGTCCAAGTTATTATCCGCCTTGCGCTTACCGTTGTTCCCATGACCCACCGGGTTTTGCTGCTGCCCCTTGACACTGTCATTCTTCTTTCCCTTGCCCGGCCTTTCATCCTCAGACTCAGGGTCTTTGGTACTATCCGAATTGGCATACTTAACCAGGGCTGCCATAAGAGTTGCCATGTCATTGCAGTGACGCTTGAGCCTTCCCAACTTCAGTTTCAAAGGCGTAAACCAGCAATTGCCTTCGAACATCAAGACTGCCGTATCAACATTGATGCGGTCTGATGAATGCAAAATAGCTGAGACTCGCTTTACCCAATGGGTTGTAGACTCCCCCTCCTCTTGAATAGAGGTGGCTAAGTCCATGATTTACATGGGCTGCTTGCACGTATCTTTGAAATTCTGGATAAACCGGCTTTTTAACTCAGACCATGACCCAACGGAGTTAGCTGGTAAACTTTTCAGCCAGGTACGAGTCGTTCCTTCTAGCATCATGGTGAAGTACTTAGCACATGCCATGTCATCCACATCCAGCATCTCCATCGCCATCTCATAGCTCTCGACCCAGGATTCGGGGGGTAAATCGGTAGTGTAATTGGGCACCTTACTAGGACCCTTGAAATCCTTGGGAAGCCACACATTACGTAAGGCCGGGGTGAGACACGACACCCCCAAAGAACTAAAAACCATACCTGGCTCCACTGAAGTGGTCGGACGAACCGAAGTAAGCTGACGAGTCGTGTATTGCGCTGCAAACTCGGCTTCTCGACGTGCTCGACCGTGATCCACCACATCCTGGGCATTAGCGCCGCCACCCGCCGGGTTATGCCCTCACGGCGGGTTAAGATTTCACGCACTGCTTGATACAGCCGGTTCATCAATATGCCTGCTGTAGCTCCGACTTGGGTGGGGGGTGGAATGAATCCTCTCGCGACTGTATGAATAAGACTGTTGCTGGGTCAAAGCTGTCTGAAGGAGCTCTCTAGCTTGTCGTGTTTCCACTGCTACTGGAGACTCGCCTTTGATCGGGAGAGCTGCCAATCGTGAAGCGGCGGCGACGATGTTATCCAACGGGTTAGAGTAATGACCTGGAGGCGTTGGGACGTGCTGTGATGGGACATTGTTCTACGAGGCGGATCCGTCGCGCGCGGCTGAACCGGTGCCCCCGTTCTAGGTGCCTCCACCCAGTTTACCACTGGCTGGTTGCTGGTTCCTGCCCCTGGCGTGTTGAAGAGATTCCTTCCCTCGTAAACCGGAGGCAGGTGAGACCGGTACCTTCTCCTCATGACATCATTTGATGCGCTCTGATCCAGCATAAGCCGATAAGCCTGTGCCTCTAACTCGGCCCGCTCTGCAGCCATCCTAGTGTTCTGTGCTGCCAGATCTACCTTAGCTTGCGCTATCTGATCCTTCACCTTTGCAATCTTTGCGTCATGCTGATTCTGATCCACCGGATTAACCTCAACCGCCAGCAACGTTGCCAAAGTGTCCAATAAATCGGACAAAACCTGAACCGGTGCTGGCGCGGGGCCTCCTTCCCCAGCGGGTGTTGCAGCTACTGAACCGGTAATCATTGCCATTGCGGTAGAAGAATGCTGCACCGACTGCGTACCAGCCATAAAAATCACAACTTGGCTCGGTGGATCAGAGAGGACCGGAATATTGTCACCATCGGAACCGCCACTAATTTGGCCATCATGCAGCTGATACAACGACTCGGTCTCTCCGGTTGAAGACTCGTCATCAGAGTAAACGGCGGTTTCGCCACCAGATACCGATCTATCCTCAGATTCCGCTCCGTGGATGACTCCCATGAAGGCATGCTTTACGGCAGGCTGAACTTGGGCAGGTCTTGCACGCTGAGCTGTCTCGACGATGTCGGTGCAGATGTCCGGCTCAGGGCCCGGTTCACCGATCTTGCCAATGAAGACGTGTATTCCGCCAAAGGGGACCCGGTACCCGTACTCAATCAAGCAGGCCTCAGGGCCCCAGCCTGCGTCGTCGATGTAGAGCTTGCCGCGACAACTCTTGGTCATCCGGCCCACAACATATCCCTTGAGTCCTTCGAAGCTGCCCTTCAAGATCTCGAAACCATCGTGCGATAGCCCCACGGTGGGCGCCAACTGTCGTGGTTTTGTCACGTCAGATGTCCTAGTGAAAGAACTTAGTCGTGGAGCCATCGCGACGGGTTAGCTTAAAGGGGTTAAAGCGGACAAGGGACGCAAGGAATTATACTGGTTCGGCCCCTTACGATGAAGGTAAAAGCCTACTCCAGTTGTGATGGAATTGCTAGGGTTTCGTTGACCAGGGAGCGAATCCGCTTTGCCTGGCTCTCGAGTTATTGTTTGTTGTCCCTAAACCGCCGCCGGGTCGTCCCTTTATATACACAAGTTGACGCCCGGTGGTTTACAGAATCCCGAGGCCGGCTCATAAACGTGCCCGGCTCGGTTTCTACCTTTCCTTGCCTTACAACATAAGTTACATATCATATGGCAGTTTATATCTACGGGCCCTAATCCACCTTTGGGCCCTAGGCCTTCATGTTAGATCTCCTCTGTAAAGCGCCATACTTCTTGTCTTCATGGGCTTCAAACATGACTAACTCATTGTGGGGATAACCAGGCCCCTCATGGCCGGTTTATACTTAGTAGTAATATCCCCAACAAGCCCTAGTGGAGAGAGACAGGGGCCGACCAAGGTAGGCCGCGCCCCCTCCCCTTGAGTCCGAATAGGACAAGGAGGGGAGGGGGCAGCGCCCCCCTTGCCTTTCCCCTCTCCCACTCCTTCCTTCCCCTCCTAGTGGGACTAGGAAAGGGGAGTCCTACTCCCACTAGGAGGAGGACTCCTCCTCTTGGCGCGCCCTCCTAGGGCCGGCCGACCTCCCCCCTTGCTCCTTTATATACGGGGGCAGGGGGCACCCCATGGACACACAAGTTGATCATTGGTCATTTAGCCGTGTGCAGTGCCCCCTCCACCATAATCCACCTCGGTCATATCGTAGCAGTGCTTAGGCGAAGCCCTGTGTCGGTAGCTTCATCAACACCGTCATCACGCCGTCGTGCTAACGGAAATCTCCCTCGAAGCTCTACTGGATCGTGAGTTCGTGGGACGTCACCGAGCTAAACGTGTGCAGATTGCGGAGGTGCCGTACGTTCGGTACTAGGATCGGTCGATCGTGAAGACGTACGACTACATCAACCGCGTTGTCATAACGCTCCCGCTTACGGTCTACGAGGGTACGTGGACGACACTCTCCCCTCTCGTTGCTATGCATCACCATGATCTTGCGTGTGCGTTGGATTTTTTTGAAATTACTACGTTCCCCAACAGGACACCGCAAGACTCACATATCATCGGAAGGGCATCAAGGTTGATGTAGAGGCCCTTCGTGATCGAATCCCCCTCCGGTAGAGTACCGAAAAAGGCCCCAAGATGGGATCTCACGAGAACAGAAGCTTGCGGCGGCTGAAAAGTATTTTTGGTGTGCCCCCTGGTATACAGGGAATATTTGGGTATTTATGGAGCTGAGGTTAGGGTTAGAGGGGCTACGAGGGGGGGGGGGGGCACAAGCTTGCAGGGCGCCCCCTAGGGCGCGCCTGGTGAGCTTGTGGCCCACCCGTAGCTCTTCTGGCCTCCTCCTGAAGCTTCGTGGGTGTCTTCTTGTCAAAATCTTCAAAAACTTTCGTTCCGTTTGGACTCCGTTTGATATTGATTTTCTGTAGAAGACAAAAACGAGGAAAAACAACAGCTGACACTAGGCACTAGGTTAATAGATTAGTCCCCAAAAATTATATAAAATAGCATAATAATGCATATAAAACATCCAAGATGGATAACACAATAGCATGGAACAATCAAAAATTATAGTTACGTTGGAGACGTATCAGCTACTAACTCACCATGGAGTATAGGTCTGTGCCGATTCTGATAGTATGTCGAGATCAAAATAATAGGTTGGTCATAGAAAAAATGAATCCAAGAAAAGGTAAACCGAAAACAAAACTTAGGGGAAAACAAAAACTAAAAACGCAAACACGAGTCAAATGGGCGAGATGACTTTGTTTATAGTTGATGTTTCCGTAAGATTTGATTTGATTTGGGCATGAGCAGTGGAAGGCAAGGAATATTTGGTTTTAGTTGAGACTTTGTTTAGATTTGATTTGATTGAGTTAATGCATGACGTTGCTTTGGAAAAGTGCCGATTTGGTTGAATTTTGTTTCAGGATGTATCGATTTGGATAGTGTGCCGAGCACAAAATAATAGGTTGTTCATAAAAAAATGAAAACAAAAAACAAATAGAAGAAACAAAAAAAAACGTGTGCATGCGTCAAATGGGCCAGCCAACTTTGATTTTATTTGATGTTTGAGTAAGATTTGATTTGATTTGGGTATGTATAGTGGAGGACAAGGAAAGTTTGGATTGTTTGAGATTTTTTTTAAAATTTATTTGATTGAGTTAATGCATGATATTGTTTTGGAAAAGTGCTAATTTAATTGAGTTAATGCATGCATCAAATGGGCCGGCCCAAATTGGCCACACTTCATTGAAAGGTCTCCTGTCTGATGCTCGCATGCGTAATATAGGGTTTGCCGAGGGGTTAGTAAGAGGTGAGACGAGACTACCAATTCGCCTTTTAGGAGTAGATATTTTTTAAAGATTTGATTTAAATGAGTTAATGCATGACATTATTTTAGGAAAATGCCGATTTGATTGAGTTAATGAATGCGTCAAATAGGCCGGCCCAAATTGGCCGCGCTTCATCGAAAGGTCGCCTATACGACGCTCACAGACGTAATATAGAGTTTGCCGAGAGGTTGGCGGGAGGTGAGGCGAGACTATCAACTTTCCTTTTAGGAGTATAGTTTGTAATATACACGCGATAATAGAGCAACTCCAACCGGACGACCCATTTTCTCTGTCCATATTCGTTTGGGTCCGCACGGACAAAAACGACTGCGCAACGCAGAGACCCATTTTTATTTTGTGTCCATTTTGTGTGCGCGCGGAGCCATTTCCGTCCCAAATTTAAGACACATTTGGGTCCAAGACGGACACAAAGCACACATTTTCTGTCTCCTCGTCTGCATCTGTCCGCTGCATGGGAGTGGTGACCCATCTGTGATCCAAACAAAACAAAGAGGGGCCACCCACCTATCACACCCATCTCTCTCCTCATTTTTGTCTCTCCCCATCCACGCCACTGTGCCTCCACCGCGAGCGCCTCGCCGGCCTCGTCCCGTGGCACGGGAAGAGCTCCATGCGGACGGGTGACGTGTTCACCCGTGGCCTCTGCTTCCTTGACCCCGCTCCTCGCCGCGGTTTCGCCCCACTGCGCCCAGCCGCGCCTGTCGTCGACTCGCCTCGCCGCTCCCAGCTATGCCCGGGCGCGCCCCGCTGCTGCATCCGGGCGCGCCCGGCCTTTCCTCCCCGCGCCCAGCAACGCCCCCCGGCGCCCGCCCTTGATTCGTTGTGGCCTTCTCGCCCGTCCTCGACTCGCCTCGCCCTGGCCTCGCGTCGGCGCGCCCGGCTGTGCCTGGCCCTGCCGCGACTGGCGGGCGCTCGCGGCACCCACGCCGCCGCCCCCCGCGCTCCTGATCGGCGATGGGCCACAAGCAGCCGTTGCTAGCCGTGCATGCACGCGTGGAGCACGGGCGCGAGCGCGTGACCCGAAGCACAGGCAGGCGGGACCCGGAGCGTGCAATGTGGAGCACGGGGGCAGTAGAGGCGAGCTCGCGGGGGCGCGGCCGAGCTGCAGGGCGAGCGTTGGGGGCGTGGTGAGCTGTGGGGCGAGGGGTGGGGCTCGTGCGGCGGGTGCAACGAGCTGCGTCCGAGAGCTCGCGGGCGCATGGGCGGGGCGAGGTGGCGCGGGAGCTCGCCCACCAGGTGTTCGACTGAATGCCGATGTGGACATGCACAAGCGTCTGCCTCCCGTTGGACGCGGGCCGAACTAAACGAGCAGACAGACGATTCAAACTAAGAAAAAAAGAACAAAATGGGGGTCCATTTAAGTCTATTGCGTTGGAGTTGCTCTTATAAATTAATATACAATACCAAAATATATATTTAATAAAGTATAAAAAGTAAGGTGTCACCGCTCCCACCTAACTGCAGTCTCTTTACTGAAATTCTGAAAATATTTCATGTTACAATGGTTGATAACCATGGAAAAGACGATTGTGAGAAATTTCACTGTTACATGAGATATCAGTAATTTTGTCGAGTTTAAATAAAGTTAAATATAATTCTGTAAACATGACTACAACCCATGAAAACGCATAGACGACGACTGATGAGAGAGGGCGGCCGTACGGAAGAGAAAGAGAGAGAGAGACGGCGGTCTGCAGATTCTTTGAGCACACCCGCGACCACGCCTACGCACTGGGTGGCAGGGAAATAAATAGCAGGACCTGCCCACACTACGCACACTAGACGGAACACACTCTTCGTCTCTGCCCAACACCCCCTCGTCCCCGTCCCTTTTCTCGTTCTTCGTCTTCCATCCTCGAGCCATTTCCATTTGCGCCGAGTGAGCGCTAATTTTGGGCCGTTTCTATATTAAGCACGGCAAAATATCGTTTCCGTCCCCGACGACTATATAATTCCCGCGGAGGCGGTCACCGACTCACCGTAATACCAGTGCTTCACGAGCTCCCTGGGTCTGGGTGGGGAGGTTGACCAGGGCACCTCCCGGATCCTGAATTAAGGCCACCGTTCGTTTCCCCTCCCATCCCTCCCTTCCCCTCCCTTGCATTTAGCCTCTCACCGTTGTGGCGCGAGCCGCGGGCCATTTCCCAACCGTCGTTCCGGTGGTGGCCGGGCGCCAGGTTGCGGTGAGTGACTCATGGGCATCCAGGTCGCGGCCCCCTCCTCCCCGTCCTCTCTGGGCGGCGGCTGCGTGAGGCTGTCGAGGGCCCAGTCGTCGTCGTCGCTGGCGACCTGGAGCGCCGGCATCGCCCGCCGGCGCGCCGGGCACGCGATGGTGACGCGCGCCCTCAGCGCCAGCATCGACAGCGTCGGCAGCCACGGCGGGGATGACGAGGAGTTCCTCAGGAGGATCCAGGAGCTCGCCGTCGGGCTGCACCCGGGCGCCGGCGGCTGCGGCTGGCCGGCCAGCGTGGAGCGGAGCGCCAGCAGCGTCGGGCTGCCGCTGTCGCTCAGGATGCTCAAGCGCAAGAAACGGCAGCAGGGCCAGCGCGGCCGGTGGGACGAGCGGCTGCTCGACCGCGCCGGCGAGTCCGGCTCCGGCCGCGGCGCTGTGGGGCGGGCGTTCTCCTCCATGGTGCTCATCATCCGGGAGCTCCAGAGCTTCGCGCTGCAGATGCGGCAGACGCTCTTCTACGAGGACATGCAGAGCGTGCTGGCGCGCGTCCACGCCGAGATGGACGCCTCCTTCGTCTGGCTCTTCCAGCACATCTTCGCCGGCACCCCCGCCCTCATGGTCTCCGTCATGCTCCTCCTCGCCAACTTCACCGTCTACTCCATGGGCGACAACATCGCGATGGCCGCCAACCTCCCGCCTCCCCAGCCCACCGTGGCGGCCGTCGCAATGCTCGACGCCCAGCACGCGGAGCAGTCCCGTCCCGATCAGCGGTTCGACAGCGTGTCGCTCAACATGTTCTCCATTGGCCGCACGGCCTCAGTGGACGGGAACAGCGGCGGCGGCGGCAAGGCTCCGCCGGTCGCCGGGGCCACCGGCGACGATCGCTCGGACGAATCCTCGTACCGGCAAAGCGGCGCGGTGCTTCCACAGGACGAGTCACAGGCGACGCCGGTGGGGGCGGCCGCGGAGGACACGGAGGACGAGCTCATCATCTGGAAAAGGATAGCCGACGAGGCGACGAGAATGCAGGCGAGCGTGCGCGTGGAGGCGCTGATGGACCCGGACATCCTGGCGCAGCTCGTCGCGCCGGTGGAGGCGAAGATGGACACGGAGGACCTGGCCGACCACGCGAAGACGGAGCAGAGATACGCGATGGCCGTGTCCGAGGAGCCGAGCAACGCGCTGCTGCTCGCCAACTTCGCGCAGTTCCTGTACCTGGTGCAGCGCGATCACGACCGGTACGTGCCCCGCCATGGCGCCACCAAACTGTTCGACACAATGTCATCGTCTTTTCACCGTCGCTGACGGGCGGTGGTTTTTCCTGATCGCAGGGCGGAGCATTACTTCAAGCGGGCGGTGCGCGCGGAGCAGCCGGCGGACGCGGAGACGCTGGGGTGGTACGCTACGTTCCTGTGGAAGGCGCGCAACGACCTGGCGGCCGCGGAGGAGACGTTCCAGGAGGCCATTGCCGCCGAGCCCAGCAACGGGCACCACGCGGCGGCCTACGCGCACTTCCTGTGGAACACGGGCGGCGAGGACACATGCTACCCCCTCGACTGACGCGCGCGCCCGCCGGCCGGCCTCCGAGATCCAGCAGCACACCACGTCGATACGTCCCAGAACACGAAGAAAAAGAGTATAGTAGGAAGAGAGAGAGGATTTTTTTACTCCACCACCGCAAGAAGTCCACGCACTTCTCTCCCCATGTGCTTGGCCAACCACGAAGCAAATACTAGTACGTACTACGCTTGCAAGTGCAGCTCATACATTCACACGGCATCACAGTCCAAGAATCTCTCGTTTTACTTTGGCTTCTTTACGGGGTGCAATGGCCGGTGACGTCGGTGCATGCCGCGATGAATGGTCGGCGGCTGGCTTCCTCTTCCCCTTTCTGGAAATCCGGCGAGTGGGGGCAGTTGGCCGGAGACGGCGGGAGGGCGGCGAGGGTGTGGTAGATCGGGCTCGCGGCTCCACGGGTTTGTCGGTTGCGCTCGGCCATGGGTTCGCCTAGCAGCCGTACGTGTCCGTTCCGCTGGTGTCGCGTGTCACTCTATCTCCATGGCCGTGGATGCTTGCGGAGTCACGGTCTGGTGGAAAGTGGTGATGTGAGGCTACTCTGTCGTACTATAGATATGGTAAAGTAGAGGGAATCCGCTCCAGTATACAGCAGCAATTTGGCCGTATGTAACTGTGCGCATGAACAAGCAATGAGAATATCTCCAGTTCTCCCCTGAAAAATCCTGCATCAAGCAACAAGCATCTCTCTGTGTCCAGATGTGAAGGAATAGGATGCGTCAGCATGAATTTCATATCGAGGAATGATTCTTCTGAAGGCTCATTTTCCTAGAGAAATGGCTGAATCAGATAGATCTACTTCAGTAATCTGCGTTTCAATCCATTATCTTAATATAATAGCTAATGTACGGGAGCTGCTCGACTTTTAGCTTAATTTCTATGTCTGCTGCTGGCTTTTCAGGTGTCTTTAGTCAGTATATATAATACGCCATGTTCCATACTCTATTGTACTGACCTTTGAAAAGTTGGTTGTCCTTATGAACCTGTTTTTGAATTTCGATTAGCTAATTTTCTCGTTGATTGGAAATCCCATCTCTTAGGAGCTAAGCGAACCATGTCATATTTAAGGTGCAAGTGAGCCTTTAGTACAAGCAGCAGCATGATGCTGCATAGATAACTAAAAGGCAATAAAATTGCAAATATCAGACCCTCGAGCGCACATTCTTTCACAAAGTTTGTTAAGTAAGCACAAGAGGGGAGATCGCCTGAATGCATCAAACTGAAAGCCAAAATGCTTTCCTGGCCACCAGGCAAATTTATGAACTGACGGTGTATATTTGCAAGGTGTGATTTTCCTGACGGCATTTGCAAGCTGTACATGCCAAGAGCTGGAGGCGTACGTCTAATGGAGCTTCAAACATTGGTTAAAGTTATCCATTGCTGTTACAGTGCTTATGAACTGATCATGTATATGTATATCGGGAGAACATTATTATGTTTTTTTAATAAAGACGCCCCCCCCCCCCCCCCCCCCTGATTTCATTTCATAGAAATCACGTAAATACTAAAGACAAGAGAGTAGCCAAAGAGCTAGATATCCCAAGTGCCCTACATCAACCAGGTCAACAGCACACGTGAGCTCTGAGAGCTACCGAATTGCCATCACGAGGCAACCAGGAAAATGAAAAACGTTTGAGACACCGCTATACAGAAGCTATTACAAGTTTAAGTAGACATCTAACTACCATGGAGCAAGTTTTCAAACTAAGCCTGCTAAAAGAGAAGGAGGAATCAACACACGTAGATACCCCCTCCATTTACTAATACAAGGCCACTTCGTTTTTCGTGTCAATTTTGATTTAAATTTTTGCCATTTTAGTAAAAAAAACATGGGTTAAATGTCATCAAAATATGTTATCAAAAAGTGCTTTGAAAATTGCATCCAGTGGTATACTTTTTGTGACATATAACTGGCATTTTATTGATAAAATGATGGTCAAAGTTAGACATAAAAATATGAAATGTCCTTGTATTAATAGAAGCAGGGAGTAGCATCAGACGTTTGCAGATTTTTCTTCTTTTTCTTCTGCTCTGTGAAGTCAACTTCACGCTGTGCCTGCTACATTATGATTTTTCTTCTTTTTCTTCTACTGTACTACATCTTCTCCAAAGATAGAGCTTCATTGGATCCGAAGCACGTCAAAACGCCATCCTTGGACCACCTTAAAGACTTGTCATTTCTAGGATTTTTACCACCCACGTCAACCTTCTTTTATTTTTCTGTTTTGTCTGCAAAATATTCCAATCATTCAGCCATCTAGCAATCATATTTATGGGGACACAATGGTTAGTGATTTTCTTGTTATAAAATAGTGCCATTCCTAATCTTCCAAATGGTCTAGAAAACCACATAAATCCCAGCAAATGCCAAGTATTTTCCATCAGCGTGGAAATTTTATATCCAAGGTCCAAGCAAAGCTTACATTACCATGTATATCAAGCAAGTTAAAAACACACTTTACAATGTTCCAGAGTATCCTAAGGAGATGCCATTTCAAAAAAAGATGATCAATAGATTCATCTAATCAACAAAAGGCAAGCTTTGCTGCCAACCTAGCCCCCCCCCCCCCCCCCGCCCGATCAATTGTCCTTTGTCAGGATGTTGTTTTGCAAAACTAACCACATAAAGATTTTAATCCTTTGAGGAATTTTAGTTTTCCACATAAATCTGTGAAAATCTAACACCATTTTCTGTTAAGTTTCTATAATATGACTAAATAGTATAGCCACCATTTTTTTGTTGAAGTCCATTTTATAGTGTCCCTCTTATCATTGAGAGCAGCTGCAGAACATACATCCTTTATATGATTCTACAATTCAAAGGGATCTCCTAGGATAGTTCTACTGAACTGGATTTGGTCAATCCCTTTCCTAAAAACATCAACAACGCGTGTGTTTTTATCAAAACGTCAACCTAGGGAAGTTGAGTTGAAGTGGTTTATCCCCTAGCTGTCAATCTTCCCAAAACCTATCCTTTTTTCCATTGCCAACAGAGAGCTTACAAAGGGAAAAGAAATGATTTCTGAATTTTAACATGCCTTTCCAGAATTGTGAGTCCCCTATTCTAGGTTTAATCCCAGCAAGAAATTGGTTTATTTGATATTTCCTCTGTGAGAATTTCTTCCCATAAGTCCTTAGTGTTATACATTTTCACCACAATTTACACAACTAAGCCTGGATCGTGATAGCTAAACTTTGGATGCCTGGACCTCCTAAACCTGTAGGTCTACACACCTTAGACCACATAACCAGATAATATTTCCTTTTCTTTTCTTCTTCTTGCCAGAGTATTCTAGCTCAGAAGAAATACATCCTTTTATTTACCCATACTGGCAACCCATAAAAGGACATCATGAGGTTAGGTATGCCAATAAGAGATGATCGAATCAAAGTAACTCTACTGCCACTTGGCAGAAACTTGCCTTGCCAAGTGCTACATTTATTTTCCATCCTATCCTCAATTTTGTTAGTGTTTGTTTCTAATTCTTTTCTCATCTACATGCATTCCTAAACATTTCAGAGAATGGCTTCCAATGGGACAAGTGAATATATCAACAAAATTAGCTGCTTTATCTCTTGCTTCCCTAAACAGAAACCACCTACTCCTATGGAAACTAATTTTGAGCCTAGACATAATGGGAAGTGAATATATCAACAAAATTATCTTCTTTATCTCTTGCTTCCCTAAACAGAAACTACCTACTCTTATGGAAACTAATTTTTGAGCCCAGACATTTGTTTGAATAAACATAGTATAAATTTCAGGTTTTGAGCACTATCATAATCATCCTCTAATTTAAAATGGTATCATCTGCATACTGCAACATATTAAGACCATTTTTAGTATATTCTGACAACACCACTTTAATCAAACCAGACGCCTGACATTATTCATTAGGATGGCTAGAGAATCATTGGCTAGATCAAACATTAAGGGGGATAAAGCACCCCCCGTCTCAAGCCCTTATGAGTAGGAAAGGCCCAATATGGTCACTTACTTTAATACGTATATATTGCCCGCCCCCAAGTAGTTGACATGACCCAATCAATCCATGAAAGTGCGTTGTATCGACTAGAGGGGGGGGTGAATAGGCGATTTTTATGAACGTCTTCAAAACGTGGGAGTTATGAAGACAAACAGTGAAGATTATGCCTATCACTATGCAGCGAAAGTTAGATTACACTAGGCCAGCCATGGTCAAGTATTCAATAGAGTGAAAGCACAATGACAAACAGCTGCAGTGTAATAAGGATCAGGTAGGAAGAAGTTATGAAGCCAAACAGATCATACATTCACGTTGCGAAGACAAAAGATAGAGCAGGCATGCAATGGCTTCACAATGAGTAACAGTAAGAAAAGGAAGTGAAGATGAAACCAGTGACTCGTTGAAGACAATGATGTGTTGGACCAGTTCCAGTTGCTGTGACAACTGTACGTCTGGTTGGAGCGGCTAGGTATTTAAACCTTAGGACACACAGTCCCGGACACCCAGTCCTGAACACGCAGCTCAGGACAACCA
This sequence comes from Triticum urartu, assembly GCF_003073215.2. Lineage (NCBI taxonomy): Eukaryota > Viridiplantae > Streptophyta > Magnoliopsida > Poales > Poaceae > Triticum > Triticum urartu. The sequence goes on from NC_053024.1 coordinate 613,781,237, forward strand.
AGTCCTCACCGTATTCTCCTTGAGCTAAGGTCACAAGTCCTCGCCCAATTACTCTGGTAAGTCTTCAAGGTAGACTCCCAAACCTTCACAGACTTCGTTCACTGGCAATCCACAATGTCTCTTGGGATGCTCTGAACGCGACGCCTAACCGTCTGGAGGATTCACAGTCCTCAAGTGTAATAAGTCTTCAGATCACACAGACAAGAAGACTTAAGTGATGCCCAATTTACTCTGGCTCTGGGTGGTAGGGCTTTTCTCCTCGCTAGGAATTTTCTCTCAAAGGCTTCGAGGTGGGTTGCTCTCAAACGACAAAAAGCCCGTGCACTGATGAGCAGCCAACCATTTTATGGTTGTAGGGGTGGGCTATTATAGCCACTTGGCAACCCGACCTGATTTGTCCGAAATGACCCTGGGTCACTAAGGAACTGACACGTGTCTCAACGGTCAGATTTCAAACTCTCATGGCAACTTTACTTGGGCTACAAGCAAAGCTGACTTGTCCGGCTCTGGACAAGATTCGCTCTCATTGTCTTCACTCGAAGACATAGGTTTTTGGTTTAGGCATCACTTCAGTCATTCTGACTGGTTCTCTTGGACCCCACTAAACAGTACGGTGGTTCCTATGACTCAACACAAAAGAAAAAGAACTACCAAAGATCTAAGTCTTCGAGCTCCATAGGCTTCATAACGTGTCTTCTTTTGTCATAGTCTTCAAAGTGAATATCTTCATATACCACCTTTGACTTCAATGTCTTCATACATTTTTGGGGGTCATCTCTGGTAGTAAAACCGAATCAATGAGGGACTTCTACCTGTGTTATCCTGCAATTCTCACGAACACATTAGTCCCTCAACTAGCTTTGTCGTCAATACTCCAAAACCAACTAGGGGTGGCACTAGATGCACTTACAATCTCCCCCTTTTTGGTGATTGATGACAAACTAGTTGAAGTTTTCAACGGGAATATAGTCTGTGAAATTGTAAAGGATAAGGAATTGTCTTCATAAGTTGCAAGGGCTCTCCCTGAAGATGTGCATATAAGTTGATTTGCTTTTGGAATGCAAATGCACATGGCAGGTTGTACTTTAGGAGATCCACTTCAGCTTATGATGACAATCCACTATGATGACATGCATAATGGAAAATGGACGTCTGCAGAATGAGATAAGTGCGGAATTTATCGTCGCACATGCGGAATTTATCTTCACAAACAGGGTGGCAAACGAGTAGCAGACGACCATCAAGTTTTAGTGTTACAACTCAAAGAACCAAATGAAGCAAAAATGAGAGTTGTAAGCATGAAGCAAAATATAGCAAAACATAAAGCACCCGCCCATATGGACCCGCTTGAAGACTATCAACCCATATGCTTCTCCCCTTTTGTCGCAAGGACCAAAAATGTTTGAAGACATAGAGTGTCTACTCGTTCCCAGGAGCAGCAGGGTCGTTGGAGGTGTTTGGCGGTGCAGACGAGCTTGGAGGTGCTGAAGCAGGTGGCGGTGATGTAGCATCATCTTCTTCATCAATGATTCTGGCAGTGACTGTGGCAGCAGATGAAGAAAACTCAGAGTCTTCAAGTGATGGTGTGTTGCGCATCACAGCCCTTCTAGGAGGTGTGGTGTCAAACTTGAATCGCTCTGTGAAGCCATCCTCTTCAAGTTCAGCTTCAGTACATAGCATTGAGAGCCCTTTCCAGGTACGACGACAGGTTTCATGAGTGACAAAAGCATTCTTGGTGGCAAGATTTCGAAGACGATTAACATCCACCAAGAGGCTTTTCATCTGACGCTTTAGCCAGTCATGATGCCTATCTTGTTTTTGATGAAGGGCCACAAGAAGCTCTCGGTCAGTGAGAACACGAGTGCGCTTCTTGGGTCTTGAAGCAGTTGCACTATCAGTGGCTTTAGTTGAAGCAGGGTGTGGCGCACGTGTAGTGCCAGCCAAAGGATACACCCTGGAGATGGCTTCAACACCTTCATCATTCTGAGTGAAGCTCTGGTGTTCTGCATTCTGAAGACTCAACGGTTTCTTGGCAGGCTCAGGATATATAGCTTCAGAAGAGGTATCCACATCTGGCAAGAAGATCCGATGGTTTCAGGCTGAGGGCTGATACAAGATCGCAGAGTGCATTTTGATCAGCTTCATCACCCAAGGAGCATAGAATTTCAAACCAAATAAATCTGAGCCTGACGCTGCAAGTTGGCGTATGAAGAAATCCTGAGCGTTGAAGCATTTTCCATGAAGGATACAGAATATCATAGTCTTCATTGCACCCTCGATCTTGGCATTTGGAGAGTGTCCCTTAATGGGCCAGAGAGTCTGCCGGATGATGTGATATATGGTCCTGGGCAGGAACTCAAGGTCTTCAACGAAGAACTCAGTTGGATAGGGTGCATCATGGGGCAATGGCTTCATCATTGAGAGCATCAGACTCATATTTGGTTCAGGCCTCTGGAATATGCTCTCAATAGCTTCAACATGTAGTTGACAGCCTTCCTCGAAGAATTTGCCAGGAGTGGGCAGACCGGTGAGCTCAATGATATCAAATGCATTGGCTTCATGATGGACATTGCCGGTCATCCATTCCAGGACCCAAGTCTTCGGATCTCTGTTGTATCCTTTAATATGGAGGGTGGCATAGAACTGAAGCAGAAGCTCTTCATTCCAGTGCTCTTCATCAGTGACAAACTGCAGCAGACCCACTTGCTTAAAGCAATCCAAAGCTTCCTCTAGGCAGGGCAGACCAGCAATGGCTTCAACCTCAAGGCGCTTGTGCGGGAAGATGCGACCTTGGTTGTATAGGATGCATGAATAGTAGCTGCGCTGAGGATAGCTCCAGAACCTATCTGATGAAATCCTTTCCCTTGAATAGGGGTTCTTAGAGCTGTTGAAAAATGTATTGTCTGCCTTGAAGCTATTGATGTCAAAGGAGCCAGGTGCTGATGCAGGACCTGGGAACCTTGGCAGCCTTGGGACTGGCTTCTGGACATGAGGCCTGTGCTCAACATGGTAATCAAATTGAGGACCTGCAGCAGATTCAGGAACAGAAGTGTCATGATCAGTAGCTTCGCTGTCTGCTGAAGCTTTTGGTGTGGAGAGCTCCACATTGGCTTCAGATGAATGCCATAGTCCTTGAGTGTTTGCTTCATCCACAGAAGCTGAGCGCAGCAAGATCCAGCAGCAATGTATTCAGATTCAGCAGTGGAGAGAGAAACACAGTTCTGCTTCTTTGAAGACCAACATACAAGTGATCGTCCCAGAAAGTGACATGTGCCTGATGTAGACTTGCGATCAACTTTGTCACCAGCATAATCAGCATCCGAAAATCCAACCAAATCAAACTCTGAGCCCTTGGGATACCATAATCCTAGAGTTGGGGTGTGAGCCAAATATCGAAGAATTCGCTTCACAGCTAAGTGATGCGACTCCTTTGGTGCCGCTTGAAATCGAGCACACATGCAAACACTAAGCATAATATCTGGCCTAGATGCACATAAATAAAGCAAAGAACCAATCATGGAGCGGTATACCTTTTGATCGAACTCTTTACCATTATCGTCAGGACCCAGATGATGTTTGGCTGGCATTGGTGTTGTGAAGCCTTTGCAGTCTTGCATACCGAACTTCTTCAGGCAATCTTTGAGATACTTCTCTTGAGATATGAAGATGCCATTGCGTTGTTGTCGTATTTGAAGACCAAGGAAGAACTTCAGCTCCCCCATCATGGACATCTGATATTGCTCTTGCATCATATATCCAAACTCTTCACTATACTTCTGATTGGTGCAGCCGAAGATAATGTCATCCACATATATTTGGCACACAAACAGTTCACCATCATATGTCTTCGTGAAAAGAGTGGGATCCAGGGAGCCAGGTATGAAGCCTTTGCTCTTCAGGAAGTATTTGACTGTGTCATACCAGGCCCTAGGGGCTTGTTTGAGGCCATACAGTGCCTTGTTGAGCTTGTATACCATGTCAGGATGTTTTGGATTTTCAAAGCCAGGCGGTTGTGCAACATACACTTCTTCTTCAATCTTGCCATTGAGAAAGGCACTTTTCACATCCATTTGATATAGAAGTATGTTATAATGATTTGCATAGGCCAGCAGTATGCGTATGGCTTCAAGCCTTGCCACAGGAGCGAATGTTTCATCGAAGTCAATGCCCTCCACTTGAGTATATCCTTGAGCAACGAGACGAGCTTTGTTTCTGACAACTTGACCATGCTCATCTTGCTTGTTGCGGTATATCCATTTGGTGCCTATTATGTTGTGCTTCCGTGAATCAGGACGCTTGACCAGTTCCCATACATTATTCAGCTCAAACTGTTGAAGCTCTTCTTGCATAGCTTGAATCCATTCAGGTTCCATGAAGGCTTCTTCTACTTTCTTGGGTTCTGATATTGATACGAATGCGAAGTGCCCACAAAAATTTGCTAGATGAGTTGCCCTTGAACGAGTGAGTGGACCAGGTGCATTGATGCTGTCAATTATTCTGTCAATCTGCACTTCATTGGCAACACGAGGATGTACAGGGCGAAGACTTTGCTCTTGCTGATCTGTGTTGTTGTTGGGAGGAATGTCTTCAAGCTGAGCATTGTCTTCATGTTGATCAGGTGCTGAGATGATAAGTTCTTATTCAGGATGAGCTTCAGAAGGCATAATCTCTCCAGTTCCCATAAGCTTGATTGATTCACTAGCTGGAACTTCATCTAGCACATTTGGCAGTTGCTCTCTTTGTGAACCATTTGTCTCATCGAACCGCACATCCACTGTTTCAACTATTTTGTAATGAAAGAGATTGAAGACTCTGTAGGAGTGCGAATCCTTTCCATATCCAAGCATAAAGCCCTCATGTGCTTTTGGTGCAAACTTTGAGGTGTGGTGTGGGTCCTTGATCCAGCACCTTGCGCCAAATACTCTGAAGTAACTGACATTTGGCTTCTTGCCAGTTAGGAGTTCATACGATGTCTTGTTCAGAAGCTTGTGAAGATAAACACCATTGATTGTATGGCATGCAGTGTCAATGGCTTCAGTCCAGAATTTTCTTGGAGTCTTGTATTCATCTAGCATTGTTCTGGCCATCTCAACGAGTGTTCTGTTCTTGCGTTCGACGATGCCATTCTGCTGTGGCGTGTACGGAGCTGAGAATTCATGTGTGATGCCCAAGGTATCAAGATATGTATCAAGTCCAGTGTTCTTGAATTCAGTGCCATTGTCACTTCTGATGTGCTTTATCTTGGCACCAAAATTGTTCATAGCTCGATTGGCGAATCATCTGAAGACATCCTGCACTTCAGTCTTGTAAAGGATTATGTGCACCCAAGTATATCTTGAGTAATCATCAACAATGACGAAGCCATAGAGGCAAGCAGTAGTAGTAAAAGTTGAGTAGTGAGTGGGACCAAAAAGATCCATGTGGAGCAGTTCGAAGGGTTGTGTAGTAGTCATGATTGTCTTCGAAGGATGTTTTGCCCTTGTCATCTTCCCTGCTTCACAGGCACCGCATAAGTGATCTTTCTTGAACTTGACGCCCTCGATGCCTATGACATGCTTCTTCTTCGCAAGGGTGTGGAGGTTCCTCATGCCATCATGCCCAAGCCTTCGATGCCAAAGCCAGCATTCTGAAGCTTTTGCAAGAAGACATACTGCAAGTTGTGGCCCTGCTGAGAAATCTACCACATACAAATCATCTTTCCTATACCCTTCAAACACTAGAGACTTGTCAGATTCCATTAGTACTAGGCAACGATATTTTCCAAACGTTACGATCATGTTCAAATCGCAAAGCATTGAGACAGACATTAAGTTGAAGCCAAGGGATTCAACAAGCATGACTTTATCCATGTGTTGATCCTTTGAGATTGCAACTCTACCTAGACCCAATACCTGACTTTTACCAGTGTCAGCAAATGTGATGTGGCTCTTGTCGGATGGACGTAAGCTTGAGTCCATAAGAAGGCTTCTTTTGCCAGTCATGTGATTTGTACACCCACTGTCAATAATCCATTCTGAAGACTTTGAAGTCGCTGGTGTCGTACCCTACAGTGCAGTTAGGGGGATAGGCTTCACGAAGAGAATTGTGAAGCAAAAACATTTGACGAACCAGTGGGTTATGAAAACTTAGATCCAGATTAGGACTAATAGGGAAAGTAGCATGCGATTCAGGAACGAAGTACATAATGATGCCATTCGGGCATTTTATCTTGCGCCCTACAAGATTTTTAAGGTCCCCAGCAATAGCGTCAGAAGATTTTGTTTTTCTGCTGGAGACCTTTCCCTGCAAAAGAGAGTTAAGCTTTCTTAACCACCCACATCTTCAAGGGTGGCTTAGAAGCAATAAGTCTAAGTGCAGCATCTGAGAATTTTGGCTTTGAAGCCTTAGCAAACAGTCTTGCAGGTGGACAATAATACTCATGAGAATAAGCAGAATAATTTTTGGTCATATGAACATGACGGTTCGATGAACCGCTCTCATATTCATATGCCTGAGTATGGTTTCCCTGCAAAACATTTGTGTTAGTGTGACTCAGGTGAGTCCTTTGTTTGTATGAAGCCTTTGGACCGTATGAAGCCTTTGGTCTGAGGTTTGTCTTCTTCAAGTGAGGTGTCATGAAGACATTCACAGGAAGATTTTCCAGACACTTTTTCGGAGCCCAGATCTTCTTCATAGGCGGTCCATTCCTGCAGTTAGTACCAATGTACCTGGCAAACACTTCACCATTCTGATTCTTAAACAGTTTATAGTTTACATCAAAGGATTCATCAATGATAATGGGGTTAGCACAAGTGAAGCCAGATAAATTGGATGGTTCTGCTGAAAGTTTCTTTGCAGCAAACCATGTGGTTTTGGGGTACTGCTCAGGTTTCCAGTAAGAGCCATCTGCATTCATTTTCCTTACGAACCCAACACCCTCTTTCCTAGGGTTTCGGTTCAGAATCTGCTTATTGAGGACATCACATAATGTCTGATGTCCTTTAAGACTTTTGTACATCCCTGTTTCAAGCAATGTCTTCAACCTAGCATTTTCATCAGCAATAGCTGTGGTATCCTCAGCAGAGGGGTTAGTTACCACATCAACAGTTGAAGATATTGCAACAGCAGTAGCAGTGGAACATTCAGCAACAGAAGTAGCATTATCACGCTCAATGCATTTAAGACATGGTGGTTCAAATCCTTCCTGAGCGGAACTGATCTGTTCGGCGCGAAGTGACTCGTTTTCCTTTTGAAGATCTTCATGAGCCGCTCTCAATTTCTCAAGTTCTTGCTTCCTTTGAAGATAATCATAGGAAAGCTTTTCATGAGTTGTTGAGAGAGTATCAAGACGATCTTCAAGTTCCTGATACTTAACGTGAAGATTTTTTATGTCTTCAATTAAGGATTCAGATCGAGTCATTTCAGCACCCAACAGATCATCGCTTCTATCTAACAGTTTTTGAATATGTTCCATAGCTTTCTGTTGTTTAGTTGCAATTTTAGCAAGTGTTTTGTAGCTGGGTTTTGAATCACAGTCAGAGTCATCGTCACTAGATGTTTGATAGCGAGTAGTGCGTGTGTTTACCTTGGCACCGCGTGCCATGAAGCAGTAGGTAGGAGTGGAGTCGTTCTTGTCATTTGCATTGGTGTCGGTGATGCAGTCATTGTCTTCAGTGTTGAGATGGACTTGGCGACGTATGCTGTAGCCAGACTCGCAATGCGAGAATCAGACTCCTCCTCAGACTCCACCTCTGCCTCCTCAGAAGCGGACTCCTCCTCTGAATCCATTTCCTTGCCAACAAACGCACGTGCCTTGCCAGATGAGCTCTTCTTGTGTGATGAAGACTTTGAGGAAGACTTGGAAGAAGACTTTGAGTATTTCTTCTTCTTCTTGTCGTCAGACTCATATTCCTTACTCTTCTTCTTCCTTCTGTTCTCATTGTCCCACTGTGGACACTCAGAGATGAAGTGTCCAGTTTTCTTGCACTTGTGACATGTTTTCTTCTTGTAGTCATGAGCAGAAGCTTCATCATTCCTTGAGCTTGATCGTGAAGATTTTCTGAAGCCTTTCTTCTTAGTGAATTTTTGGAACTTCTTCACTAGCATTGCAAGTTCCCTTCCAATGTCTTCAGGATCATCAGAACTGCTGTCAGATTCTTCTTCAGATGAGGAAACCGTTTTTGCCTTCAAGGCACGAGTTCGCCCATAGTTTGGACCGTAGATATCTCTTTTCTCAGAAAGCTGAAACTCATGTGTGTTGAGCCTCTCAAGTATGTCAGACGGATCGAGTGTCTTGAAATTAGGACGTTCTTGAATCATCAGGGCTAGGATGTCAAATGAACTATCAAGTGATCTCAGCAGCGTCTTGACGATTTCATGTTTGGTGATTTCAGTGGCGCCGAGGGATTGAAGCTCATTTGTGATGTCAGTGAGCCGGTCAAATGTGTGCTGGACATTCTCATTGTCATTTCGCTTGAAGCGGTTGAAGAGGTTGCGAAGAACACTGATTCTTTGATCTCTCTGGGTTGATATGCCTTCATTGACCTTGGAGAGCCAGTCCCAGACCAGCTTGGATGTCTTCAAGGCACTCACACGGCCATACTGTCCTTTTGTCAGATGACCACAGATGATATTTTTGGCAGTAGAGTCCAGTTGAGTGAACTTCTTGACATCAGCAGTAGTGACACCTTCTCCAGCCTTGGGAACGCCGTTCTCGACGACATACCATAGGTCGACGTCAATGGCTTCAAGATGCATGCGCCTCTTATTCTTCCAGTAGGGATATTCAGTTCCATCGAAGACGGGACATGCAGCGGAGACTTTGATTATCCCTGCAGTCGACATAGCTAAAACTCTAGGTGGTTAAACCGAATCACACAGAACAAGGGAGCACCTTGCTCTGATACCAATTGAAACTGCGTTATATCGACTAGAGGGGGGGTGAATAGGCGATTTTTATGAATGTCTTCAAAACGTGGGAGTTATGAAGACAAACAGTGAAGATTATGCCTATCACTATGCAGCGGAAGTTAGATTACACTAGGCCAGCCATGGTCAAGTATTCAATAGAGTGAAAGCACAATGACAAACAGCTGCAGTGTAATAAGGATCAGGTAGGAAGAAGTTATGAAGCCAAACAGATCATACATTCACGTTGCGAAGACAAAAGATAGAGCAGGCATGCAATGGCTTCACAATGAGTAACAGTAAGAAAAGGAAGTGAAGATGAAACCAGTGACTCGTTGAAGACAATGATGTGTTGGACCAGTTCCAGTTGCTGTGACAACTGTACGTCTGGTTGGAGCGGCTAGGTATTTAAACCTTAGGACACACAGTCCCGGACACCCAGTCCTGAACACGCAGCTCAGGACACCAAGTCCTCACCGTATTCTCCTTGAGCTAAGGTCACAAAGTCCTCGCCCAATCACTCTGGTAAGTCTTCAAGGTAGACTCCCAAACCTTCACAGACTTCGTTCACTGGCAATCCACAATGTCTCTTGGATGCTCTGAACGCGACGCCTAACCGTCTGGAGGATTCACAGTCCTCAAGTGTAATAAGTCTTCAGATCACACAGACAAGAAGACTTAAGTGATGCCCAATTTACTCTGGCTCTGGGTGGTTAGGGCTTTTCTCCTCGCTGCGAATTTTTCTCTCAAAGGCTTCGAGGTGGGTTGCTCTCAAACGACAAAAGCCGTGCACTGAATTTTGAGCAGCCAGCCGTTTATGGTTGTAGGGGGTGGGCTATTTATAGCCACTTGGCAACCCGACCTGATTTGTCCGAAATGACCCTGGGTCACTAAGGAACTGACACGTGTCTCAACGGTCAGATTTCAAACTCTCATGGCAACTTTACTTGGGCTACAAGCAAAGCTGACTTGTCCGGCTCTGGACAAGATTCGCTCTCATTGTCTTCACTCGAAGACATAGGTTTTTGGTTTAGGCATCACTTCAGTCATTCTGACTGGTTCTCTTGGACCCCACTAAACAGTACGGTGGTTCCTATGACTCAACACAAAAGAAAAAGAACTACCAAAGATCTAAGTCTTCGAGCTCCATAGGCTTCATAACGTGTCTTCTTTTGTCATAGTCTTCAAAGTGAATATCTTCATATACCACCTTTGACTTCAATGTCTTCATACATTTTTGGGGGTCATCTCTGGTAGTAAAACTGAATCAATGAGGGACTTCTACCTGTGTTATCCTGCAATTCTCACGAACACATTAGTCCCTCAACTAGCTTTGTCGTCAATACTCCAAAACCAACTAGGGGTGGCACTAGATGCACTTACAATCCATTTATCAAGGAACCCTTTCAACTTAAGCATCTGCTAAACAAAAGACCATTGTATCTTATCATAAGCTTTTTCAGAAGCCACCTTAAAGATAAAGGCACTCTGTTTTTTAGCATGAATACTGTTTAGAGCATGTAGAAACATCATACCCTCCATAATATATCTCCCTTTTACAAAAAAATGTTTGAATGGAAAAAGTCACCTCTCTAGGTACTATATTTAATATATTCATGAGGACTTTTGTAAAAAAAATACAGACATTTAGGAGACAAATAAGTCTGTAGTTTTGTATAGGACTGGCACCTTTGATCTTGGGCACTAGAGTAATGGTACCATAGTTAAGCCTCAAAATATCTAAATTGCCTTTATGAAAACCATCAAATTAGCCCTTTAAATCAAACTTGACAAAATCCTAGAAGTGCTGGTAAAATTCAACAGTAAACCCATCAGGCCTGGGGATTTGTTATGAGCCATTTTGAAGGCTACTTGTTTTGTTTCTTCCAAGGAGAATGGTGCAGTCAATTTATCTGCAGCCCCTCGAGAGATAGCTTTGGGATTCTCAACATCTAATGAAATGTTAGAGACATTAGGCTGGCCGAACAATTTTTTAAAAAATAGTGATATAATGAATTAGCTCTTTCTCCCCTTCAATCTTGCCTTCTTCTTGATCTAAAGTATTAATTCTATTTTTTTCTTCTTCTATCATTGGCATATGGCACCCGTTGATTGACAAAGATCAAGAGCCCGTCTACTGGTTGCCACCATATCGTTGACAGACCAAAAGTTTCTCTGAAAATGCCGCTATTTCGCTCCTGCCATAGTTTTTCTTTTGGAAAAGTAGGTTAAAGCCCTCGGCCTCTGCATCAATCGATGCATACAAACATTTTTATTAATTGTTATCCAACAAAGGGCTGATAAAAACCATACATCATGCCACCCGAAGGCACCGCTCACACCTTCAAACTCGATAATGTGGAATGCTCTCACTACTCATATCTAAAATCGGTGACGTCGTCGATCCATTCACATAACGAATCAGAACCTACAGCCAGTGCAGCAAATCTGAAGCGTACACCACATGCACCCGTTATAGAAGCCGTCATCACCATTGATCCCCTGACCCTTCTTCAGGAAAGAGATCTGCATCGCTCCTGCCATTGTTAGTTCCCAAGTGACCATGATGATCATGGATTTGGTCCCTTTTACCTTGAAACACATGTTCACATGTGTGCTGAAAAAGGAAAACTATAGAGGGGATGTCCAAAGCATCAATTGTCTGTGGGCACACAACTTGCTTTTGTTTTCTATAGCTAGCAAATGGACGAATTGGCAGGCTTAAATTCTACTGTACGATTAATGTACATCTAGTTGATGTGCAATATAAAATTCAGAGATTTTTATCGAAAAAGAGATTGACCTGATGGATGATTAGCATAAAACCATTTTCGTGAAACTGTTCATCAGTTTGTTGCGTGATGGTCTATCATTCATTCACCACCATGTGCCCATTCTATAACAGGCAATAAATTGGTCCTCGTCTGTCCTCTGTGCGCCATCCATGCATGATAATGATGCACCATTTCAATCCTTTTATAGGCCTACTACCAAATACGCGAGAACGAACTCGATGTTAAGAAATTAGTGGTCCTAGCACGGATGTTCATTAGTTATCAGTGTTTCTAACGAACACTAAACATTCCAGCAGCTCCTGAGAAGCTCCTCTCCTACTCCCGAGCCATATATAGTTGAATGCATATGCATGACATCTAGTATAGTTGATTCGCCCTCTCTGAATCATCACGGTGGGTAAAGTTCACCTGAATTTCACGGGACCAGCGTGTCCGCCACGGCCGGTGTCACCACTCACCACTCACGGCGAGCCCGGAGCTGACGAGAAACCTAAACCTAACTGTCGCAATCTTCCACCGACCTGATCGATCAGTCAGTCACCGGTTCTTCCGTGGTTCAGATGCGCCTTCGCCTCTGCTGATATGCCAGCTCCAAACATGAGAGTACAACGGAACCTTCTCCCCGACACGCACGGTTCATGCACCAGAGGATGATAGGCGTCGAGGTCCGGCGCCCCCCATGCTGGAGCCTGACGCTACCATGCGCTTACACCATATGCAACAACGACGCGAGGCCAAGGCCGGCCGGGGCCATGCAGCATGATCAGCTTCCATGAAAACAACGTCCCCACTTGAATTTGCAACCCATCGATCTCGTGCCACTGCATCGAGCGAGTGCACATCAGTAGTCGAGCGTACGTACGTACTGTCGGTCGAGGTCCAGTTGCGATCCGGCACATGCCCTGGGCCACCTGCGACGCGTACGCTTGCGCCTGAACTTATTCCGAACTGCTGTTCTCGATCACGCCGATCGATCGGGACGCGGACGGGCATTGACGTGAGCCCGCTTGCCGGAGCGAGCAGCTTGCTTGATCTGGTCTGGTACTGTGATCCCCCGAATGATCTGGTAGTAGGATCCACGGCTTCGAGTCATGGACAAGGGGAAGAGACCAGGGCGCAGTGGGGTTCAGACCAGTGAGGCTTAGCAAGCAGCAAGGGGATGATGACAATGGACAGGGCGGCGTAACAGCGGCGCTCCATGATTCGATGGGCGCGTACGTGCTTTGCTTTATCGAGATTGACGCTGATAGAGTATGCCCCCTTAGCTAATCGCCTTGGGAATTTCCTCTTTGGAAGCTGATTTGCTGCAACTTGTTTAAGCACAATTATCAGGTTGTTCATGTAATGTGATACTGACGCATAGGAGTTCATGATCACAGATCTCCCCTTGGGACTTGAATGTGCAAACAGTGTATTTTAAGGGGTGCAGTACATTCCTATTGGGATTGACAAGGAATATACGAATTCCACGTCAAAAAGAAAAAGTATACGAACTCCTAGAAGATTTGATTTCCTACAAGATGCTTCAACGATCCACGCATATCGAATTATCTGTGGATGAAGACTCGCACTCCATCCGGACTGGTATGTTTACATCAAAATACTCTTCATTGCAAGGTGATCATCATATTATTTTTTACAAGAATATCAACAATCTTTAAAGGCGGATCTTTCATCCACTCCGCACACACCTTACTTCTAGCTAGTTTGACTAAATCATGGGTAGCACAATTAGTCTCTCTAGGAGCATGTTCAAAAATAATATGTGAGAAATCACACGCAAGGTGATATATATCATAAAAAACTGCCGCCGATAGATCAAAAAACCGAGCTCCATGTTGCCAAAATTGAGACCAAGCCGTAAGGCCACTGCCTCGGTCATAAGCGCATCTCCGCACCAATCGATTTCCCCGTTTCCTACCGCGACAAATCTACCATTTGAGTCTCTGATGACAATGCCATACGAGCCTTGAGTAAGTCTAGGTAAAAAGCTCCATCCACGTTTAGCTTCACATAGTTGCCCCTTGGTCTTTCCCAGCCACGTTGCTTGATCGTCGCCTTTGCATCACTCGCCATAGTATAATTAGCAACCAAATCTCTGATTGCCATTGCTATGAATTTAGGTTTCGGAACCTTTTCATTATGCATTAACTTTCTCCTCTCCTATCATAAATACCAGGAATCAATAGCAATTGCTTTCATTCAATTTTCCAGACCGAGGACCACACATCTTAATCTGGTTGTAGCAATAAATATTCTAGCACAACTTCTCCCACATGATCCACAACGCATGCTTTATCAATAGCAAAGTCCAAACCAAGTAACCCTCATACCTCTTCAGCTTTTGCACAAGTGAACAACAAGTGCTTGGTATCCTACGTGATAAGAAAATAGGCAGTTTTCTGATTAAATTAATCCATGAATAAATCATAAGCATGACATTGACAGTATTGATAACACACTGGTTACGATCTAACAGAGCATGTACCACGCATATAGTAGAAACATCTACGCATATCGCTAGTACTGCTACAACAGAAAGAAACATGAGAGGGATAAACGATGTATACCCTCCAATCGGCCATGCGGCGGCGGCGGCGGCAGTAGCCGCGGCATCCTCGGCGGCCTTCTTGTCGGCCTCGGCCTTCTCAGCGGCTGCACGGTCGGCGTCGGTCGACATGGTGATGACGAAGGTGATGTGGACGTAGATGAACAGAAGCGAGCAGTCGCGTAGTCGCTACCCAAAAACCTAATCGCCCCTCTCCCGTACAGGATCCGGAGAAGCGGAGTTTCGGAGGCCTGCTCTCCCGTCAACCGTGTACGCGGTGAACGGGACGGAGTCGCCGGCGGCAGTAGCAGCAGAGGAATGACGCGGGCGTGGAGGCGGAGATGCGTTCTGTTTCGTAGCGGCTAGGGTTGGCAGCGCCCCACATATATATGTGCGGCTGCGCGTGGAGAGACGTGGGCTGAACTCACGTCCAAGTCGGTAGCCCACGTCGGATGGCAGCGCCCCACATATATATGTGCGGCTGCGCGTGGAGAGACGTGGGCTGAACTCACGTCCAAATCGGTAGCCCACGATCCGACGTCTCAGATCGTGGCCCCACCTGTCAAAAACTCTCCGTTCCTGACCGGCAAAAAGAAGCGCATAGGAGTGAGCTCGGCTCGGCTCAATCCCGCAACCCGCGTCGCGTCGCGTCGTGACGAGGCGAGGCGAGGCGTGGCGTGGCGAGGCGAGCGGAGGAGGAGGAGTGCGCGAGGGCCTCATCTCTTCTCAAGCTCCAATGGCATGAGGAAGAGAATCCCTTATAAACCACTCCAACTCTCCTTCCACTTTCGGGGTGGGACTAAACTTCCCACCACGTTGTCATGCCACCTACATGGGCCCTTAGAAATCAAATCTGAAATTGTCATATGGGCTCTAGGCCCATCTCATATTTCAACAATCCCCCACCAGATCTCAGGGGCCCAGTTTGTCCTTTGTTCCAAACGCTGTTTTGATATACCAGCATCTCAGTGGAGACCGATTAAGGTTGAGCTCCACCTAGACCAAGTAGTTACACTCCTTCACAACTGAACAATGGACTATGCCTTGAATTGTCAGTTTGGCATCAAGAAGTTTCACCACAAGTCTCACTGATACGAAGCTGCCGAAGGCCGACCCCTCGGGTGGAGCATATTAGTCACACTCCTGGCCTGTTCATGAGCTTGCTAGAGATCACCCCAATCTCATAGACTGTGACCAGCAGTCGGGCTCATATAGGTGTGTTCCTCCAAAGATCGCTCTGTAGGATAGCATCTTCCTTATGCATATAAGCCTCGGAACACATTAAGAGAGTAGTCATCCTTTCATACAATTTCCGAGAGTATTGCATCTCCAACGGAGTGGGTTAGTAAAGTTACTCTCCTCAGTTCACCACTGGCTTGTTTTCCTAGGTCCGACTTCACGGGATCTCCGATCACATAGGTTGGGTTACTACAAAGGCAACTCATGTGGGTCTCATACCCATCTCCCTTGATGCATTATCTATCACAACATGTGATAGCCCTTTAGTAAAGGGATCTGCCAGATTCTTAGCCGTTTGAATATAATCCAACGCTATCACTCCGGAGTTTCTCAATTTTCTGACAGCTTTCAATCTCATTCTTATGTGTTTGTTGGACTTCATGTTGTCCTTTGAACTCTTCACCTTGACAATAACTGTTTGATTGTCACAGTTCATAAGGATGGCCGGAACCGGCTTCTCAACAACTGGCAAGTTCATCAACAGATCTCGAAGCCAATCTGCTTCGCCACCCGATGTGTCTAATGCTGTTAATTCTGCTTCCATTGTCGATCTTGTTAAGATCGTTTGCTTGCAACACTTCCAGGAAACAACACCACCTCCAAGAGTAAATATATACCCAGTTGTGGCCTTCATCTCATCAGCATCAGAGATCCAATTCGCATCACTATACCCTTCAAGTACCGACGGGTATCCGGTATAGTGAAGTCCATAGTTCATAGTGCCTTTCAGATAGCGCATAACTCTCTCAAGAGCACGCCAATGTACATCACCCGGTTTGGAAACAAATCGGCTCAGTTTGCTAATAGCAAATGCGATGTCAGGCCTCGTTGCGCTCGCTAGATACTGTAGTGAACCAAAAATCTGAGAGTATC